>NC_064626.1:808791137-809991137 GCF_023864275.1 Schistocerca cancellata | reverse complement strand
TCGGCGTGCGGGCGATGGGTCGCCGCATCTCCGAGGTAGCGATGAAGCGGCTATTTTCCCGTATGACCATTTCACGAGTGTTCCGTGAATAACAAGAATCCGGTAAAACA
Organism: Schistocerca cancellata; assembly: GCF_023864275.1. NCBI lineage: Eukaryota > Metazoa > Arthropoda > Insecta > Orthoptera > Acrididae > Schistocerca > Schistocerca cancellata. Next base: position 809,991,027 of record NC_064626.1, on the reverse strand, counting down.
TCAAATCTCCGACATCGCTGTGACAGGAAAAAGATCCGGCAAGAACGGGACCAACGACGACCGAAGAGAATCGTTCAACGTGACATAAGTGCAATCCTTCAGCAAAACGCTGCAGATTTCAATGCTGGGCCATCAACAAATATCAGCGTGGGAACCATTCAACGAAACATCATCGTTATGGGCTTTCGGAGGCGTAAGCTCACTCGTGTACCCTTGATTACTGCACGACACAAAGCTTTGCGCTTCGCCTGAGATCGTCAACACCAGCATTGGACTGTTGATGACTGGAAACATGTTACCTGGGCGGACGAGTCTCGTTTCAAATTGTATCGAGCGGATGGACGTGTACGGGTATGGTGACAACCTAATGAACCAATGGACCCTAAATATCAGCAGGGACTGTTCAAGCTATTGGAGGCTCTGTAATGACGTGGGGCATATGCAGTTGGAGTGATATGAGACCCCTGATACGTCTAGATACGACTCTGACTGATGACACGTGCGTAAGCATCCTGTCTGATCACCTTCATCCATTCATGTCCACTGTGCATTCCGACGGACGTGGGCAATTCTAGCAGGACAATGCAACACCTCACACGTTCAGAATCGCTACAGAATGGCTCCAGGAACACTCTTCTGAGTTTAAACACTCCCGATGGCCACCAAACTCCCCAGACATGAACACTATTGAGCATATCTGGGGTGCCTTGCAACTCTGCCGTACAGAAGCCTCCACCCCCTCGTACTCTTACGGATTTATGGACAGCTCTGTAGGATTCATGGCGTCAGTTCCGTTCAGCACTACTTCAGACATTAATTGAGTCCATGCCACGTCGTGTTTTGGCACTTCTGCGTGCTCGCGGGGGCCACACACGGTACTTTCTGTTCAGTGTATGTCAGGAGTGCACTAACTTGTTTTTTCAGCGTGATGCTGCTTCCATTGTATACAGTCTCCAAATTAGAGTGGAAAGATATATAATATACTAATATCTTAATTATGGTGACGAGAATATGGTCCTCACACGGTTTATTTCATAGCTGAAACCAGTTACTAATGCATGTAGGTTTCATGGCGACCCTGCCAGCAGAATCTCCTCTGTGATGTGTACACAACATCACGTGGAAAGACATCTTAGGGTACGGATGTTGCATCGACCAGTTCACTTTTTTTCTGTTTTATTGCGCATATTTCATCTGTTACTTTTCTGTATTTATGTATTTTGAGGGAGTATGTCGCGTTGAGTGTGAAATACTGTAACCATGGGCAGCATCTTATTTTGGGTTACACAGATGCTGAAGAATGCGGAGGTGTGGGAAAAGAAAACCGGTTTAGGTAGAAAGAAAGTAGAGGCTGACAGAAAGAAAGCACAGGAAAGTGATAGGAAAGCAGAGGACAATAGGGTGCAAGCGACTGTGGACAGAAAGGAAGCACGGGAAAGTGATAGGAAAGCAGAGGCTGATAGAAAGCAATTCAGACTAGGTATCGAATGATTGTACTAAAGTTTTAATTCCAAGCTAGATTTACTCAATGAACATGTGGACAACGTGAAGAGAGCTGCTCAGGACAATGTGTCTAGGCTTGAACAGCCTGACATGGACATGCTAGGAAAAAAGGCAGAGGACATAAAGATCTTCCTTTCACAAAGGGTCCAGGCGTTGGAGGAACGGACTGTGTCAGAGGCGACTGAGACATTTCACTTCTCCGAATCTGAAGGGTTTCTCACATTTAGATGAGACGTTGAATGATTAAAACAGGAAGGTCAGAGACAAGAAATCATGGTGCCGATAGTGTCAGATACAGTGTGGAGCAAATACAAGTTGCCCAGAGAACAGAGTTCCAGTGTACAAAGAAACACAACAGAGGAAAGGAAATACAGTACTAACCTGACTACAGCATATGTTGAGAGTGACCACCATTCATCTCTTGGGCCCTGGTCGGCAATATGACGAAGGTGGATCGAAACTGGAATGCTAGAATTGCTGCAATCTCATCCAAAATGTTATGATGCGGCTCTTGAAGACTATGGCGGGCTCACTCTCGAGGGCGCCGCATACAAAGTAGTCACACACTGACAGATCAGGTGACATGGGTGCGCAGCTAGTGCTGCGACCAGACTGACTTCTGCCAACAACTCCGTCAGGCGTAAAGATTATGTAAATGTGCTCCAAGGTTCGGCCGGCTGTATGGGCAGTTGCTCAATTCTGTTGGAAGTAACTGTAGGTATGTTCATCCTCCGTTAATGCTGCAACAAATTCCCGTCCAGTCGTATCGACTCGTCAGGCCACCTATATTGGCCCCAGTCTGTATAGGAGAAGTACTGCGGGCAAGCACTGAGCAACTTACTTCTGAATCTTACGACAGGTAATACCTTGTCGCCAGTACGAGAAAGGCCTAATGTGAGAGAGGAGGTTCTTGCTTCCCAATCGATGTCTCAAGACAAAATTCCTACGACAAGTACTTCATCTCTTTACACAAATTTCTCACCCGTACAAAGGTTGGGAATCGTCACACGAGATGAGTGCCATGATTGGAGTGTTTCAAATACACCAGGCATCTCCCACTCTCTACCCGTGACCAAGTGCCGTTTGAGGCGAGACAGAGACAGCCAAATGTGAGAGAAGACAGAGGAATGCAGAGTTGTAAGTCTTTGGGTGACAATTTATGCATATAGCATATTGGAAGGTACCATCCAGAGGCGTGCTAAGGGTGTGCGTCATAGGGCACCGAGAGGCCTCTTTATCGAAGAATATTTGCAGTGAAGGTACAGTGGTGCTCGTAGTGCTGCACCACAGCTGCCACATATGGTAGAGCAAACTAGTTCTGCCGGCCGGTGTGGCCGTGCGGTTCTAGGCGCTTCAGTCTGGAACCGCGTGACCGCTACGGTCGCAGGTTCGAATCCTGCCTCGGGCATGGATGTGTGTGATGTCCGTAGGTTAGTTAAGTTTAAGTAGTTCTAAGTTCTAGGGGACTGATGACCGCAGATGTTAAGTCCCATAGTGATCAGAGCCATTTGAGCCAAACTAGTTCTCGACCGAGAGGATTGGAGGTGCATACACTGTGTTGCTGTCTAAAATCGGTCTGTCGCCTCATGATGATAAAAGAACAATTTGTGATGACGGGATTGAAACTCTCCGATACACTACTCACTTGTAGCGAGAGTAGGATGGGGGACTCTGACTGAGTGAGAGGGAAAGAATGAGAGCGGGACTCTGCTTGAGTGAATGACATGGAGAGTGAGTGAGAGAGAGAGAGAGAGAGAGAGAGAGAGAGAGAGAAAGAGAGAGAGAGAGAGAGCGTGTATGTCTGTAGAGCAGTATGAACCTTTTATCACACCGTGTGTGTGTTTTGTGTAATATTTATTTAGTTATTTATTTATGTGTACTTATGTACAGGGTGGAGAAAAACTGTGTCACGAAATTTTAACCCTGGATTTCTGACGCAAGTAGGAACCAAGATCACTAATCTTGTGTAGGTCGACGACGCACAATTTTTAAGCTACGGAAACTTGGCACCACGCGCTCCGATTGGCAGCGGGATAGTCCTGTTGCCGGATGCTATCGACAACGCATGACCGCGAATGATTTGCCTGCCGGAGATTGCGATGTATCCAAGGCGGCCCGCACGCTCGGTGGTAGCGCGCCAGCTTCCACTTTGGGGGTCTGGGGGCGAATCCGCCGGTGTCCCGACACATCCATTGTAGTTTCATGACGTCCACCCGGCCTCCCGCATGCCCACTATACGCCCTCGCTCAAAGTCCGTCAACTGCACATACGGTTCACGTCCACGCTGTCGCGGCATGCTACCAGTGTTAAAGACTGCGATGGAGCTCCGTATGCCACGGCAAACTGGCTGACACTGACGGCGGCGGTGCACAAATGCTGCGCAGCTAGCGCCATTCGACGGCCAACACCGCGGTTCCTGGTGTGTCCGCTGTGCCGTGCGTGTGATCATTGCTTGTACAGCCCTCTCGCAGTGTCCGGAGCAAGTATGGTGGGTCTGACACACCGGTGTCAATGTGTTCTTTTTTCCATTTCCAGGAGTGTATATTTCTCCGCTTGATTGCTGTAATGTAACAGTTATTAGTAGTGAGGAATGTGGATTCACTTCTTTCATTTATTCTCTGATTCATCCGGAATTCATACATGCACATATATGGAAATGGATTTTCAAACAAAATTCCAAAGTGAACAAGACCCATTAAATAACTACTAATTCTATGAATATTACTTTCTTTTGACATTCAACAATAAATCAAGAACTCTTAACGTCTAATTATGACACTTTTTTGAATTTCTACATCAATCAGTTTCCCCTCGCATTTGATGCGAGTCTCTTACAAAGCATTTCTGTGTCGTCTATATCGATTCTAACTCTCGCGCCGACGTCAATTGTTTTGCGCGGGAAATTATCTTTGCGGCGTTAACCGTCACTCATGATTCACTACTTAACCGCAAAACTTCACTTCACACGTTTACACATCTAAGCGTGCACATGAAATTATATATGAACATTCACTGGGAACCTCTTTTGATTATGAGGGCGTCATTTTCGGGAAATATTTCTTTCTTCTTGAAGGCCATTCAGATCCTTTATAATTCTTAATGACATTAGCAATGCTAAAGTTTTATGTTTACCCAAACACAGGTGAAACCTATATCCACTATCTTCTTTGCAGCACTCGATAGTAATAGTTAGTCACTATTTCTACAATCTGTGTCACTGATTAATTATTTCAGTTTAAAGTTTTCTAACACTAAACACACACAGTTTATTGTTATGTTTTACGAGCGTTCATCTCTGTCACTCGCAACACCATTCCTCCCTATCTTCTAATCTTCATTAAATTTTTTCAAGTCGTTATGGGAAAATAACCCTTTAATTTTGTTAGATCCCGGGTATGCTAACAGATAAGCCCCAGGGTTCGGAATTTGTAGAATGATGAATGGGCCAGTATATAATAACTCCCATTTCTTTATACTCTTCTTTATTAAGGATGATTTGGTATGTCTTTTGACTAGTACCTTCTCTCCGACGTGGTACGCCCGTACCCTCTTGATTAATTTGTCATACTGTTGTTTTCTCTGATCAGCCTTTTGCGTCATATTTATGATGGCTTGTCTTATTTTTCTTCCCAAGGCATCTCAGTTTCCTGAGTTTTGGGCATATGTTCAGTCCAGAAATTTTCTTCTTTTGCCTCGAACATCAATTCATGAGGTGTATATCCAGAGGAGGAGTGGGGCATGTTGTTGTATATCTGCTCAAATTCTTTCACATAATTTGCCCAAGCAGTCTGCTTATTATGGCAACAGGTCCTCATAAATCGATTGAACTCTCTAAAAATTCTCTCATCCAAATTGCCTTGTGGGTGATAAAATGATGTTAGTATGTGTTTCACACCGACTTGAGACAAAGTCTGTTTCCATCGGAGTCCCGTGAATATCTTAGCGTTGTCTGTTATTATCGCCTTAGGTATACCAACATGTGGAAGATAATCCCTGTCAATCTTAATACAATTACTTTGGCTGTAGCCGCCTTTATCGGGTATAGCTTTACGTATTTCGTACACACATAGAGAAATGCCAACACATATCTAACACCTCCTCTTGAAGTAGGTAACGGTCCACACAGATCGCACGAAATTAATTCTTTTGGTTCTTGGACTGATATAGAGCATAATGGGTGCTTACTCCATTTTGAATCCGGCTTTGCTTTTTGACAGATTATGCATTTCTTCAAGACCTCATGCACTCTGCGCTTTATGTTGGGAAAATAACAGTAGACACTTATCTTGTCTGCACATTTTGTCGCACCGAAATGTCCCCAGGTTAAATGGGTGAACCATACGAGTTTACTATTTGCGCCTCAGGTATACAAACACACCAACGGACTTTGTTTGACCTTCCACAGCGGAAAAATAAAACGCCATTTACCAGCTTGTAATAATTTGCCATCTGATCCGAAGGTTGCTGTTGTAACCTTTGAATGACACTTCCCCATTGAGCATCTCTTTTCTGTAACTGTGCCATATGCGCACACAAATTGACGTAGTACATCTTATATGGATTTTATTGCAGCAGCAATACAGGGAATTCTGAGGTATTATTTACTTCAATCTCTTTGGTCAAACCCTGTGGTGACCTTGATAGAGCGTCAGCAATAATGTTTTGCTGTCCTGAGACATGCACGATCTTAAATTGGTATTGTTGCAGAGCGAGAGTCCATCTAGCCAGTCTGGGGTGTAACAGTTTACACTTTTGTAAAAACGGTAGTGATTGATGATCGCAATATACGGTAGTCTTTGACCCATATAGATAATAATGAAATTTTTAAATCCCCAGATTACCGCAAGAGCCTCTAATTCTGTCGTCGTGTAAGTTCGTTCACAGTTGGACAAAACACGACTAGCAAACGCAATAGGACAGAAGGTGAGTTGTCCATTTATCTTGCGTACTTGGAAAAGGCAAGCTCCAATACCCACATTCGAAGAATCTGTTGACAAGTAAGATTCTTCTTGCATGTCCGGATGGTACAAAAGCGGTGCATTTACTAATTGCTTCTTTATCTCTTCGAATGTTTCTTGACACTCTAATGTCCAGAGCCAGGGCACATCCTTCTTCAACAGACTATTTAGAGATCCTGCGTTCATCGGCTGATTTGTTATGAATCTTCTAAAAAATGAGGCAAGGCCCATAAACCCTTTTAATTGCCTCCTATTCCTGGGTGTTGGAAACTTACTAATCGCAATTAGCTTCTCCTTGGTTGGTAAAATTCCCTTTGCGTCAATTATATGCCCCAGGAACTTGATTCTGTTTACTGCAAAATGGGATTTCTGTAGGTCAGTAGTTATTCCCATGGTTTTGAACACGTCCAACACTCGGTTCAGTAAGGTAATATGCTCCTCCCAAGTTTTCGATGCAATAAGCAGATCATCAACAAACACTGTTATCCTGCTTCTGAGTTCTGAGCCTAGTGCATAATCTAGAGCTGCTATAAAGATTCCAACACTAATGTTGAGTCCGAAAGGAACTACGGTAAATTGGTAACTTCTTCCGGAATAAATGAAAGCCGTATACTTCCTTTGATGACTCATCCAGATTGACTTGCCAATAAGAGCTCCGCAAATCAATGCTCGTCAAATATTGGACATCCTGGAACCGTTGTATAAGTTCGTCTATGTTTTCCGGATGTGTTCTCACTGGAATTATGATTTCATTTATTTCTCTGGCGTCGAGTACCAGTCTAACAGTCCCATTTGCTTTTGGCACGACTATTCCCTTTTGAACTTGAGCCTTTAACCTCCAGGGAACAGGATAGAAAGTTCTACAATACATTTCGTGCGGCTTAACGTAGAGATGGCATATGTATCCCTTAATACCTCCTGGCCTTTCATCAAAAACGTTTTCATACGTTAATAATAATTCATTGAGCTGCTTCTTCTGATCTTCGATAATGCAGTCGGATTCATTTAACTTTTCGAACACTAATTGACCGAAATCTTCTTTGACTTGGAACTCATTAATTACGTGCTCTTTAGAATTTTGGGCCGTCCTGATTACTTGCACACTGATCCCACAATTATATTTTCTCGTAAGGCTTTTTTTTTTCAACAACTCCAACTCAATTTCTTGTTTATTAACATTCAACCAAATTTTTCCTGTTTTATAATCTATTCTGCATCCGTATTGACGTAGGCTGTCGACTCCGATAATGCAATCTACCACCAAATTTTTCACAACAAGGAATGTACTTAATATTGCTACATTTCCGAATTCCACACCAAGTAGTGACTGCACCTTTACATTAGCCGATCGAGCCCCAACGGCGCCCATTATTCTGCAATTTTGAACTGGAAATACTGGTACTCGTCTTATATTTCTGGTCCTGTTGAATAGTGCCTCCAAAATAACATTTGTGGTTGCAGCTGTGTTTAAAACCGCCACTATAGGTACCGTCTCCATAATGACTTGCACTTCGGCTACTGCCACCTGTTCCGTATCCTCATCTTGTGGTTCTAAGTCCTCGGTCAGTTCATCTGCCAGTAATCGTCTATCATTATACGTTAGCATTGGTACACATATCCTGTTGCCCCTCAACCAATTGTTGACCGCTCCTCCGGGGCACGAGTGGGTCCTTACAAGTTTGTTGGATTTTGATTTGTCTGCTGGTTGACATCATCCGTCACTTCGGTAAATACCGGTTGATTCGTAGATGTCCGTCCCCACTGATGTTGGCTATTTGAATTCATTCCTCCCGGTTGATTCCACGTTCTATTATTGTTATTATTCCAGGCTTGGGGTCTGAAATTTCTTTCGTTCCCCCACACAGGGTTGTATCTTTTCCCGTTCCTGTTGTTCCTTGAATAGCCCCTCGCAAGACCATTGCCGGAATTACTATTGAGATTTTGAGGGGTGCCTCCATTATTTAACGATCTCTGTTCATTCCTTCTAAGTGTCGATTGATCGCCATTCGTATAACCCATACTTCCACCTTGCCTACCGTTTGGCGGAGGTTCTATCGCCCTATATTGGAATCTGTTATCACGGGCTTTCTGGTTGTTCTCTTCGATAATATCTATATGGTCTAACGTCGTGAGGAACGACTCCAAGTCTTTGTCGTTGCCGTAAATCAATTGATTCCGGATGCTAGTTGGTAGTCTTGCCTTAAGTATGTTTATTAGGTCTGGCAAGGGCATAGGTCTGTCCCAGTATCTCGTTTTATTTATATATTTTTCGAAATGCCTTCTAAGGCTTCCTTTCGAAAAGGAGAAAGGCTCTGGGTAGAGCACCTCCTGCCTTAAGCGTTCCTGTGCCCCTTCTGACCAGAACTTTTCTAAAAACGCCTTCTCAAAATCGTCGTATGTCGGGCAAACAGAAGTCATGTCCGAGGCCCAGATCGCCCCCGAACCTTGTTTATATCCTGTAACAAAACTGATCTTCTGCCACTCCGACCAATTTCTGGGTAGCACTCCTCTGAAACTTCGAATAAAAACAATTGGATGGATCCCCCTTCTGTCAGGGTTAAAAATCTGAAATTGCCGATGCTTTATCATTTTTTCTTCGGCATGGCAAAGTCTTTCGTAATCTCCGTTAGATAAGAATTCACGCGAACAACCAGCTTGTGGCAATTTAATGTTTGAATTACTTGCACAAGTCGGTATTGTGTGCGAATGGGCAGTAACTGGCTCTATAGTCGCTGCCAACTTCTGCTGCTGCCCTGTATTCATTTGTTCTGAGCTTTGTTGTGAAGCGCGCATCGACTCTTCTATCGTTTGTTTCCAATGCTCCAAATCAGCACCTAACTGCTGTCGCACCTCCTCAAGTCCTTTCGCAAACAAATTCTCTTCCTGTTTGCCAGAAAAACTCTGGAATGCTGCCTTAACATTTTGCTCAACGTTTTCACACATTAGCCTTTTGTTTTCTAATGTGATTTCGGATAATTTACCAGTTAATACGTTAATTTGGTGGTCTATAACGTCTTAACGCTCTGTCAGATGTTCAACGCTTTCCTTTAGGTTAGTCTGTGTACGTGCCAATTCAGGAAGTTGCGCAATTGCACATGACATGGCGTCTTGCTTTTGTACTAATTGCGGAACCATTTCCATTTGTTCCCGTACAGTATCTGTCTTAATAGCCACATACTCCTTCATTTCGACACGTACGCGGTGAGTCGATTCCTCACATTGTGCTTTCACCAATTCTATTTGTGCAGTTAATTTTAGTTCCGTCTCTTCGGCCTGATCTTTGAGTTCCTTGGTCTTCACCTCTATCCGCTGCTCTAATTCGGAAAAACTGTCTTGTAACTGCTACTTAATCTCAGTCTGGACTAATTTCATCTCTTCTTGAGTTTGAGTGACTGTCACTAATTGTACTTTAATATCGGTTTTCAGATTTTCCTGCCCTTCAGTAACTGAGGCTAATTTCGCGTTAATGCCGGTTTTCAGATTTTCCTGCCCTTCAAATCATTTTGCCCTTCAGTAACTGAGGCAAATTTCGCATTAATGTCGGTTTTCAAAGTATTCATGCTCTCGGTTATCATCTGCATCTGTCTCATGATAATTACCAATGGATCTAATCCCTGCTGCGTACTTGTTGTTACACCTCCAGCCGTGACTACAGGGCGTTCTGTTGCGCTATCTGTAGCCATCGGTCCTACAACACTTCTTACTGCTTCATTATTATCAGTGCTAACAGCTGAAGGCTGATGCGTGCTGCTTTGCTCTGCTTCACTCATCCTAAACATTGCCCTAGTTAAAACCATATAAATGTTCTACTGTCACTATATATAACTCCCTTCTACTATCACTATATGTAACTCCCTTCACACAAGAGTACTTCTGTGTCTACTTTCTTAATGTACATATACAGATAAATGCAATTGTGACAGGTCAATCAAAACACTTCCTATATCTAACACGAATACAATTAATCAATGTTCAAATATCAAATAACACTAAACAGAAAAGCGTATACTTCAACTGTATTAGCAAGCTTCAATAATAAAAATATAGATATGGCTAGACTTGGCCACTGTTTCTATGCTTCGATACAGTGTATCGATACGTGGAACTGTTTCAGTGTTTCGGAACGGCTGTGGTTCACTGTTTCGAAACAGTGGTGTTTCATTCCGCCCCTGTCTCGGATATCCGGACCAGATTCGATCTCGAGCCAGACACACAAACTGTATCGTTGTTTCAAAATAAGGCTGTTTCAGTCCACCTGTGCTTGGAACGGACTGATTGTTTCGAAACAGTGATGTTTCATTCCGCTCTGTGTCGGACGAGATTCGGGCTCGGCACAGGTACTGAAACACAACATACCACTTCGTGAAACACTTTCAAGAGTGTCGAAATCGTTTTGACAAGCAATAGCATGAAGCTTAAGATATCCGAAAATAAAGCTTCGTTTCTAGGTGACTGCCCTATTCCGAAATGGCGTAACATTTGCTTTATAAACATTAACCAAACAATAAAACAACGCATACTATTCACATTCAAAAAAATAAATATGTGAAAATCATTCAGTTAAATTACACTTTTTTTTATAACATACGTTTCTCTGTTCAAGTACAGTAATCATATTAAGAAACGCAAGTAAGCCTAGAACATTTTGAATAAAAAAAGGCGTAGAGTGACAGTTATTATACATATACATAAATTTAATGTAGGTATAACTGCAAGCAATCTGTTTGACATATCACTGATAGTGTAATGGTGAACGGGAAGCATGGTGAATTTATAGTAACGGTTCGAAACACCTTGAAAGACAAATTTTTTTCTGTTATATTTTGTTATTTATTCGAATTATTTGTGAGTCTATAGTCACTGTGCCTATTATCCACAATGATTCCTTTTGTGTGCATGGGAATTAGCGGGATGGGTATATTCCCATACTAGCGGAATGTGGGAATCCCAGTACCAAATCCTTTGTTTCTGCAGTTCGCTCCCACCTCCAGTTCCGTTCGTGGTTGTTCTTCAGTCTTCAGCTATGGCTGTCCTCAGCCAATTGAAAAGTATGAAAGTCACACGACACGATAGCAGCGCATTTGCTGCATGAAATACGAAACTGCCAAGAGGCCTACGTGATCGTAACAGCGTATTAAAGGTCACTTGTTTCAGCTTGCACATCTACTGTCTTTCGTCTTTATTTGTAGATCCAATTATATCACCTGCGAGTCTTTCCTATCTTTTCCAAACGTCAGTTAGGTTAGCTCGTCGTAGTTGACATGAAACAGAGAACAAAATTATTTTAGCAACGTCCAAAAACGCGTCCTGTCACGGACTGGCAATTTTAACATTTTAATGTTCGGATAATAAGTTGACGTCTCTTTATCTAAGAATAGATGATGAATGCAGCTAGCCGCTATTCCTGTGTAATGTCTTGTCTGTATAGACGTGTATCTGTTGCCTTTAAGATCCCTTCACCTTCACACATAAATCTATACAGTAAAGTAAGACCCTCCCAGTTCTTGGCTGATCCGTGATAAGACAGGCGAAAAATTAGACTAATGGAGGATTATTAGTATTATCTCTATTTTCATTCGCTCTCTCTCTTTCTCTCCTTTATCTATGTACAGTTTTTAATATAATATTTCATTACGTGAAATCAGCCAAATAGAATCTTTGGTGGAGTCCTTCGTCTTGGTAATCAGCGGCTGGCTTGCTGTAAGGGATCTTTACATTTATTATTACTGTTAAACACTGCAGTCAGTCGGGAGAATCAATCGTTTGGACACTTTGTTCCTTTTACAAAATATTGCGAATTCCAGATGTGTACGAAGCCTTTTTGGACGATTTAACACAGACTCAGTGATTGCAGGCTCTCTTCGACACAGCTGAAACTTCCCCACTAATTACAGGGCCAACGTGGTCATTAAATGATTAAGAAAAAAACTCATTCGTTCATTCAGTCCAGAACAAAAAAGTCACAAACCTTATTTATGGAGGAAATTGCGTATTAAATCCATCTCCATTACACGTCCAGATCTCCGGTGATTCCACGCCTTAATTATTTTCCTTTTACAGTCTCTTTCTCTTCAAACAAACCGCTAGCGGCACATATGTTAATTGGCTCGCTTTAGCGAGAAGAAAAGCAGAATATGTATTTCTCAGAAACACGTCAATCCCTCAACAGATACTCCAGAAGCTGTCCTAGTTACCACCCTAACAACCATGGAGAATGCATATACGCATCTCTGTTATTTCAAAGAATAAACGCACTAGAAAATACTTTGGCGTCGTCGAGCTATCGCCGCATATATTACGAGAAAATCAGATCAGATAACTTTTCCAAAGTGAATGAATGTGGATGGTTTGATTGAAAATGATTAATTGGTGCGTGGTAGAGGGTATTTTCTGTGGGGACATTACAAGGGGGCCGCTGAATATATGCTGGTGCTGCTCATCTGGCCTGCTTTTCTTTTCCGACCATGAACATGAACCAATATTAAGGTATTCTGAGCCTCAAATTTAGATATGTCCTGGATCATTATGGGGAACTTGATACCGTCTAAGTTATAAAACCTACTAATGACAAGGAATCTACCGTATCGAGAGATGTGCACTGCAGTCGTCTCTGGTAATTTCTCTCGCTGGCTAGAGTTGACCATGCAAAACAAGCGTGATCCTTTCTATTTTCGACATTAACGCATGCCCTCTTTTCAGCTATATTCTTGGGAGCTTGATATAGGTCGATCCTCCACTTACCAGATCATAAAAAAATTGTATGTATGTCGAGGTGTAGTGCTCGGATGAATGCTTTAGATGACCCTTTCGCTTCCGTCTCGGAAAACCGGGCCAATATACCTCCCAAGACGGAGTCATAAAACGACACAGTAATTGAAGTGCTCCACGTTATCATGCAATTATCCCCCCAAAGATAACGAAGGCTTGTCTCTTCAACGCCAGAGGCAACTTTAGTGGCTTGCGAAAGTTCAATGCACAGCACTGCACTGCATTTAATGGCGGGACATCGCTGAGCGTTGACTACCTTGAGTAGCTTTGTTTCCATTACAGGAAGGCATGCTCTTCGAAACCCATCAGGGTTGCGATACCCTCCTGCCAGATTCTTGATTCTCATGAGTGCAATTCGCTCCTCAAAGGTGTCCACAGTCACCGAGTATTCTAACTGTGGTGTGGTGTCACTGATCTGATGTCCTTCACTAATAGGTCGGGACAGGAAACTGTCACTAGCCACAGGATCTTCTCTATTATTAGTACTACTATTACTAGATGAGTCCACCCACTGCGTTGCCAAAGGTGATTGCTGTGTTGAGGAGTGTGCACCATGGTGTACGTACCTTTCATTGACGTGGGGGAGGAAGCGGTGGAGAAGAAGGAGGAGGCGCTGCAAAATCAGGCCCGTATGTGCAGCCAGGTTGCGACTGCTGCTGCTGCTGCTCTAACCCGCTTGCTGGAGGGAATGTGGTCCGTGGACGCAGAGTGGTGCTGGGGCGGTACTGGAGATGGTGGCGGCGTTGGGCAGACGACGGCGGCGGCAACGGCTTCCTTGACGACAACTCGCAGTGCTCCTACTGGTGAGATGTTCCTTACTGGAACCCGCTTTGACAAAGCAGGCTCCACCCCCCCCCCCCCTCCCCCGGCCCCCTCCAGTTTGGGCACCACGATGTATAGTGAGAATTTTTCTGCACTGGCGCGGCCAGTGTAGAAGAGAGTGAGTGAGAATAACGAAAAAAATTAAGCACAATATTCTAGACATCACCAGTTGCTGCAAGGAAAGAAAGAGTACAGATTATTATTATCCTCTCTTTCAGGAGTGCTAGTTCTGCAAGGTTCGCAGGAGAGCTTCTGTAAAGTCTGGAAGGTAGGAGACGAGGTACTGGCAGAAGCAAAGCTGTGAGGACGGGGCGTGAGTCGTGCTTGGGTATCTCAGTTGGTGGAACACTTGAACGCGAAAGGCAAAGGACTTGAGTGCGAGTCTCGGTCCGGCACACAGTTTTAATCTGCTAGGAAGTTTCATTATTATTATTATTATTATTATTATTATTAGTATTTGTAGGTGGAATGAGTGCTTACCTGTTTTGCTCTGGTTCCTTGGCATCTCCCTTATCTCCTCCTATTTCTTCCACCCACTGAGGCATTTTTTCGTCGCTTTAGCTGGGGAAGAGCCATCTGTCCAGCTCCTCTACATCGCCAGCAACATAATGATCTAATAACAAAAACATATAGATGCAAAAAAAACACACACACAGTACTGCAAACAAGAAAATTTTATATACTACTTACAATGATGGTGCTGGTGCTGGTGCAGCTGCTGGCTTTCAGCAGCCAGGTCATCAGGAACTGAAACAAAACGAAATTCTTAGTGAAAAGAAAAGAAGTAAAATTTTATCGATTTTGACCCTCAAATGGTTCAAATGGCTCTGAGCACTATGGGACTTAACATCTGTGGTCATCAGTCCCCTAGAACTTAGAACTACTTAAACCTAAGGACATCACACACATCCATGCCCGAGGCAGGATTCGAACCTGCGACCGTAGCAGTCGCGCGGTTCCGGACTGAGCGCGTAGAACCGCTAGACCACCGCGGCCGGCTTTTGACCCTCGAAATCATCTACAACATATTATGTATACGAAGAAATTTTTAGAAAGAAATTAAGTGCACACAATACTACAATGAAAAAATGAAAGGTGGCTACACTGAGCCACAGCGCCAGAAATCGCGCCAGAGAGTATTGTTCCGCCGCCTCCACTGGCAGTGATTATTGAGACGTAGCGGCAAGCAGTTCTCGCCGAGAAGTTGTGGTGGACACTGCTTGTAGCTGAAGTCAGAGTGAGATGCGGTAGTGGAGAGTGTTGTTCCATGTTTATGCAGTTATTTGATGGGAGAGATAGCAGATGTTGTTCCAATGGAGATATTGTAATGATCTGAGTGCTTTTCGTCAATATAAATTAAGGTAACTAACTACTGTTCTTTATTTTCTTATTATTTGTGTGTCCTGAATAATGCTTCATTACAGGTTCAGTCAACAAAGCATCTTGCGTGTGTTCTTGTATTAGAGTGTAATTCTGGGTTTCTTGCACAATTATAGTATTTCTAATTTTCTTTTATCACGTCAGTATAAATGATATTTAAAAATTCTTGTCTTGTTGAAGAAGAACCGTGCCAGATGTGCGTTGAGTCATACTACCACATACAGAACAGCTACACTTGTGCTTGTTGTTTCGTAGGTTTTATAGTTGCTGGGGACTTAATTAATTAACTGTGTTAACGAAAACTTTCTTACATTCCTTGTTGTCATTCTAAGCAGTCAGATTGCGTACTAATACTAGTCAGGGCCAGCCGTTTACGAGACTTGCGTAATCGGACATACAGCTACTAAAAATATTTGCATTCATATTTATTTAATTAAGCCCCCATGCAAAAATTAACAGAGATATACAAAAACAAGTAGTAACGTTTATCTATTTTGATCCTCAAAATGCTCTGCAGCAACAACATATTTCGTAAACAATGAAACTTTTTAAAAAGAAATTACGTAATCAGGATAATATGAAGAAAAAGATTCATTGCAGTTAGTTTCACAGTTACCAAACTTTTCTGATACTTGAAAACAAATGTGGAGTCTTACTGCAACGTTATTCTTGAAAACGAAAATGCAGAAAACTAACATGAAAAACTGAAGCTGAAAGGTCTCTGTTGGATTCCTTTCATGTTTAATTTCTTAAATCTGTTGCCATTTATGGAATAAATTCCTCTTCTAAATGTACTGTGGCGTTTCTGACTATCTGGGAGGAGACTGAGCAGTGGAACGTGTTACTTTTACACATAAACAAGAACGATCTGTCACACTACTACACTTTGAAGCACAGTTATATGTAATTTTTATATGTAATTCATGTCACACAGTCTCATACGGAACCTACACCCGCTTTCTTTTATATACTGTATATGATAAGATACTGTCATACCCCTTCCCTTTTGTGTGAGAGGATGAATGAGCATATGTATTTCTAGTTGCATGCTTGAGGGTAGCAGACAAGGCTGTCTGCTAGAGAACAGTAGGACCAACGTCGGAACAGGTAGCTACGCTTCCTAAAAGCAAAGAGGTTTCTATCCTTAGTATGGTCCTGTCCGTCCGTTGTCATGTTGGTATAGGAAGCTGCCCCTCTGGCCACTTCCGTTGGTCTTTGTGAGCGACCCCTGAGGAAGCACGCTCGGGAGTAGGCAGTTGCAGTGTGGCCGTGGCGAGCGTCTGAAGTGGTAAGATCTCCGGCTAAGCGCGTGTCTGTTAAGTCCGTAGGACAATGGATTTCTTAAGTTCAGCCTAACTGAAAATTTAATCACCTTGATTTCAGGTTTATCTCTAAAATATCTAATGCTATCTTAAAGTGCAGCGGAGTGTAATTCTCGTGTTAAATTCAGATTATTTTGCGGTAGTTGTTTTGTTACTACTTTGTGAGTAAAGTGGAACCACGTGTTGATCAGTAACTCTAACTAAGTTCATCAATCTTAAATCCGAATGTGCGTGAGATTATAACGTCTCGTCTTGAGAATATTTTTTTTAATATAGCAACTTTTCTTTATGCTTTTCTTTATGTTCAACCCACGTGGGGTGTACTTTGCGAGACCACTACCACGTGCTTATATAACTGTTTGACCCATCAGGTTAATAGTAAGACGTTAGTAACCAGTTCAAGGTTTTTCTTTTGTCAATCGCTTTTCGATCTAATTTATTTTAATTATCAAAATTATTGTGGAGTTGTACGCTTTGTGTAAACCAAGTTGACCACGTGAAGCATGTGGTGTAATCATCAAAGTAGCCCTCAGCTATTCTTTTTGCGAAGACTTCACAAAGAGTTAATATGAATTTAGTATACCAGTGTGTGGTAATTACATGACGGACAGGATTGTGATATGAACGTAATTTCTTTGGGTAAAAACTGAATCTGTTGGTTGTGGTTAATTTCTTCTTGCTTATGTTTCAATGTTCTTCGTGTGTTATTTTATGAATGGAGTGTTGTATGCAGTTTCCCAAATCTTGGCTCCATATTTTATGTGTTCCGTAAGATTACAATCTCACATTCTTTTCAATCGTAAATAAGGCACCAGCTCAGTTATAACTCACGTATAATATGCTGAAATTTCAATGAACAATCTTAAAATAAATTTCCAAGTATAAACTGATTTCTTTCTTTTTATTTAAATTCTCCTTTTTATATATATATTTTACCGGTTTTGTATGACTATTAAAAGATTATCATTAGTGTTAGTCTGCTAAATATCTGATGAAACAGTTGCCACGGTTAATGTCCCCAGACAGATCACGGCTTTTAACCCACTTTCATTGTCTATTAGCTCCGACATCAGCATACCAAAATTAAAGTAACAATATTGCGATATCAGCATACAAAATTAAAGTAACAACATTACACATGGCGACCCTGTTCTGTGATTCCGCTAGACTCTGGAATCTCTGAAACGTTAGATTGCGAGCGTGTTATAATCTTAATTTTTTTCCTACAGCGCCCAAACAACTTCTGTGTTGTTTCCGAGCAGACTTTCAAAAGATTCACGGCGTTGTTGATCGGCGTTGCGTTGTTTGTCTTGTTTTGTTTTTTATACTTGTGTGTTTTATATGTCTGTGTGTTTTTTATTCTCGCTTGTAAATTCCACTGTTTCGATCTAAGATAAAAATTTGTTTTGCGTGTGAAAAAGTGCGTACTAGGTTGGGTATCTTTCGTGTGACTGTCGTAATTTTTGTGGGACACATTTATTTTGATTAGTGTGTCGCATACCGGTTATAAATTGCACTAATGCAGACACGTAACCAAACTAAAAGTAAGCGGTCCGACAACCTAAGCAACATGGACCAAGGGGATAATTTAAATTCGAATGTTAACGCGTCGGGCGGTTCCAAAAATGCAATGGGGAATACTTCAGACGAAATGCAAGACAGGACGAACGGGCTCACATCAGAGCCACAAATTAATTTGCCTCCAACTAACCAAATTGATTTGGCAGAACTCATGAAAGCCTTATTGCAACAAAATAAAGAATCATCCGAAAAATCGATCCGCGAGCTAGGCGAACAAATAGACAAAAAACTAATCCAGCAGACAAATAAAGTCGACAAGTCGATGCAGAGAGTGTCTGATGATATCTCACAAAGAATAAACACTCTGGCAAGTGAGATAAAAAGTGATATTATGAAAGAATTAGGCCGTACTTTTGAACAAATCGATGATCGTCTGCAAGCTTTAGAACAGAGCAAGCGGAGGGGCGATACCGAATCTAAAGAAAGCGAAGAACGGCTACTTAGGAATTTCCAAGAGCTGAGGGAAGAATGCCAAAGGGAACACCAGCACGTAATCTCGAGAGTCCAAGAGGCGGAAACGCATTGTCCCACGTCCGTTAGCAACACAATAGCGGACAACAGTTTAGCGATCCACGCGTTGGAACAGCAAATAGAACAATTGAAGCAGACTGGGGCGGAGGACAAGAGACAAATTGATGATAAGATTGCGGCATTAGCGGACACTGTAGGCACGATGAAGCTGACGGAAAGCGAGAACAATACTACACCGGTAGCGGCCGCAGAGACCGAAGAAATGCGTTCGCTTCTTAGATTTCAGAAGGGACAGTTTGAAGTGAACAGACAACACAAAGCTGTAACAGGCGAATTACAAGAACGCGTGGCGCATCTGGAAAACCGCATGGCGTGTGATTCCGAACTCGCCAATAGCACTAAAAATAGCCGTACGAACAGTGCAGAGAGGGACTCCGGCCACGAGGGAGATTTTGACGACAGGGAAGAATGTAATTTAAGGGGCAGACATGAGAGAAACAGAAACATTCAAGGGCCTCGCCAGGAGGAAATGCGGGGATTTGATTTCAAACATTTCCTTACGGTGAGAAAGTTTGAGATATTCCGAAATTCGCAAAAAGGAATACATCCACGAGCATGGCTCGAGCAATTTGAGTTCTGTCTTCCTCCCGACTGGGCAAGTTCACATAAGATAGAATATATGTGTGGCTATTTGGAAGGCGAACCGGCGATTCGCATGAGGTCGGCAGCGCGTCACTGCAACTCCACTCGGGAGTTTCGACAAGCCTTTCTGTCCGCCTATTGGTCGGAAGCGGCACAAGATAGGGTCAAACATGGCATAATTATGCTGCCAAATTTGAACCAGTCTGGTTTCGGCAGCCCTGCACGCCTATTCGACCACATGCTGCAGGCAAATCAATTCCTGTACGACCCATACGGGCCTGCGGAACTAATTAGGATATGCATCACCAAATTGCCGATGCACTTGCGGCACGTCATTCTTGCGGGACGATGCAAAGAGGACGTGGAAACGTTTAAAACACTTCTCCAAGAGTTGGAATACAATACAGGAGAATGCCCGCCTAATCAGGCACAAAGTTATTACGGGGCACAGCAGCGCGACCGCAATCGTGGCCATATTACTAATCAACGGCGTGACTGGTCGTCGCGACGCGAACGGAACAATAATCGGGACCGGCCGTACAGAAACTGGGGTAACAGTCGCGAACACAGGTGGAACAACAGAAATGATCGAGGACGTAGACAGAATCGTGAACGCTACAGGTACGGCAACCAGAATCGACACTATGATGAATACGGTGGGAATAGGACTGTAGGCGGAGCACCTCATGATGTGGAAATTCGGCCGGCTAACCCTAGACATAATCCAGCAAATGGAAATGAACGAAACCGGCAATGACAAACGATCAGCGCAGAAGGCGCCCAATCGGAACAAATGAGCGACATGGCAAATGACTAGAAAGGACAGTGAGAAGTAGAGAGGACGGTGAGGAGAAAGAATTGATTAGTTTAAATTTGTGACGAATGCATTTTGAATAATATGTTGGTAAAAATAGTGATAAAGATGTTTCTATGTGATGGATTGAAGTGATGTTTTAATTTTTTTTGTGCAATTAGGATTTAGTTTGATTCAAACGTGAAGATAAAAGGTTTCTTTGTGAACGAGTAAAATGCTGTTTATGTTTTTTTTTGTGTAAATTGAATGGAGTCGCTCCCGAGAGAAGCAAGATCGTTGCTGAATTAGTGCATAAACTCAGGGGAATATCCGATCTGTGGGTATTATGGGTCTGGCAAACCCAGGTCCCCAGCTGTTAGTAGCCTTGTTTCCGATTTTCTGCTTTCAGTGCTACAATCTATCTATTACTATTCTATATCTGTCAGTATAAATGAGGATCTCTTACTATAGTATGCGTGCTGTATGAATATTTTAAGATAGGAGAACTCTGAGAAAGGAATGAGTAAGTTTGGAATCTTGAAAACAGGATGCGATAATACGATTGTTGAACCATTGGCTTCCCAATATACGCTAATATGTTAATATTGATGATATATGTCTTTTTTGTTCTTTATAGCTGAGTACGTAAAGTGCTGTCTGTGGATTTCGTAAGTATATTGATTCCCTTCAAGGTGAAAGAAGAATTGTGGTTTGTGTAATTTACGTGGGTCTGAAATATTATTGTGGTAGTCAAATACGAGCAGCTTTTCAGCAAATGGAGAATGGAACGGAAATATGGATCCTTTTTGTAGTCTTGATTGATGTTGAGCCAAAGCCTAAAAAAATTATTCTGCGTTAATACTTGTCCTAGAAAAGCGACGTTTATGTGTTTTGGTGATGCTGTGAGCGTTACAGCTTACTGTTTTCGCTGGTGCGGGATGCACTGCAGCCTATATGATTTGTACTGAGGAAATTTCCCTCTTGAAGGTAGAGGATGATTAAATAATTTTGATTATGGGAACGAAGGAAAGCTTGGTTTATGGTAATAAGGATAAAGCAAAACATTTGTCATTTAAACTACAGGAGGATTCGGATCTTTTGTGTCTGTTGTAAGTTCAATATGTTAAGATGATACTGTTTTACAGAATAGAGGTGACCACAATTTTGCCATTCATGAGAAATGAATCCAGAATAACCACCGCAGGCGAAATAACTGATTTGGAAGCGAAAGGTAACGTAAAGAAGGAACGAAATCGCAGCAAAATGGGTAAGAAAATGTAATATAACCTGTATAATGCAAATATTTTTAACCTTCTCAGAGTCATCTGCGTGATTAATTGTTGTGATAACGTAATTTTAGGTGAAATTTTCTTACTGTTTTATGTGTGAATATACGAGTATGATAAATGTATAATTGCGAGTCTCTTTTCAGGTGTGCGAACTGGTATAAATGTTTTGGAGTGTAAATAACCATTGTTCTTTTTAATGTGTATGTTTAAGGAAAGTTCTCCATATTTATCATGTGACAAGACGTATGGCGCGAGCGTCAAGAAGAGGACGAAATAGTACAATGTTGTAGTGGTATATACACGGTGTTGAAATAGCATTGAAGTAGCTTATTGGCTTAACTAGTAGTGGATAGAAGTAGAATATTGAGTAATGCATGTTTATGGGTAGTTAGTTTGTAGAATAGACAACAGGTGTGCATGTATGTGTGTGTAAATAACATGTGAACCCTATGCTGTCCTGACCTATACTTGCACAAGGCATAATCCTATTCATTTTAGTGAATTAATAAATAGCATTTGATTTATTAAAACGTAAGTGAACCACATTAGTGATGTGGATTTAAATATTATATTGTCAGCTCAATTAAATTTTTATTTTTATACTGTCAAGTCATTTCACTTTTATTTTTTTTACATTGTCAAGTCATTTAAATTTTATTTTATATTGTCGATTCATCTAATTTTTTTATTTAAAAAAAACTATTAAGTCTCACTTTGTTCTTAAAAATTGTGAAAGACAATACTAAGTGGTATTATGTATGACATTGTGTAATCACATAAGGATGATGAAAAATTTCTGTGAATGCAGTTGAGAACCTGAAAGCGAACCGGCAAAACTCTTAAGAGACAGCGGGAGCAGCCGGACTAGTTGTAAACTGGCGGGTTTCCCAGCGGGACACACTGTCATCCGGGCCACTTTGGGAGCGCGGCCGACAACAAAAGGAGAGTAAGCGGCAAACACTTTCCCTTGTACCTGGAGCTAATGGGCGGCCGCCCCGGGCGACCCTTCCTCGAGGCGATGACCTGAGATGGGCGAGCGGTCCGCCGCGCGGAAATCCATCTGCTGGCAACGCACCACACGCATGCGACCGTGACGAGACGGCCGCGGTGAAACAACACAAGGGGCGTGGAGCCTTTTGACAGGTACTGCCCAGAGAAACTTGCAGACGTCAACGACGCCTATCGACATTTCCTGATGGATGCCTACTGTCAAGGGACAGTAAATCATGGTTCGATGTTCTCTGGTCGCTAAGGGTGGCACAAAAGAAGAGCCATTAAGTGTCATCCTTGCCCAGGAATATCAAACCGGCGAGCCAATTGAGGATAACCCAAGAATGTAACAACACAAAGGGCGTGGAGCCTTTTGACACATACTGTCCAGAGTAACTGGCAGACTTCAATGACGCCTATCAACATCTCCTGACGGATGCCCACTGTCAAGCGACAGTAAATCATGGTTCGATGTTCTCTGGTCGCTAAGGGTGGCACAAAAGAAGAGCCATTAAGTGTCATCCTTGCCCAGGAATATCAACCTGGCGTGTCAAACGAGGATACCGCACGAAATTGACAACACAAACATGGAACCAAATCGAGATGTACGTGACACGAGAGAAACTTCATGAGAGGGCAGAGACGGCGGGATCGCACGCAACAGATGGACAAAAATCCCTACTGACAGCTGCGGCGACGAACCCCCCCCCCTTTCCCTTATATTGTGCCTCGGAACAGTGGAACTACTGAGTGTGTCAGTGAACAGTGATTATACGGTTCTTAGTCCAGTGCATATACGTGTGTTTCTGTCAGAGAAACTCTGACTCGTGTGTTTTGCAGGAGTTCGATTTATTGGTGTTTATTAGACTGACTCTTGTATTTTGCAGGTGTTCTATTTATCTTTTTTAGACTGACTCTTGTAATTTGCAGGTGTTTTATTTATAGGTGTTTTTTTTTGTTTTAGATGTTGACTATTGTACTGTTTTATTTATCAATGTTTGTTTTTGTGTGATGTATTAGATTTGTGATATTTTGTTTCATAAATTCATTGCTGTGGCATTGCTTCGTTTATCAATCAGATAGCTTTTTATTCTCATTGAACTGTGATCGATTAGCCTTTGCATGGGGCATATTTACTGTGAGGAACCCCTTAAGGGTAACAATCACATAATTATTGTAGTTTCAGTATAATGACACAGTGCTCATTGTTTGCTAGCTAATTGAAATATAGTAGAGTGATTAAATGAGTGCCACATAGTTATTTTAATTTTACAAATTATTAGTTTTATACGATATAGAATTTTTTTGCGATAACCACTTTGTAAAACATGTGTTTTCTCTTATCATTTTGTTGCTTTTGCAGATTGTGCATTGTTATGTTCTGCTTTTTAATACCGATGTTATTTGATGTTCTTTTTTTAATTGCTGTGGCACCTTTGCTATTTTCATAAATTTTGCTTGTTAATAAACAGTCATAAATTTTCCTGTGATCAGTTGGCTCTTGCAATAAGCAAATACTGGTGAACTCCATAAGGGTAACAACCAGAAATTGTTTTCATATTAATGACACAGGAACCATTGTTCTTACTTGCTGACCGAATTAGGTCTACACTACCTTTTAAATAGGTGTCACAGATTGTGTTCTTTTTTTTCTGTTTGAAATTGGTAGATTCTAAAGATGTGTTGAAATTATTGTGTTTTAGCAAGTAGCTGGTGTCCTTTTGCCTTTTCTTTTACACTTTTGGTTTAAGTAGGGTGTGAGAAGCCTGCTTGGGAATGTCCTAGCATGGCCAGAAAATTCCCTGCACAGTCTTTTCCCGGAGCGTTGGGGTTATGAAAGGACTCTGTTGGATTCCTTTCATGTTTAATTTCTTAAATCTGTTGCCATTTATGGAATAAATTCCTCTTCTAAATGTACTGTGGCGTTTCTGACTATCTGGGAGGAGACTGAGCAGTGGAACGTGTTACTTTTACACATAAACAAGAACGATCTGTCACACTACTACACTTTGAAGCACAGTTATATGTAATTCTTATATGTAATTCATGTCACACAGTCTCATACGGAACCTACACCCGCTTTCTTTTATATACTGTATATGATAAGATACTGTCATACCCCTTCCCTTTTGTGTGAGAGGATGAATGAGCATATGTATTTCTAGTTGCATGCTTGAGGGTAGCAGACAAGGCTGTCTGCTAGAGAACAGTAGGACCAACGTCGGAACAGGTAGCTACGCTTCCTAAAAGCAAAGAGGTTTCTATCCTTAGTATGGTCCTGTCCGTCCGTTGTCATGTTGGTATAGGAAGCTGCCCCTCTGGCCACTTCCGTTGGTCTTTGTGAGCGACCCCTGAGGAAGCACGCTCGGGAGTAGGCAGTTGCAGTGTGGCCGTGGCGAGCGTCTGAAGTGGTAAGATCTCCGGCTAAGCGCGTGTCTGTTAAGTCCGTAGGACAATGGATTTCTTAAGTTCAGCCTAACTGAAAATTTAATCACCTTGATTTCAGGTTTATCTCTAAAATATCTAATGCTATCTTAAAGTGCAGCGGAGTGTAATTCTCGTGTTAAATTCAGATTATTTTGCGGTAGTTGTTTTGTTACTACTTTGTGAGTAAAGTGGAACCACGTGTTGATCAGTAACTCTAACTAAGTTCATCAATCTTAAATCCGAATGTGCGTGAGATTATAACGTCTCGTCTTGAGAATATTTTTTTTAATATAGCAACTTTTCTTTATGCTTTTCTTTATGTTCAACCCACGTGGGGTGTACTTTGCGAGACCACTACCACGTGCTTATATAACTGTTTGACCCATCAGGTTAATAGTAAGACGTTAGTAACCAGTTCAAGGTTTTTCTTTTGTCAATCGCTTTTCGATCTAATTTATTTTAATTATCAAAATTATTGTGGAGTTGTACGCTTTGTGTAAACCAAGTTGACCACGTGAAGCATGTGGTGTAATCATCAAAGTAGCCCTCAGCTATTCTTTTTGCGAAGACTTCACAAAGAGTTAATATGAATTTAGTATACCAGTGTGTGGTAATTACATGACGGACAGGATTGTGATATGAACGTAATTTCTTTGGGTAAAAACTGAATCTGTTGGTTGTGGTTAATTTCTTCTTGCTTATGTTTCAATGTTCTTCGTGTGTTATTTTATGAATGGAGTGTTGTATGCAGTTTCCCAAATCTTGGCTCCATATTTTATGTGTTCCGTAAGATTACAATCTCACATTCTTTTCAATCGTAAATAAGGCACCAGCTCAGTTATAACTCACGTATAATATGCTGAAATTTCAATGAACAATCTTAAAATAAATTTCCAAGTATAAACTGATTTCTTTCTTTTTATTTAAATTCTCCTTTTTATATATATATTTTACCGGTTTTGTATGACTATTAAAAGATTATCATTAGTGTTAGTCTGCTAAATATCTGATGAAACAGTTGCCACGGTTAATGTCCCCAGACAGATCACGGCTTTTAACCCACTTTCATTGTCTATTAGCTCCGACATCAGCATACCAAAATTAAAGTAACAATATTGCGATATCAGCATACAAAATTAAAGTTACAATCTTACAAAGCTAATTACGTGGGACTTTGATTGTAAACATTAGAAGATTGAAAGATGAACAAAGTCAGACTTCCTCATCTAGCCAGGTCACATTTTCAAATAAACAAGAGAAATACTGCAATGAGTAGTGGATTATTGCAGATGAGCAATATATATATATATATATGTGTGTGTGTATATATATATATATATATATATATATATATATATATATATATATATATATATTGTGCGCCTGCTACAGAGAAGACGACGAGGACGAAGACGGCGCAAACAGATTAATAACGTGCCCAAGTGAGGAGCAAGTTGACCCGACTACAGACGATAGCAGACTGAGACCAGGAGTGGAAGGGGTAGGGTTTATATAGGCGCACAAATTGGGCAGGAACCAATCAGAATGTAGCATCCGGGGATCCTTGGTTGACATGGTCGGACAAGTTCGTTCACGCAAAATCAGGGACTTGAAAGAGAGCGGAGGTGGTTTCCCAGGTATGAAATATCAAAGGTTTGCCGTCCCCCGGAGCTTTTGTTCGGTGATTAGTGCGACATCCGGTCTGCGTGTCGCAGGAGGCGGCTGGCAATGTGGTACCAACAGTGTTTTTGGTCCCGAGTGGGCGAATACGTGAAGGGGCGGACCCGGGAACCGTTACATGGTGCAGCCTGGAGGACAGCGAGACGAGATTACCAAATATATTTAGTGCGAACTGTGACAGTGTAATTATGTGTTTCGGAATAAAAAATGCGCTGTAATTTCACACCCTGTCTTTTAACCTATAAATTATTTAATCGCTATTCTACACACTGCAGTAGAACAATATTTCCAGTATTAACCAAGAAAAACTGAAGGATATCGACTTGATTAACTAGACAATCAATTTGATAGAATGATAGGTGGGCTTTTCGAGTAACCTGAAGCAGCTTTTGAATGCAGAAAGTGGCACAGTAGCCCATTTCGTGCCAATTTTTTCGATCAGATTAATTAATTAGTCAATTAATTTTTTTAAAATAAAAAGTGACTGGGAGTTACCAGAGGCGTAGATGACAAAGCAAAGTGGCCAATAAACCCCATTCAAAAGCGAGAGAAATTCAAAATGTGGCACAGAAACCGGTGGGGTTGGGGGAGGTGGAAAACCCATCAGGCCATCAGGAGGATTGGGAGTGATTAATTAATTAATTTGATATCAATTTCATATGAAGTGGCAAATAGCAATAGGCTGAGAACCTGACAGTCAGAAGAGAACAATAGATTAAGGGCTGACATGGAGCAGAACAATAGGTTTTCTTCTGAATGCAAGTTTGCTCCTAATATAGGCAACCTGCACTAACAAAATGACCTGATTCTCCTTTGCCTTCCTACTGCAACTCTCATAGCAACAGCCACTGTTCACAGGACGTCTTCCGGGTCTAGTGTACTTCAGCTATGTAGTATTACAGCCTCCACAGCAGCAGCAGCAACGAGTGCCTGATCCAATGCTAGATGAGGGGCTCTGGGGCATGGGCAGCGAGGGGGAATGGGTGGCAAGCAGTGGTGGGGGCGGAGGGTGGCCTTGATAAGAAGCAAGTGCTGATGACGATATTAGCGAAATATAACAAGCACATTCGTCTAACAACCGGATGTCATGACCTTGAAGGTAAGGAAGTGCTGATGCTGATGTCAGCAGAATTCCTGGAGAATTTCTCTTGTTTATTTGAAAATGTGATCTGGCTAGATGAGGAACTCTGTTTTTGTTCTTCTTTCAATCGTCATAATGCTTTCAATCATGTAACTACCTTCAGTTTTTCATGTTAGTTTTCTGCGTTTTTGTTTTTCAAGAATAACATTGCCGTAAGATTCCACATTTGTTTTCATAGTTCAATAAGTTTAGTAACTGTGAAACTGAATGCGATTTATCAACCCTACATTATACAATTCCTCCCGTTGTTAGGTGACTCTTAATTAGCAAATATAACAGGAATGCACTAAGTTGTTGTTTCAGTGTGGTGCTTTCGCTGTGTGCAGTGGCCAAATTATGAGTGGCATGATACGTTGATTGAGATGACGAGTGGGTAGTGTTTACACTTTTTATTTTAGAGTTCAAACCAGTTACTAATGCAGATAAGTTTCAGTATCTTCTTAACCTCTCAACTAACATTCTTTGATTTTGAAAGACATAGACACTTGCTGTGAGAATGAAGCGTGCTATTTTGTAACCCAAAAGGAAAGCAGGAAGGAAGATTATGGGTTGACGTCTAGTCGGCAGCGCCGGCCGCTGTGGCCGAGCGGTTCCAGGCACTTCGGTCCGGAACCGCGCGACTGCTACGGTCGCAGGTTCGAACCCTGCCTCGGGCATGGATGTGTGTGATGTCCTTAGGTTACTTAGGTTTAAGTAGTTCACAGTGCTAGGGGACTGGTGACCTCAGATGCTAAGTCCCATAGTGCTCAGAGCCATTTTTTCGCGTCGACAGCGAGGTCATTAGAGACGGAACACAATGTCGAACTAGGGAAGCACGGGGATGGAAGTCGGCCCTGCCCTTTCAAAGGGATCACCGCGATATTTGCCTTAAACAATTTATGAAAATCACAGAAAACCAAAATCTCAATGGCTAGATGGGCATTTAAATCCGAATTCCAGCCTAGTGTGTCAACCACTGAGTCACCCTAAATAAATTTTATCATCTATAAAACAAAAGGTATGTTTCAGAGCATTAAATAGGAATTCAGAAATACGCATATCTCACTGAAGAAGGTCTTGTACATCTACTTTACGTATGCAACTAATCTTGTACTTAACCATCAGAAGAATAGGTCCTAGTACATAAACCTCGTCTGACTTTGCTTCTGTTTACTTACTACCGTATTTGTTGATATCAGTATTAATAATAGATACTACGCGTTACATAACTGCTGCCAGTAGTACTCAAACGGCTCCAGTGAATTTTTCATTATTTTTGCAACATACTGCTTATTAATGTTCAATGCATTTTCCTCCCTCAGGAATTATCAAAGCAACTAAACGTTTTTAACTATGATCCGGTAAAGATGCAGTATCTCTACAGGGAGAAATACAAATTCTAATTTAAATGGAATTGTTTACTTGCATGCATGTCATGGAACGCAGAATCGAAATGGATTAGTCTGATAATTATTTTTTTCAATCAAGTGTGATACAACAACACTTACACAATAGAAATAAACTTCAAGAATATCCTATTTAAAAGGGTTTTCTGAATGTCAAGATGCAGCTAGTAAAAAGCCTCTGGAACCTAACAAGAAAATGCTGAAAGAACGAGAGACAAGAATATATGGACTGGATCTTCCTTTAGTCAGCATGACTGTTTTATATATATCGAAACACACTTCGAATGTGATTGATAACTGTAGTATATTTTTTAGAAATTACGGCCTTTAACTAAATGTGGTGAAAAATACGATGGCATAAACGGCTAATCAGCACGGGAATATTACGTCTTAGCAATTGACAAGAGCGCACGCTGACAGTTCACCAGCTCACTTGTCTATTCTCATAATTGGTGTGAATGTTTAACGGAATAATTGCTAACGACACTCCCAGCGTCTGTGGTATGAATGGGATTCATTAATTTTGCTTCCCTCATATTTAGTGTGGACTCTTACTTTCCTTGTTGATCTACATCTAGACCATATTAAGCAAGCTCAGCTTTCGGAACCGGTAATCACTACGGTTTATCATTTACATTCTGTGGATACGGTCCAATAATTCGCTATTTGTGTCTAGACCACATAAGATGCTCACATGGGGAGGTTCACTTTTCAATGCAAGAGCATAGAGCAATTATAATTTAAACCACATACTTCATCGTAATGATTAATATGTAGCCACCTGCTGTATCTTTCATGTGTACAGTCGGGAAACAGTTAGTTATGGTTGTGGAAATAAAGAGTTAATAACGTTTAGAGTGTTCATTTGATATTACATCAGAAATGTCCATTGATATTATGATGGTTTTCTCGATGCGGAAGTACACTGCATCTGTTCAAAAGGTTTTACATTGGCTTTTGGTTATAAACCCTCTGCTCACCTGTAACACCACTGTTGGCACTCTTCACATGATTTTACAGACACTTTCTTGCATGTCTGTTGATAAAGCGGTCTCCGTACCGGGTAACCACCACTCCACGAACATTCTTTGCTACGTCAACGGCAGACAATGTTTCTGGTACCGACGAACTTAATTTTTTTTACTTTTATGTCAAAAAGTGACATTATTGGAAACCCGCTGAATATTATACAGAATGTTTATAGGGTACAGCAGCAACCAGTCACTGCTTGGTTCTGGTTTACTTAATCTAAAAAGCACCGTGGCCGGTTTCGAATTTATACATTCATCGTCATACGTCTTGCATGTGCAACATATTGGCAACATATTTTCCATTTGTTTGCATTTATTAGTAAGTCAAGGACGCAGTGTGACTCGATGATTTGTGTTGTTGTCCAACGAATGTTAATAATAATGAAGACCACTTTGAACGTATCTGAAAACATCAACAAGAACGTGAACGTTATACGGTGTAGAAAAACGGTGAAAGAAATGTTACAGACGCCATTTCACGTCAGTTGTATTTTAACACGAGTTTGTTGCACAAAAATCAATCTCACACTTTCCAAACTGTGAACTTATGTTTATCCTACGGCAACTCGCGTATAATTCAACGTACCTTACGTTTCGTTGGAGTTAAACATGCGAGATGTGTAGTTATGAGTGAATTTCAGATGTGTAATAATTTCTTACGTCAACGAGCGTTTAGATGTACAAAAAATATCCACATTACCAGTTTCGGCAAGTATACACAATTAAAGGAACGCTTATTCGAAACCCCGTATTTGCCTCCCATTGGCAAGTATAAATTTCAGACTTAGCGCAAAGGTACCACAAACTGTGTGATGGTGCAAATGTTTGGTGCCCTGCGAAGTCACCCTCAGGCTCGGCTACATTTCAGACAGCAAGGTGCCGACATAAGTGAAAAAAAAAAATACCACAGCTCGGAAGTCCATGTGAGGTGTGAGGTGGGTAAAGACTTCATATTGGCATCAAATTTCGCCACAATTCTACCCAGGTCCACCGAAGACGTATCACACGATGAGAAGGTCGTTGCAGCACCTCTTACTCACGTTTTACCCCTTGTTTTGATGTACCATGACACTTAGCATTGAAGTCAGGTGGTTTTCTTATCAGTGAACGAGGAAAACATTGTGACACACTCACCGCTCACAATCTAGACGAGAAGTCCTCAGGGGGTGAAATAAAGAACGTCAATGAAACCTGCTTTCCGCCCTCCTGTGACGTGATCACACAGGACTGCAACATTGACATGTGCATGAATAAAACAACAAAAGGTCCCTCTAAGAACCCCCAGTTCGGCAACAACCTTGGTGCGACTCACGCAGCTTTGTTGAGCACGTTACAAATGTATGTGTCAGAAACTACGACACGAACTCAGCCTCTCGGCTGCTTTAGCACCTGGATATAGGCAAACCTTACTCAAACAGTCTAAGGGGCTGCTTAACCCTCAGGCTAGAGTTTTCAATGAAAGAGCTTCATACGCTGAAGAGCCAAAGAAACTGGTACATCTGCCTAATATTGTGTAAGGCACCCGCAAGCACACAAAAATGCCGCAATATGACGCGGCATGGACTCAACTAATGTCTGAAGTAGAGCTGGAGGGAATTGACACCATGAATCCTGCAGGGCTGTTCATAAATCCGTAAGAGTATGAGGGGGTGGAGATCTCTTCCGAATAGCACATTGCAAGGCATTCCAGATATGCTCAATAATCTTCATGTCTACGGAGTTTGGTCGCCAGCGGAAGTGTTTAAGCTCAGCAGAGCGTCCCTCGAGCCACACTGTAGCAATTCTGGACGTGTGGGGTGTCACATTGCCCTGCTGGAATTGCCAATGTCTGTCAGAATGCACAATAGACATGAATGGATGCAGGTGACCAGACAGGATGCTTATGTACGTGTCACCTGTCAAAGTCGTATCTAGACGTAAGAGGGGCTCCATATTACTCCAACTGCACGTGCCCCACACCATTACAGAGCCTCTACCAGTTTGAACGGTCCCCTGTTGACATCCAGGGTCCATGGTTTCATGAGGTTGCCATCTATCAGAATCGTATCTAGACATATCAGGGGTCCCATACCACTCCAACTGCACACGCCCACACTATTACAGAGCTTCCATCAGCTTTAACAGTCCCTGCTGATATTTGGGGTCCATGGGTCATGAGGTTGTCTCCATAACAGTACACGAAAATCCCCTCGATACAATCTGAAGCGAGACTCGTCCAACCAGGCAACATGTTTCCAATCATCAGCCTCCCAACATCAGTGTTGACAGGCCAAAGCGAGGCATAAAGCTTTGTGTCGTGCAGTCATCAAGGGTAAACAAGTGTGAGTTCAGCCATGAAGGCCCATATCGGTGAAGTTTCTTTGAATGGTTTGCACTAGTATTGGGGCAACGTTCATACGAGAACACTCTGCTTTGTTGCGAAAGTGACTCAGCCTGCTCGGAGCTGCTGGGTAAACTAAGGAAGGCGTACACTCTGTTTATTTTCTCTATTTATTTTGGAAGAGTTTATTTTGGGGATGGAATATATTTATTACCTGATACAAAACACACGCTCTGACATGCTTGGGGCCATCTCACACAGCCCACAGACCTGTAAACTACTTCTAAGTAACGCTCTCCAGACACTCAAACCACCCTAAATTAACGAAATAGTTTCAGCATCCACTTGCAGACTCCTCCTAAATAATGCAGCACTGTGATGTGTAGACACACTCAGTACTTGTAAACTGTCCAAATAATGCATAGCTCAGTCTACAGACTTGCTCACAAAATAATGCAATCAACGCGCAAGCACCCTACGCCACCTCCTGTCCAGTAGAGTGCGCAGAAGGTAGTGGCAACCCCCATGAAGTGAAACAGCTGTCAGCTGTCAAACAATGCACTGGCCCCCATTCGGGTCTTGCAAGCATGAGGCGCCGACATCCCATTTATACCTGGTAACTGGGAAATTCCTATCTAAATACGTATTCACTAGACACCGCGGCGGAAGTGAACGGGCGGTAATGCAGACACTCCAGGTGGTGCGCACAGCCATGAGCCACCACCGGATGCATGTTGTAGTTGACTCTATTTCCAAGTATACAGTGACAGTTATACTGACATCACAGAATTCCAAGACTCGATCGTGCCGGTCTCATACATAGACGACTCCGAGCAGCACTTGTCTTTACTGTTGATGAGAGAATAGCACAGGCTGCTTTCATCCTAATGGAACATATGAGCTGCATCATTGGCACCTCGCTGCAAAACGCCTGCGTGGCGACTCGCCATCTAAAAGGTTCTCAATGTTATTCTTTCATCATATTGCTTTGTAAAAAATAACAGCCAAGTTGACCTCTTGACAACTGTGTAGTGCCCCAGAAATAGTTAACACTCGCTTTCTTGATGTCTCAGCTTGTCTGCACGAAAATTCTTACCCTAACAGAACCTGTTTACGAAAATAACACACATTTTACCATTCCTGCTCTCAACATATGCAAACGTTCCCTCTATGTACAGACTCCAGTATCCCAGCACAAAGGGTGTGAATGAATCGAGCATTATAATTGGCTCTTATCGAATTTTTCCATCGAATTACTGATACCGTCGATATCGAAGCACTGTCCGCCTTTTTTCCTTCTGCAGGCGAGATTTTACACAGATCGCCATATTGCACTGACAATTAAATCATACAAACTACCATACATATCGTCAATTACGGACTCTTACGACAGGGCAAACAATCATCCTCTCTAGTCAGGCCATAACATAAACAATAGTATCTTTACAATGCAATATATGCACATTTTATACAACATAAGCCACAGTAACTTTACAATACAATATATACATATTTTACACGAACAGTGCAGTTATCTGTTATATCTGTTCAGCACCAGAAATAATTATGGTATGCCTACACTCACACCGGCTATATGTCAGGATGCTCCCCAGTGCTAGGAAAGCACCAATTTGCACCGACAACGAAACCTCCCAAAGTGCCATGCATATTGTCAAATACGGAAAGACTCTTATTCATTTACACTGCTCTACCAGTGAGGACAGGAGCTTGAATATTAGTCCACAAAACCGATCTCCAGCACAGCAATATATCACTGCATGCTGTGTCGATGTAGTAAACATACAGTTCGTATCCTCTGCCATACAAAATCATCCCTTTTACATCAGAGCACCCTCAGCCAACCCAAGTTGCTCTCAGAACTGTTCTACAAATTCGAGATAGTTTCCATTGCCACAAACGCGTTACTGTTTCTGATCCAAACCTGATTGCTTTTCTACAGACGTCTCCAGACTCGGGGATTACAAGAACACACATATTTTTGTCATAACATTATACCATTTTTGCGGTACTTCTCGATATCAAGAACTAGGCAGCATCCTACCGATCGCTAGCGCAACGTAATTCCCAAGATATAGACTGGAAATTATTTCTCTACAAACCCCTAACCTTAGCGATGTGCAACATGCTGTAAACCATTAAGTAACTAGAAACAAATAGAGGAGAGCGATATTTCCGCTCTCGAATACCGATGTCAGTGATGTAACAAATTCTAAATCATCCCTATAATTTACATGCCAATTAAGGACTTCTCTAGGTCTAGAGAACAGGCACACGTGTCTTCCACATGATAGAAGCATACACCACAATCGATTGTCTCTCAACTAAATAAAGGTGTGAAATATGCAGCAGCAGTCAACTGAACATTTTACTTGGGAGGGAATAACAGTCCAGCGCAAACGCAGCTCCATACACAATCTTCTCAAATTTCCACTTGATCACGAAAGCCACCCAACACATACCAAGTATTAGTTCGCTATTCAGTCGTCTAGAGAATGATAAAGTTAACTCAGATATACACTCCTGGAAATTGAAATAAGAACACCGTGAATTCATTGTCCCAGGAAGGGGAAACTTTATTGACACATTCCTGGGGTCAGATACATCACATGATCACACTGACAGAACCACAGGCACATAGACACAGGCAACAGAGCATGCACAATGTCGGCACTAGTACAGTGTATATCCACCTTTCGCAGCAATGCAGGCTGCTATTCTCCCATGGAGACGATCGTAGAGATGCTGGATGTAGTCCTGTGGAACGGCTTGCCATGCCATTTCCACCTGGCGCCTCAGTTGGATCAGCGTTCGTGCTGGACGTGCAGACCGCGTGAGACGACGCTTCATCCAGTCCCAAACATGCTCAATGGGGGACAGATCCGGAGATCTTGCTGGCCAGGGTAATTGACTTACACCTTCTAGAGCACGTTGGGTGGCACGGGATACATGCGGACGTGCATTGTCCTGTTGGAACAGCAAGTTCCCTTGCCGGTCTAGGAATGGTAGAACGATGGGTTCGATGACGGTTTGGATGTACCGTGCACTATTCAGTGTCCCCTCGACGATCACCAGTGGTGTACGGTCAGTGAGGAGATCGCTCCCCACACCATGATGCGTCGCTGCGGTCCGGTCCCAGGTCGACGGGCACGTGCACCTTCCGCCGACCACTGGCGACAACATCGATGTACTGTGGAGACCTCACGCCCCACGTGTTGAGCAATTCGGCGGTACGTCCACCCGGCCTCCCGCATGCCCACTATACGCCCTCGCTCAAAGTCCGTCAACTGCACATACGGTTCACGTCCACGCTGTCGCGGCATGCTACCAGTGTTAAAGACTGCGATGGAGCTCCGTCTGCCACGGCAAACTGGCTGACACTGACGGCGGCGGTGCACAAATGCTGCGCAGCTAGCGCCATTCGACGGCCAACACC
This sequence comes from Schistocerca cancellata, assembly GCF_023864275.1. Classification (NCBI taxonomy): domain Eukaryota; kingdom Metazoa; phylum Arthropoda; class Insecta; order Orthoptera; family Acrididae; genus Schistocerca; species Schistocerca cancellata. Next base: position 809,955,070 of record NC_064626.1, on the reverse strand, counting down.
GCGGTTCCTGGTGTGTCCGCTGTGCCGTGCGTGTAATCATTGCTTGTACAGCCCTCGCGCAGTGTCCGGAGCAAGTATGGTGGGTCTGACACACCGGTGTCAATGTGTTCTTTTTTCCATTTCCAGGAGTGTATTTCTACACTCCAACAGGCCTATGCATTCGGATGGCTGCTACTGTTATTAGGATACGTGAATCATTCCCACCACAGGCGATGCACACATGGAATTATTCCAGAAAACCGATCACATATATGTTTTATCATTTCACTTACAATTAATTGTTATGATCATGGTCTCAATTGAACGGCATTCGACAATGAATGAAGTATTGGAAATACACCCTCTTGATGGCTGTGGCTCTGGAAATGGAAATATCTGTACCATCCTATGACGGGAAATAGTCATTTCTCTTACACAAACACAAATATTATAAAACTGATGCTCAAATGTTAACATATCACGCACCCACCACTACTACCAAGTATAATACTTCATCAATAACTGATTGCCTACGATACAAATAATACTGACCAAAAATCAACGATGGATGGGCATGTCTCTTAGGTTTTTCTTGCAAGTGCTACCACTGTGTCTTAGAAAGAGAGACGTAATTGGCCAGACGTTAAAGAAAAAACCCGATTCCAGCAACTACTGCATGTTACTGTCACAAGCGGTCTTGGTTCTACAGGTGCACACAATTACCCAGGTTAAAAGCTATACCTACTTTACAAATCGAGGAACGACATTACCTCTGAATGAGGTAGTTCTTTTTTTTCGGACAAATACCATGACGGTGATCATAGGAATGTGTATTATCAGCCCACTATTCAATCTCTGTATAAAATTAACGCATTTTGAAAGTGATTTGGCTAAGGAATGTCATATGTAAGTGGTATTTGCGACTCCCTCACACCGCCCCCAACTAGATAATTCTACAGTATTTGTAATGCATTCTGTCTCAATATCAAATCAGAGGTTCTGCAATATATCCACTGAGTAATAGGCGTTGACTGATTAAGAAGGAACGCAAACAGTAGTAGTAGATGATGAGCTGATTGAGGTCGTAAGAAGAAAAATGTACACTTGCTTCTAGCTCTCTAGTGTTATGTTATCTGCTAGAAATGATGTCCATGATTTGGAATAAGATCTTTCCATTCAAGTACATACCTGCATTGGATCACATCCACAAGTGAATCATATTTCTGGCACTCTCATATCTTGAAGCGAGTCACCTTCCTCAAACAAGTCTGCTACAGTAAAAATACAACCTGTTCTTAGCCACTCCCTACACATCGTGCAGCCGCATCCATTTCTGCAGCTTTGCGTGGATGGGGTGGAAAAGACACCGCCGATGTACTGTAATAATAAGTAACACAGTTGACAGTCCGAAGAATTTTAGCAGTTTTACAGTAACTCCAACACCGGCCAATGATGTGACAGCATGTCTCCCCCAGTTTCAGTATCATAGCTAAACCACCCCTTCTCTACTTTGCGAATATCATTGCGAATGTAGATAGGTGACTGCTCAGTATGTCCATTCAGTGTTAATTATAGAACACATAAATCATGAAAGTATACCATACAGCGTTCTACATATGTCTAACATGCATCTGGCGGTGGCTTGCGGCTATGCGCACACCCTGTCGTGTCTGTGCTTCTGCCCATTCACGTCAACTGCAGTGTCTAGGTGAACACGTATTTAGATAGGAATTTCTCAGGTACCAAGTATGAATCGGACGTCACCGCCTCATGCGTGCATGACTCCTGCGGGGGACTGTGCGTGGTTTGACAGCTAATGGCCATGCCATTTTGCGGAGGCTGCTGCTACCTTCTGTGCGCTCTACTGGACAGGGGGTGGCATAGGGTGCTTCCTCGCATTGACTGCATTATTTTGCAAGCAAGTACGTAGGCTGTGCTATGCCTTATTTGGACAGTTTACAAGTACTGTACTGCATTATTTAGGAGGAGTCTGCAAGTGTGTGCTGAAGTTATTTCGTTAATTTAGGAGTGGTTTGAGTGTCTGGAGAGCGTTATTTAGAAGTAGTTAACAGGTCTGTGGGTTGTGTGAGATAGCCCCAAGCATGTCAGAGCGTGTGTTTTGTATCAGTGTGATAAATATACTTCATCCCCAAAATAAATTGTTCCAAAATAAATAGAGTGTACTCCTTCCTTAATTTACCCAGCAGCCCAGAACAGGCTGAGTCACTTTCACACAATTTTCCCCCTCCAGACCACCTATTGGGATTACATCATATGAGGGATGACAGCACCACCTTGTGGCAGTACTGTGTACTAGTTCAGTTGGAGTGTGGACCTCGTGGCGAGCAGACTGGGTGGTGGTGCTGCCTATAATTTATTAAATAAAGACTGGTGCGTGATATCGATAGCTGAAGATTATCATGATTAGCCAGTTCATAGGAGGAAGTGGCGGTCGGGTGACTTAGGTTAGTGGAGGTAGCCGAAGTGGCCCATCTTCCCGCGATTTCCTTTGCTTAGTAGATATAACTGCTGTGATGCATTATCATGTCGGAATTTGAACTTCGAGCCATTTTTCTGTGGGAGGGGGGCTATGTTAGTGTAGGTAGCACCATTTACCTTCTTCTCGCCAAAATTCAAACTTCCTGCCAAAATCTGCTATCTTGAATGACCTCATGGCCGCCGTCTTGGATAATGTCATGCACTGTTGGCAAGTGTACATGCCGCCATCTTGGATGACGTCATCGCCGCCATTTTGGATACATCTGGCAGCAATGCAGAGTGTCCTCGTACGAACATTGCCCCAATACTGATACTTGTTGCTGGTCCAGGATTGAAATCTGAAACAACTTGCGGAGGGTTGCACTTCTGTCAGAATGAACGATTCTCTATAGTGGTCGTCGGTCCCATTGTTGCATGATCTTTTTCCAGCTGCAGTTTTAGCAGCAGTTACTGATCTAACCACTGCGCCAGACACTTATTCTCTTACATAAGCGTTGCTGACCGCAGTGCCTTATTCTGCCTGTTTACATATGTCTACATTTGTATACACTTGCCTATACCAGCTTCTTTGGCGCTGCAGTGTGTTATATTATCTTAATCACTTCGCCTAGGGTCTGTATGCGTAGCTCCTGCTTATTCAATGATGTTCGCTATTGTTAGTCAACGAGGTGTCGGTAGTTATAGGCAACTGTTAACCCAGACCGTAATAAGGAGACCAGGTGGAATCCGAATTTCAGTAGACCACGAGACTGCCTAATTCCGCTAACCTTATGTGGCCTTTGTCTGTATTTTGCAAGGCCAGTGGGCGTGGTCGAGCTGCAGTGGGATCGTTTTAGAGCGTCGTTTGCCTGCTTTCATTGTGCTGGAAGGCAGACGGCGGCGCTGAAAGGCAACTTTTTGCCTCCCGCCTGCAGCGCAGTTCCGTGTCCCGCGCCGCCGCAGGCTCTGACGTCAGAGGCGGCTGCATTGTGGGGCAGCGACGCGTGCGCGGCCCGAGCACTTGTGCGCCAGTCTGCGACCGCCTCCTACCCAGCAGATGGAAGGCCTGCCGCGCTCGCATGCGAATTACGCCCGATGGCGTCTCTTATTTCCTCCCCGCTGTTTCGATTCTTTGAATGCGGCAAAGCAAACGTTCGCGTACCAGTTACGCAGTTTTTTTTTGCAAAGAAACGCTATTTCAGACAGTTGCGTTCGCATTTGTGCTGCCACGATCCACTTTCTGGGAGTTTTGAGACAAATCGAGAACGTATGTTAGCTCCAGAATTTTCCTTGGAAATATACAGGGTTAACGAAACGTTCGCGTACCAGTTACGTAGTTTTTTCGCAAAGAAACGCTATTTCAGACAGTTGCGTTCGATTTTGTGCTGCCACGATCCACTTTCTGTGAGTTTTGAGACAAATCGAGAACGTATGTCAGCTCCAGAATTTTCCTTGGAAATATACAGGGTTAACGTGCTGTCAACGACGGTGAACTGGAGGATTTCCTTAAAGTTTTCTGCGTACGGGCACTCGTTTTTGAATAGACTTAGTTGATGAAGTTCTGTTTATTTATTTTGTTGTTCGATGTGTCAAATTCGCCGCTTGTGGGTATACTTGACATTTTGTTCTAAGCGACAACTTTTATACATGGTAGTATGCATGAACGGAGGCGAGGAAACGTACTGAAATGCCATTTGGTGATGACGTTCCCTGTATTTTAAATCTCTACCTTTCTTTGTATAGTCGTATTGATATATGCTTCTGTGGACTGCATGTTAACAAACAAGATGTCTGGTGTCATTGTCTTTTTTCACTGGCTCTGATGTCATCCCAGCCCTAACCCCACTAAAACAGTGCTTCTTTTGCACTCGACAAGAGACCATCTTCTACTTGTTAGTGATTCCACTAAAACCTTGGTAAGTTTTGCCCGTGTGTCTAATTTCTCTTTGTCAGTAATATATTTTTGAGGTTACCTAATGAGCTGAGTTTTTTTAACAGTATACTAACGACCTCAACCCATGAAGGCTCTCAGTTTTGGGGAATTCGATATCTGGCTAGTGATACCCTGCCGTAATTCTTAAGACTTTAATTCTTGGAATCCCTTTTTAGATATATAGCATTAGTCAACAGCCATTTTGGATCTGGGATGTAATACATCAACTAGTATGTATTTTGGTGTGTAGAATCCGAATATAACTTTTAAAATGTTCTAGAACGTACCATTTTTTAGTTTTTAAAGGTTTTTTATTTTTCATATGCGGTATTTCGCTTTTTGCTGTTCTTCTGTTTTGATGTTTAAGTGTTTGTTTTTGATTTGGAGAGGAGAGGTAGAAGATCTACAAATTGTCAGTAAATTGTTGGTGTGGTAATCCAGTGGTTCATATTTTGCTTAGAGTGGTTATTGTTTCCTTGGCTGTTTTTAGATGCCAATTTCTGAAGACGTACTGCTGTTCATATACTCGTCCTCGGGCGATATTTTCCATCGTTGTGCCGTTGGTAGGACAGAAGGAAATTGGTTAAATAGTTGGTCGGTCCTTGGGCCATCCCTAGTTTGGGTTGCCATCCGATTATTTGAATTCAACTCCTGGCTGACTGTCTCATCTCACCTTATGTTAGAGCTACCTTCTCAGGCCAACCCTTGGAACACTTCTGAGCACCACTTGTTCTGTTTGTTTTAGATTGTGATTTTCGGTTTAGTTTGAAGTATTGTGCGAGGCCTTCAGCCATGTATTAATTCAGTTCTTTTTAAATTTTACATAAAGGCCTTCAGCCATGTAAATTAAAATTTTGAAGATTGATTTATTTTAAAAAAGTTTCCTTAAAATTTGTTCTATCTGAAATTGTTTGTAATCCACGCCCTAAGTCGTTTGTTGTTCGATGTGTTATGTGTGGCCTTCAGCTGAGGATTTATGTGAACACCTTTTAATAAGATCTTCAGATGTGTGTATTCTTTAAAGGAAATTTTTTTATCAGAAGGAAGGGGTTTACTTTAAATTGTTGGTCTGACTTGATGTTCAGGCCTTCAGCCGTTGTTTCAGATTTGTTTGTGGCCTTCAGCCATGCAATAAGTTAATATTTCTTTAATTAGACTTTTGGCCATTCTGTTGTAAGTTTGAAAAGAAAGTTCTTTTTTAGAAACATCGTTTATTAATGTGTTTTAATTATAGTTGTCCTTCACGCGTGTAGTTTAAGCCTTCAGCCGCTAATCGTTTTCAATTCCATGTTTTTTTTAATTTTACCTTCTATTTTTAATTGCTTTTGATTTCTGAGTCAGGCCTTCAGCCGTTCTTGTTTTTGGTGTGGTTTTGGACCTTCAGCCTAGAAAGCATCTCAAGTTTTCTTTAACTGGGCCTTCAGCCATATTGTCTAATTGTGATCTTTTAAAGCAACGTGTAAATAAGAGGTTCTTGGAAAGATAAAGTTATGTGTTTGATTGTGCAACTCACAGTAACTGTTTACGGCCCCATCCACAGTCATAACCTTATCCTGTGCGCTGTCTGAGTACCTACCAACCAGGTTTCAACGGTTAATGCAATAAGCCAGCTTTTCATGCGTATAATGATTACGACTGGACTTTGTTAAAACTATAAACTGCACTCTCGTATGATATGCATTGCAGTTTGGAAACGATATCGTACGTATGGCGCATAATCGTTGCGTCACTAAACCGATCACTTGTAATTGATTTAACAGGCTGAAAAATACATATAAAAAAGATCTCGGATTAGCGGAATATACACTCCTGGAAATGGAAAAAAGAACACATTGACACCGGTGTGTCAGACCCACCATACTTGCTCCGGACACTGCGAGAGGGCTGTACAAGCAATGATCACACGCACGGCACAGCGGACACACCAGGAACCGCGGTGTTGGCCGTCGAATGGCACTAGCTGCGCAGCATTTGTGCACCGCCGCCGTCAGTGTCAGCCAGTTTGCCGTGGCATACGGAGCTCCATCGCAGTCTTTAACACTGGTAGCATGCCGCGACAGCGTGGACGTGAACCGTATGTGCAGTTGACGGACTTTGAGCGAGGGCGTATAGTGGGCATGCGGGAGGCCGGGTGGACGTACCGCCGAATTGCTCAACACGTGGGGCGTCAGGTCTCCACAGTACATCGATGTTGTCGCCAGTGGTCGGCGGAAGGTGCCCGTGCCCGTCGACCTGGGACCGGACCGCAGCGACGCACGGATGCACGCCAAGACCGTAGGATCCTACGCAGTGCCGTAGGGGACCGCACCACCACTTCCCAGCAAATTAGGGACTCTGTTGCTCCTGGGGTATCGGCGAGGACCATTCGCAACCGTCTCCATGAAGCTGGGCTACGGTCCCGCACACCGTTAGGCCGTCTTCCGCTCACGCCCCAACATCGTGCAGCCCGCCTCCAGTGGTCGCGACAGGCGTGAATGGAGGGACGAATGGAGACGTGTCGTCTTCAGCGATGAGAGTCGCTTTTGCCTTGGTGCCAATGATGGTCGTATGCGTGTTTGGCGCCGTGCAGGTGAGCGCCACAATCAGGACTGCATACGACCGAGGCACACAGGGCCAACACCCGGCATCATGGTATGGGGAGCGATCTCCTACACTGGCCGTACACCACTGGTGATCGTCGAGGGGACATTGAATAGTGCACGGTACATCCAAACCGTCATCGAACCCATCGTTCTACCATTCCTAGACCGGCAAGGGAACTTGCTGTTCCAACAGGACAATGCACGTCCGCATGTATCCCGTGCCACCCAACGTGCTCTAGAAGGTGTAAGTCAACTACCCTGGCCAGCAAGATCTCCGGATCTGTCCCCCATTGAGCATGTTTGGGACTGGATGAAGCGTCGTCTCACGCGGTCTGCACGTCCAGCACGAACGCTGGTCCAACTGAGGCGCCAGGTGGAAATGGCATGGCAAGCCGTTCCACAGGACTACATCCAGCATCTCTACGATCGTCTCCATGGGAGAATAGCAGCCTGCATTGCTGCGAAAGGTGGATATACACTGTACTAGTGCCGACATTGTGCATGCTCTGTTGCCTGTGTCTATGTGCCTGTGGTTCTGTCAGTGTGATCATGTGATGTATCTGACCCCAGGAATGTGTCAATAAAGTTTCCCCTTCCTGGGACAATGAATTCACGGTGTTCTTATTTCAATTTCCAGGAGTGTAGTACTGAAAATATCTCTACTAAGTAAAAATAATGCATTTTAAGCGTCTTATTATTATTTCGTTATAATATTACGCTGGCAAAATATGCAGGATCTTCTCGGGTGGAAGCTCGAAGAGGAAGATGAACAAAACACATTTCTGAAAACAATAATGGAGAATATGTACAAGCGGTAAACTTTCTGTACTCTTTGACGTTGACTCGTAATACACTCCAAGATAAAAAAAAAAAGAGGTTGATATTCCACCTGTGTTCGGAGCGCCTCCAGACAAATCTTCGCTGGTATTCGGAGCTCAGTTCGTTTGGAGCATTATTGCCAGTGTCCGCCAATCAGCTCTAGATTTTGACGATTTAGCGCGCCAGTTGGCGGAATTTGGCACGATATCCCTTAGGTGGCCATCCAACAACTCCATCAGTCAATGGTAAACCAAATAATTGCATAATGCTTGCGTCAGGTCCGGGGATGGACCAACGCGTTATTGACTTGCTCAACTTGTTAAGCTCTTTCTCTTGAATAAATCACCCAACTTTCTTGAAATTGTAATCATTTGCTTGTCTGTACATGTACGTCACATCTAACGATTTCCACCCCATTTGGATAATTCCTTCGTGGTGCGTCGTTATTCTTTTTTTTTTGTCGTAGGGTGTAATTATTACATCGTTTTGGTAGAGCAAGTTCGATTTCGTTATTTCAATAATCATGACTATTATGAAAGCACGCTGTGAGTTATTTGAGGAGGTCCTTGTAACAATCTGTCTAGATGAAAACCTCTTCTCCGACGCCTACGTAAACAAACTTAAGACACTAAACTGTGCTCTTAAATTTTTCGTTGCAGTCTTGCAGCTCAACTAAAATTTGAAGCGGTTTTAATGATCGTGAAATAAACGGTCTCCTGAACAAATTGTGGCTGCTGAGTCACACAGAAGGTGAATTCCAGGTAACAGCTCCGTAGAATCGTAAAGAGTTAGAAAAAAAGTTAACGGTTTTGTCACTTTCTTCTGTGCTGGGAATGCGGTGTCTTTCATCATCACGGTGCCAGTGGGTGTTTCCGCTGTAACAACCCAGAAAAGTTTTGCACTTGCATGCAGTGAAATAACGTAAAGAGGTAAATGTAAAAGCCTGTTTCACAGTCAGCCTCATGCGTGTAGCTTGTTATCTGTGCTCAGATACAGAAGTACGCAGACAAAAAATGGCAAAAAATTTGACTTCGTAAAAGGTGAAGTTACCGCTGAAGTTAAACTCAGTGTTTGGCACACTAATAAAATAAATAGTTACTAAGCACCGAAGTAATTTCGTGGCATTTCTGCACCTCGTCAAAAATTTCGGTAATGCCAGGAAGTGTAAGATGTTTGATAGATCTGAAAAATAAAAATATATGAACTATTTCAAAATCAAGAGCGATAAATTGAGAGTGAAAATCCAAAAAGGTGAACTGAGATGCAAATATTTAACAGGAGTTTCAAATTTTCTTTTGGAAAGAAAGGAGTGAAACAAAAATCAGGAACAATAGCCAACATACGGTTAACAGCACGACGTTGTTAGAAATCATGGATAATATTACTTAGAATGAAACACTGGCTCAGAAGCAATTTCACATAGTTTGTCCAAGTCACTTAGTACTAATACAAAATAACAACGGGCGCAACAATGGTAAAATACAATAGTTCTGGCAGAAAGCAATACAACAAGTGACTAAATGAAAGGGTACTAGTAGGATGGTAGAAGGAATGATCTTGAGCAAGCAAGAAAAATTGCACTTATTCGTGAAACCAAGTCAACTAGACGTGGATGATTGTAAAGTGACGTAGCCTTTTACTAATGAAAGATACCTAGTGGCATGTCTTGATGAAAGGATAAAGTTTCTGGGTCTATTCTTGTAACATATCGATGTCTTTGGAAGGGAGAAAAAGATAGTGGAATAACCAGAAAAAACTGTAAACTGTAGAAGGATGATGGCAATTAAATAGCCTGAGAAAATGTTAAATAGATTAAACAGAATTATTGTGACAAGAAGTTAATGGAAAACCCAGACGAAACAGAGAAGTTATTTGCCGAGGAATGGCCTAAGGTATGTTGGACTACTGAGTTTGCCTACGGAGAGAGCATTAGCGGAAAAAGTTGCAGGGAAAGACAACAGGTAGTCCTGATACTTTTTCCAACATATGTCTTACCCTTTCACGTCTAATCCAAATGAAGCCATCATCATATTACACTGCTTGTAAAAAGAAAGTAAAGCACCTAGAAGGAGAGGAGGAAATGGAATTAAATTTCGCGGGTTGAGGGGATATGTGATGTTATCTGAGTGATTACAAAATCGAGTGAAATTTGCAAAGAACTTGGCAGTATGAGTACACTTATCAGTTACAGGTTGCATTCACTCCGGTCTGGATGCATGCACTGAATCAACTGGGAAGGGTCTCATAACGCCTTTGTATCCTTTGCTGGGGAAAGCTGAACCATAGCTGTTACAACTGGTCCTTGATATCATGCCTACTGGCACTAGGATGGGTTTGACGTTCTAGCTCGTCCCACGTATGTTCTATTTGGGACAGATCTGAACGTGTTACTTGCACTGAGATAGCCTGAAAATCACCCAGACAGTATGCAAGATGTCCGTGACGTGCCGATGTTCCTTCAGAGTCCCGTGCTCGCTGACGATGACCATCTGGGACAGTTAAGAACTGCGATCCATCGCTGAACACAGTCCATGCTTGTCCGTCACTGCACCATTCCAAACGCAGCTGCTTGTGTTATGGTGTTAATGGCAGCTTACGTACAGGATGGTAATTCTCTACCCGGCTGCTGCTAGTCTCCTGCCAATGGTACGGGATGACACAGAGTCTTCTAATATGTCTATAATTTGTTTCTGGATGGGAGGCACAAGTGTGAAGGGGTTACGGTGTGGATGGTGCCCGCTACAGCGGTCCTTCCTTGTGATGGTCAGTCCTGGTCGATCGGAAAGTTGACAACAGATATGTCTGCCCTCAAGTTCCGATGAAGTCCAACAATGGGTCTCTGTCGCATCGACAATGTGAAAACCGCACGATTCGACCAACTGGCCAAATGCAGACTTGTAATAAGGCCCCCTTCAAACTCTGTAATTTGCTGATAACGCTCACACGAGTACACGCCGTCTCCGTGCCCTTCAAAATGATCACTCAGTATCTGATGCTGTTTACACCCCCCCCCCCCCCCAAATTATATATCCTGCCAGGCCTGAAGACAACACTAAAAACGAACAACAATAACGCAATATGGTGGCCGTTATGGCTGCAATTCGAGTCATCTACATATCTATCGATGGTGTGAATATGTGCGAAATTATACTGACATCCCAACATGTCTTTACGTGCTTCGATTAGTTTGTCAGGCTGTGTATTTTGTAACTCTTGCATGAAGAATTCAGTTTCATTATAAAGTAGGATCAGTTTGTATAACGTACTTCCTCCTCTTTATGTACCAGAGCGAAGTAAACTCGTCAGCACAATGGTGCGGTCTTTGGTTAGCTCCAGGACGAGGCTGAGTGGGTAGTATAACACATAAACCATTTGCTCACTTTATTAAAACATAGATAATAAGAGTTGCTTAACTTTGTACGATCATTTTCCGCGAAATTTCTCAGAGTACATTTAACGTTAACTTCCACTTGTATTATTGCATGTTAACCGGGGGCCCAGAAACGACGGAGAGGCTCCGTCCCCACCGCAGCTGCAATGATCCACAACCCAACGACGACTACCGCAGTCCACTTCACCCCTCCGCCGCCTCACACCGAACCACTCTTTCAGGGTTATTCGGTCCCCGGTGGCACCCCCAGGTAGAGTAAATGGTGGTGTACGCGTACGTGGAGAACTTGTTTGCACAGCAATCTCTGACATAGTGTAGCTGAGGCGGAATGAGGGGAACCAGCCCGCATTCGCCGAGGTAGATGGAAAACCGCCTAAAAACCATCCACAAACTGGCCGGCACACCGGACGTCGACACAAGTCCGCCGGGGACCAGACGCTCCTACCCAATCCGGAAAGCCGTGCGTTAGACAGCTGGCCTACTATATGACAATGCTGTCGTCTTACTCGATTGTAGCAGACTGGGGCTGAGCGGTACTGTGCGCGGCCGTAGGTACTGGGTGGTTACAATTAAATTTTCCATATTTAACATGTTATGAAACGGAAACTAATAATGGTTCGAGTCCCAAACTTGGTAACATTAATCCCCAGAGTACGGGGTGCATGATTTCCATGCATCACAGCACCACCGGCCAGTTCCAACTACGACCACTAGTGCTGTGATCAGTCATCGTGCTTCATAGTCTCACACACGTGATCAGCCGCAGTGCACTTTTTGGCGTGTCTACATGAGCTTGGACAAAAGGAGCAGGGCATTATTGGTGAAGCTCTATTATCAAAACGACAGTAATACTGCAGCTGCACTTCGAGAAAATGGCCGGATGAAAAGATTACGGAAGGGTCCTCTTTCTCCATCTGCTGTGCGGAGCATGAGGAAGATGTTAGAATCAACTGGAGTACTGGGTGTCGCTCCAGGAAAAGGCCTACAACCGATTGCACCAAAGGAGGTTGATGAAATCGCTGTTGCTATGGCAGACAACGCTGCGCGCAATTCCCGATCGTCAGGCAGTGCGCGTGCTGTGTCACAACAGTTCAGTATCCTATCGTCGACTGTACCGAAGGTGCTTCGAACCATTCTCAAATGGTATCCGTATATTGAGCAACCAGTAAAGGAAACAAAAGAAAAATTCGGAGCAGGTATTAAAATCCATGGAGAAGAAAGAAAAACTTTGAGGTTTGGCGATGACATTGTAATTCTGTCAGAGACAGAAAAGGACCTGGAAGAGCAGTTGAACGGAATGGAATCTTGAAAGGAGGATATAAAATGAACATCAACAAAAGCAAAACGAGGATAATGGAATGTAGTCGAATTAAGTCGGGTGATGCTGAGGGAATTAGATTAGGAAATAAGACAAAGTATTAAAGGAGTTTTGCTATTTGGGGAGCAAAATAACTAATGATGGTCGAAGTAGAGAGGAAATAAAATGTAGACTGGCACTGGCAAGGAAAGCGTTTTTGAAGAAGAGATATTTGTTAACATCGAGTATAGATTTAAGTGTCAGGAAGTCGTTTCTAAAAGTATTTGTATGGAGTGTAGCCATGTATGGAAGTGAAACATGGACGAAAAATATTTTGGTCAAAAAGAGGATAGAAGCTTTCGAAATGTGGTGCTACAGAAGAATGCTGAAGATTAGATGGGTAGATCATATAACTAATGAGGAGGTACTGAATAGAATTGGGGAGAAGTGGAGTTTGTGGCAAAACTTGACAAGAAGAAGGGACCGGTTGGTAGGACATGTTGTGAGAAGGGATCATAAATTTAGCATTGGAGGGTAGCGTGGAGGGTAAAAATCGTAGAGGGAGACCAAGAGATGAATACACTAAGCAAGAAGGATGTAGGTTGCAGTAAGTACTGGGAGATGAAGAAACTTGCACAGGATAGAGTAGCATGGAGAGCTGCATCAAACCAGTCCTAGGAGTGAAGATCACAACAACAACAACCCGTATAAGATCCATATAGTACAGTAGCTTGCACCACAGGAGGCACAATGACTTGTTGACTTCGCTCTCCACTTTTTCGCAAGGATTAAAGTTGACAAGGACTGGTCCTTGATCATCCTATGGACACGCGCTCATATCTCTCTGACGGGTGAGGTGAACACACAGAATTGCCGAGTGTAGGGATCTTCACCTCCAGTCATTGAGCATGAAGTTCCTCCGTATGGTGAACGTGTCACCGTATGGTGTGACTTCGCGGATACGTTCATTATTGGCCAGTCTTTTTTGAACAGGTTGGCTCTCAAGGGCCAAAGACGTGAAGCGTGACTGGCCAGCATTATAGCGATATGCTTCGTCAGCATGTCACACTCGCGCTACGTGACCGAGACGCATTGAGCTCAACAGTTTTGATGCACGATGGGACCTAGCGCACATCGCTCGTGAAGTTCACCTGCTGCTCGAACCACATTTAGAAACGATCGAATTATCAGTCGATCGTTTCCAAATGCTTGGCCAGCACGATCACCTGATCTCACTCCCTGTGATTTCTGATTGTGGGGCTACCTGAAGGACAGGGTTTACCAGGGAAACATTCACACATATGCAAATCTGAATCGGAGGATATCAAGAGATGTAGCCAGCATCCCTAAGGACATGCTTCGTTCTGCTGTGCAGAATGCAGTCCTGCGCTCGCAGACCCTTCTGGACACTGATGGGCGCCATATTGAGCCCCTTTTGTAGCGATAATGGTGCTAGTATGTAATGGTATGATGTGCCGTAGCAGAACACTAAAAGTGCTTCAATTGAATTCAGCCTGCTTTATTTCTCTTCACCATCTCCTTGACATTAATGCTATCAAGTTTGGTACTCGTGCGGTAGCTATCTCCCGTGTAATAACCTGTTAAATAGGGAAAGTTTAATTATAACCACCCAGCAGAATAGCCATTGCGGTGATGTAGCGAAAAACTCCTGAGAGTGGATGCACCAGTGTCGCTCATTCGTCGATGTGGCTTGCGCTGCGAGATACCAAATTTGCTTTGGACGTCACTCTCAGGCAGACACAATACTTACTATGGCAAATGAAATAAATTTTATGCTTTATTGTTAGGAAGTAGCTAACTGACGTTAATTTTGTCTCGACTGAGAAACCATATGAAGTGTATAACTTGGACAGTGCCGTAACAGGCAAGTGGCGAATGCACAGCAGCGTGAATTATTTACAAGAACTGTTCCCATCGTCTCTTCACCTGGTGATAAAAAGTAAATTATATATGCATGTAAAATCAAAATAAGAGTACTTCACCAAACCGCAATTCCACAATTAACAATCTTCGTGGCTAAAGGAGCACGCCAGTAGAAGGGCACTGTCAGTCCTGGTAGAAAACGCTGGAGTAGCGTAAGTCAGCGCTTTCAGCTATCGCTAAATACAGCAATTGCGGACGCTGTATTTCGCTGACACCAACGCCAGCACTTCCTTATCTCCGGGAACCGTGTGCCAAGAAATTAGAATTTGTGGTAAGGTTTTATGGGACCGAACTGCTGAGGTCATCGGTCCCTATCCTTACACATTACTTAATTTAACTTAAACTAACTTACGCTAAGGACAACACACACACACACACACACACACACCTATGCCCGAGGGAAGACTCGAACCTCCGACGGGGGAGCCACGCGAACCATGACAAGGCTCAATAGACCGCGGCAACCCCACGCGGCCATGTGTCAAGAACAAGGAGGGGAGGGGAGGGGCGCCAAGGTATCATGTCATATCAGCATCAGAATTTTCTTATCCTCATGGCAAGGAGTGAGGGGAGCGGGAGGTAACAATGCCCTATAACCCCATGTGCCCCTGATTCGTGGCCAAATATGATGAAGTAACTGAATTGACGAAAATTTTGTCAACTGTGTTTGCATTACTGACTCCCAAAAATTCGTTTAAGGACTGGATTAGCAGTCACACTGGTATGTTTCATTTGAAGCTATGAATCATTCGCCATGAGATTTTGGAACAAGTGGGTAGCATATTACACTATAAATAATTACAAACCAACATTTTCTTATAAAATATAAATGACAAACTAGGAATTCATATATGTTAAAAACTAGTTTTTCCTCGTGTTTTATTTTTTATTTTATTTTATTATTTTTTTGCGAGTTGTGAGTCAACAGTCTTTTGACTGGTTTGATGCGACCCGCCACGAATTTCTCTTCTACACAAGCCTCTTCATCTCAGAGTAGTATTTTCAACCCGCGTCGTCAATTATCTGCTGGACGTATTCCAATCCCTGTCTTCTTCTATAGCTTTTACCCTCTACAGCTCCCTATAGTACCATGGAAGGTATTCTCTGATGTCTTAAAAGATGTCTTATGATCCTGTCCCTTCTTGTGTTTCCCATATACTCCATTTCTATCCGATTCTGTGCAGAACCTTCTCATTCCTTACCTTATCAGTCAACCTAATTTTCAACATTCGACGGTAGCACCACATATCAAATGCTTCGATTCTCTTCTGTTCTGGTTTTTCCACAGTTCATGTTTCACGTCCACACAATGCTGTGCTCCAGACGTACGTTCTCAGAAATTTCTTCCTCAAATTAAGGCTTATATTTGGTACTAGAAAACTTCTCTGGGCTAGGAATGCTCTTTTTGCCGGTACTAATCAGCTTTTGTAGTTCGCCATGCTCCTTCCATCGTGGGTAATTTTGCTGCCTAGGTAGCATAATTCTTCAGCTTCATCTACTTAGTGACCACCATCAGTCCTGATGTTAAGCTTCTCGATGTTCTCATTTCTGCTGCTTTTCATTACTTTCGTCTTTCCTCGATTTACTTTCAGTCCATATTCTGCACACATTAAACTGTCCATTTCTGTAATTCTTCTTCACTTTCACTGAGGTTAACAATGTCATCAGTAAACCTTATCATTGATATCCTTTCACTTTGAATTTTAATTCCATTCTTGAACCTTTATTTTATTTCCATCATTGCTTCTTCAATGCATAGATTGTGCAGTAGGGGTGAAAGAATATATTCCTCTCTTACACTCTCTTTCATCCCAGCACTTCATCCTTGGTCTTCCACTCTTATTATCCCCTCTTCGTTCTTGTTCATGTTGTCTGCTAATTGCTAATAGTCTCTCCCTTTAGCTTACCTCTGTTTTGCAAAAACAGACATAATGTCTGATAGGATAGCCGCTATCAGTGATTTTACAATGTAACTTTCAATCCGTCTTGAGTGTAAAATGTTCATTCATATGACCGGTTTCGGTTCCTTTAGAACCATCTTCAGATCTGTAACGATAATGATACTAATTTACTATTTCACGAATGCAAGCCTTTTTTCATCCTATCTAATCAACATCAAATGTACCAGAACGTACCTGATATTTCGGTTACAGGAGTAACTAGTACGGGGCCCTCCTGCGCGGCCCTCTTGCCCACAGCGATGGACGTCAGACGGCTGAGCGGATCGCGGCACAACACCGAAATGGCGGGAACCACGGAAGCAGAGCATAGAGGGAAACAAGTCTACACCAGCGCCACAGATATAGAAATCGCCCTTTGTTTTTAGATCTATACAAATGATAATTTGACTGTGTTCTTTAATTTTGATAAGTACAGATTTTGACCTTGACATCTACAGATTTTAATTAAGTATTTTTAGAGATAAAAGTTAATTACAAAAATCTACTGAATACAGCATGTGCATATGTAAAGTAACAAATGTACCAGACGCCACCTGTCGGTAATAATGCTATAATTAATATAAATGACGTGCATTGCCGGCCTGTTTGGCCGTGCGGTTCTAGGCGCTTCAGTCTGGAACCGCGTGACCGCTACGGCCGCAGGTTCGAATGCTGCCTCTGGCATGGATGTGTGTGCTGTCCTTAGGTTAGTTAGGTTTAAGTAGTTCTAAGTTATAGGGGACTGATGACCACAGATGTTAAGTCCAATAGTGCTCAGAGCCATTTGAACCATTTGACGTGCAATCTGCCAACCAATTTTACGTGACGCAGCATGTGAAAGTTGCTATATTTGGACGGGCTACTCCTGTAACCTAAATATCAGGTACGTTCTGGTACGTTTGATGTTGATTAGATAGGATGAAAAAAGGCTTGCATTCGTGAAATAGTAAATTAGTATCATTATCGTTACAGACCTGAAGATCGTTCTAAAGGAACCGAAACCAGTCATATGAATAAACATTTTCCAATCAAGACGGATTAAAAGTTACGTTACCTCTGTTTCCCTCAGAATTTCTAACACCTTGCACCATTTGACATTGTCGATCGCTTTTTCCAAGTCGATAAATCCTATGAGCGTGTCTTGATTTTCCTTCAGTCTTGCTTTAATTGACAACCGCAACGTCAGAATTGCCTCTCTTGTGCCCCTCCCTTTCCTAAGGCCAAACTGATCGTCATCTAAAACATCCTCAATTTTCATTTGCATTCTTCTGTATATTATTATTGTCAGTAACTAGGACGCACGTGCTGTTAAGCCGATTGTGCGATAGTTCTCGCACTTGTCAGCTCTACTAGGGTCATATGTAACAACAGCAACTAATCAATAAATAAGAGTATGCAATCATGTTTCTCTCAAATTCTGTAACTTTTGCTCGTACCGTGATCTAGTGACGTTTAATGGTGCTATCTCCAAGACGAGTAGTGCCACTGTAATGTTTTCTCCCGATAGGAATTAGAGTCGGCTTACCACAATATATATCGTGTGATAGTCATTTAATTTTTCATTAGTTTTGTTCATTGTTTCATCTGAACGTAGAAATCTGAAGAGATTCGGCCAAGATGTTTGAAGTAAATCGCTCAAATACTTTACGAGATTTTGGTAAATAAACTGGTATAGGCATGCGTATACAAATACGGAGGTATGTAAACCGGCAGAATACGGAGCTGCAGTCGGCAACGCCTATTCCAGAGAAGTGTTCGGTGCAGTTGTTAGATCGGTTACTGCTGCTACAATCGCAGGTTAGCAAGGTTCAAGTGAGTTTGAAAGTGGTGTTATAGCCGGCGCATGACAGATCGGACACAGCATCTCCGAGGTAGCGATGAAGTGGGGATTTTCCCGTACGACCATTTCACGACTGTACCGTGAATATTAGGAACCTGGTAAAACGTCAAATCTCCGACATCACTGCGGCCGCAAAAAGATTCTGCAAGAACGACGACTGAAGAGAATCGTTCAACGTGATAGAAATGGAACCCCTCCGCAAACTTCTGCAGATTTCAATGCTGGACCTTCAACAACTGTCAGCGTGCGAACTGTTCAACGAAACATTATCGATATGGGCTTTCGGAGCCGAAGGCCCACTCGTGTACGCTTGATGACTGCATTACAAAAAAAAAAAAAAAAAAAAGCTTTGCACCCCGCCTGAGCCCGTTAGGTCTCGCGGTTAAGGCGCTCAGTCCGGAACCGCGCGACTGCTACGGTCGCAGGTTCGAATCCTGCCTCGGGCATGGATGTGTGTGATGTCCTTAGGTTAGTTAGGTTTAAGTAGTTCTAAGTTCTAGGGGACTGATGACCGCAGATGTTAAGTCCCATAGTGCTCAGAGCCATTTGAACCATTTTTTTTAGCCCGTTAACAACGACATTGGACTGTTGATGACTGGAAACATGTCATCTCGTCAGACGAGTCTCGTTTCTAATTGTATAGAGCGGATGGAAGTGTACGGGTATGGAGACAGTCTCATGAATCCATGGACCCTGCATGTCAGCAGGGGACTGTTGAAGCTGCTGGAGGCTCTGTAATGGTGTGGGGCGTGTGCAATTGAGGTGATGTGGGACCCCTGATACGTCTACACACGACTCTGACAGGTGACTCGTACGTAAGCATCCTGTCTGGTTGCCTGCATCCATTCACGTCCACTGTGCAATCCGACGGACGTGGGCAACTGCAGCAGGACAATGCGACACCCCACACGTCGAGAATTGCTACAGAGTGGCACACGAACACTCTTCTGATTTTATACACTTTCCCTGGCCACAGACTCCCCAGACATGAACACTCTTGAGCGTATCTGGGATGCCTTGAAGCGTGCTGTTCAGAAGAGATCTCCCCCCTCCACCCTCGTACTCTTACGGATTTATGGACAGCCCTGCAGGGTTCATGCTGTCTGTTCCCTCCAGCACTACTTCAGACATTAGTCGAGCCCAAGCCACGTCGTGTTGCGGCACTTCTGCGTGCTCTCGGGGGCCCTGCTCAATATTAAGCATGTGTACCAATTTCATTGGCTCTGCAGGGTACGTAGCCTATTCCCACCCAAATGGCAATCGTGTAGAAAACTGAAGTACATCAGCCAGAAACTTTTAGGTATTTCTGTCAACAACCTTTCTCCTTTACATACACAGCGTGTTCATTTTAAGTGAAGACATTGAGATATCTCGAGAACTCCACATCGGATAAAAAAAGTTAAAAATCCTATTCGTTTGTTTCGGAGGAGCCCATCCAACGATACCATAATCGACCTGCCACCCGAACCCGTGCTTGGATGGCTGGAGGCAACTTTGAAGTCTTCAATGGGAATCCCGTTTTTTATTGCCGAGTAATGATTATACGGCAGAATCTACATACATTTTGTCTTAAGCATTTTCTTCGTTTCGCCGCTGGAATCGGAAGAATAGAAATGGATACAGAATTGTAATTTACAACATAGTACTCAATGGCCCTTGAATATCCAATGGCACTGGGACCCCACTGCCATGCGGCGATGGTAGGACAGACCAGTATTTCGTAACTTCTAATTTGAAACCCAATTCGCAACGTTATATCCACCGACATATCGAACAGGGGACTACTCGACTCACACCGTGGCCGTGTAGCGATCTACGACGTATCATCACAGATAGTACACTGCGACCGGAGCTAACGAATCGTGCAAACGTAGAACAGACAGCGGTTCTAAACATTACAATACTTGCGCAGTGTTTATTGCCTGTACGCCTACCTATCATTTGGACGATGGATGTTGTAATTACAGAAGAAAAAATTGAAAAGATCCTGATTTATGGAGAATGTACAGGGTGTTTCAAAAATGACCGGTATATTTGAAACGGCAATAAAAACTAAACGAGCAGCGATAGAAATACACCGTTTGTTGCAATATGCTTGGAACAACAGTACATTTTCAGGCAGACAAACTTTCGAAATTACAGTAGTTACAATTTTCAACAACAGATGGCGCTGCGGTCTGGGAAACTCTATAGTACGATATTTTCCACATATCCACCATGCGTAGCAATAATATGGCGTAGTCTCTGAATGAAATTACCCGAAACCTTTGACAACGTGTCTGGCGGAATGGCTTCACATGCAGATGAGATGTACTGCTTCAGCTGTTCAATTGTTTCTGGATTCTGGCGGTACACCTGGTCTTTCAAGTGTCCCCACAGAAAGAAGTCACAGGGGTTCATGTCTGGCGAATAGAGAGGCCAATCCACGCCGCCTCCTGTATGTTTCGGATAGCCCAAAGCAATCACACGATCATCGAAATATTCATTCAGGAAATTAAAGACGTCGGCCGTGCGATGTGGCCGGGCACCATCTTGCATAAACCACGAGGTGTTCGCAGTGTCGCCTAAGGCAGTTTGTACCGCCACAAATTCACGAAGAATGTCCAGATATCGTGATGCAGTAATCGTTTCGGATCTGAAAAATGGGCCAATGATTCCTTTGGAAGAAATGGCGGCCCAGACCAGTACTTTTTGAGGATACAGGGACGATGGGACTGCAACATGGGGCTTTTCGATTCCCCATATGCGCCAGTTCTGTTTATTGACGAAGCCGTCCAGGTAAAAATAAGCTTCGTCAGTAAACCAAATGCTGCCCACATGCATATCGCCGTCATCAGTCCTGTGCACTACATCGTTAGCGAATGTCTCTCGAGCAGCAATGGTAGCGGCGCTGAGGGGTTGCCGCGTTTGAATTTTGTATGGATAGAGGTGTAAACTCTGGCGCATGAGACGATACGTGGACGTTGGCGTCATTTGGACCGCAGCTGCAACACGGCGAACGGAAACCCGAGGCCGCTGTTGGATCACCTGCTGCACTAGCTGCGCGTGGCCCTCTGTGGTTGCCGTACGCGGTCGCCCTACCTTTCCAGCACGTTCATCCGTCATGTTCCCAGTCCGTTGAAATTTTTCAAACAGATCCTTTATTGTATCGCTTTTCGATCCTTTGGTTACATTAAACTTCCGTTGAAAACTTCGTCTTGTTGCAACAACACTGTGTTCTAGGCGGTGGAATTCCAACACCAGAAAAATCCTCTGTTCTAAGGAATAAACCATGTTGTCCACAGCACACTTGCACGTTGTGAACAGCACACGCTTACAGCAGAAAGACGACGTACAGAATGGCGCACCCACAGACTGCGTTGTCTTCTATATCTTTCACATCACTTACAGCGCCATCTGTTGTTGAAAATTGTAACTACTGTCATTTCGAAAGTTTGTCCGCCTGAAAATGTACTGTTGTCCCAAGCATATTGCAACAAACGGTGTATTTCTATCGCTGCTCGTTTAGTTTTTATTGCCGTTTCAAATATACCTGTCATTTTTGAAACACCCTGTAGGAGAAATGTTGAATCTGTTCAAAAATGGTTCAAATGGCTCTGAGCACTATGGGACTTAACATCTGTGGTCATCAGTCCCCTAGAACTGAGAACTACTTAAACCTAACTAACCTAAGGACATCACACAACACCCAGTCATCACGAGGCAGAGAAAATCCCTGACCCCGGCGGGAATCGAACCCGGGAACCCGGGCGTGGGAAGCGAGAACGCTACCGCACGACCACGAGCTGCGGACGTTGAATCTGTTGTTACCTTGTATGCGAGGCGTTTTCTAGAGAAAGCTCTCTTTCGTTCGTTCTTTTACAAGGTTGTGGATGCCTTTATGTCTGCTGGCAGCATGCATACCGGCAAAATGAAACGACGCAAACATGTTACAGGAGGAGCTAATGAAATAGTCGTACCAACGGAAGTGCACTACAACCCACGGATAAGCACCCGGCAATTGCACCTTTATTCCGGTATGTCCGTAGGTAGTAGTGTTACAACACTGCAGCGTCATAAGTCTACATTCACAAACCATAGTAGTATTAACCGGCATAACATGCGTTACTGGAGCGTAGACAGCCCCCAATGGTTACAGCAAGTCGACCGTCAATGTCTTTGGTCGGTTAACGTATGACTTGGCATCATGGGGAAAAAACTCATTGGTGCTTGTTTTAAAGAGGGCACTTTGAATGGACGCAAATCTCGAACGGTTTTGAACAGAAACTACCGATACTACTGCAGGATTTTGCCATGGAGGTTCGACAACGTATGTGGTTTCAGCATGACGGTTGCTCAGCGCATTATGAAACTGAAGCACGGGAGGAATTGGACCGCGTTTACAATGGTCGGTGGATCTACAGATGAAAAGATAAGGTTACCAGCAAGTGTCGCCGCGCGGGATTAGCCGAACGGTCTGCGCGCTGCGGTCATGGACTGCGCGGCTGGTCCCGGCGGAGGTTCGAGTCCTCCCTCGGGCATGGGTGTGTGTGTCCTTAGGATAATTTAGGTTAAGTAGTGTGTAAGCTTAGGGACTGATGACCTTAGCAGTTAAGTCCCATAAGATTTCACACACAACCAGCAAGTGTCAACAGGCGACCGCATCAGAAACGCCTGTGCTGACATTCCCGCAGATACGCTTCTATCCTGTGTACTGTCATATGGAAAGCAGATCACTAAGTGTATTGAAGTTGGCAGTACCACGTTTTGACACTTACTCTGATTGGAAAAGTAGAGTAGCATTCGCCATGAGTCATGTAAACACTGAATTCGCATTCGAGGACGATGGACGATGGCTGGCCATCAAGAGTTAGATGTTCCCTGCTTTCTCTAATTTGTTAAAGACATTGTCCGATGTGGTTTCTTCGAAAAGGACAGCACCGATTTTCTCCCTTACTTCCCGTCTCCGAGCTTGTCATCAGTCTCTGATGATCTCGTCATAGACGAGACGTTAAGCTCTAATTTTCCTTTCTTCTTTCGGGAGCCTTAATCTCAAGAAAATTGCCGTGTGCTTGAGACTCGGTTCGTGACAACGTTGTAACTCACAACAGATAATCACCGCAGCTTGCACTAATGTCTGCACTGCTTGCAAGGGAATGATACCGCGACGAAAAATAAGAGGAAACACCGTTCACTAACCGAGGTCCTCAGGATTCCAATTGGACTGACAATATACGTCAATTTCAGAAGGCCGCCAGACCAGAAAGGTTGAATTCATTGCTGTTTCCTCCTCAGACCTCGCCGAAAAACTGGTTACTGTGAATGTCTAGGCAGGAGGAGAGCCCCGCCACATTTTAACGTCAGGACCTGAGACAAATCCATCAGCAAAGCTTTGATGGAAAATTCAGTTGGTTTTCCGGACATTTTAAGTCACTTTATGCGTATTTGATTTTGGCAGACATGCACAGTATTATGGCTGCATTCAAATGTAAACTGAATCAAGGAAAGACTTCAGGTGTCAGTGGATGGATAGCCAACCGTTACAATTTTTATTCCTTTCTTGTTATTTTTTTCCTTTTTATATGTTCAATTCGCTGACAAAGCTGGCAAGGCGGTTCATTGTAGAATTCTCAATTATTTTCAGCCTCTCAGAGAGATGGCAACGGTGCTAAATGGATGTGGGAGGACTGTCGTATCGATCTTGCAATAAGCGAGAGAGGATTTTCAAGTCCGACATTATTGTAAAAACGGATTAACCACTGAAACAGCAAAGGGGCCTGATCAGAATCGGCGAAGTTGAGCTGTTTCAACTGATTAGCGGGGCAACGTCTCAGCTGACCAGTTGTAGATCTACTGTCGATCTACTGTCTGCACGTATGTTTCTATGTGTTAATACATATAAGTGGATGACTTCCTCGAAGCAACGATTACTGGAAGAGGTTGGGAGGGGTGGAAAATAGCGAAGGAATTCAGCCCTATTCTTCCCAAAGGAACCATTCGGCATTTGCATTGAGAGATTAAACGAAGCCACAGAAAACATAAAACTGCGTAAATGGCGTATCGGGATTTGAACCTTCGCTGTTCCCAGTACGAGTCCAGTGCAGTAAACACAGCACTACCTAGCCCGGTGACTTGCTCGATCTATGCAAGGTTTTAATTATTCCTTCGAAAAAATAAAATTACGTAATAGGCTATTTGTCCTATGTTAAAAATGTGGTTCGGGTAGTTGATGTTCGGAGTGAATATAACTTTCAAATCACATTTTCGGTCAATAATCTCGCAAAATATCTCTTATTTTTAAGTAATTACAGCTTAAAAATCATTAAATATCAAGATTTTGACATGTGATCGTAAACGCTCTGTTATTGGCTGAAGCTCTGGTGACGTCGCAAACTAGGTGTAAGGCAAAGCTATACATGTGTTACAAGAGTGTTAGCCGAAGTTATTAGGTTTTTACTACTTTATCTGCAAACAGTTTATCTATTTAGTGATAGAAAGCGCACTTACAGCTTTTAGATAATAAATGAAAGGAATTTTATGAACTTTGATGGTGGAAACCTTACGAAAACGGCTGCGTTTATGCTCCAATCACTTAGAGCGGCGAGATTTGCAAGGTCTGACATTCTTTTCCCTGAAAGATCATTAAAACTAAGGAATTGTGGAATTTTGTAAATGGGTCCGTATTTTATATCTAGAATGTGACTAGCAGTCATGATATACGGCCCAAAGCACAATGGGATTGTTCTTGGCAAATCTTAGTGCTGATTTCCGGTATACAAGATACTTAGCGGAGGTATGTGCACAACCACACTCTCAGTGGCGCAGCGGATATTGCATGTGATTGCGGATAAGAAGATTACATGTTCTGAATACTGAATGGGTAATAAATTTTTAAAAGTTTTACACGAAATATGAAAATAGCTGTAGCAAGAACTCACTGTAGCAGTTGCTTCGATGGTGGGATTCATTGTATGTATCTTATCATTAATCTCAGTCTGAGAAATGGACAACTGAGGATAACTGCATTTACTTACGTTACAAACAACTACATTTTTCGAAAAGCATTGTTATTAGTGAAGATATCACCATACTCCCACAGTACAGTGAGGTGTAGGACGATGTGGTTTTGTTTGCGGATAGATATAGAGCTTGTACAACATGCAGGTAACACAAACGAATGGCTGTGCTGTTTGTGAGTGTAAACTAACGTCAATGTCTGAAGTAGACTTAACTTCATATTATGTAATCTTAAACAATAAGATTCTAACTGCAAAGTACGAAAGCTCTCACAATAACACTCTGTTTCTAATCTGTGTAGTGAAGTTTTGTAATTATTGTTTGGTTTTCATATGAAAGGACTGTCGATTTGTCTTATACGTAACTTAAAATCCTGTACAGGCTAGATTCGAACCAGCGGCTTATCAATATCATCTTTAAATATTTGACAGTCGACCGCTATACTAACAGAGCTAAAAATAATGCGAAGAAGCGAGTATAACGATAATTTTTCTAAGACTTTAATTTCTTTGACTGACGCTATTCTTCTTCGTAACAGTGGAAAAACGTATCTCGCAGGTAAATTAGTGCTAACTCCAGTGTGCCAGACTTTTTAATTAAGTAAGGGAACTCGGGCGTCGACGTGGTGGTATTTTGCTGTTACCGTGCGACCAATTTTTACTCACCTTCTCATCCCCTGAAACATCCAAAAACAATATTTCTAGATGTAACTCTTCAGGCTTTCCCGGCGAGATCTTGACATGTGGAATAATCGGGTCTACTGCCGGATGTTTGAGTCGCTCTGGTACAATACTTCGGCCACGTAACTCGTTACTTTCTTCAGGTGCTACCTGAGACTGCCGTATTGGAGTTACATGGCCGAAATATTGTGACAGAGCGACACTAACATCCGGCAGTAGACCCGATTATTCCACATGTCAATTTTTTTTGTGGATATACATTGTGGATATATTTGTACAGTGTTGTGCTCCACACCATTTGTAATCCATTTTCCGAAACGTAAATTCCAAAACAACATATCGCTGTGAATTAGCTTCATGACAATAGGAGCTGCGAGCTAGCCAGTGACGTCACAAGCATCAAATGACTCCAATGGAGCGTTTTTGAAATGATTTCAATTTTGTTTCCGTTTTTATAAGAGAATTCTGGAATTCAAGAAGGAAAAAGACATGTTAATGGTTCTAATGGCTCTGAGCACTATGGGACTTTACTGCTGAGGTCATCAGTACCCTAGAACTTAGAACTACATAAACCTAACCAACCTAAGGACATCACACACATCCATGCCCGAGGCAGGATTCGAACCTGCGACCGTAGCAGTCCCGCGGTTCCGGACTGCAGCGCCTAGAACCGCACGACCACCGCGGCCGGCCCTGGGAGCATGTCCATGGCCACCATCCTGGATACATCCATACAACGAGTCATTCCGCTAACCGTCTCGACCGAATACACTCCTGGAAATTGAAATAAGAACACCGTGAATTCATTGTCCCAGGAAGGGGAAACTTTATTGACACATTCCTGGGGTCAGATACATCACATGATCACACTGACAGAACCACAGGCACATAGACACAGGCAACAGAGCATGCACAATGTCGGCACTAGTACAGTGTATATCCACCTTTCGCAGCAATGCAGGCTGCTATTCTCCCATGGAGACGATCGTAGAGATGCTGGATGTAGTCCTGTGGAACGGCTTGCCATGCCATTTCCACCTGGCGCCTCAGTTGGACCAGCGTTCGTGCTGGACGTGCAGACCGCTTGAGACGACGCTTCATCCAGTCCCAAACATGCTCAATGGGGGACAGATCCGGAGATCTTGCTGGCCAGGGTAGTTGACTTACACCTTCTAGAGCACGTTGGGTGGCACGGGATACATGCGGAAGTGCATTGTCCTGTTGGAACAGCAAGTTCCCTTGCCGGTCTAGGAATGGTAGAACGATGGGTTCGATGACGGTTTGGATGTACCGTGCACTATTCAGTGTCCCCTCGACGATCACCAGTGGTGTACGGCCAGTGTAGGAGATCGCTCCCCATACCATGATGCCGGGTGTTGGCCCTGTGTGCCTCGGTCGTATGCAGTCCCGATTGTGGCGCTCACCTGGACGGCGCCAAACACGCATACGACCATCATTGGCACCAAGGCAGAAGCGACTTTCATCGCTGAAGACGACACGTCTCCATTCGTCCCTCCATTCACGCCTGTCGCGACACCACTGGAGGCGGGCTGCACGATGTTGGGGCGTGAGCGGTAGACGGCCTAACGGTGTGCGGGACCGTAGCCCAGCTTCATGGAGACGGTTGCGAATGGTCCTCGCCGATACCCCAGGAGCAACAGTGTCCCTAAT
This sequence comes from Schistocerca cancellata, assembly GCF_023864275.1. Lineage (NCBI taxonomy): Eukaryota > Metazoa > Arthropoda > Insecta > Orthoptera > Acrididae > Schistocerca > Schistocerca cancellata. The sequence goes on along the minus strand of NC_064626.1, from coordinate 809,927,520 downwards.
TTGCTGGGAAGTGGCGGTGCGGTCCCCTACGGCACTGCGTAGGATCCTACGGTCTTGGCGTGCATCCGTGCGTCGCTGCGGTCCGGTCCCATGTCGACGGGCACGTGCACCTTCCGCCGACCACTGGCGACAACATCGATGTACTGTGGAGACCTCACGCCGCACGTGTTGAGCAATTCGGCGGTACGTCCACCCGGCCTCCCGCATGCCCACTATACGCCCTCGCTCAAAGTCCGTCAACTGCACATACGGTTCACGTCCACGCTGCCGCGGCATGCTACCAGTGTTAAAGACTGCGATGGAGCTCCGTATGCCGCGGCAGACTTGCTGACACTGACGGCGGCGGTGCACAAATGCTGCGCAGCTAGCGCCATTCAACGGCCAACACCGCGGTTCCTGGTGTGTCCGCTGTGCCGTGCGTGTGATCATTGCTTGTACAGCCCTCTCGCAGTGTCCGGAGCAAGTATGGTGGGTCTGACACACCGGTGTCAATGTGTTCTTTTTTCCATTTCCTGGAGTGTATGTGTTACACGCAATCTTAACGCTGACGTCCTCGAAGCAGAGCTGTGGCCTACAGCCTATATCGACCATACAGCATTAATATATACAATCTACGCCGGCCGGTGTGGCCGTGCGGTTCTAGGCGCGTAAGTCTGGAACCGCGAGACCGCTATGGTCGCAGGTTCGAATCCTGCCTCGGGCATGGATGTGTGTGATGTCCTTAAGTTAGTTAGATTTAAGTAGTTCTAAGTTCTAGGGGACTGATGACTACAGATGTTGAGTCCCATAGTGCTCAGAGCCATTTGAACCATTTTGTACAATCTACCTCCAGCGGCAGCAACTGTGGCGTAGTCGCGGTCGTCCATCTTCGGGACCCAACTTGTCGAGACGTCATTAAATATGTTTGGAGATCTGGCGAACGACGCCTTCGGTCGTATCCCAGGACCCTAGCTTGATGGACGGGTTGCGCCAAACCGCCGTGCAGTGATGACATATGGCCATGAGCAGGCAGTGGGGCGACGTCAGACGATGGCCTTCTATTTCACGGTGCTACGAGAATGCGCAGAACAAATGCCTTATCCGGAGCGGCAAGAGGCGGTACAACGAGCAAAGGCCAATGTTATATCTACCATGCGACGCCATCTCGAAGGTACAGTGGTCAGGGCGCGGACGCCAGATCGGGTTGCAGGAGAACGCCCATCGATGTATCACATCCAAAACATGTGGGGCTCGCGTTCATGCCGTTCATAGCTTGGTATCTTGTAATAGCGATAGTGGCGTCTCGTTTTCTTAGTGTGTTCACTGGCGCCACTACTTTTGCTCGCCCTGTCTGTCCGTGAGTGGCAGCAGCAGCAGCGATTATCGATAGCGCGTACTGTAGCACCATCTTTGGAGCGGCCTCTAGCATTTCCGGGTCGTGGTGTGTCGGACGAGTTGAGTTGGGACGGAGTAGCAGTGAGGTCCGGACAGCCAATACTCGCCCGACCACTGGCGACACACATGCACTGTCAGACGGAAGGATGTGGTCGCGAGAGTGCACGACCCCGTCAAGGACCGGATTCAGCGAGTTTTAGTTGAATGGACCGTAATATTCGAGTAGTGCAACTTTCACTTGTGTATGTGTATGTGTGTGTGTGTGTGTGTGTGTGTGTGTGTGTGTGTCCGCCCGTCAAAGTGACTTCATGGTAATAAGTTGTCAGTCGACGATTTATGCTGGGATCTTTCCCGTGCCTGACTTGAGTGGGGACGACCATAGGTTGGTCATTCGGTCGGTCGCCGAATCGGACGACGTGCATTTTGTCTTCCGACCGCTTCTGGCTTCTCTGGGTTTGTGCCAACTTATAATTCGTACGTGTTGTTTCACAGTGTCTGGCGTTAGTATTGTGAGTTGTTGGTGGAATTGTTTTCCCGGATCCGGGTGTATCTTGTGGTTTCGAATTAGCAGTTATTTTAATGCTGCCTGCGTACTGGACTTGGTGAGGCGAGTTGCGAACGGACATCGGTTCGGTTGGTGCGCAGCAGCGAGCAGGTCCGTCCAGCACGTGGGGCAAGCCGGGGCCGCTGACGGCGTGCCGCCACTGCCGGATCGAGGAAGGGTAGCTGCAAGAGCGACGACTTCGTTGCACACCGAACCCTCGACGTTTAAGTTGAATGAAGAGTTAATTGCTAATGCAGCCTCGACTATTCTGAGATCTCGCCTTTGGTCGGCGGGTTGTTTGCACCTAGGGCCGCTGAGCCTGGCGGCAACGAGTGAAGTGTTTCGAGGCAGTGAAATATTACAACCGTCTTTCCGTATTTGTTATTCATCATTAGTATTATACTTGTCAGTGAAGTGCAACCAGCGGTATTTTCTGCCTTGTGGTCGCTAACGCCCCAGTTACCTTCCCTGGAGGTTAGTGTACTTTTCCGGCAGTGTACCTTTCCTGGACGTGTTGATGCTGTCCGACACGGCGTGTAGTTCGACAGCCTCTCGTACTGTACTGTGCATATTTTTGGGAGGTCTACCTTGCTTCTAGTGTTTCCTTCTGCGTCGTGTGTTTTCTGAAGACATAGTGCTGTCTGTCTCTTCGCCCTTGCCTAAAAATATTCCATCGTTGTACCGGTGATCGGACGTTAGGCGGTTTGGTTAGTCGGTCGGTTGGCGCTTCTTCTGCCCCTAGTTGGAGTTACCATCCTGTTACGTGAGTACATCTCTTGGCTGCCTGACTCACCTTACTCTATGTTTGAGTTATCTTCCCAGGCCGACCCTTGGAACACTTGCTGAGAACCGCTTGCCCTCATTCCTTAGATTGTGATGTTTGTTTTAAGGATATTTGTAATTTTCTAATTATTGTTGTTGGTGTGGCCTTCAGCTGAGCAAGAATTTCACTTCTTTCGTGATAAGGCCCGCAGCCGTGTTACAGTAAGTTTTTTTAAAGCAAACTTATTTTAAAAATCAAAGTATTTGTTGAAATGTGTGCTATTTGGAATTGTTCTTCTGACTTCTAATTCAGGCCTTCAGCCTTTTGTGATTTGAAGTTGCGTGTGGCCTGCCGCGCGGGAATAGCAGAGCGGTCTCAGGCGCTGCAGTCATGGACTGTGCGGCTGGTCCCGGCGGAGGTTCGAGTCCTCCCTCGGGCGTGGGTGTGTGTGTTTGCCCTTAGGATAATTTAGGTTAAGTAGTGTGTAAGCTTAGGGACTGATGACCTTAGCAGGTTAAGTCCCATAAGATTTCACAAACATTTGAACATTTTGTGTGTGTGTGTGTGTGTGTGTGTGTGTGTGTGTGTGTGTGTGTGGCCTTCAGCCGACCAATAATTTCACTTCTTTCATAATAAGGCCTTCAGCCGTGTTACAGTTTGTTTTAAAACGAAGTATTTATCTTAATATGTGCTATTTGGATTTGTTCTTCTGACTTCTAATTCAGGCCTTCAGCCGTTTGTTGTTTGAGGTTATTGTTGGTGGCCTTTGGCCCTAAAATTGTAGAATTTTTTTCTGTGATAAGGCCCTCAGCCGTCATACAGTCAACTGTGTTTTTTTAACAGATTGTTTTAAAATTTTAATTTTTTAAATAAAGTTTATGTATTTGTTCTGCAACCAAGAGTAACTGATTATGGCCCCGTCCACAATCGTAACCTTATTCTGCCCAGTCCTGAGAAATCCAGCTCTCAACATCATCAACGGAAACAAAAGACGACGAACAGCCGTAGTACATGCTGTGGACACGGATAATGGTAGACATCTAACATCGCAACAAGAAATAGGCAATGCCTTTGAAAATATTACACTCAACTTTACACCGCAGCAGATACCCATATGGTGGCCATTAACGAAGTTATGCATATAATTTTCGGCTCCATTGATCCAGAGGCGTCCGCAGCTCGTGGTCGTGCGGTAGCGTTCTCGCTTCCCGCGTCCGGGTTCCCGGGTTCGATTCCCGGCGGGCTAAGGAATTTTCTCTGCCTCGTGATGACTGGGTGTTGTGTGATGTCTTTAGGTTAGTTAGGTTTAAGTAGTTCTAAGTTCTAGGGGACTGATGACCATAGATGTTAAGTCCCATAGTGCTCAGAGCCATTTTTGATCCAGAGGCGTAAGCACAACTATTGGAGGAGGTTACAGAGGAGGAAGTGATGGAGGCCATTGGTAGGGGAGCGGTGAACAAATCGGCGGGACCAGGTGGTCTCCCTCTGGAATTCTACATTATCTTTAGCTATATGATCCCAGCACGATGGACTACTATCTGCCACAAATTAATGTCTCCTGACGTGCCCTTACCGCCGGCGTTTGTGGAGGGGCTGATCATCCCGATACACAAACCCTCGGGTGGTACACGGGCACGGGACTACCGACCTCTGGCGCTCCTTAACTGCGACTTTAAAATATTCACCAGATTATTTGTCCGAAGAGTATTGCGCCAAGTACTCTCACATCGCTCGGAGAAAATAACAACATCCAGTCGGTGCTTGTTGAATATCGCGATTTGATCGCCCTAGCAAAGACGCGCCGGCTCCGTGCAGCACTAGCGTCAATAGATTTTGATCAAGCCTTTGATAGAATTAGCTACAACTATCTTGCAGAAGTCATGACACACATGCGATTTCCATGACCATTTATCGCTATCGTAATGCGGCTACTCAGCAATGCCTCCTCCAAAGTGCTCGTCAATGAACGTACGACAAAATCTGTAGTCGTAGCGAGATCGGTCAGACAAGGATGTCCCTTATAAACGACATTACATGCACTGGCTCTCGACCCGTTACTTTGCGGCCTACGACACCACCTAGCAGGACGGACTTTTCCGAGGATACACATTTACGTGCAAGTCATATGCGGATGACCTGGTGGTGATAGTACGGAATGAAGACCATATGAGTGTGGCTTTAGACTGGATATGCAAATATGGAACGGCCACTGGCAGCCGTATAAATATGGACAATTCTGTAGAGATGAATATTGGCGTTGGACTAACGGAAGAAGGTATAGCACCCTTACAGCTCATGGATACCTTGAAATGCCTATATATTGTTTTTACTACGATATACGTCGCACGGCAGCGTACAACTATAAGAGACTACTACAGTCAGTCCGACGGCCGTTAGAGGGAACATCACACGGGCATTAGACATGATCCAGCGGGTCACGTATGTTAACACCTACCTGGCGTCACGAACTCTGCATTTTGCTCAAGTACTAACAATGCTGGTGACGATAGCACGACGAATACTGGCGGCGTTCGGTTCCTTTGTGAGTGCAGGTCTACTGTTTACAGTAAGATACGACGCCCTTACCCTCCCTCTTAGTAGGGGGGGGGGGGACTTGGTCTTGTGCATGTTCGTAACCGAAAGGTGGCACTGTATGTGAGCACAATGTTAAAACTGTGGAGACGACTGTGGTGTCACCGCCAGACACCACACTTGCTAGGTGGTAGCTTAAATCGGCCGCGGTCCATTAGTACATGTCGGACCCGCGTGTCGCCACGTCAGTACTTGCAGACCTAGCGCCACCACATGGCAGGTCTAGACTAGCACTCGCCCAGTTGTACGGACGACATTGCTAGCGACTAGACGTACGAAGCCTTCCTCTCATTTGCCGAGAGACAGTTAGAATAGCCTTCAGCTAAGTCCATAGCTACGACCTAGCAAGGCGCAGTTAACCATATCTGGAGAGAGTCTTACTTGTATTCACCATAAACGATGTATACCAAAAGGATGGATTAAAGTTAAGTATTTCCAAAGCAACGTACTTTTCTTATTAGCATTCATTGAGCATCCTGTTTCAGACTTCACGATATTCTGGGTGAGCTTATAGCGTGCATAACGGCCCCCTCAAAATAACACTGTGTCGGCACTTCTGTCGACACATAACATTGGCGACGAGGAAAAGTGACGCGCCCACGTTGCAGTCCTTTTGATAGTAACTTGCTCTGATTTGATTTGCTTGTGTCATGGCTTCGCCACAATCTCCACATGTACTGTCCGAATTTTATCGCTTGCAGAATCAGCAGACGCAGGCGTTATTGGATGCCCTGGGACAGCTCGTCCAGGGTCAACGTGCGCTGCAAAACGATGCGGCCGCCGCCGCTTCTTCGCTACCGCAGCCACAACATGCAGTTGCACCGCAGTTTCGCCAGTTTGATCAAACCCACGAGACCTGGACCGAATGGTCCCGCCAGTTTGGATTCCATCTCGCCGCCTACAGAATTCAAGGTAACGAGCGGCAGCCTCACTTATTGTCTTGTGTCGGCGTGCAAACGTACCGTGTGATAGTGAAATTGTTTCCGCGACGCGACGTAGCAACTCTGTCCTACGAAGAAATTGTGTCGGCTTTAGATGCCTATTTCCAAGAAACAGTTAATGTGGTTGCAAAAAGGTATACGTTCTTTCGTACAAAACGTACGGCCGGTCAATCTAATCGGGAGTGGGTTGCAACTTTGCAAGGCCTTACTAGGGATTGCGCATTTGAATGTGACTGTGGCCTGCCTTATTCAGATACAATGGTGCGTGATGCAATAGCACAGAACGTTTCTGATGTTCGCATCAGGGAACAGATTTTGAAACTAGTCAATCCCTCCCTTCAACAAGTGATAGACATATTGGATAGGCAAGACACACTAGACTTTGCTCAGGAATCATTTGCAACTTCGCCAGCTGTGTGTCGCATTAACCGGCCCGCCGGGCGCGCTGCAAGGAACTGTAAACAGCCTTCGCGCACGCCAAGCGCACAACCACATGCCCCGCGAAAGCGAGCGAATGCAGTGCTGAAATCATGCCCGCGGTGTGCAACTATACATTCGCGTGAACATTGCCCGTCACGCCAAGCTATTTGCTTTTTCTGCAATAGGAAAGGACATGTTCAAAGTGTTTGCCAGAAAAAGCTTAGATCGGACACTACCAACTCTTCCAGGCCCTTTGCTTCGCGCCGGAATCGAACCAAGGACACTCAGGCTCGGGATCCTTCGCCCATGGACATTCATGTAGTTAATGCCACTCCGCCCAGTGTTCCTCTCTCTCACAGTGCCTGTGTTCGTCCTACAAAAAGTGTGCGTCGACGTAGACGGCAATCCCGTCACGTCGCAAGTGATTCTGTCCCAGTGTCTGTTCAAGTTGCACAAAACAGTCGCTCTTGTCGTCAGCAGGACAATAAACTTTTTGTCGATTTGGACTTTGCCGGACAAGTGATACCATTCCAGCTCGATACCGGAGCTGCAGTTTCCTTGCTCAATTACGCCACGTACAAACAACTGGGCGCCCCGCCGTTGCGTGCCGCAAAAGTTCATCTCACTAGTTATTCAGGACAGCATATCCCTGTGTTAGGACAGTGCAGCCTTCTTGCAACATACAAGGGACAAACAAAACTTGTGTCATTTTACGTTCTTCGTTCTTCTGCTGCAGTGAACTTGTTTGGTTTAGATTTATTTCAATTGTTTAACTTATCTATCGTGAATCAGGTCCTATCAGTGAACCAGACTATGCCTTCAGCCAGTGTTTCTCGTCTGTGTGAGGAATTTGCAGACATTTTTGCACCGGGCCTTGGTTGCGCTAAGAACTATGAAGCACATTTGGAACTCAAAGTCAACGCGCAACCGAAATTTTTCAGAGCGCGCAATGTTCCCCACGCATTGCGTGATGAGGTCGCAAGAACATTAAACGATTTAGAATCCCAAGGTGTCATTGAACGTGTGCAGGCTTCTCTCTGGGCCTCACCCTTAGTGATTTTGCAAAAACCTTCCGGCAAATTGAGACTTTGCGTGGACTTCAAAGCAACAGTGAATCCACAACTAGTGACTGCTACTTTTCCTTTGCCCCGCCCGGAAGATCTTTTTGACAAACTGTGCCCGGGAAAATATTTTTCAAAGTTGGACCTAGCAGATGCGTACTTGCAAATACCGGTGGACGAAGAATCCCAGCGCGTATTGGTGGTTAACACGCATCTTGGCTTGTACCGATTCAAAAGACTGCCATTCGGGTGTGCCTCCGCCCCTGCATTGTTTCAGCAATATTTACAAACTATTTGTGCGTCGGTCCCTACTGCAGCAAACTATCTGGACGATATAGTGATCTCCGGAAAGACAGAAGCAGAACATTTACAAAATCTCCGAACATTATTTCAGGTCTTGCGACAAAAAGGTCTTCGCTTGAGGAAGGACAAATGTGTGTTTTTTGCTCGTGACTTGCCATATCTGGGCCATGTCCTTAATGCCCAAGGCATACATCCGAGTCCGGAGCACCTCCGTGCCATACAGGACTTGCCTTCGCCGCAAAATGTGAAGCAGCTACAGAGTGTGTTGGGAAAAATTAACTATTTTCATAAATTTCTTCCTCATGCCTCTTCCATTTCAGCTCCGCTTCATCGCTTACGCCGTAAAGGTGTTCCGTTCGTCTGGTCGACGAAATGCGAACGCGCCTTTCGCCAATTGAAATCGGCGTTGCTTTCAAATACTTGCCTTACGCCATTCGATCCCCAGAAACCCCTTTTGTTGATGGTAGATGCATCGGATTTCGGGATCGGTGCTGTGCTTGCTCACAAAGATGGTTCGCATGATCGCCCTATTGCCTTTGCGTCCAAATTGCTCTCGTCAGCGCAAAGCAATTATTCCCAGATAGAGAAAGAAGCTTTGGCTCTCGTGTTTGGTGTTACAAAGTTTCACGATTTCTTGTATGATCGTCACTTTACCATCATCACAGACCACAAACCTTTGACATCGCTTTTTCATCCGAACAAGCCTGTACCTCCGCGTACCGCGCAGAAATTCATTCGCTGGTCTATTTTCCTATCGCAGTACCGCTACGATATCTTGTACCGGTCCACTGCTAAGCACGGAAACGCAGATGCGTTGTCCCGTTTGCCTGTTGCTGAGGATAAAGCATTCGATTCTTCCGAACTTGCTTGCATGTTCATTGATGCGGAAACCGATGACGTGGTCGAATCGTTTCCGATTGATTTTCGTCGTGTAGCTACAGCCACAGCTGCTGACCCTGTCCTTGCTACCGTTTTGCGTTTTGTTGCTACACACTGGCCCTTGTCTAAGTCACGGATCGAGGATCCGTTGGTTCGCAGATTTTTTGCTCACAAGGAGAGACTTTTTGTACGACGTGGTGTTTTGTTGTTGCGTTCTGATAATGATCAGTCTAGGGTCGTGGTCCCACGTTCGTTACAGTCATCTGTCTTAAAACTTCTCCACCAAGGACATTGGGGTATAGTGCGTACGAAACAACTTGCTCGTCAGCACTGTACTTGGTTCGGAATCGATGCTGCGATTACGCATATGTGCTCTTCTTGCATGGCGTGTGCCGAACAACAATCCGCACCGCCGCGGAAATTCTTTGCTTGGCCAAAAGCCACTTCCCCATGGCAACGCTTACACATAGATTTTGCTGGTCCATTCTGGAATGCTCGATGGTTGGTTGTTGTCGATTCCTTCAGTAATTTTCCTTTTGTTGTCCGGATGTCTTCCACGACGTCATCTGCCACCATCCAAGCGTTGTCTGCTATCTTTTGCATTGAAGGTCTTCCACAGTCTATTGTTTCAGACAGTGGACCACAATTCATGTCCGCAGAATTTCAGTCATTCTGCCAGGCCAATGGTATTCAACATCTGACGTCCGCGCCGTTTTCGCCTCAGTCAAACGGTGCCGCTGAACGTTTGGTCCGGACTTTCAAGTCACAGATGTTGAAATTGAAAGCGTCGCATTCTCGGGAGGACGCGTTGTTGCTCTTTTTGTCTTCGTATCGCTCTCAGCCCCGCGATGGTCGCTCGCCGGCTGAGTTGCTTCACGGTCGTCCTCATCGAACCTTGATGTCTTTGCTGCATCCGCCGCATCAGGTTCCTGTGCAGCGGCAGACTCCTGCTTTTGCTCCTGGCGACGTGGTATTCTATCGCAACTATCGCGGTTCACGGCGTTGGCTCGCAGGGCGCATTCTTCGCTGCCTCGGCCGCGCGATGTATTTGGTTATGGGGGCCTCTGGTGAGGTGCGTCGGCATCTCAATCAGCTGCGCCTCTGCCGTCGCCTGGGTTCTGCCGCTCCCCGTCTGCTTTCAACGACGGAGCCGTCCGGTCAGCGCCCTGGGGACCCATCTACTGGCTCGCCTCATCCCCAGGTGTTACCGACGATGCCTTCCATTTTGCCTCATGGCGTCGCGCCGCCGCCGCCGCCTACGCCGCCCGCGGTGGACGCTTCGCTGCAGCCGCCAACCGCCTCCCTGGGTCACGCGCCGCCGATCGCTTCCCGTGACCAGCTGTCCTCCGCCATGGAACACTTGCCCTCTCCGGACCACATGGCGTCATCGCGCGTCGGATGCCCCGACGCAATGGAGGTCGAGCCTTCGGCCCCTCCTGTCTCATTACGGGCGCATACGCCGCATGTTGACGTGCACCCTGGAGTAGGTTTCCAGGCGTTTCCTAGCTCCCCTCGGACCGAATGGCCGGGTGCGGGTGGCACAGCCTCGCCTGTTGTTAGGCTCCCCACCTCATCGCATACGTCAACATGGGGCCCTCCCCACGGCGGGCGGCAGCCTTATAACACGACCGTTCGCCGATTTGCGGGGGAGGAATGTGGTGTCACCGCCAGACACCACACTTGCTAGGTGGTAGCTTAAATCGGCCGCGGTCCATTAGTACATGTCGGACCCGCGTGTCGCCACGTCAGTACTTGCAGACCTAGCGCCACCACATGGCAGGTCTAGAGAGGCGGACTAGCACTCGCCCAGTTGTACGGACGACATTGCTAGCGACTAGACGTACGAAGCCTTCCTCTCATTTGCCGAGAGACAGTTAGAATAGCCTTCAGCTAAGTCCATAACTACGACCTAGCAAGGCGCAGTTAACCATATCTGGAGAGAGTCTTACTTGTATTCACCATAAACGATGTATACCAAAAGGATGGATTAAAGTTAAGTATTTCCAAAGCAACGTACTTTTCTTATTAGCATTCATTGAGCATCCTGTTTCAGACTTCACGATATTCTGGGTGAGCTTATAGCGTGCATAACGGCCCCTCAAAATAACACTGTGTCGGCACTTCTGTCGACACATAACAACGGCATCAGATTTTTCTGACAGGGATCTTAATAGAAGCACTAGCACCAGCTTCTCGAATGGCATCAGTGGCGGTCCAGCACATTTCCCAGTCACTCCAGCATATACGCACTTATTTTATAGAGTACAGCTACGTTCAGACGGCTCTGTCGGAAACCAGACCTGCAACGGCGCGTGACATATATCTGACACTAATGACCGGACGATACAGCAGTCCTACTGAGAGGAATCATTCACATATCAATTGGCAAGTAGTATGGCGATCGATACACCATGTTTTCTTAGACACAGAGACAAGTGCAACTTGGTACTCAATAGTTAATGGTAAAAACGTCACCCGATCCAGACTCCATGTGATTCATATGACAGATTCACTATTGTGCCCTCAGTGCCAAACTCTGGACAAAGATGAACACCGCCTCATACGCGGCCCTTCGGCAAAAGTGTGGCGTTTGGCGACACAAATGACTGCTTTCTTTCTTCGAATGGGACAACATTGAGCCAGGGATTAAATTCTTCCCGGACGGGACGTGCTACCCACGTACCAAAGCGAATCCCGTAACGAGGCTTCGAGGCCAGACGGTGCTCTGTTTGTTCAGAGATGGCCCAAAGAATGTAATGGACTTCTGGACCTTACAGGAACGACATCTAAAGATCGTGAACAATCCGAAATACTGACAGTATTTCTTTAACTTCCTATGGAGTGTGTTTCAAGAGCCCCCGCATAGCTGGAACGTTAATGATGGGAGAAGTTACATTATCGATGCGATGAAAGAATGAACGGAAGATAAGAATTGGTGGATACTTTATACTTAATACATTATACTTACGAGAAGACATACCCGGATGACAGAACAACACGATTCTCCATTGTGATGTGTGTTTCCTTCTTTAAATAATGCGAGAATAATGTTCAGTTCACTAGCTTTCAAGTAATACAGAAATATTATTTGTAGAATAACAATGCAGTGGTTGTTACTGACATTTAACTTCACTTAAATATTATATGTGAAGCAGGATTTGCTTTAATTTGTGAATGATAGTCATTGAAATTTGAAGCATGGTTGGAGAAGTATTTCTTTTTAACGTAATTTTATTGTGTTTTTCATTCTGACGACGGATTACCTTTCCAAAAAAGAAAAAAAGAAAAAGTCGGTAGAGCACTTGCCCGCGAAAGGCAAAGGTCCCGAGCTGGAGTCTCGGCCGGGCACACAGCACACAGTTTAATCTGCATCTGCCAGGAAGTTTCATGTCAAGGGGGCGTTTTCGCTCCACGACAACATCCAGTTCACGATGTACAGGAAACTGGCACATTAGTGCATCTTAGGCTATAGCCTCGTCCCTGTATTATCCTGACGTGGCACCCAGTGACTGCTTCCTGTTTCGTCTGGTAAAGAAACCACTGAGTCGCGGTATTTCCAAAACAACGGCGAAGTGACTTTTGAGGCGAAACGCTTACTGAACAGCCAAAGTTCAGCTTACGAACCAAAGTCTCCTATAAGACATTCATCGTTAGGAAAAATGTGTCACAGTGAGGAGTGAAAATGAGAAACCACCACCTAATTTCGGATTCATAGCTTGAATTTTCCGACAGGTTGTCAAATCAAACAACTTACAGCCGTCTAGTTTCCAAACTTATTTTGTTTGGCAACCAGTTCCGGCGATTTACTACTCCATCTTCAGGCCCCTCACCGACGTATTGGAAGATTTCACCTCGGTTCTGGCCAGCATTCGAACACTGGTATCTGTAGAATTCTGCTTGCTATTCCGATCACTTAAACCATCATCTGCCGCTAATGCAGGCACCTGTTTTGACCAGAACTGAGGCAAATCTTCCTATATGTCGGTCAGGGGCCTGAAGATGGCGTAGTAAATCGCCGAAACTAGTAAACAGATAAAATAAGTTTGGAAACTAGACGGTGTAGTGTAACGACGTACGTTTTGTGTAAATGATTTTCTTTTGACATATGACCATGTGCAGACTTCGTCACCTACGTCAGTTACAAAACACTTCAAAATTATTTAAATTCTTTTTAAAGTTGTCGCTGAATGGTTCTTGAACGAAACTGTAATTAAAACATCATCATTTGAGTCGCATGCGCAGGATTACGTCACTCAGTCCAATTGGTTAGCGCAAACTTTTTTTAAATTTAGAAGTCGTTTGTTTCTTCTCAGAAATTATATTAATTCAAGTTATCTGCTTTAATGAATATTAAAAGCAAATGAAATAAACTTTTAAGACTCAAACTCGCGATGAACGTTGTCAAAAATTAATAATCTTGTCAAATAAATCAGTAATACTTCTTCCTTAATATAATTCCTCATAAATAAATTCTCAGAACATGTATTTAAACTTTTGTAGCATACACTAGTTTATTATCTTCATATATACTACATATAGACGTGAACATGAACCTTGACAAGATAGGACTGAACATTTACAACATGATTAAACTTTCTATGACGTCATTGTTGTAGAAACATTACAAATTCTTATTTTTTCAGTTTTTAGAAGCACGACGCAACAACTCGGTTTCAGGATCTTCTGTTGCTCTTTGGCTGTCGACCCGCGACGTATAGCGGCCAGCAATTTTCTCTCTGGTCCCGGCAGTGAAGATGCTGTCTCCGTTCGTTGCGCCGCCCTCTCCGTACATGAAACATAAAAATAAATACAAAACTTTAGGTAATTTACAAATATTACAAAATACATACACATAACACTAAATTAAACTTATATTTACCTGCAAACTGGGCTGACACTGGTGGATGGGTGACGCTTCAATTTCGCGTCCCACTACATGACTGGTAGACAGATAAAATAAGTTTGGAAACTAGACGGATGAAAGGTTTTTGATTTTTTTGTGGGTTGGCAGGAGAGCCAACACCGGGTACTAGAGGAAGCCGAAAGGCACGTGTTTTAGCTCACGCAGGCTGGCGTGAGGTCTGGAACAGGACAAGGAAATTAGACTTTAGAAAAACGGACGTAGCTGGTGGAATACTTAACTTTAATCCATTAATGATGAGCGTCGCTCTTGACTGTACATGATTCAGTATCAATAGTAACCGGTAATGGCGCCTTGCTAGGTCGTAGCAAATGACGTAGTTGAAGGCTATGCTAACTATCGTCTCGGCAAATGAGAGCGTATTTTGTCAGTGAACCATCGCTAGCAAAGACGGTTGTACAACTGGGGCGAGTGCTAGAAAGTCTCTCTAGACCTGCCGTGTGGCGGCGCTCTGTCTGCAATCACTGATAGTGGCGACACGCGGGTCCGACGTATACTAACGGACCGCGGCCGATTTAAAGGTTACCACCTAGCAAGTGTGGTGTCTCGCGGTGACACCACAGATTTGACATCCTGTATCGAACAGCTCCGAGTCGCGCAACCATTTATGAAAAGACGGACATACAGAGGCGTAAATTTTCCGAGGTGATGTACCTAAATTCAATGTACAGTTCGAGAGCGTCACTTTAACTGCGTGCGTTACTTGTGGAGCCCAACAGCATTGGCTTGGTGTGGGCGGGTGCACGTACACTGCAGCAGCTGAACGCAGGTGAAAGTTGTCTGGCCGGCTGCGAGTTGCCGGACGCGATTCTGTACGCGCCGTGCGTTCCGCTAGGCCGTGGGGGGCGGCGGCCTTGCGAGCGACGCGCAGGGGGCGTGAATCCTGCCAGCCGCGGGCGGCTGGCGGCTGCCCGTCCACCTGACGCCGCGCCGGCGGCCGAGCACACGCACCAGCGCCGGGGCGTCAGCTCTGCGCATCACTTCCTGGGCGATTACATTAAGAGAACACCTCCGCTGCCGAGGTGCTCGACCCTCCCTAGTGGGAGGCGCTCGAGTCCTGGCGACAGAAAGATGGCGCTAACGTCCAGTTCAGCAACATACTGCATATCATTCAAAAATACTCTGCAAAGTCTCTTGTAATGAGGTACCACCAGATCACTCAGGTCCACTTCTTCATTGTTCATTGTTTCAAAATCCTCGTGGGCCTATGTGTCCCTGGTGCAGGTTCTGGGTTGTAATTTCTAGCAGCCCTGGATACGCTTGCATCAATCCAAAAGGTGTCCGTGTGGCCTGGTGGGCGGCTTGGAGAGGGGGGGGGGGCTTCTGCTTAGTTTTGTCTTATCGTTTTAATACCGAGGACCACAAGGTGGATTGTGCACACTACTTGTGGTTCACGCACTTGCAAAGCGTAACCATGAAAAGAGGTGTCTTTTGATACAGTTCTGGACCATGAGGTCTCAGAAAAGTTGATAGAATCTTTCTACTGAATTGTTTTACCATCGTAGCTTCATATCCACTAGTTGTGCGATTACTGGCAATCCTCTGTACTGGGCAGGTGAGTGCCAGCTAACTGCCTGGGATTGGGAGATGGTGGGTAGAACAGTGGCAACTACAGCTCCCTTCTCGAGTATGGGAAATTTCAGGAGCGGGGTTTTGTACGCTCGCCTTCAACATACTCAGTATGCTTGGATAAAAACTTGGCAAGGTTAGGTGTTGTTTCGGTACAGGAAAATAATTGAACAGAACTCATTCCTGTCGTGTCCGCCCCCGGTAGCTGAGTGGTCAGCGTGACTGGCTGTCAATCCTTAGAGCCCGGGTTCGATACCCGGCTGGGTCGGAGATTTTCTCTGCTCAGGGACTGGGTGTTGTGTTGTCCTAATCATCATCATTTCATTCCCATTGACGCGCAAGTCGCCGAAGTGGCGGCAAATCGAAAGACTTGTACCAGGCGAGCGGTCTACCCAACGGGAGGCCCTCGTCACACGCCATTATTATTATTCCTGGCGTGGGCGACAGGCAATGTAACACAACAATTGACTTGCAAATAATGCCGAGACAACAAGATCACAAAACATTTAAAGAGTCATATCAACAAATTTTATGTCGCTGTTGGATGACCTATTTGCTCTTGGGTCCTCAGTTTCAACGCTTTGTCTCCTTACTCTTCGAGAAGAGTATGCTCAGATATGATAAACACCCTTACCTTATCCACACCAATCAGTAAAAATCGCTCGATGCTTAATTATGCGATTAATCAATGAATATGTTCATTTTATCCTATTCTTGAAATACGTCGTCGTAATATAGTGCTGTGCATGTACATGAAGCTCAGGTGATTGATTATTTTGTCTATAAATGTATATATTCAGTTTTATCACATGTTCAGTTAGGAAGTCCCAGTTACAACTAGTTTGGATGCGGGCCTAGGGGTCATGAAAAGTAGTTACGACAAATGATATCCTGCCACGTACTACACGACCTCCAACCCTAACTACCGTCAAATGACATCCTGCCATCTCCTACACAACCTCCAACCCTAACTACTGACCAGGTAAATGAAACGTTATGTCGCCCGAAAAATATATTTTCTTCTACACCCTGGAAAATTAAAGTTATGAATTCAAAACTATTAAAATTCCTTGTATGCAGACAATTTACTGTAAAACACCTCTGGTGTTTGTTAATGTATCTGAGACACATGTGTTCTCGCAATGAGTAATGCAATCTGAAAATTAAATGTGACCTAAGGCGACATATTTTTACATTTTAGCAAACTGTGAATATGTAACGAAACTATTTACCTGCGGAAGACAGTGAAATTTTGCTGGACCGAAAATTTTCAACATCGAAAAGAGATTATTTGATTCAAATAAAAAAAACTCAAAAATTGTTGTTATTCTTGTGTTCCATAGACATCAAAAAGCGTGTGATCATGGGGGTGTTTCTTACTGATCACATTGACCTCCACCACTCAAAGAATTACTTTAAGACAAATGCAAATGTTTACTGCTAGAACAGTTTCCAAAACATTACACTTTAGTAATTAGTTCTGCAGTGACACTTATGTAGTTCAGCTGATTTCTTATACGTATCTTAGTTCGATGTAACTCGGAGTAATCTGCTTTCTGCTTTCTGCTGCTGCAGTAGTCGTTGCCTCGGTCCATTTCATCTGCTAACTGGATCAAGTTACGTGAATTCCATGAAATAATCCAGGTACCAAGTCGTTTTATAGGGGTTTATTTACTACAAGCTGCATCATTTCTTCTTACTGGGCGCCCACTCCACATAACAGGCTACATAGTGACTATAATGTATTACAACAGTTACATTATTGCACAGATGTGTGACACAGTGGTTGCGTCTCAAAACTGCCTCCAACGGTCCATCCTTGACTCTTGTGCTCCTCCTATTTATATGTTTTTTAACAATCAAGTCAACAAAACTACAGTGCAAATTTATTAAATTAACAATTAAAAGTTTAAAATTTTTCTGAGTAACTATCCACAAAACCTAGGTTATTTTATGCTGAAACTGGCGTATACAATAGAAAAGACTTTTACATAGGATATACATCGTATCATATAAAATACTGAAAGATAACAATGCTAACCTAAATTTTCTTAATTATGGCTTCATTTGTAAATGCAAAATATTGCGAACATATACTGTACAAGGATGACCTACTAGTAACCAAATGGAATAATAAATTTTGTGAGATTTAATGTATCACGCGAAATCACTTATTATATACCATTGGAATTACAGAACTTTCAAAACAGGAATGTAAAACAGAAGGGTTGTTTTATTTTAAATATTTTTGGCACGTTTAGTTGTAAGTGCACATTTTCTCTCAGTCAAAAACTAATTTGTCAGATCATGCAAGCAAACATGAAATTTGCATTGATACACTTTTAATCTAACATAATAGCTAAATGCACCAACAGGTACCGGATGGGAATGGGAATGTAGTCCGTAACTATCGGCCAAAGCGAGGAAGTTAAACCTCACAGTGAGTTCTTTGACTTGCGCTAAAATATTTACTGCATAATTCCCGTGTTATGCGCCAGAATGACGCAAACTCTTATACAGGGTGAGTCACCTAACGTTACCGCTGGATATATTTCGTAAACTACATCAAATACTGACGAACCGATTCCACAGACCGAACGTGAGGAGAGGGGCTAGTGTAATTGTTTAATACAAACCATACAAAAATGCACGGAAGTATGTTTTTTAACACAAACCAACGTTTTTTTAAATGGAACCACGTTAGTTTTTGTTAGCACAGCTGAACATATAAAAAATACGTAATCAGTGCCGTTTGTTGCATTGTAAAATGTTAATTACATCCGGAGATATTGTAACCTAAAGTTGACGCTTGAGTACCACTCCTACGCTGTTCGATCGTGTGTATCGGAGAGCACCGAATTACGTAGGGATCCAAAGGGAACGGTGATGGACCTTAGGTACAGAAGAGACTGGAACAGCTCATTACGTCCACATGCTAACACCTTTTTATTGGTCTTTTTCACTGACCCACATGTACATTACTATGACGTGGAGGACGCATGAATTGGCCAGCCCGTTTTCCTGATCTTACACCTCTGGACTTCTTTCTGTGGGGTACGTTAAAGGAGAATGTGTACCGTGATGTTCCTACAACCCCAGAGGATATGAGACAACGTATTGTGGCAGCCTGCGGTGACATTACTCCAGATGTACTGTTGCGTGTACGACATTCATTACGCCAGAGATTGCAATTGTGTGCAGCAAATGATGGCCACCACATTGAACATCTATTGGCCTGACGTGTCGGGACACACTCTATTCCACTCCGTAATTGAAAACGGAAACCACGTGTGTATGTGTACCTCACCCCTCATGGCTATGTACATGTGCGTCAGTGAAAGAGACCAATAAAGAGGTGTTAGCATGTGGACGTAATGTGCTGTTCCAGTCTCTTCTGTACCTAAGGTCCATCACCGTTCCCTTTGGATCCCTACGTAATTCGGTGCTCTCCGATACACACGATCGAACAGCGGAGGAGTGGTACTCAAGCGTCAACTTTAGGTTACAATATCTCCGGATGTAATTAACGTTTTACAATGCAACAAACGGCAATGATTACGTATTTGTTTATATGTTCAGATGTGCTAACAAAACTAACGGGGTTGCATTAAAAAAAACGTAGGTTTGTGTTAAAAAACATACTTCCGTGCATTTTTGTATGGTTTGTATTAAACAATTACACTAGCCCCTCTCCTCACGTTCGGTCTGTGGAATCGGTTCGTCAGTATTTGATGTGGTTTACGAAATATATCCAGCGGTAATGTTAGGTGACTCACCCTGTATAAGCAAGGCGGCACCGTTTCCTTGGAGCCAGTACCCCGTGGTTACGTAGAACGCTGTCTCGGCTCGGCAGCTGTGGTCAGCGAATACGAGGCCACCTTTAAGGTGTTCTGACTCATAAGAGGGACTGGCAATTCATTCGACTAAATACGCGGGCGTAAGTATGGACGATGTAAAAAAAAAAAATACAATTATCGACTGATTTAGTAAGGGGGCATCTCTGGAGAGTGAGATTTAACATGACTGCAGTTGTTGTATGTCGTAGTGAGCAACACGTTATTTCCACAGTAAAGTACAGGGTGTCTGAAAATCTTCCATCTGATTTCACAAGAATATATTTTCTACCCAAATGAAGACAGAAAATTGATGTAAATTTTTACTCACGCATCGAAACTTAAACTTCATCTTCGTGACAGTAGTAAGATGCCGGTTGTCGTGGTTGCCGGTAGGTGATAGGTGTCTCCCTGGTGTACCTCGCTCGCTCATTACCCAATATGTGTCGAATCGTGGTGGCGACGACGAAGCAACTAAAGGCGTTTGGAGATTTCTGTTTCTACAGGTGCAGCTCAGTTAGAATCGTGCATAACGAGTTGCTGACCTTGCATT
The DNA here is from genome assembly GCF_023864275.1 of Schistocerca cancellata. Classification (NCBI taxonomy): domain Eukaryota; kingdom Metazoa; phylum Arthropoda; class Insecta; order Orthoptera; family Acrididae; genus Schistocerca; species Schistocerca cancellata. Next base: position 809,907,767 of record NC_064626.1, on the reverse strand, counting down.
ACACCACTAGACTCCTACGTTGCTTTACTTGTTTGCGGGCTTTGTGAAAGACTCCGTGTGCGGTCGTACTCTCCCAACAACTTTGGGTGAACTGTGCCGCCGCGTAGCAACACCATTGAGTGCAGTAACCCCAGGGATGCCCGCGAAAGCATGCCACGGGTGTCAAATCCGTCTGGATGTTTGTTGTGCGTCCGGTGGTAGGCACATTGAACATGTGTGAATAGGTACATGAAAACTTTGATTCTAAAGTGTACTGTAGAAAGCTCCGCAAGCATGTACGTCCGCGCATGTAACAGACAAGCCCTTTAAAAATCTGAAGATTCGTATCAAAATAAATTCTGTGTTGTTATATGCATAAGTTGAAAAACATCTCCGTTTATGTAGTTAGACGTATGTAGTCTACCGAAATCAGATGATATTTTTAAACACCATGTATTCACCCTGCAGTCGACTGTTACTGGTTTAGACCTATCTGGAGGGAGATGCGGCGCTAGGCTGCGCCATGAATGACGGACTGGAGCGCTGTGGATTTGTTTCGAACATAGTGGCAAAGAAGAAAGTTGTAGGATATTTCATTTCTGGTGGCAACGTGTGTGGCCTCGGATGAATTCCACTTCAGGTGTTGGGCTGCCATCGTAACCAGTTGTGAGTTCGCAGCTGAAATATCGCGCGTTACACTTTGTACCAGCAGTCAGCAGTGACTGCTGTGTTTCCAACCAGTTTTTTTATGCTGTGTCTTTCTTATTGTTGTTGTGGTCTTCAGTCCTGAGACTGGTTTGTTGCAGCTCTACATGCTACTCTATCCTGTGCAAGCTTCTTCATCTCCCAGTACCTACATCTTTCTGAATCTGCTTAGTGTATTCATCTCTTGGTCTCCCTCTACGATGTTTACCCTTCACGCTGCCCTCCAATACCAAATTGGTGATCCCTTGATGCCTCAGAATATGCCCTACCAGCCGATCCCTTCTTCTAGTCAAGTTGTGCCACAAATTTCTCTTCTCTCCAATTCTATTCAATACCTCGTCATTAGTTATGTGATGTACCCATCAAGTCTGTAGCATTCTTCTGTACCACCACATTTCGAAAGCTTCTATTCTCTTCTTGTCTAAACTATTTATCGTCCATGTTTCACTTCCATACATGGCTACACTCAATACAAATACTTTCAGAAACGACTTCCTAACACTTAAATCTATACTCGATGTTTATAAATTTCTCTTCTTCAGAAACGCTTTCCTTGCCATTGTCAGTCTACATTTTATATCCTCTCTACTTCGACCATCATCAGTTATTTTGCTCCCCAAATAGCAAAACTCCTTAACTACTTTAAGTGTCTCATTTCCTAATCTAATTCCGGCAGCATCACACGATTTAATTCGACTACATTCCATTATCCTCGTTTTGCTTTTGTTGATGTTCATCTTATATCCTCCTTTCAAGACACTGTCTATTCCGTTCAACTGCTCTTCCAGATCCTTTGCCTTCTCTGGCAGGATTACAATGTCGTCGGCGAACCTCAAAGTTTTTATTTCTTCTCCATAGATTTTAATTCCTACTCCGTATTTTTCTTTTGTTCCCTTTACTGCTTGCTCAATATCCAGATTGAATAACATCGGGGATAAGCTGCAACCCAGCTGATAAGCTTGTTAACTATGGATAGGTTTCTTAAACATTTCTAGTGGAAACAAAAAGATAGCGCTTGCTGAGGACAACAAGGTAAGCGGTAATAAAGCGACGAAATGCAAATATAGAAAGTTCGACGGTAGCTGCAAGGGCGCACGTACGACAGTTTGGATGAATGGGGGACAGACCTGGGGATGTGGAGTGTTTTTAATATTTTGGGAGACGAATGGCGCTTCTAAGTAGCCAAAAAACAGTTCGAATTCCGACTCTATTAGAAAGCTGCGTGGTGCCGACTGTTAAATCATTTTCTTGAAAGAAAAACATGTGACTCCACTGTATTTTTTCCTTTCCCTGAGATGTGGAGAATAATGAAGAGCGTACATACAGTGTTTTGTGTTTGAAAGTACTTTCCGCTGAATGTAGCTACGTAGAAAATTGGTTCAAAATGGTTCAAATGGCTCTGAGCACTATGGGACTCAACATCTTAGGTCATAAGTCCCCTAGAACTTAGAACTACTTAAACCTAACTAACCTAAGGACATCACACACACCCATGCCCGAGGCAGGATTCGAACCTGCGACCGTAGCAGTCCCGCGGTTCCGGACTGCAGCGCCAGAACCGCTAGACCACCGCGGCCGGCGTAGAAAATTGACGCTTCGTTTAGAAAGTGTCCATAAGAATGAGGTAGTCAAACCAAGAAATTATTTTTCTCGAAAGCGGAATCTAATGAAATAACAAAAATCATTATTTACTAAGAAGGCAAAAAACTCGAATAAAGCACTCCTAGCGTCCCATAATGTAGCTTACTGACTATCAGCATGTAAGAAATCCCATAAGATTGCAGAAAAACTAATTCTACCGCCTGCTATTGACACGGTGTCCATTGTCCTCGCAGAGTCAGTGGCCCACTTCTTTGCGTGACACTACAATTAGTCATCGAATTCAAGATTTAGGGAGGATCTTCATGAAAAAATCGTAGAAAAAGTTAGAGAGAGGAATTTTCGTTTGCAGTTTGATGCGGCAATTGATAGCAACAGAGGTGCTCATTTAATTTGCTATGTGCGATTTGCTGATGAACAAAATGATGGAAGATAATAAATGCAGATAGAACACGTAATGATTTGTTCGAAATAATGTCAAAGCTCAGAAACGGAAAATCAAATTAACTGTTGGTGCGTGTCCTGCCGATGCGCGATCCGTGTTGCAACGTTACAGTGGTCTACAAGCACCTTACCCATGGCGAAGCTCCTGATATTATGCGGACCCACTGCATTAACCGTACAGGAGCACTTGCTTCGCAACAATTTTGATTGTTCATATGAATCACGTAATGATAACTGTCATAAATGTAGTGAACTGTATTAAAACTCGTGGTCAGAAAGCTGGAGTGTTTAGACAAATGGGTTACGTTATAGGGGCTGAACATATTTTATAGCAACAGTCGTTTGTTTTCCAGGGGAAATGTATTATCGCTTATTTAAGAACTTACGCGAGAAATCTGTTCTCACATGGAAGAAGAAAATCATATCAGTGCTAAGTCCTTTCTAAACACTGACATTCTATTAAAACTCGCATACTTAAGTGATATACTTTAGAAGATAAACTCACTCAATAAGATACTGCAAGGAAGTGAAACTCTTCTCATTCCGCTTATTGACAGAGTTTCGACCTTCAGAAAGAAATTTCTTCTTTGGAAGAGGAAAATGAACGGCGGAGGACAAATGGATTACTTTCCATGTTTGCAGAATTTTATAAACGACAGTGAAATAGGCCTTGCTGCAGATATTTTTTCTATAATTGAAGGACATTTACCTGAACATCATTTCGAGAAATACTTTCCTGAAAACTGTGATAGGTTTCAGTGGGTCAAAATGCCTTCAGTAGTGCTTCGCCTTCTGAGTTTAGTACCGCAGAAGAGGAAGGGTTGACAGAAATTTATTACATTCTTCACTAAAAGTGAAATTTTCGTCAATAACATTGCCATCATTTTGGTATTGAGCACGAAAAGAGTTTCCGAGCTTGAGCAAGACACCACTGAAGGTATTAATTCATTTTACAACTTTCTATCTCTGTGACAATGGGTTTTCGGCAGTGGCTGTGATTAAAACGAAGCACAGATCAAGCCTTTGAACGGAGGGAGTGTAGGTGTATCTCGTTTGGTGGCGGGATTTGACAAGTTGTGTAACAGGAAGCAAGCCCAATTGTCGCATTGAGGTGAGTAGTATTTTGTTAGGAACTTTTTTTAATTAATTATTGCAGTTTTACAGGGTATCAGACAGGGAGCGACGGAAACAACATAGTTGACCACGATAGCCGCGAATCAAAAATGTTTAAAATTATGATTCAAAAAATAGGTGAAGTATTCCTGTGACCGTGTCAGTAAACAGGTACAAAGAAAATTTAGTTCTGTTCGTATATAACTTGTGACGCCACACATGACCCGTTAGTCTCCGAATCAATATACACTCCTGGAAATTGAAATAAGAACACCGTGAATTCATTGTCCCAGGAAGGGGAAACTTTATTGACACATTCCTGGGGTCAGATACATCACATGATCACACTGACAGAACCACAGGCACATAGACACAGGCAACAGAGCATGCACAATGTCGGCACTAGTACAGTGTATATCCACCTTTCGCAGCAATGCAGGCTGCTATTCTCCCATGGAGACGATCGTAGAGATGCTGGATGTAGTCCTGTGGAACGGCTTGCCATGCCATTTCCACCTGGCGCCTCAGTTGGACCAGCGTTCGTGCTGGACGTGCAGACCGCGTGAGACGACGCTTCATCCAGTCCCAAACATGCTCAATGGCGGACAGATCCGGAGATCTTGCTGGCCAGGGTAGTTGACTTACACCTTCTAGAGCACGTTGGGTGGCACGGGATACATGCGGACGTGCATTGTCCTGTTGGAACAGCAAGTTCCCTTGCCGGTCTAGGAATGGTAGAACGATGGGTTCGATGACGGTTTGGACGTACCGTGGACTATTCAGTGTCCCCTCGACGATCACCAGTGGTGTACGGCCAGTGTAGGAGATCGCTCCCCACACCATGATGCCGGGTGTTGGCCCTGTGTGCCTCGGTCGTATGCAGTCCTGATTGTGGCGCTCACCTGCACGGCGCCAAACATGCATACGACCATCATTGGCATCAAGGCAGAAGCGACTCTCATCGCTGAAGACGACACGTCTCCATTCGTCCCTCCATTCACGCCTGTCGCGACACCACTGGAGGCGGGCTGCACGATGTTGGGGCGTGAGCGGAAGACGGCCTAACGGTGTGCGGGACCGTAGCCCAGCTTCATGGAGACGGTTGCCAATGGTCCTCGCCGATACCCCAGGAGCAACAGTGTCCCTAATTTGCTGGGAAGTGGCGGTGCGGTTCCCTACGGCACTGTGTAGGATCCTACGGTCTTGGCGTGCATCCGTGCGTCGCTGCGGTCCGGTCCCAGGTCGACGGGCACGTGCACCTTCCGCCGACCACTGGCGACAACATCGATGTACTGTGGAGACCTCACGCCCCACGTGTTGAGCAATTCGGCGGTACGTCCACCCGGCCTCCCGCATGCCCACTATACGCCCTCGCTCAAAGTCCGTCAACTGCACATACGGTTCACGTCCACGCTGTCGCGGCATGCTACCAGTGTTAAAGACTGCGATGGAGCTCCGTATGCCACGGCAAACTGGCTGACACTGACGGAGGCGGTGCACAAATGCTGCGCAGCTAGCGCCATTCGACGGCCAACACCGCGTTCCTGGTGTGTCCGCTGTGCCGTGCGTGTGATCATTGCTTGTACAGCCCTCTCGCAGTGTCCGGAGCAAGTATGGTGGGTCTGACACACCGGTGTCAATGTGTTCTTTTTTCCATTTCCAGGAGTGTAGATTCAAGTCATTAAAGGGTGGTGACGCCGGCGTACGCTTACGGAACACTAAAAAAATAATGAAGTGCACCGTGGTATTAAAATAATCTCTCGCGTATCCTTTCACAGGTAAGTAAAGCTGAAAGAGCGCTCTCGACAGCGATCGATATACAGAAACTATCCTCCATACGGAAACGACCACAGGTTGCTTTGAACAGACCTTCCATGATGGCTACAGAGCGGCTGCAAACAAACACTGAAAACAGTCGCGGCCGAGTTTTTGTGGTGTGTTCGCTTTACAGCGAGGTGAAGGGTGACAAAAGAACGTCGCGCCTGCGCGCTTTGCGGTCAGCGGGACGTTTCCGCGCCTAGCCTTGTGCACGTTGTCCGGTTGCTGAAACAGTCAGTAGAGGACGCCCTACCGCTGACAGTTCATAGGACCGGCCTTCGATTACAATGAGTACTAAACACGTTAATCTATAATGCTCTGTACACTAGACTCAAGTAAATTTTGGCGTTTGACATTCATTTTGAAAATAACCCTGGTGAACCAGAAAATCAAAGCTGTCATCAAGCTGGCGCGCTGCAGTCATGGACTGTGCGGCTGGTCCTGACGGAGGTTCGAGTCCTCACTGGGGCATGGGTGTGTGTGTTTGTCCTTAGGATAATTTAGGTTAAGTAGTGTGTAAGCTTAGGGATTGATGACCTTAGCAGTTAAGTCCCATAAGGTTTCACACACACTTGAATATTTGTCATCAAGCTGATGTTTCGTCTGAACATTGCAGCACTTCTCTAGGGACATGGTACATAGTATACCATTCCTGTCGTCCGGCATTTGAAGGGATTTATCCAGTCCGTTGTAAGTCGCAGTTTAATGCGGACTGCGAACCACAATTCAACTTGGAATTTGTAACGCAATGCTGTGCTTAGACGGAAGAATTCAGGAATTCATTAAGTAAAGTTTGAAATAAGAATCCAATTTTTTTATACGCTGAAGCGCCAAAGAAACTGATATAGATATGCTTATTCAAATAAGGAGATATGTAAACAGACAGAGTATGGCGCTGTGATCGGCAACGCCTGTGTAAGACAACGACTGTCTGGCGCAGTTGTGAGATCGGTTACTACTGCTACAATTGCAGGTCATCAAGATATAAGTGAGTTTCAACGTGCTATTATAATCGGCGCATGAACTGTAGGACAAAGCATCTCCGAGTTAGCAATAAATTGGGAATTTTCCCGTACCACTATTTCAAATCCAATCTCCGACATCGCTGCGGCCGGAAAAAGATACTGCAAGAACGGGACCAACGACGATTGAAGAGAATCGTTCAACGTGACAGAAGTGCAATCCTTACGCAGATTGCTGCAGATTTCAATTCTGGACTGTCAACAAGTGTCAAAAAAACATCGTCGATATGGGATTTCGAAGCCGAAGGCCCACTCGTGCACCCTTGATGACTGCATTACACAGATCTTTACGCCTCGCCTTGGCCCGTCAAAATCGACGATGGATTGTTGATGATTGCAAACATGTTGCCTGGTCGGGCGAGTTTGGTTTCAAATTATATCACGGATGGACGTGTAGGGGTATGGAGACAAACTCATGAATCCATGGAGCCTGCATGTCAGTAGGGAACTGTTCAAGCTGGTGGAGGCTCTGTAATGATGTGGGGCGTGTGCTGTTGGAGTGATATGGGACCCCTGATACGTCTAGATACGACTCTGACAGGTGACAAGTAGGTAAACATACTGTCTGATCACCTGGATCCATTCGTGTTCCGCCCCCCCTCCCCCTCCCCCATCGGAGGTTCCAGTCCTTCCTTGGGCATGGGTGTGTGTGTTGTCCTTAGTGTAAGTTAGTTTAAGTTAGATTAGCTAGTGTGTAAGCCTAGGGACCGATCACCTCAACAGTTTGGTCCCATAGAACTTATCACAAATTTCCATTCATGTCCATTGTGCAATCCGACGATATTATGCAATTCCAGCAGGACAATGCGACACCCCACACGTCCAGAATCGCTACAGAGTGGCTCCAGAAACACTCTTCTGAGTTTAAATACTTCCGTTGGCCACCAAACGCCCCAGACATGTACATTATTGTTCAGATCTGGGATGCCTTGCAATGTGCTGTTCAGGAGTGATCGCCACACCCTCGTACTGTTACGGATTTATGGACAGCCCTGCAGGATTCATGGTGTCAGTTCCCTCCAGCACTACCTCAGACATTAGTCGAGTCCATGCCACGTCGTGATGCGGCACTTCTGCGTGCTCGCGGGGGCCCTACACGATATTAGGCAGGTGTGCCAGTTTCTTTGGCTCTTCAGTGTATATGGTGAGTCACATAAGACACTGCTCCAAATCACCATTGTGGGAGAATATTCAGGCGACCTAGAAAGAGGTCCCAGTCTCCCAATTTTTGGAGAGGCGCAGCGGTGTTACACCTGACGGCGCGGTGTGGGGTGCCATCAGCTATGCTTTCAGATCACGGCTGGTAGTGACTGAGGAACTCTGAAAGCACATGGACGTCACAGACATCACGCACCCTCATATACTACGACTCATGCGACAGCATCATGGTGCCGCATTTCGACAGGACAATGCTCGTGCACACGTGGTCGTTTCTCAGTGAACTCTGTTCGTGATGCATAGGTACTCACATGGGCAGAAAGATCGCCATATCTCTCCCCAATAGGTTATGTGTGGGAGCAGTTCGGACATAAACTATGTGTGGTCGTCAGTATCCAGAGTATCAGGGATCAGTTACAAAAGCTGTAGACCAGTTTGCTTCAGGAGAGGTCACAATGGTTTAAAGACTAAAATGTATCCGTCGGTTTGTTTCATTTAGCTTGACTAAATTTGTCACATGTATGTCATGTTTATTGTCGCTCATCGAGTCTGTCATGCTACATTCTTATCCTGCCAAGACTGTACTTAAATCTCTGGACGGAAGACCGACCAAGCTAGGTGTTTTGTTTCATTTATTTCTTTGGGTGCTATTTTAGTCTCCTTTATCCCTTATTTTACGTCCTTTATCCTTATTCCAATTATTTTCATGACACTCTCCCCAACAGGATCAGAGCAAGCATTCGCACTAGTTGGAGTGCTACGTTAGAGATATACGGACTCATCTTGCCAAGTTCTTAGTAAATTTGAGTTGATTTTGTAATCCGTGAAATTGTATCAGGTAACCTCTCAACCCAAGAAGTTTTATTTCATTTCTTTCTCCTGTCCAGAGTGCTTCAATGTTATTCTCAGCCACTGTATAAAATAGTGTTCTATGCTATGTGTGGCACAATACCAACTTAGGCAGTCAAAGTCATAGTCGTACATAGTTTTGAAGTCGCAGCAGATGACGGAACCAAGTGATCCATGCCGCATGGTGGGTGACAAGAAACAACGCAACACTGAAGATTCAGCGGAAACTGTGAACAGGTACGCGAAATAATATAACTACTATATTATTTCCTACGTTGACTGGTGGCGAATAAATAAAACGATGATGGCGAAAAATAATGTTTTGAAAAATGACAGCAGCAGTGTGCAATCTTGCTTAGCAACTTTAGGCATGGCATCCAATATATAAAGACGGAATAGTGCGGGTAACTTTATACAGGGCGTTTCCATAAAATCGTCCAAAAATGTAATAGGACATAGAGAATGCTCCACTGAACGATTTGAGGTAGGGAACCTCGGGTCGGAGAAACCAGCTTAAGTAGATATGGAAGAAAACTTGTCTACTACTTTGTTCAGCGTTACTGTTCAAATGGTTCAAATGGCTCTGAGCACTATGGGACTTAACTTCTAAGGTCATCAGTCCCCTAGAACTGAGAACTACTTAAACCTAACTAACCTAAGGACATCACACACATCCATGCCCGAGGCAGGATTCGAACCTGCGACCGTAGCGGTCACGCGGTTCCAGACTGTAGCGCCTTTAATCGCTTGGCCACCCCGGCCGGCCGTTACTGATTTCCAGTTTATTTACAACTAACACGTGTACAAGTTTACACGTACTGTGCTGTTTATTTACAGGTACATTCTTTATTGCCTGTAAGGAAACAAGGAGGACGTTCCTGATTACTAGGCACTCTTGATGTTGTATTTCCCGGTCCCTGGATTGAAAGAGGAGGTCCTATTCCGTGGACTGCGAGGTTACCTGACCTGAATCAATTCGATTATTCCGTATGGGGATATCTAAAGTCACTTGTGTATGAGACACCAGTGGATACGGAGATGCAATTAGTAGCCAGAATTGTATCTGCTGTGATGTGATTCCAAACACACCAGAGATGTTTGTCAGGGGCATCAGATTCTTGTTCGCCGATGTCATCCTTGCACTGAGATTGATGGCCATCAGTTTCAGCACATTTTGTAAGATACAGTACGAATGGTACGTTCATTGTGTCAGTGACGGTATTTACAGTTAACTGTAACTAATATATCCAGAATGAGATTTTTACTCTACAGCGGAGTGTGCGCTGATATGAAACTTCCTGGCAGATTAAAACTGTGTGCCGGACCGAGACTCGAACTCGGTAACTCTACCTATCGCAGGCAAGTGCTATACCAACTGAAGAGCTTCTGTAACGTTTGGAAGGTAGGAGACGAGATACTGGCAGAAGTAAATCTGTGAGGAGGGGGGGGGGGGGGGTGAGTCGTACTTGGGTAGCTCAGTTGGTAGAGCACTTGCCCGCGAAAGGCAATGGTCCAGAGTTCGAGTCTCGGTCCGGCACACAGTTTTAATCTGCCAGGAAGTTTGTAACTAATATAAATAAAATAAGTAAGCAGTAAAGTGATTTTATTCCTATTATCTTCCTAAACTGGCTTCTCCGATCCCTGGTTCTCTACCTGAAACTGTTCAGTGCAGTATCCTTAATGTCCTGTTACATTTTTGCCCGGTCTTACGGAAACACCCTGCAGATAGAAGCGGTAAGTGACTGAAAATCCTACGACCGCCGGGGGTTTGAACCCTGCACCTGTATTATTGTAGTCTGACACTCACTCACTCAGCCTCATAGCCAGACAATGAACCAATAGCAAACACATCTCAAGTATCTCCGAGATGGTAACGTTACGTGTCTAACTTCAAGAAATTAAAGACAAAATTCAAATGGCTCTGAGCACTATGGGACTCAACTTCTGAGGTCATTAGTCCCCTAGAACTTAGAACTAGTTAAACCTAACTAACCTAAGGACATCACACACATCCATGCCCGAGGCAGGATTCGAACCTGCGACCGTAGCGGTCTCGCGGTTCCAAACTGCAGCGCCTAGAACCGCACGGCCACTTCGGCCGGCAATTAAAGACAGAGGTGGCAGCATGAACTAGACTAGAGATCGGGTATTAGCTGTAGGGGGAAGGGGACCCTTGAGAATGCACGTGAGCGAAACACTATCCAGCTACTTCCAATCCACGCATTAAAGGACTGACAGGCCTGACCGTTTAACAGATCGGTTGTGGAGAACTCGCCAAATCGAAGTCGGTCGTGGGCTCGCGTGGAGGAGATCCTGCAGGACCAGAACCAAGACTTTAAACGTCAGGTCAATTCCGCTGACGAACTTTATCGTAATGGCGATGTTGTGTATAGTTTGGGAAAATCTACAGAGCTCTACCATATCTTGACTCATATTGCCTAAAATGTGCAGGTCTCAATCAGATAACAGTTTTATCGCATCCTGCAGCAACTATGCCTACTTGGTAAGCTTTATAGAGACGTTCCTGATTTTCTTCCAATCTGAAGGACATCAGGACCCAATTAATTGTTGTAGATTTCAAAAATGCTATAAAAATTACTGTTTAATGTAACGTACGTGTCACCTGTCACAGTCGCATCTAGACGTATCAGGGGTCCTATATCACTCCAACTGCACACGCCCTACACCATTACTGAGCCTCCATCACCTTGAACAGTCCCCTGCTGACATGCAAGGTCCATGGATTCATACGCTCGATGCAATTTGAAACGAGATTCGTCCGATCAGGTAACATGTTTCCAGTCATCAACAGTCCAATGTCGGTATTGATGGTGCCAGGCCAGGCGTACAGCTTTATGTCGTGCAGTCTTCAAGGGTACAAGAGTAGGCCTTGGGCTTCGAAAGCCCACATCAATGATATCTCGTTGAATGGTTCGCACGCTATCACTTGTTGATGGTTCAGCATTGAAATTTACAGTAATTGGCGGAAGGGTTGCACTTCTGTTACGTTGAACGATTCTCTTCAGCAGTCGCTGGTCCCGCTCTAGCAGGAGCTTTTTCCGGCTGCAGCGAGTCGGAGATTTCATGTTTTGACGGATTCCTGATATTCACGGTACACTCACTAAATGGTCGTACGGGAAAATTCCCACTTCATCGCTATCTCGAAGATTATGTGTCCCATCGCTCGTGCGTCGACTATAACACCACGTTCATACTGACTTAAATCTTGATAACCTGCCATTGTAGCAGCAGTAACCGATCTAACAGTGTAATGCAAAAGCATCAAGTACAAAAAGTCTTCGACTAGCGATATATAGTTTTCTATAAGTTTATTATAATTAATCGTATCACAACTGACGCGTTTTCAAGAGATTCTCAACGTGCCTATGCTTTGGAACAGCTTATGTTCATAGTACGTAGGCTACGCCGTAATACAAATAACACCAAGTATGTAGTTTAACGCCTTACGAGTCACTGCAGTATAGCGTGTCCTAAGTTCTGCATGTGATGTAATCCGATGTGACGTCCTAGTAGCCACGTTTCTCTCCACGAGACAAAAATCTGACTTCACAGTTTCCTCTTTTCACGTTTCGCAACGAAGAGGAGCGCGAAAAACCTAACTGTGACGTCACAAAACTCAACCAGCTCCTCTTTCACGAATGGTTTCACGTCCCGCGAAATGACACCTTGCACCCTTGATAATGACCATTGTTTGGCGAGGAAGTGTTCCTGAGTTTCTTCAGGCCTTCCATATCCAGCTGAGATAACTCACTGATTATCAGGCACAGTAGAGTCATCAAATTACGGGCATTACCATATTACACTTAAGCCTTAGTGCTAACAGGTCCTAAAAGGTTTTGTAGGTATGGGATTGCTTTCGCACAATAGATACTGCGATGGGAAAACACGATCAGGACCGGAAAGTGACGGTTAAGAGCTTACGTAACAATCCCAGAGATGGATGCTAATGTGATCCACTACTACACCAAAAGGCGCGTTTCTACTGTGCAATGAAACATGAACCAGTGGTACGTCAGATCATATCCAAGAACGTTCTCCACAATATGTACCAAACACTACATTGTACAAACTATGCCATTGTTGCAGCACCACTTCCAATTGATGAGTGACGCGTGAATCGAACTTTATTTGCTCCATTGCGAGTGAACGGAGACACCGAAAACGACGACTGAAGTGTGACTGGACGGCATTTATGACATAATGCTACACATGTAAAAACACACAGCATTGAAGAAAAGCATACTTATGAGAAAAAATGAGTTTTGATATCTAAGAAGGAGATGAAGGCGGAATACACGCTATTACCAATATGAGCAGCAGTGCAACATTACGTTAATTAGACTGAACATAGGATGCAGCTGAAATAATTAATAATTACTGTCAGCCGTAATTAGCGTAAGTAGAGTTTTCCTCATTTAATTAGACCGTAGTCCCTAAGTAGCGAGTCCAGTTACAAATGATGACTTCGCTACATCAAATACAATTCATAATAACTCATTGTGTGTGAAGGTAGTGGTCATGAAATAAACATTTCTGGCCGGTGTAGCTCCGTCTACGTTCGCCTTAATGGTTTTAATCTTGACAGACATAATCTTATGATTATGCGTCTTTATTGTTTTAATTTTTAATCTGTGACATGGCCAGTGTTTGGCTCTCAAAATAATTTAATTTTTTGTTCTGAAGAAGATTCCATTACTGGAATCGAAACCTAGGTAAATGAGTAAAAATTACCTTGCAACTGAAGGCTGAAAAAATTGTTTATTTTCTATATATATACGGTTGCTGACGCGCTGCATTATGTTAAAGATTTGTAGATATCAACTGCGTTTTTTTAAATAGGAACCCCCATTTTTTATTACATATTCGTGTGGTACGTAAAGAAATATGAATGTTTTAGTTGGACCACTTTTTTCCCTGTGTGATAGATGGCGCTGTAATAGTCACAAATATATGGGTCACAATTTTAGCCGAGCAGTTGATAACAGGTAGGTTTTTTAAATTAAAATAAAGAACGTAGGTCGTTTGAACATTTTATTTCGGTTGTTCCAATGCGATACACGTACCTTTGTGAACTTATCATTTCTGAGAAAGAATGCTGTTACAGCGTGATTACCTGTAAATACCACATAATGCAATAAATGCTCAAAATGATGTCCATCAACCTCAATGCATTTGGCAATACGTGTAACGACATTCCTCTCAACAGCGAGTAGTTCGCCTTCCGTAATGTTCGCACATGCATTGACAATGCGCTGACGCATGTTGTCAGGCGTTGTCGTGGATCACCATAGCAAATATCCTTCAACTTTCCCCTCAGAAAGAAATCCGGGGACGTCAGATCCGATGAACGTGCGGGTCATGGTATGGTGCTTCCCAATCCACCTAAATATGCTATTCAATACCGCTTCAACCGCACGCGAGCTATGTGCCGGACATCCATCACGTTGGAAGTACATCGGCATTCTGTCATGCAGTGAAACATCTTGTAGTAACATCGGTAGAACATTACGTAGGAAATCAGCATACAATGCACCATTAGGTTGCCATCGATAAAATGGGGGCCAGTTACACTTCCTCCCATAATGCCGCACCATACATTAACCCGCCACGGTCGCTGATGTTCCACTTGTCGCAGCCATCGTGGATTTTCCGTTGCCCAATAATTATTATTATGCCGGTTTACGTTACCGCTATTGGTGAACGACGCTTCGTCGGTAAATAGAACGCGTACAAAACATCTGTCATCGTCCCGTAATGTCTCTTGTGCCCAGTGGCAGAACTGTAGACGACGTTCAAAGTCGTCGCCTTGCAATTCCTGGTGCATAGAAATATGGTACGGGTGCAATCGATGTTGATGTAGCATTCTCAACACCGACTTTTTGAGATTCCCGATTCTCGCGCAATTTGTCTGCTATTGATGTGAGGATTAGCCGCGACAACTGCTAAAACACCTACTTGGGCATCATCATTTGTTGCAGGTCGTGGTTGACGTTTCACATGTGGCTCAACACTTCCTGTTTCCTTTAATAACGTAACTATCCTGCGAACGGTCCGGACACTTGAATGGTGTCCAGGATACCGAGCAGCATAAATAGAGCACGCCCGTCGAGCTTTTTGATCACAATAGCCATACATCAACACGATATCGACCATTTCCGCAATTGGTAAACAGTCCATTTTAACACGGGTAATGTATCACGAAGCAAATACCGTCCGCACTGGCGGAATGTTACGTGATACCACGTACTTACACGTTTGTGCCTATTATAGCGCCATCTAACACAAAGCGAAAAAGTGGTCCAACTAAAACATTCATATTTCTTTACGTACTACGCGAATATGTAATAAAAATGAGGGTTCCTATTTAAAAAAAAACGCAGTTGATATCCGTTTGACCTATGGCAGCGCCATCTAGCAGGCCAACCACAACGCCATCTGGTTTCCCCCTTCAAGCTAGACAAGTTTCGTTCTTTGTAGTTTTTTCGTTTGATGCTTATTTCGTGAGATATTTGACCCGGTCACTATCAATGGACCACCCTGTATACACACATCAAAGAAAGTTTTGCATCATCTCGGTTCCGAGAGTTCCGGAACCTGTATAGAAAATTGGAATAGAGATCAAAATTAACATCATTTCCGCCCTTTTTACTGCTCATGAAAACCACACATTTTATGTTGTACCACCATACAGCGAGACCTTCAGAGGTGGGGGGTCCAAACTGCTGTACATACCGGTACATCTAATATCCAGCAGTACGTCCACTTTTCATGCATGCTTGTATTCGTCGTGGCATACTATCCAAAAGTGCATCAAGCTACTGTTTGTCCAGACTGTCCCACTCCTCATCGGGGATTCGGCGTTGATCCCTTAAAGTGGTTGGTGGGTCACATCGTCCATAAACAGCCATTTTCAATCTATTCCAGGCATGTTCGATAGGGTTCATGTCCGGAGAACATGCTGCCCACTCTAGTCAAGCGATGTCATTATCCTGAAGGAAGTCATTCACAATATGCACACGCCGGCCGTGGTGGCCGAGCGGTTCTAGGCGCTACAGTCTGAAACCGCGCGACCACTACGGTCGCAGGTTCGAATCCTGCCTCGGGCATGGATGTGTGTGATGTCTTTAGGTTAGTTAGGTTTTAAGTAGTTCTAAGTTCTAGGGGACTGATGACCTCAGAAGTTAAGTCCCATAGTGCTCAGAGCCAATATGCGCACGATGGGGGCGCGAATTGTCGTCCGTGAAGACGAATGCCTCGGCAATATGCTGCCGATATGGTTGCACAGTCGGTCGGAGTCGGTCACGTATCGTACAGCCGTTACGGCGCCTTCCATTACCACCAGCGGCGTACGTCGGCCCCACATTATGCCACCCCAAAACAGCAGGGAACCTCCACCTTGCTGCACTCGTTGGACAGTATGTCCATGGCGTTCAGCCTGTCCGTGTTGCCACCAAACACGTCTCCAACGATTATCTGGTTGAAGGCATATGCGACACTCATCGGTGAAGAGAACGTGATGCCAATTCCTTGCGGTTCATTCGGCATTTTGTTGGGCTCATATGTGCCGCGCTGCATGGTGTCCTAGTTGCTAAGATGGACCTCGCCATGGACGTCGGAAGTGAAGTTGTGCATCATGCAGCGAATTGCGCACAGTTTGAGTCGTAACACGACGTCCTGTGGCTCAGGAAAAGCATTATTCAACAGGGTGGCTTTTCTGTCAGGGTTGTTCCGACCATAATCCGTAGGCAGCCGTCATTCACTGCAGTAGTAGCCCTTGGGCGAGCTGAGCGAACCATGTCATCGACAATTCTTGTCCCTCTGCATCTTCTCCATGTCCGAACAACATCGCTTTGTTTCTTTCCAAGACGCCTAGACACTTCCCTTGTTGAGAGCCCTTCCTGGCACAAAGTAACAACGTGGACGCGATCGAAATGCAGTACTAGGCATGGTTGAACTAAAAACAACACGGGCTGTGTACCTCTTTCCTGGTGAAATGACTGTAACTGATCGGCTGTCGGACCCCCTCCGTCTAATAGGCGCTGCTCATGCATGGTTGTTTATATCTTTGGGCGGATTTAGTGACATCTCTGAACAGTCATAGGGACTGTATCTGTGATACAATATCCACAGTCAAAGTCTGTCTTCAGGAGTTCTGGGAACTGGGGTGATGCAAAACTTTTTTTGATGTGTGTGTGTATATATATATATATATATATATATATATACTGAAGAGCTATATATATATATATATATATATATTTCGGTTACTGAATGTCGTCTTATATATATATTATAAATGCAAAATTTTGTGTGTGTGTGTTGTGTGTGTGAGAGAGAGAGAGTTCGTATGTTTGTTACATCTTCCCACTGTAACAGCGGGACGGATTTGGATGAAATTTGAAATGTAGATAGCTTGTATGCCAATTAAAATATAGGCTACCTTATATATATATATATATATATATATATATATATATATATATATATAAAACATGAGCTATATATCTATAAGGTAGGCTACGTTTTAATAGGGTGTAAGCTATCTCCATTTCAAAATTCACTGAAATCCTTCCAGCTGATTCAGCGTGAAGGTGTAACAAACATACCAACTCTCTCTCTCTCTCTCTCTCTCTCTCTCTCTCTCTCTCTCTCACACACACACACACACACACACACACACACACGCGCGGACTTTTATATTTATAATATATATAATTTGTCTCGACAATACCGAACAGATATGCTATGCAAATTAGTCGTTGCTTGCACAGCGCTGACCCACAGGCCTCATCCTGGAGGCGGGAGGGACCCGGTGTACGCTGGAGGTGCGACCCAGCACAGGCTATCGGCGTTCGCTAGCGGCAGGCCCGTGAAGCGTGCCGGTCCACCCGCCCATTTGCTGCTCCGCTGGAGGACGAAATGCGCCCGCGTGCCCCGGCCCGCCTGTCTAACTGGCCCACTCGTCTGGCTGTTCGCAAAACTGTCTACCGCCGGCGGCGTATTAGGTTAAGTCGCTCTCACAGCAGGTAATGATCAGTGCTGTCTACCTGCCTGTTCAGCGGGCACTCCTAGCGCGAATCCAAAGTATTGATTTCAGTGTGAGCGGTCGGAAGTGACACACAAGAGTTTCAGAGTGTTGTTCTGCTTCTTTGCTGAGCGGCTGTTGCTTTCTCCGGAAACGAGGTTACAGTTATACATAAAGACTTGAGCCGTGGTAAAATTTTCTGTTTTGAAGAGCGCGCAGTGTAAAGCAGTCGCCTTCCGTTTCTGGCGGTGGCGCCGCTGTGGCAATCGCAGCTTTGGTGTCTCCCTCTGGTGGGAAAGGGGAAAAGTTGCCTGTTCACGTGCATTTAAGGGGCACTATGAGCTCGACAGGGTCAGTCTGAGTCGATCGGTCGGAGTGAGTCTGGGGGCAGTCTGTCAGTCTCGGACAGTCGGTCAGTTGGTCAGCCGGGTCAGTGTGGGGCAGTCAGTGCCTGTCTGTCGTCCGGAGTGCTAGTATATGTTATGCCACCAGTCTGATCGAGTTTGTTCAGGCAATGGTCATTGGCGGTTGGATTGATCGGTAGGTCGGTCTCTTCCCGGGGCAGGGATGTCGGGTAGCCTGAGGGCATGTTTCCTATGCAGGGGTGGGTCCGACCGAGTGTATCGCTTAGTCAATGTCAGTCTGCCGTCTGGAGTGCCAGCATGTCTGTCGTTCGGATCGACCTTAAGGCCGGTTGGATCGATCGGTTGGTCGGTCGTGCACTGAGACACAAGATGCCTTGTCCGTCTTGAGCGCCGGCGCATGTGAGGTCGCCACGTCAGTCCAGTGGGCCGCGCCGTATAGCAAGGGGTAGTGGCTTCGCGGCCGACACGAGAGCAACAGGAGTTAACTCACGACATCGGTCTGGCCGGCGCGAGCTGCGACGCCGTGAGACGGGAGATCGGCGCGCCTTCCTGCGTCCGTTGAAGCGGCTGGCAGCGGACGGTTCGGGAGAGCGTTTTGGGGATGCTGCGACAGGTCTTCTCCAGACATCGCCGTGTATTAGAAGTTAAGTGACTCGTGATATGTTATTTCATTTACTTGTTCAATTCTACTTGTTTTCTTGGTCAGTCTCTCGTCCCCAGCTTGCTCGCCTATTCTTCGTCCGCATTTGTTAGGCAGTTAGTGTCTGTCTGTCTGTCTGTCGGTCTGCCGTACGTTAATAGCTGCCTCTGTCATGTATGTCGGATTCGGTGTTAACGAATTTATAGAATTATGGTGTAAAGGCCGAATTCCTGAAGTATGTTTTTATCTTGCCTATCATATTGCGAGGCGGTATATGTGTAATGTAGACCATGTTGTACATTTTATGTAAGTTTGAATTTCATGGGTTTTATTTGAATATTCATTTTTATAAAGTTTCCACCCTTCCACCGTAAGAGTCCTTTTAAAAACAAATTGCACTTTCGGTGGCAAATAATTTCTTAGTGTGAGTGTTTGTACCATTTCCATCCCTCTTACGGGGTGGATAGTTAATGTGTTTGTATGAGTTGTTAAAATTTGTAGTTTAAAGTAATGTGGTGTGTTGCAGATTTGCACCAGTGTAGTCTTTCAAATGTTGTTGTGAACGGTCGTGACTACGGCCGTATTGAAAGGGAGCGGCAAGCTTCTCAGCCCGAAGGCTCATACTGTCAATATTGTTCTTTCTGCCTCTAAATAAAATTGTAACTTGATATTTCGAGGGTGCTTTTCTGCTTATAAATTTTAAATTTGTTTTTGGAAAGGCTTTTATGAATAAAATTCCCATTCGTTAAGGGTAATTTCATTTTCATCAGTTACTCCCTGGCAACTCCTTGCACGCTCACCTAGTGTGATTAAATGTGTTAATGTTCTCGATGAAACGCTAGTAAATAAAGTAAATACTTTAAGAAAAGATTTTGGAAGTTAAAATCACGGTTCAAGACTACTTCTGTTTATGGAACTTTTGTTTATGATACTTCTGTTTAACTTACGCATTGTGCTAGAATTACATATAATTAAGCACGTACATTGTAGTTATATGTTTATAACTATGGGGAAGATAAAAAAAATGGCTCTGAGCACTATGGGACTCAACTGCTGTGGTCATAAGTCCCCTAGAACTTAGAACTACTTAAACCTAACTAACCGAAGGACATCACACACATCCATGCCCGAGGCAGGATTCGAACCTGCGACCGTAGCGGTCGTGCGGTTCCAGACTGTAGCGCCTTTAACCGCTCGGCCACTCTGGCCGGCTATGGGGAAGATAGATGTCACGTATGTGAAAAATCAAAGAAAACTTTGGAGAAAAGTGAAATGGCAGTGTGAACATCGAGAGATTAAGAACCTTCCTGGCAGATTAAAACTGTGTGCCGGACAGATACTCGAACTCAGGACCTCTGCCTTTCGCGGGCAAGTGCTTGTAACGTTCCCTAGCAGAACACACACTATTAATCAAAGGAAATGACATTTAATTGTACTATGCACGCTATGAAGCAATTCGTATGTACTGTAATTGTTTAACAAAAAAATATTATTTAATTTAGTATAAAGGACATTGGTTATTATTGTAATATTTTCTGTAATAATATTCTCGATGTATTTATGAATGTAATATTTCTATACTCATAATGTAATTACGAAATATGTGTAATATCTGCGATAAGAAAAATGTAAAATACAGCCACAGAGGGGAGTAATGTTGTAAGATTGCAAAGAGACATTAACGGTCGGCAGTGGTATAAATAGTAATACATAATGTGCATTCTTTGTCGTCTTCCTCGAGAGCTGAGAGAGAGAGGAACCTGTGACGTAGCATTTTATGAATGAGTAGACTTCTTTTGTCTGTATCTATCTTTAGCCGCCATTAGAGGAGAAATCACAAACTAATGTAAGTTGAATTATTGTTGTGGTCTACATACATTATAATTTATCAAAATTGTGTATTACTAATGTAAATTAGCTTGCCCATGTCATCTATAATATTTCTTTAAAGAATTTTCAGCATTTTTAGCAATTATCGCTGGTGTTGCTGGGCTGTGCCGCGACCGAACGATTTGCAGCGGCGGCACATTTTAAAAATTGTTCCGCTAAGAACAATTAATCAAACCCGTAAATCGGGAGCAGATAAAATTAGCAAGGAATTACGAAAATATTTTTCTTTTACAGCAATCCTGAGACTGACGGAATTTATTACTGGTTTCACATTTGTGCATTCATAGGCGGATAGTTAACGTTGAAGTTTAACAATCTGTTGGTTCTTTCAATTTCTAAAGCAAATAACTTAAACGTATAGTGAAGTGTGTTTTATCAATTATAATTAAACTTTCAGGTCGGCTTGGCAATATTTAACCGTTTTCTGCTAACAGAGACAGTCTTGTGTTCCATAGCTAACGCCGGGAAAGAACTCAGTAACTATTTAAAAAAAAAAAACACTGCATTTAGAAAATGTGTGCCAAGGCCGAAATACGGTAAAAATTTAATTTATACAATTTTGAACTAAATGTTCTTAATCAGTTAATATGAATTTATCAGCATGAGAGGGTTGAGTAAGGTTCACGTAATTTTAAATGGGCTTAATTCTGTCTAAATGAATTTTTATTAGTTCTACAACAAAGTTCGTACTGAAAGAGCAAATAACAAAAATATTTAAAGCAACTTTTGTTCTCCCCATCTTCAAATCCATTTTCATTCATACATTTTCATTTTTACATAATAAATATATAAATATTGTTTTTTATTTCATTAAATGCTCTACCATTTGAGCTACCCAAGCACGACTCACGCCCCGTACTCACAGCTTTACTTCGCCCAGTACCTCGTCTCCTACCTTCCAGACTTTACAGAAGCTCTCCTGCGAACCTCTCCTGGTAGAGCACTTGCCTTCGGAAGGCAAAGGTCCCGAGTTCGAGTCTCGGTCCGGCACACAGTTTTAATTTGCCAGGAAGTTTCATGTCAGCGCACACTCCGTTGCAAAGCGAAAATCTCATTCTGAATCAAGAGATTAGATGGGTAGTCAATATAAAGCAGAGCAGGAGTTACTGAAAAATGAAAAGAATATGTAGAAAGGTTTGACAGAGCAGTGAAAGACGTAAGTGGGATCACAATTTCTGATTCGCAACAAATTTGTTCCACCTATATGCAAAACATTTTCACAGGCAAAAATAACCTCTATTAGATAAAAATATTACAAGTACAAAAAAACTTTTAATGGCCGTACCGCAATCTTTCTATCACATTTAAAGTTCGATAAATAGTTTCGGCTGCTATCTACAACCATCTTCAGGTCTGTAGCATATGAAGGAAACGTAACAAACGAAAATTATGTGTAATCGAGTAGATTATGAAAACACTGCACAAAGTATGAGTAAAAATGTATTGAGGTGCCAATTCTAAAAGTACAAGTGAACATTTGACAAATCCATTTACGAATTTAGAACAAAATATATTACTACTTATATGATAACATACTGTTAAAAATGTGAAAAAGCGGCGAATAAGCGTTGGAAAGCATCATTAGCTGTAGTCATGCAATAATATACATTGGTAAATACTATGAAACGTCCCCTTAGAAAAATTATACATGACTGTGCTTAAACTGACACACAATATTTTTAGCGCAACGCAATCTGAATTTCAAAAATCCCTACAAAAGAATGGCCCTGACTAACATTAACCTATACCTTTCACAAATCACTTACCTCACAAAAATCTTCATTACTCGAACTACTGCAATTCAGCGAGCGCCACTACTGCAACTAAATAAAAGATTCAAACTACGGAAGGCACTATCTACTGATAGGCATAGTTAGCAAATGAAAGATTTTTGTAGAGAACAAACAATGTATTTACCTTAATGGCCATGATATATATAGCAGTTCATGACATCCAGTCTAACAAATTTCAAAACTCCGCCATCTCTCTCCCCACTTCCACCACTGCTGGCGGCTCACCTCCAACTGGGCAACGCTACGTGCTGTTCACATCCAGCTGCCGCTGCCCAACACTACAATGGCAGACAACAATGCAAACTAGCCACAGACTGCACACAGCACAGCCAGTGATTTTCATACAGAGCGCTACGTAACGTTGCCAATAAGAAGACATAAACAGCCTACTTACAATACCAAAACAATGACAGTGCTTACAGCCAGGTTGTAGACCGGTCGAAAGAATTATAGAACAGAAACCTTCAAACGCTTAACTCTATATCCAAATGAATTACACTCATAACACTGCAGGAGACAAATCCTACGTAACCGGCAGTAATTGAAGAATAAAATCGAAGAATATTGCGTCTAAGTCAATTTAATTTATAACCATAAAAATAACAGAGGAATGAAGCTGAAAATTACGAAGCAGGGAGGCTGCCTTACATAGGTAACTGGCAATGTGCCATATGTGGAAGACCGGTCATACGTAAGAGTAAAATGATAAAAACATCAAAGGACGGAGTAACGCGAAAAATGTGAATAACAGAATGAAAGACAGATCATACATGAGAGTCAAATGATACGAACATCAAGGTACAACGCAGCGCAAAAAATATGGGTAACATACCGTAGTCTCGCACTATGACAGTAAGATAAGAAAACTTATAGTGTTGCATGTGTAAAAGTTGGATCAAAATCATTATTTGCAATGGTATATCACACGGTTCCAAACATAATCTCGCTCGCTTGTTGGAAGTTTCGTACCGAAATGTTGGGAAGTTACACACATTATTAATTTACTCAAAGAAAACGATTTATTGACAAATATCCAACACGGATTCAGAAAATATCGTTCGTGTGAAACACAATTAGCTTCCGACAGGGGATATTAAATTGATTTCATATTTCCGGATTTCCAGAGGGCTTATGACACCGTTTCCCATGAGCAACTTCTAGTCAAATTGCGAGCCTATGGTCTGAGCTGTATGACTGGAGTCGTAATTTCCTGTCAGAAAGGTCATAATTCGTAGTAACTGACAGAAAGTCATCGAACAAAACAGAATTAATATCTGTCGTACCCCAAGGAAGAGTTGTCAACTCTCTGCTCTTCATAAACGATTTAGGTGACAATCTGAGCAGCCCTCTTAGATGGTTCGCAGATGATACTGTCATTTACATTTTTGTAAAGTCATCAGACGATCAAAATCACTTGCAAAATGATTTAGACGAAATATATGTGTAAGGTACGAGAAACAGCAATTAATTATAAACAATGAAAACAGAAATTATCCACACGAGTACTAACAGGAATCCGCTAAATTTCCGCTACACGATAAATCGCACAAATGTAAAGGATGTAAATGGAATTAAATATTTGGGGATTACAAGTACGAATAATTTAACTTTGAACGACCACACAGATAATGTTGTGGGAAAGCAAACCAAAGACTCCGATTTATTGGCAGAACACTTACAGAACGTAACAGGTCTACTAAAGAGACTGCTTACACTACGCTTGTCCGGCCTCTTCTGGAGTACTTCTGAGTGGTGTGGGATCCCCATCAGATAGGACTGACGGAGGACATCGGAAAAGTTCAGAAAAGGGCTGTCCATTTTGTATTGTCGAGAAATCGGGGACAGAATGCCACGGATGTAGTACATCCACATCTACATCCATATTCCGCAAGTGTGGCGGAGGGTACTTTGAGTACCTCTATTGGTTCTCCCTTCTATTCCAGTCTCGTATTGTTCGTGGAAAGAAAGATTGTCGGTATGCCACTGGGTGGGCTCTAATCTCTCTGATTTTGTCCTCATGGTCTCTTCGCGTGATATACGTAGGAGGGAGCAATATACTGCTTGACTTTTCGGTGAAGGTATTTTCTCGAAACTTCAACAAAAGCCCGTACCGAGCTACTGAGCATCTCTCCTGCAGAGTCTTCCACTGGAGTTTATCTATCATCTCCGTAACGCTTTCGCGATTACCAAATGATCCTGTAACGAAGCGCGCTGCTCTCCGTTGGATCTTCTCTATCTTCTCTATCAACCCCACCTGATACGGAACCCACACTGGTGAGCAATATTCAAGCAGTGGGCGAACAAGTGTACTGTAACCTACTTCCTTTGTTTTCGGATTGCATTTCCTTGGGATTCTTCTAATGAATCTCAGTCTGGCATCTGCTTTACCGACGATCAACTTCATATGATCATTCCATTTTAAGTCACTCCTAATGTCCACTCCCAGATAATTTATGGAATTAACTGCTTCCAGTTGCTGACCTGCTATATTATAGCTAAATGATAAAGGCGCTTTCTTACTATGTATTCGCAGCACATTACACTTGTCTACATTGAGATTCAATTGCCATTCCCTGCACCATGAGTCAATTCGTTGCAGATCCTCCTGCATTTCAGTACAATTTTCCATTATTACAACCTCTCGATATACTACAGCATCATCCGCAAAAAGCTTCAGTGAACTTCCGATGTTATCCACAAGGTCATTTATGTATACTGTGAATAGCAACGGTCCTCAGACACTCCCCCCATCACTCTTACTTCGGAAGACTTCTCTCCATTGAGAATGACATGCTGCGTTCTGTTATCTAGGAACTCTACAATCCAATCACACAATTGATCTGATAGTCCATATGCTCTTACTTTGTTCATTAAACGACTGTGGGGAATTATATCGAACGCCTTGCGGTAGTCAAGAAACACGGCATCTACCTGGGAACCCGTGTCTATGGCCCTCTGAGTCTCGTGGACGAATAGCGCGAGCTGGGTTTCACACGATCGTCTTATTCGAATCCCATGCTGATTCCTACAGAGTAGATTTCTAGTTTCCAAGAAAGTCATTATACTCGAACATAATACGTGTTCCAAAATTCTACAACTGATCGACGTTAGAGATGTAGGCCTATAGTTCTACACATCTGTTCGACGTCCCTTCTTGAAAACGGGGATGACCTGTGCCCTTTTCCAATCCTTTGGAACGCTACGCTCTTCTAGAGACCTACGGTACACCGCTGCAAGAAGGGGAGCAAGTTCCTTCGCGTACTCTGTGTAAAATCGAACTGGTACCCCATCAGGTCCAGCGGCCTTTCCTCTTTTGAGCGATTTTAATTGTTTTTATATCCCTCTTTCATCTATTTCGATATCTACAATTTTGTCATCTGTACGACAATTTAGAGAAGGAACTACAGTGCAGTCTTCCTCTGTGAAATACCTTTCGAAAAAGACATTTAATATTTCGGCCTTTAGTCTATCATCCTCTGTTTCAGCACCATTTTGGTCACAGAGTGTCTGGACATTTTGTTTTGATCCACCTACCCCTTTGACATCAGACCAAAATTTCTTAGGATTTTCTGCCAAGTCAGTACACAGAACTTTATTTTCGAATTCATTGAACGCGTCTCGCATAGCCCTCCTCACACTGCATTTCGCTTCGCGTAATTTTTCTTTTTCTGCAAGGCTTTGGCTATGTTTATGTTTGCTGTGAAGTTCCCTTTGCTTCCGCAGCAGTTTTCTAACTCGGTTGTTGTACCACGGTGGCTCTTTTCCGTCTCTTATGATCTTGCTTGGCACATACTCATCTAATGCATATTGTACGATGTTTTTGAACTTTGTCCACTGATCTTCAACACTATCTGTACTTATACAAATTGGGTGGAAATCATTAAAAACAAAGCTTTTTTCATTGCGACAGAACTTTCGCATGAAATTTCAGACTCCAACGTTCTCCTCAGAGTGAGAAAATATTTTAACGGTGCCCACCTACATAGTGATAAATTATCATTGTGATAAAATAAGAGAAATCAGAGCTCGCGCGGAAAAAAATTTGAGTGTTCGTTTTTTGCGCGTTCTTCGAGATTGGAACGGTAGAGGAAAAGCTGGAAGATGGTTCGTTCGATGAAGCCTCCTCCCGACACTTACCTGTGAACTACAGATCAGTCGTATAGATGTAGATGGAGGTGTAGACGGAGAATATTAATAATCCCAATACCAAAGAAGCCTGGTGCTAACAGGGGTGAATATTAGTGAAATTTCAATTTAATAAGTCATGATTGCGAATTACTGACAAGAGTTATTTACAGAAGAATGGAAAGACTTGGAGAAGCTGACCTCAGCAAGAGTCAATTTGAATTCCGGAGGAATAAAGAACCACGTGATGCAGTACTGATTCTGTCATTAATCTATCTTACAAGATATACTGAAGAAAGCCAAAGTTGCGGATGTTGGGCAAAACATTGAAACAATGCGAGAAATGCGTGCTTAAACATAAACGCAGGTACAAGCCAGGCCTCCAAGTTGCGCGGTTGCATTTGACCACTGACAGCATCTGTGCAACCGTCAGTCATCGTAACAACGGTCTTCTGTGTAGTCGTGGTTGCATTATGTCGTAGCTAAGTGAATTCAGTCGTGAGTAAATTGTTGGTGCTCGTAACCGATGAAGCCGAAGTACTTGGTGTACAAGACGCATCATATCGAAGATTCATATCGTATGCAGAGAAAGCGGAAAAAGTTTATCCGCTAAATCACAACGAGGAAACAAGTGTTTGTTGAATGATCATCAAGACATTCATTGAAAAGGACTGTGACAAAAAAAAGTCATTCGAAAACTGAAAACTGATTGTCGCGCTCGCGAACCTCGTCGGCACCAAAACAACATGAAGGTAGCTCCGTAAGTTGGGAATCGTAGGGCGAGCTGCAATTCCAAAATCATACGTCAGTGGTGCAAATGGCCATAAAAATAAAACGAGGTTTCGAAGCCACGAAACCTGGACTACTGCGCAATGGAAGAAAGTCATATGGTGGTATTCCATGGGCCCCATGGTTACCCTGCAAGACTGCATTACTGCCAAGGATTATGTAACTGTTTTGACTGATCAGGTACATCTCACGTTGCAATACTTGTTCTCCGGTAGTGATACTGTCTCCCAAGATGACGGGGCATCTGTTCACACGGCTCGTATCGTCCACGATTGGTTTCGTGAGCACGAGGATGAACTGTCGTATCTCCCCTGGCCACTGCAGTCACCAGATCTCAGTATTATTGAGCCTTTGTGGTCTACTTCGAAGAAAGGGGTATATGATTGCTGTCCAGCTGCATCATACTTACCTGAACTTACTGCTGATCTGGAGGAAGAATGATATAAGGTTCCCTTGAAAGCCATAGAGGACCCGTATTTATCAATTCCGAGACGACTGGAAGCTGTTTTGAATGCAACGGTTTTCCTACACCGTGCCTGGCAAGGTAATGTGTTTATGGCGTTTCCATATTTTTGTCCATTCCCTGTACGTTTATAGCATGTGAGAGAAAACTTCTGACAATGTTGTTTGGGTGACGTTCTTAGAAATTCTGATGTCAGTAGGATTAACACACAAGGGGGCGAAAGTTTGTCTACAACTTGCGCAGAAACCAGACTGCATTTATAGGAGTCGAAGGACATGAAAAAGAAGCAACATTTGAGAAGGGAGTGAGACAGGCCTGTAGCCTGTTCCCCATGTTGTTCAGTCTGTACGCTGAACGAAGTGTGAAAAAACCAGGGAGACATTTGGGAAGGGAATTAAAAGTCAGAGATGGCAAAGGACATGGAAGACTAGTTGAACGGAATGAACAGTATCTTGTCATACCCACATCGTGTAAGGTCTGTTATTGTTTAGCTGGGTAATCGCCTTCAACAATCTACTCATAGTTATTGTGCGTGCTTTCGCTGTTTTTACTACGGATTTTGTAATTATTTCCTTTGTGATGGTGTTTAAACCTTTGTGTCCCTTGAATGCCACGTGTGATGTAGGTGACAATTTCGTGGTCGAATGCACAGACCAAAGTATTCTGATAGAACAAACCCCAGTTTGTGTCGCAAGAACTCAATTTAAAAGTAGTTTTCGAAATTATTGACTTTTGTGTGAAAGCTCTGATATTGTAATTCTATCCCACCTTAATCCACCTCCCTTCTTCTTTTGTCTGTGTAGTTTCATGGTATTGGAATAAGGCGGTAATGTTCTCAGAACTTCTGCGGCACGTTTGATTATGTATATACAAGTTGGAATGATTTTCCTTTTTATGAAATTTGCTATTTTTTATATCCATACCCTCGTAAGTCACGCATGTCAGCGCTCTCACTGAGTCCTGACAGGGTTTAATTATTACGAATGTTAAGGGACCACTTTTCTTTCAATACTGATTCAATATTGTTTGATTTTGCTTCGTGTAATTATTAAAATTATTGCTAAGAACCTCTGTTTTGATCATAATTCACTTGCAAATGTTCCAGCTAGTCACACATTTCCATGTTCTATGAAACAAATGACCAATAGCTCATGCTTTTCAAGACAATATTTCTCATTATGAGTGAAACAAATTACTTCATACGTATTTCGTCTCCGTGTGTTCGAACCATACCTGTAGCGTCCTCCCGTTGCACAACCTAAATTGAAGGCTTAATAAAGAACACCTACTGAAAGGAACGAACGGCATTGCACGCACGATAGGCGATAGCGATATGCATGAAATAAGAAATTTGCGAGCCTGCCTACTAGGAAAAAGAAAGTCTATAGCTATACAGCAAAACGTGATCTGTTAAAGGCAACGGCAATTACAACTGATAAAACATATAATGTGAAAAAGGAGTAGGCAGTTTTGATTCACTGACAACTTCCAGAATTACTTGAAATAAAAACTAGTAGACTGTTTTTAAGCTCCTGTAAAATCAAAGTTAAAACACGTGAACTCACGAATATTTATAAGTCGATCTGTAGCTAATTGGAGAAAAATGGCAATTTCAGCGCTTATTCTCGGAAGTCAAAGTCCCTCTCTAGGTACTCGCAAAAGTAAGTTCAAAATTTGTTCTCATAAAATAAAGTTCTCCAGTGGCAGGTGATAAGAAAATATTCTCAGTTCAACACGGGGGACCAAAAAATCACAGTACTATTTTTATCATCGGATAATTTGAAGTTTCGCAGGGAATCTTTACGAAAATTACAAGTCCACATTGCTGTAGTGCGAAATATTCTAAATCCTTGACTGTCAATGGAACGCTGTCCTCAGAATTACGCCCTTATGTCTACAACGCTGTATCGCGATAATTCAGTGTGGACAAGACAATTAACCTAAGGTCCAGGACGTGAGGTCTGAAATTTTTGAGGCAACTAAGGCGTCACGCATATATCCGATTGTATCTTCTAAGATTACATGAGAACTAACTACAAGCCAATATGGCCATCGCCTTTTATTATTTATGCTCTGTCGTGGCAAATTCTCAAAAACATGTTTCTCACACGACAACCAAACATGTACCACATTGATGTACAGTAGAATTTTCTCAGCTTTCCAATGCTGTCCTCATAATTACGCTACCTAAACTAGTTCTAAAGAAATTAATAGTTTTATCCATGTCGTACCTATGATATGCAAATTTGTTTTTATATTAGAAACACTATGAAAGAAAAACATTTATAGCAAAATATCTTGGAGTAGTTTAGCATACTACTGCCACTTCTATTTAACTGCAGGATATTTTAAGTCAAGTTCGGGTTTTTTACACGTTAAGACAAAAAAAGAAAGAAAAAACGTCGCACCACGAAGAAATTATCGGAATGGGACAGAAATAGGTAGATTTGACGTACATGTACAGACAAACAAATGACTGCAATTTCAGAAAAATTGGGTGATTTATTCATGAAAACAGCTTCAAAAATTGAGAAAGTCAATAACATGTTGGTCCACCTCCGGCACTTATGCAACCAGTTATTCGGCTTGGCAATTGGTTGATAGTTCTTGGATTTCTTCTTGAGGGATATCGTACCAAATTCTGTTCAATTGGAGTGGTAGATCGTCAAAATCCAGAGCTACTTGAAGAGTGCTGCCCATAATGCTAAAAATATCTTCAATTTGGGAGAGATCTGACGATCTTGCTGGCCAAGGTAGGGTGTGGCAAGCACGAAGGCAAGTAGTAGTGCAGGCGGGCATTATCTTGCTGAAAAGTAAGCCAAGGATGGCTTGCCATGAAGGGCAACAGAACAGAGTGAA
This sequence comes from Schistocerca cancellata, assembly GCF_023864275.1. Taxonomy (NCBI): domain Eukaryota; kingdom Metazoa; phylum Arthropoda; class Insecta; order Orthoptera; family Acrididae; genus Schistocerca; species Schistocerca cancellata. The sequence continues at coordinate 809,877,110 of NC_064626.1, read as the reverse complement.
TATCGTCGACGTACTGCTATGTTGTAAAGATCCACAGATGACTACCAGAGGAGTCTTGCTATCCAAAGAAATGGCCATTTGCGGGCTACAGTCAGGCTGGTATTCCATCGCTGTCTAGGTCGTCTCCAGACGGGTATTTACCGGTAGTCGGTGCCCAGTTCGAAGCGGGACTGAACAGTGAAGTCAGTTCTACTGCAGTCCATGAGGTTTCCTGGCCAAAGTCGTGTCTGGAGACGGCCATGTACGAGAGGCGTTTGAAAAGTCCGTGCAGAAATAAAAACTACTTACGTGTTTGGGTTAAACCTTTTTCATTTTTCGACATAGTCTCCTTTTAGACTTATACACTTCGTTCAACGCTGCTTTAATTTGTTGATCCCTTCCGAATGATAGTAATTATCCAAGTCTGCAAAATAGCTATTAGTTGCTGCAATCAACTTCTCGTTTGAATAAAAACTTTGTCCCGCCACCCATTTCTTCAAATTGGGGAACAAGTAGTAGTCCAAATAAGCCAAGTCTGGAGAATAGGGGGGCGGGGGGAGATGTGAAACGAGTTGGAATCCTATTTCCATTAATTTTGCGACCACAACTGCTGGGGTGTGTGCTGGTGCGTTGTCGCGATGGAAAAGGACTTTTTTGCGGTCCAGTTGCTAGCGTTTTTCTAGCAGCTCGGTTTTCAAACGGTCCATTAGCGATGAATAATATTCACCTGTAATAGTTATACCCTTTTCCAGACATTCGATGAGGATACTCCCTTGCGAATCCCAAAAGACAGTCGCCATAACCCTTCCGGCCGAAGGAATGGTCTTCGCCTGTTTTGATGCAGATTCTCCCTTGGTAACCCATTGTTTAGATTGTTGTTTGGTCTTAGGAGTATAGTAATGTATCCATGTTTCATCCACAGTGACAAAACGATGCTTAAAGTCCTGCTGATTCTTCCTGAACAGCTGCAAACCATCCTTGCAACACTTCACACAACTCCGTTTTTGGTCAAGCGTGAGAAATCGCGAAACCCATCTTGCGGATAGCTTCCTCATGTCCAAATGTTTATGCAAAATATTATGTACCCGTTCATTCGAGATGCGCACAGCACCAGCAATCTCACGCACCTTAACTCTTCCGTCATCCATCACCATATCATGGATTTTATCAGTGACTTCTGGAGTCGTAACCTCTACACGGCGTCCACAACGTTCATCATCACTTGTGCCCATATGGCCACTCCGAAAATTTTGAAACCACTAATAAACTGTTGTAATCGTTGGTGCAGAATCGGCGTAATGTATATCAAGCTTCTCTTCAGTCTGCTGAGGCGTTTTGCCTTTATAAAATAATGTTTAATCACCACACGAAATTCTTTTTCGTCCATTTTTTGACAATCACTGGACTTCCTTGATTCACACGAATGCCAAACACAAAGAGGTAGACCAATATGGCTGAAACTTGGTGTGCGTTCTTTCCAAAGGTGCTACTAACTAAACATGACCTCGATACACGCCGGTGGTTCCATCTCTAGGACTTCGCAGGATTTTTCAAACGCCCCTCGTATGTCGCATCTACCAATTTCCTTCCTATTCTGATTATTCTTTCATTTATTTTTGTCATAGAGTGTACCTCAGAACGCAAATGCTTATAATTAAAATTCTATTAAAAGTTTAAAAAATTATGATAACGCGCTGTTCTTTGAGAAGTCGTTTCTAAATATCACCCAGGGCTTTAGGGAATTATTAACTTTTAAGTTCATGAATATTAATAAATCTTCGATCCTGAATTACTTAAAAACTAGTAGACCGATCGAGAGCGCGTTTAGACGCGAATACTCGTCTTAATTTTCTTTTCGCACTGGTATATTTGCTTATTTCCTAGCCGTTCTAGATCAGATTTCACTCATTTATAGTGTGTTCAGTTTCCGCCACAACAGGCTCACACCACCGCGCACTCCCAACCGTCGCCAGTCTGGGTTTTTCCGGCGTCAGCGACGCTCGCTCACTACCTGCTGGTCTCCTGACAGCGTGCCGCTTGACGTGCTCCCGTTTCCGCTAGTCGCGGAGTTCTTGTCGCCCACTGTGCAGACCAGAGCAGCGGCTACTGGATCCACTCTAGCGCCTCGCTCACACTGCGGCCCTGTATCCGGCTAGCCTAGAGCCGCGCCCCCTTCTCAGCCGTCGTAACACGTCGTGCACCCCATATCCAGCCCAGAGCGGCCACGCCCTCTTTCGCTGCCCTAACAAGGCGCTCGCGAACAGCCCCATCCGTTTAAAATCCATATGCGCTCACGGGTCGATAACGGCCCTGCTGCAACACGACAAGGTCAACATACTGCACCCCTGCAATAAAAGCGCCACAAGTCAAAAAATGGCATTTATTTCGTTTTTGTCACTGCAAAATACGTGTGAAGTGTCCCTACGTGCACGAAAAAGTCAGATCTCTCTTTCACAGTTTGTCCACTTCAGGGATGTTGTGTCAGTTTTGTCACAGGCTACCCATTATTCGCCACAGTATGAGCGGTGTCACTTCAGCGTTGCTACTGGCAGGTGTGCATGGATCATTCAAGAAGAGCGGCACATTCCAAGTTGTGACACTTTTCATGTATAAGGTAAGTTGCATTCATTTTTGATATAACTGATTATTACAACGTTTGTGTTTATATTGTGTCTATGTCTTACATTAAAATGTGCCTCAGACATGCTTGCATGTCAGAAGGAACAGACATTCTTTTGATTAAGACATCTGTTGTAGCCGGCCGCGGTGGCCGTGCGGTTCTACCGCTGCAGTCCGGAACTGCGGGACTGCTACGGCCTCAGGTTCGAATCCTGCCTCAGGCATGGGTGTGTGTGATGTCCTTCGGTTAGTTAGGTTTAAGTAGTTCTAAGTTCCAGGGGACTTATGACATAAGATGTAGAGTCCCATAGTGCTCAGAGCCATTTGAACCATTTGAACCATCTGTTGTAGATATTACGAAATTTGGTGCGTTGCAGCGTACATGGAAACTTCTGCTATTCAGAAAGTTCATATTGTCACGTAGAAGACGTTGTAATTAGATGAATGACAGACAGTACTTTCACTTAAAGAAGGTTTATTCAGCACTTGCACACACAAGAGAGCGGAGCGAACTGCCTCCGGCCAGAACACATACAGTATACAGGGTGGTCCATTGATCATGACCGGGCCAAGTATCTCACGAAATAAGCGTCAAACGAAAAAACTACAAAGAACGGAACTTGTCTAGCTTGAAGGGGGAAACGAGATGGTGCTATGGTTGGCCCGCTAGATGGCGCTTCCATAGGTCAAACGGATATCAACTGCGTTAAATAGGAACCCCCATTTTTTATTACATATTCGTGTAGTACGTAAAGAAATATGAATATTTTAGTTGGACCACTTTTTTCGCTTTGTGATAGTTGGCGCTGTAATAGTCACAAATATATGGGTCACAATTTTAGCCGAGCAGTTGATAACAGGTAGGTTTTTTAAATTAAAATAAAGAACGTAGGTACGTTTGAACATTTTATTTCGGTTGTTCCAATGTAATACGTGTACCTTTGTGAACTTATCATTTCTGAGAACGCATGCTGTTACAGCGTGATAACCTATAAATACCACATTAATGCAATAAATGCTCAAAATGATGTCCGTCAACCTCAATGTATTTGGCAATACGTGTAACGACATTCTCTCAACAGCGAGTAGTTCGCCTTCCGTAATGTTTGCACATGCATTGACGACAGTGCGCTGACGCATGTTGTCAGGCGTTGTCGATGGATCACGATGGCAAATATCCTTCAACTTTCCCCACAGAAAGATATCCGGGGACGTCAGATCCGGTGAACGTGCGGGACATTGTACGGTGCTTCGACGACCAATCTACCTGTCATGAAATATGTTATTCAATACCGCTTCAACCACACGCGAGCTATGTGCCGGACACCCTTCATGTTGGAAGTACATCTCCATTCTGTCGTGCACTGAAACATCTTGTAGTAACATCGGTAGAACATTACGTAGGAAATCAGCATACACTGCAACATTTAGATTGCCATCGACAAAATGGGGGCAAATTATCCTTCCTCCCTTAATGTCGCACCATACATTAATCCACCAAGGTCGCTGATGTTCCACTTGTCGCAGCCATCGTGGATTTTCCGTTGCCCAATAGCGCATATTATGCCGGTTTACGTTACCGCTGTTGGTGAATGACGCTTCGTCGTAAGTAGAACGCGTGCAAAAAATCTGTCATCGTCCCGTAATTTCTCTTGAGCCCAATTCCAGAGCTGTACACAACGTTCACAGTCGTCGCCATGCAATTCCTGGTGCATAGTAATATGGTACGGGTGCAATCGATGTTGATGTAGCATTCTCAACACCAACGTTTTTGAGATTCCCGATTCTATCGCAGTTTGTCTGCTACTGATGTGAGGATTAGCCGCGACAGCAGTTAAAACATCTACTTGGGCATCATCATTTGTTGCAGGTCGTGGTTGACGTTTCACATGTGGCTGAACACTTCCTGTTTCATTAAATAACGTAACTATCCGGCGAACGGTCCGGACACTTGGATGGTGTCGTTCAGGATACCGAGCAGCATACATAGCACACGCCCGTTGGGCATTTTGATCACAATAGCCATAGATCAACACGATATCGACCTTTTCCGCAATTGGTAAACGGTCCATTTTAACACGGGTAATGTATCACGAAGCAAATACCGTCCGCACTGGCGGAATGTTACGTGATACCACGTACTTATACGTTTGTGACTATTACAGCGCCATCTATCACAAAGCGAAAAAAGTGGTCCAACTAAAGCATTTATATTTCTTTACGTACTACACGAATACATAATAAAAAGTAGGGGTTCCTACTTAAAAAAACGCAGTTGATACCCGTTTGACCTATGGCAGCGCCATCTAGCTGGCCAACAATAGCGCCATCTGGTTCCGCCTTCAAGCTAGACGAGTTTCGTTCTTTGTAGTTTTTTCGTTTGATGCTTATTTCGTGAGATATTTGGCCCAGTCACTATCAATGGACCAGAACACTCCATTACAATGATTCTTCACATTTGCGGATACTTCTAGAATGTACTCGAACCGAATCTAGAAATTAAAACTGCAGTCCGCTTGAGTTTTGAACTCACGACCCTCCATGCAATACTTTAGTATCATAACCACTAAACTACGGTGCTACTCAGCTTCTTCTGCAACAATATTGAATCCCTTTTCTCGGCGAAAAGTATTTTTTATTTTTTTATTTTTATTTTAAGTACTAATTTTGCATGACGAAGGTCCGAATGTCATGTTATATTACAGTAAGTAAAAAAATATAAATGTGTATACATTATCTGGGGAGGAAAAGTGGTAAAAGTATTACATGAAGTATCATAATCAAAACAAAACAGTTTTTAGAAAATCAATAAAAGTGACACAAGTCAAGGAATTAATTAGTAATTATCTGATAACAACTTGCATTCGAGCAGAACAGAATTACATATCCGTATTACTTTTCTCAAGTACTACATTTTTGAGTTGTGTCTCTGTTCTTGTCAGGGAGCGATATTATTCTCACTGATTAGGTCGGAAGAATATGAGCGCTTTCTAAAAATAAAACCATCAAAATATGGCACACACATAACGCAAATTTGCATGACAAATGCTTTGCGGAAATTCATGCATAATGGTATTATGTTCCATGTTCATTACCAACCTAATAAGATTGATTAATAGTTCTCAGCCTGTAATACCAGTAATAAAGGCTAATTATCAAATTCTTCGTAACAAGTACTGATTAGCGTGAAATAAATTTTGTTCTCGTTATGGAGCTTGTGTATCCATGGGTCACTTTCGGCACTGAAAAAAGTCTCCTTTCAGAAATCACAACTACAAATTACAGTTACAGGTGTTGTTTGTGGTCACTAAATAGCATACGTGAAAATTATGAAATCCCATATTAAAAAAAGTTTTGGACGTGTATCGGTTAAGGTTCCGGCGTTTAACCGCATCAGTCTGTTACCTCACAATATACAGAATTGCGTTTCACAATATTTCAAGTCCAATTTTGTTTAGGGCAGCAAAATGAATAAGTTTACATTTACATCGTAAGGTCCTCAAAATTACCAACGCGGACCATCAACAGATAACGTGGTTCACAGTGTTTAAGCATCTGTACCGCTCGAGAAAGAAAAGTGAAAGTCAGATGCTCACAGTTTTTTAGAGGGAGCTATATCCAGTACGACATTTTCCTTACAAGGTGAAAAGTTTGTGGGTAAAAAATTCGAAACAAAAACTTACCGTACAACAAAATGACAGGCGAATTTGAAAAACCTTATGTTATGGGCAAAGCTGTTGCATTTAACTGTTTTAAGTGGATTGATTTGGATGAATATTTCAACTGCAGTTGCGTGAACGACCAGAGAATAACATCTGAGTTGTTGCTGGTCTCGGATGGGGAAATTTTGGACCTACCGATCAACTAAAAACCTCTGTTGGTGTACTGGACGAAACTCTATGGATATTTTGTATGACTTAACCACAATAACGACATAGCTATAGCCATAAATGCCCGAGAGTAAGTAGTCCGAGAATATAAGGTCAGCGAAGGTAATATTCATCTTTTACTACGTGTTGTGGGTAGGCCACAAGATAAGGTCACTATTGATGATGCACTGTACACAAAAGATCTCAACAGATAGCAGTGAATTTGATCCTTCACGAATGGTGTGTTGTTAAAGATGACAGCAACCAACCTAATGGTTGTAATGATCGTGATGACATCGCTGCACTGGACTACACTGCATCTACAAATAAAGAAACTGCTGAAGAGGTAAGTAAGTTGAAGCGTTCCTTTTTTAAGAAACATAGAATAGGGAGGATTTAGTCTAGGTTCTGAAGTTGTGCACATAACGAAATGATAGTTAAAAAGAACTTCAAGTGTTAGTAAAAGATACAGGATTATTTTGATCAATTTGGCCTTACCACAAGTAATTAGAACTAAGTGAAAGTGACTGAGCATTTTAAATGCTATATGTTATAAAAGTATTATAATAGTACACGCACTTTAAATACTCTTTTTTATATTTGTGTAAGGTTTGTTTCTTAGATTTCAGTTCACCATAAGTATTTTGTTCCTCAAATGGCAAAAAGCATTGTACATAAAATAATAAATTAAGTTATTACACTGCTGTAGGATGCTGACCTTTCTCTAAACTGCAAACTCTTCTTCATAACGGACAATTTTCTTTCGTCCAGTACTGCCCGTTATTGAGTAGTTTCTCTGTATTTTTCGAAAGTCCTACAGCCAGTGTTAAAGTCCACGTAAGTTAAATTTCTTTCTTCACACTAAAACTATATGATCGTTTTTAGAACTGTCAGTCTTTCAGTGGACACACTTATTAATCCACCACAGAAAAAGATAATACAGTCTGCACTCTACACGAGGTTGTTTGGCTAAATCTGAATAAAAAATGAAAAGAAAATAGACTTGAAGTTCTCCATTTCGGAAATAGAAGTTTGCCTGAGGTCCACGTGAATCCACTGAAACATAGTTGATTCAGTGAGATTGAAAAGATTCGTGCCCTAAAAACTAATCTGGAATGAAGTACACAAAACTAATTGTATATCAAATGTTTGATAGTCAGGCACTAAATATTTTTTTTAAGGTGCATTACTTTGATACACGACGGATAAACATTTATGGAAAGTGTATTGCTTGTAATTATTAATAGGAATATGGATGCTACCCTAATTAAACGATCTATAATTGTATCCTCATATTGTTAATTGCAGAATATGTTATGAGTTAGGAAAAAAGTTACAAAATGTTGACGAAAGCTGCTTGTAATCATATCCAATAATGTTGGGTTCATATTAAAAACAGAAAAAAAGTCAGGTCCATCTAAGAAAGCCTATTCGTTATCAACAAAATTAACTACTAAAAATTGATATACTTAGAAGTGGAGAAACAGAAAATAACTGCTTACTCAGCTATGATGTCATGTATGACACTATTTGCATACAAAATTTGCTATTTTATGGATTTATTTTATTACCTCCATGTCTTCTATTTTTTAATATTGAATAACATGATAACAGTTGAACAAAACGTGTTTTGAAAGATGCACCTTCGGGTTGTTTCGATTAGGTGTAACTTAGGAGAGATCAGTGTAAGAGACCCTCCGAAGTACTTACATTTAACGGTTGAACCTACTCTTAATAGGGTATAAATAACCAAGACAGTCCTCATCTTCCAGGTTTGAGGATTTATTGCGCAGCGAAGTCAACTGGACTGCAGAATTCGTAATTGTATTTATGGATATTGCAGTTTGTTACGTCCCATACAGTTTCAGTAGGTCCCAACTTCTGGTAAGGGCTTTTTTCCAACTTAGTAATTTCACAATTATTTTCTCTCTGTTCCCGCACAAAGAGGTTTCCTTGTTTAGGACCCATGGATTTGGGCCTAGAGGTGAAGTACGGAATAATTGAACATACCAACAATATAAGCAGAGCCGTGTTTGTGAATGTGTTCTACAATTGCTCTGCAGTGCAAAACAGAACAGAGTGTCAGCAAACCTTCACAGCTTGTGTCTGTGCCTTCTTTGCAGAAAGCTATTCCAGAACTCAAAATGCGCTTTTCTAATGGGTTCTCATCGGTTATTCCATATATGCTTCAGAAAGTACCGTATGGAATGGATACCAGTTCTCAATTACATATTGCTCGCTTGTCCTAGGGGAGCCATATAGAATAAATAAAAAGTATGTAATTTTTTAAGAAATTTTCTCCACCATTCTCTGTAATTAAATAATTACAACAGTTTGCAGTCCTTATATTCATTTTGAATCCTGTACACGTAGTCCCAGAGCCCAAACCAGAGGCAGAACTTCTCGAACAACATTAGTCGTCTGAAAACAGCAGGAGTATGAAGCATCAAAAGAAAACTATAAACAGAAACATTTGCTGAGAAGTAACAAAGACCAAATCTTGGGAATTATTATCCAAGTTAAAGCAACATCAGGGCGGTGTGGAAGTTCGTAGGAAGCACTCAATATTGATGATATCTAACATGCATAAGCGCAACGTCTTTCTTTCTGCCAATCATTTTCTTTGTATTCAGTGCAAGGAATGATGTAGTTGCTGTTACGTACGTGATGGGTGCTAAAATGAAAATAACCAAACCACAGTCTCTGCACAGGTATTTTGCAAACTTGAAAGCAGTTTTGGCGCCTCCGAAACTAGAGTCGCTGTAGTATGTTACTGATTAAAGGCTGCAGCGAGGAAAAGAAAAGGAATATATATTATTATCTCAGCACATACACTATCACTCGCAAAATAGGCCTAGCGTTTGAGTTCGACAAAAGCTGTCAGCGGAAATACTCATTTAGGTTCCGCTGAGTTTTCCCCAGACTGAATACGTTTCGTCCTTCATTGTCATCGCAGGCTCTAAGTATTTATTTATTTATTAATTTATTTAGAGTAATTTTGTCAGTTGAATCGGATTCGCTGCATGCATTTCGAAAAGAGATGCTGAGCTTAGTTATGAACTTACAAAGCTATCCCATGGACGCTTTAAACTCACGGCGCACTAATTCTTTAGCGATAGGAAGTGAGTTTTCACTGATAGGAGATTTACTGACGGGTATGTTGTTGCCATGAGCATGGCAAAACCATTCTGATGTGAAGTTCTCAGTATACAAGTCTGGTATATTGGAATAGTAGCGTTTGTCAGAAATAGTGACATTACATCCCATGTATATTTGCCGGGAAATTTAAAAAAGGCAGTAATTTATAAGTGTCTCGTTAGGAGAAGTTTTGCTATAGACGGCAACAGAAACATGGGTTGAAACAGTCAGTGTGGACACAGGAAAATTTTTGGCATAGTACGCAGTGTTCCAGTATCTGTCGTGGAATGTTTTGGGGACATCGGAAGTCACTGACTGCTTTGTGTGGGCGAATTTAAAAAAGGCAGTAATTTATAAGCGTCTCGTTAGGAGAAGTTTTGCTATAGACGGCAACAGAAATATGGGTTGAAACAGTCAGTGTGGACACAGGAAAATTTTTGGCATAGTACGCAGTGTTCCAGTATCTGTCGTGGAATGTTTTGGGGACATCGGAGGTCACTGACTGCTTTGTGTGGGCGCTGACGTAGAGCGCTACGCTGGGAACCTGTTTCTTCGAGAGTGACTCACCGTACCCAACCAGCAGCTGGTCCCAGCTGGAGCCCGAGTGTGTCACATGCGGAGGCGCGACCACAGATTTCTGTGGTTTTCTCTTCTTGCTGGCTTGGTCTGAAGTGATCGTTGGTCCACGTGCAAATTGTACCTCACTTTGTATTATTATGGAACATTTCTCGGCGTGTTAAGCGCTGCAGTGAAATTGGTGGAAATCTTGATAATAAAGTTCGTCTAAAGCCTTGCCAGTAATGCACATTTAGAAGGAGAGATACCTCTGCACTCTTTCAGCTGGATATCGGAACACCTTCACTGTGATGTCAACGCACAGAAACGGGAATGTTTTAGTGGTTATAATGCGATTTTAATTGAAATTCGTAAAATTATGGTAAAATGTATGCGAAATTACAGTAGGCTATAGACACAATTTACTAAAAATTAATAAAGTGCTCGTGGCTTGTGCTGCTATTAGCTCCATGTGATATCGCAACGAAATATCTTCTCCATATTATTTACATTCGTGTATGTGCGTTGTGCCGAATATTTTTCAAATATGATCCTACGACTTTCAAAGTACACCGCTAACTGAATGGATATTTTAGTTCTTCAGAGATGACACACGGTTTACATGTTAGACTGTTACAACACTATCTGTATTCAACGGGAAATATAATTTATTCAAGAAACAGGCTGAAATTAAACTTGAACATTTATATCACTGGTTGCAAAACGTACGCGAATTATTGAACGAAAAATGCTATCTCTTTTCCTATACCTGTATACTGGTAATAAATTGTCATCACCAACCACCTTTTGTAGAAACGGCTCGAAAACTGAATTTAATATTGTTTGAACCACAAGCATCCTGTTGTATTGTGGCAGCTTACGACTCATATCTCGCGGAGCACTAGTTGCACTGGAAAACGAAAATAAGCAGTCACCCCGCAGGAAGTATGTTGTATAAATATCTCATTAAATAAAGACTGAGGCAGGTTAGAAGAATTCCAGCAGGTAATATGTCACTGATCCAACGGCTTAGGAAAAAATTGTAGTTTTCATCTGAGATGAATTCCCACAATATAGAAGAAAACTGAGATACTGTTACTGAATAGCGAGAAAAACTTAAATGAAACGAAGCAGTATGTTGTGTTGGATCTGTTAAATAACTCGGGTAAACTTTAAGGAGTTGAGAGGAGACCGTATGAGCTCCTTCCAGGTGTCGTGAAATAGTTTAAAGAGAGTGTGTGGGTAATGAGATATGATTCGCTACCCTAGTGTATGTGGTCCTGTCCATCATTAGAATATCCTACCTGTGTGATAAAGACCAAATAAAGAACAAAATTCGACCAATAAATGCCTTTAAGACCGTTAGAAGCAAGGGTTTGTATGAACTACGGAATTCAATGGTCGCCTTATTGAATCTCAAAGGGAATCGACTACACCCCTCATAAAGTGTAACACTTCGGTACAAAACAGTTACAGATATCAATCCGACGCCCGATAAACTGCACAGAGTCAACATAGCACCAAGGCCAAACAGCAACCCATGCGCGCGATAGTCTCCGTCATTCACATCTTTCTGTAGAAAGACAATTACAGATATGGAATCGGACTCAGAAAAAAATTCGACGTACTGGATAGAATCGCTCCACACGCGTTCAACATCAGCCACATTCTGAGACACGACTGACAGATTTTTCTTGTATCTAAACAAAGTGGCTACACTTGATTAGCCGGCCGCTCCACATTACATAACTAACACCACAAACCCTCTGATGCAAGACTTCTCAGTGTACCTCACAGATCAGTACTGGAAAGTTCAAACGAATTTAAAGAGTTATACACAAAACTCTTCCAAATATCTTATGTGTTACAATCTTTACTCCTTCGAATGATAAATAAGAACTACCACGATGTTGAAACTCAGTACACTTCAAGATGGAAGGAGCTACTTTCTGGATTACTGTTTTTCTCTTAACTTAGAACAAGAGTAGTTTTATCAAGATAATCAAGAAATGTCATCCGCAAGAAGCGTATTTCAAATACTTTATTAATTTTATCTTGCCCTGACGAGGGGTACTGTAGAAATGCTTCCATATAGAGTAAATTTTAAGCTCTTACTTAATTTCACACCATCCTGAATAATACGATATAATTCCTTTTGTCTGAAAATCTAGTTCATAGGCAGAAATCTTTGACCTTCGTTTTTTTATTTTTTCCCTTTTTTTTACTGTGTCCCTTATTATAAATGTTTGTATAATTCAGATTCCATATCCTTCTGTACAGAAACTGCTATGTCTGCAGCTATTATTTTCGTAACGGATTAATCTGGACAACTATATAAAGAAAAGACGTTGTTTAACATTGTGACCGAAAATCGCGAAAAGTTCTTGATCGATTTACTTCAGATTTTTACACGATCCTATAATAAATACTGGGACGGGAGTTTTGTAAATAACGTTTCCCTCTTTTATACATAGTTTTGTTCGTCTGAATGCTGATTAAAGTTTGGTGTAAAAATTTGAGATAAATCGGCTAAGAACATTTCGAGATTTTTGGAAACAACGTTTCCCTTTATATACAGTTTAACTTCCACTGCAAGGCATTTCAACCAGTAGACGAGTGTTTCTCCCATATATATTTTTCCCCGTTTAGATGATTTTAATACACAACAGTTAGTTGTTTTGTTTTTTTCCTCGCAGTCGCTTTTACTAGAGCACACGAAAGTTGTATTTATGGCCTATCGGCTTAGGAACATAATACCACTAGAAAACCGGGAATGTCCTTATAGATACGGCAGCTGGAGAGGTCTCCCTCATACTGCATATACCAATGATTTCAACTAATTTACGCACTCAGTTTAAGCGATTTCAATTCGCAGTCAAGGATTCGTTTGCAGAAACAATAAACAATGCTCAAGGTCAAAGAGAGGGAGGTAGAGGACATGAACAGATAGGGTGGGGGGAGGGAATGAACAGATAGCCGCGCGGGGTAGCGGCGCTGTCTAGGGTGTCTTGTCACGGTCCGCGCGGCTCCCCACGTCGGAGGTTCGAGTCCTCCCTCGGGCATGGGCGTATGTGTGTCAACCTTAGCGTACGTTAGTTTAAGTTAGATTAAGTAGTTTGTAAGCTTAGGGAACGATGAAAAAAATGGTTCAAATGGGTCTGAGCACTATGGGACTTAAGTGCTGTGGTCATCAGTCCCCTAGAACTACTTAAACCTAACTAAACTAAGGACATCACACACGTCCATGCCCGAGGCAGGATTCGAACCTGCGACCGTAGCGGTCGCGCTGTTCTAGACTGTAGCGCCTAGAACCCCTCGGCCATTCCGGCCGGCAGGGACCGATGACGTCAGCAGTTTGGTCCCATAAGACCTTACCACAAATTTTCAATTTTTTTCCAAATGGACAAAGAGAGCGGGAAGCTAACTATGGACAGAGGAAAGGGATGGAGGAGATGGAGAGAGGGGCAGGAGGAAATGGACAGTCAGTGACGAGAGGATGTGATAGAGAGAGGCGGAGGAGGAGGAGGAGTACATGAACAAAGAAAGGGGACAATAGCAGATGGACAGATAGGGGGATTAGGAGACGGACAGCGGGAAGGGAAAGAAGGGGATTAGAACCTACATCCAATTCCCATATGTATTTACCAATGGCCAAGCATTGCCAGATAGTATATAATTGTGAATCCTTCGCAGGTTACTTCACTTTTACTGTATATTGTTTCGTGGTATATAATTGTGAATAGTTCGATAGCCGGATAGAATCCGTGCCGTTACTGACAGCCGTTGGTCTGCGGCACCGTTCAGACCGAATGTGCTTATTAGGTGCATTTCTACACTCATTTAGGTAAATGCTGAGTTGGTCTTACACATGAAGTCTACGCGATTCACAGATACGAGATCCGACACGAACTGCCTGGCTGATAACAATTAATTACTTTGGCCGTAGGAAGGGCATTCGGCTAAAAAGTGAAAATGAAATAAATTCGCTAGAGCTTGAAGACAGCGAAAACTCTACAGCTGGGTTAGCTCTGGGAAAGAGAAAGAGAAAGAAAGAGTGAATCGACTACAAGCTCTGCAGATTAACTATGTACAAGAACACAGGGACGCACAGGAATGTGCAAAAAGTATAGACGTTAATCTAGTGGTAGTGGTAGTAGCTGGTGTCGAGTATAGTTTGGCAGCGTTCTGTATTCATTATCGCAGCAATTACGTGGAACGACTAGCCACTGCTCTTCCCAAATTATCCTTCATCAGCCTGCCTTTTCCCTTGTCGATGTAACACTGAAGAGACCCAGTAGCCGGGGCTCCAAGGGATCTTTAGCAGCGCGACCCGCCCTTTCCTTGTCGACGTTTGCCGGACCATCGATCCCCGAGCCAGACGGCTAACAATTTGCAGCCCGTCCCGCCGGAATGGCGACTCACCGCCTCCTCTGAGGGGGGGAGAAGGGAGCGCATTTCTGGCCCGGTAATTGCGTCGTTAGGGGAAATAGCCTGCCTCCCACGGCGGCAGTGCTTGTAACCTCGTTCTCCACTTCTCTGGGGTACCAGCCGTCCCTGCTCATCCGTTTGCGAGGTTTTCTTCCCAGGATGCGGAGAGTAAGGCAGCACGGTGAGAGCATTTGCACCCGTCGAATTCCGCGTCATTTAGTGTGTGGACGACTTACAGGGGCTACTGCACGGAACTAAGAGACTGGTGGTGACTCTGTACTGGACACTTCCAGAGGAGACACATTAGCTGACGTAAATGGAAAGAGTTGAACCACGAATATTTGACTGAACGTTACCAAACTGATACCCCACTGTATTCATGGATGTGAAGTGTGTTGTTTAAAATTTCGTCCCTCGTATTTTCAGTACATTTCTACAGAACGAGAATGCTGCATTGGCCTTCCGGTGTGTCTAACATTATTGGTATTTCTCAGGTGAAGATCATGACAGAGCATGTCCAGAACACGTGCACCACCAGCTTATCTCGAACATTGGGATTTTGAGGAAGGTCAAATCATTGGCATGAGGATAATGGAAGCATCATACCGGCATATCGCAGACATCACACGTCCAGAAATACTACACAGTAGGGACGATGTGGAATCAGCACTACAGTGTGGCAATAAGAACACGCATGTGTCATTCCAGAAGAAGTAGACCGCGAGAATATCGTAGAAATGCTCGTTTGACTCTGTCGAATACACGGTTGACAACAACCAGAATAACGACAGATGTCACTGGCAGAGTGTCACCATGAACCGTCGAAAATATACTACTGGAAGCTGGACTGAGCTGTCTAATTGCCAGCACTGTTTTACTGCTGACACTGCGTCATAGACCAAACACTTCCATGGTATGGAGCAAGAGGCAGATAGTACTTTGTATGACATCAATGGTGATCAGCGGAGAGGCTTTCTTCTGTTCGTGGCGGTCACATCGAGACCAGTGTGTCCATAGATAAAGGTATCAAGAAGTAGCGACACCTTAGACCCCTACCTTTCCAAGTCATGGGATCGCGGTGTGTGGAACTATTGGATATGACAACAGGACTGATTGGTTAATTTTTGAAGAAAGGTTGAATGCTTCCAAGTATGTGGCAACAATGGCAAACCCAGGAGTCGTACCCTTCATTACCAGGATAGAGCGTATTTCAGTAGTACACTGTACACTGTAAGACACCATACTGCAGTTCACACCATAACCTTTAGGAATGCATGGATCGCTGACTGGCGTGCCCGGTCCCATGTCTCCTCACATACAGGGCGTGTCTGGCATGCGGTGGAAGCTTTCATACCAACCTCATTACCGCAGCAATTACGTGGAACGACTAGCCACTGCTCTTCCCAAATTATCCTTCATCAGCACAGCATGTGTTTCAGCCATGGCTGCGAATTCGTCAAGAAAACATTTTAAGTTTGTTTGTTTTCATGCGAAAATAAATATAAGATTGTATTCATGCTCGTGGAGCATCCTTCTTACTGATGTTGACGGCCATCAGTTCATATTTGGATGAAAATTTAATTGTTTACTGCCGTAATGCGATAAACATATTCACCATGTATGATAAATATTTGACTGATGATTCATTGTGTAACAGTTTCGTTTCACATTAGCGTATGTGTAGCACGACTTATAAAACATGTCATCTTTTGTCTAGTTGGAGTCTAGTTGGAGAAAGCAGTCTCTTGCCTTTTGGATGGGGAGGGGAATATGAGAACTCATATGAATATGGGAATGAATCGCCCGACAGGAATCAGGAGCAGACAGGGCCAAAAGTTAAAACGAATTTGTTACATAAAATGTTTTAGACGAATTGTCGCTTTACACTATACAAAATTTCGACAGGCAATATTCACGATTATCTTGGTGAGAAGAGCGATGATTGACACACAACTGACGGAATTAACTATTTTCATTTATGTATTTATTCCTCTGAAAATATCAGGCATTTAATCAGTTATTTTTATGAAACGCATAAATTGACTGATGTAACATGCAGTTAATAAAGTCACAGGCCAAAATTACGTACTTTGATTCAAATAATAGGAAATTAGGAGCTGAATTGTAAGTATAGCTTAGAAGTATTGACTATTCGATTTTATCACAGACGGACATATAACGAAGAGTATTATGTACATGTAAAGCAGATATTTATGAAAAACGATGGTTGTTACTGACCCATAAGGATCTGGTTCTAAGAAGCAAAACATGTTGACCTTAATCCAAGGGAGCTAATAAAACAGTTAGGGTAGCGCGAAAATTTAACTTCTGCAGCTACCATTAAAAGTCACCTGTAACGGCAATATTTTAACAACCACTTGAATTAGAAAAATCAGGTAGAGGTAAGAGTCCAGAGAGAACTGTGCTCGACATTTGTGGAAAGGAGCGGAGAGCAGAAGCAGGAAGGAACAGGCCAACGAAGTTTTCTCCTGCAAAAGGCTTCAGCTGCAACAAAATATTGAGTTGAGGGAGAAGAATGTTTGATATAGTATTTTTTGCGTGACGTAATGCAAATGTGAAATTCAGGCATTAAACTTGTGTCGGTCGACGTATATTTTTAACATGCCAGATACGTTCAACGCAGTGTATATTCAGCCCCTAAATCGGTGGTCACGAGTGATGATATCAGTTGAAACGTCCCCTTAGAAAAATTATGAATGACTATGCTGGTAAACTTCTACGTTATTTGATTTTCAAACAGCTCAGCAAAACTCAACGTACTCAAACAGTTTTCTCTTTACTTATTCTGATCATCACTAAACTGACACACTATATTTTTAGCGCAACCCAATCTAACCTTCAGTAATCCCTACAAAAAAATGGCCCTTACTAACAATAACCTATACCTTTCATGAATCACTTACCTCACAAACATCTTCGTTACTCGAACTACTGACTAAAGCAATACAGCGAGCGCCAATACTGTCAGCTAAATAAAAGATTCTAACTACTGAAGGCACTGACTACTGATAGTATACAATTCATGACATTCATCTATACAAATTTCCTTTTTCTGGCGGACACACGTCCAGATCGTCCACTTATACTGACCTCTCAAAACTCTGGCATCTGTTCACATCCAACTGCCCAACACTACACAAGTGAATATTCCAACAATGCCAGCCAGCCACAGACTGCACACAGCACAGTCATGCAGAGCGCTACGTGGCGTTACCAACATAAAAACCTAGACAGCCTTACATGAAAACCTAAGCAGCCTACTTACACAGTGTGCTATTAGATATGTATGAAATATGTCCAATTACATAGAAATCTTGAAAAGTGCAACTGTAAAGAAGGCAGTACTCTATGTCGTCATTTGCTATTTTGACTGAAACATAGTAAAATTTTAGAAATAACAGCAACATCAATTCTTTGAATGAATAAAACTACAATTCTGTGACGTGAATTAAAAGAAAAACAAAATTACTGTTACATCAGAGATACAGTTTCGGCAGCTTTTAAAAGTCGACTTTTAGACACATTACCTTACGGTATAGGTCCCGTAAGCAACAAACAATGAATGCACTTACACAACAGTATACTGCATCGCTCGCCTCTGAGAGACGATGCCAGAAGTTTCAGGTTTCCATTTCCTCTCATGAGGACGTACCGCACATGAGAATACCTCTATCACGTGTCCGACAGTGAGCCGTTGGCAGGCCGAGTATTTTGCCTCGCACAGTCCTCGACATACTCATACACTGCTATTCGTGTGTTATTGTGCTCTACAACTCATCTTTCGAGAGACGTTCAGCTGCGTTCATGCAGTAGTGTACATACTCAGGTGTGGTGGTGGGTTCTGTGACCCACAGAAAAGAGCTTTGTGAATGGTATGGCTGCTTACCACTTGCTATTCTTCAGCACTGAGAACTGGCGGATGCCGACGGGAGTAGCCTATAGAATGAGGTGACAAAAGTCAAGGGATAGCGGTATGCACATATACAGATGGCGGCAGTATCGCGTATGGCGTGTCGCGAAAGCCTTGAGGCGCCGATGCCACACGGCAACACACCACCGTCGGGCTAGTTGCCAGCGCAGCCCCTGAGACTACACGACGTTCCGACTCCCGTCATTTGCAGCGCGACCTGCTGAGGGCATTTGCGTACATTGGACCACAGTACAGGGAGCGAGTAAATCAGCAAGTGAGATCGCGCATTCCACGAATCTTTTGCTGTGTCCGCCAATGTTACGGACAGCCAATCAGGAAAAAGTGCAACTCTGCCGTGAGAGAATTTAGGATCGCTTCCGCGACGATCACCAGTTACGACTTAGACAGCCAAGAGAGGAAGTCTGCTCCGGATCCAGCACCACCACCAGCACGTCACCGTCGCTGGGAAGGGACCTCGGAGCAGATCGCGGGCCTGTTGGTATTCCGTCAGACTCACTTCGCAAAACTGTAGGACCTGCGAACTCGTACAGGCTGAAAGTTAAGTGTTAATTTTTTCCAGTGTGCTCCACTCAGCTAGAGTGAGGACTTAAACATTTGATAGTCAACTAGTAGAAAACGAACTCTGAGTATGAAAGCATCATTTTTGGTGTTCCAGATGTTTGCATTTAGTTGTGAACTTATTCCCCTGGTAGTCAAGAGTTTCAGAGTTGGTTACTTGTTTGTTTTGACGGTCAACGAAGACCATTTGTGTTGAATTTATTGTGTCTTAAATATAGAGGATGAACGACATGCTGTGGTGTCTCTTGCAGAAGTGTTCAAAGTTCAGCATACTTCAGTGTACGCAAGGTATAAAAGGGCAGTGTATTGGCGAAGCTGTTATTTGTACTCAGGTGGTTCACGTGAAAAGGTTCCGACGTGATTATGGATGCACGACGGGAATTAACAGACTTTGAACGCGGAGTGATAGTCGGAGCTTGACGCATGGATCATCTCATTTCGGAAATCGTGGGGGTTCAATATCCACAGTGTCAAAAGTGTGCCAAGAATACTAAATTTCAGGCATTACCACTCACCACGGACAACGCAGTGGCCGACGGTCTTCACTTAACGAGCGAGAGCAGCAGAGTTTGCAAAGAGTAGTCAGTGCTAACAGACAAGCAACGCTGCGTGAAATAACCGCAGAAATCAAAGGGGGACGTGCAATGAACTGCATTCGGGAGGACGACGGTTCAATCCCGCGTCCGGCCATCCTGATTTAGGTTTTCCGTGATTTCCCTAAATCACTCCAGGCAAATGCCGGGATCGTTCCTCTGACAGGGCACGGCCGACTTCCTTCCCAATCCTTCCCTAATCCGATGAGACCGATGACCACGCTGTCTGGTTTCCTTCCCCAAACCAACCAACGTGCAATGAACTTATCCCTTAGGACGGTATGGAAAAATTTGACGTTAATGGGCTATGGCAGCAGACGATCGATGTGAGTGCCTTCACTAATAGCACGACATCCCCTGTAGCGGCTCTCATGGGCCCGTTACCACATCGCTTGAACCTAGATGACCGGAAAACTGTGGCCTGGTCAGATGGGTCCCAATTTCAGTTGGTAAGAGCTGATAGTAAGGTTCGTCAAACCATGGATGCAAGTTGTCAACAAGGCGCTGTGGAATGTGATGGTGAGCCCACAACGGCGTGGACTGTGTTTACATGGAATTGACTGGGTCCTCCAGTCCAGTTGAACCAATCATTGACGAGAAAGGTTATATCCGGCTACATGGAGACCATTTTCACCCATTCATGGACTCCGTGTTCCCAAACAATGATGGTATTTTCGTGGATAACAATGCGCCATGTTATCCGGCCACAATTTTCGCGATTGAAAAACATTCTGTATAATTCGATCTACCAGATCGCCTGAAATGGATCCCATCGAAGATTTATGGGACATAATGGAGAGGTCAGTTCGCGTACAAAATCCTGTACCAGCAACACTTTCGCAATTCTATAGAGGCAGCGTGTCTCAGTGTTTCAGCAGGGGACTTCCAACGACTTGTTGAGATCATGTCACGTCGAGACGCTGCACTACTCCGAGCAAAAGAAGTATGTTAGGAGGTTCCCCATGACATTCGTCATCTCATTGTATGTCGACACCGGGTTTCACACTCTCCCTTCTCTTAACACCTCCAACAGAAACAAGACACCACATGCGCACCTATTACAGTCACCTACACTTGACAGACACACTTACGCACATAGCTCTTATACTTCGCGAAGGAATGATATCTCTAGGTGAGAAGCATAGGGAAAAACTTTCCATGTAGGCAGGTGAAACTGTCTTTTAGGGTCTCCCAGCCTTTCATGTCACACTGTTTCCCTTTACTTTACTTCACTTTTTTACACTGTAGTCCGTCTGTCAGTTGTTATAATCTGCGACACTCAACAACGCCTCCTAGCATCATCATGCTTTTGTTCACGTCAGTTAAATCTTACAGCGGCTATTTTCCTCGTAGCGACTTACTCACGGTACACCATTGACTCTATGGCACATAGAAAACCCGTTGGCCACACCACACCTGAGATGGAGAGGCATTGGACAGCGATTATCTCGTTGATATCAAATTCGTTGACGCTGTACTTGTAGTCAACGCTACCCTCGAATGCCACAGTGTTGGCAGTACAAAGTGTGACGACACTCCTGCAATGAAAGCGATTATTTATTTCACCGTCGCGAAGGGAGCGCTCCCTCGTCAACGTAGCACTAATCTCTAATTCTAACAGGGCGAGGTGACGCAGTTGTCGCTAAACTGGACTCACTTTCCAGAGGGCGGTAGTTCGGGTCCCCAACCCGTCACCCATGTTTAGGTTTGCCGTAAATCGCTTCCGGCAAGAGTCAACATAGTTTCTGGCGTGGCAGTATGAAGTCACTCTTTAAAATGCAGTAATGAGTGATTGTAAATCTGCTATGCGGAGGTCTGCACGAGAGATCTGTTTTCCACGTAGTATTTGTGTCAGATGGCATTCAGCAATGCGTGCACGTATTGGGTCGCTCGATCACACACCAACCCACGGTATATCTTTTGTCCATCTTAGTACAGCGCTTACAATAAAACTATACACACTGCCGTCAAATTGACCATTGCATTTTCAAGTAGATAACTTTAATAGTTGACTAGATATAGGAATTAACATATAATTCGAAATTATCAGTATTGCACAAAGTATTGCTTCGGTGTACATTGGAATGTTGCTGTATGCATATCAAAGAAAAAATCGTAGTAAGCTTCTTCCTGGTAAATAGTTAAAAACAGGTGTTCACAGTAACATTAGAATGCATGCTATCGCAAATGTTTCTCGAATATTTGTTCCATTTCAAGTTGTTTTTGATTAATAATATATACATGCTTTCAAGATATATGGTGGAGTCAATGAGGCGTTTAAATGGAGAATGAATTTTAAAATAGGGAGTGATTAAGTAAGTATGAGCACCTACGTGGTATTGTACAATCCTGTAGTGGACGATGTACACTGTATGAAACGTATTACTTACAAACATTTGCTATTTATGTCGAGTAAGTAATGTTTTTACTTAAGGTACGTAAATATATTATTAGAGTTTCTTTGACATTTTTAGAGGCAATATTTTGACAAAACTCGCAAATCCATTAAAGGCTGAAGTACCCAGTTATATGATCGCAGATACAACCACCATAGGATACTGACTCAGCCAATCAGAGAAGAGAGGGATCCTCCGTTCTGGAGCCTTTAGACTGCCTGCATACACCACATTACAGAACTGTCTTTATGGACACCAAGTTTTTCTGCAACAATGTATTCTGGGGCAGGAGACAGTATAAAGCGGACATGATAGTTAATGCCCGATTTGGATGATTTATCTGACCTTTTTTTTCTTTAGCTAAAGTGGAAAATACCGTCCTTATTGTGCGTCGCAACATCGAGTGACGTATTATGCAGACTTTCCTGAGCCCACTAGCTAGCTTACGAGTAACATTCTGTCTAATATTTTGCCGAGCAACCCTTATCTTTGGATATTATGTGAGCATCTGAATATTAGTAGAACGACTTTTGTTATCGTTTCTAATAGGAATGTCGTTGTTTGATATGATACTGACTGTTAGTGAAAGTTTTTAGTATGAGTGAGATGAGTAGATAAGCAGTTTATGGCACGAATTTTGCTCTCGAAACGTTCAGTTGTTGTTTAGAATGGACTTGGTGATTATGTGCGACAGCACAATTAAGTTTCAACAATCTTACCTCATTTAGCAAGGGAACCTAGACCTGATGTGAAGAGCATACTTACAATGAATTCAGTCAACAGAATTTAATCTACGAACACATCCCGTGCCATCACGGTTTAGCAGCTTTTCTGGGCTGAACCACATTGTTTGTATCCCTAGATCAGGCAGCGGATTTAAGGAGCTTACTGAATTAAGCAAGCAACGAGATGGATAGGACTGAGCCGCTGCAGGTATCTATCAAAAGGGCGCTGCCAAATTCCGTCCCCTATCCTTCACCTGATTCGGGCTTGTGGTCCATCATTAAAGGAGGTAAATTCTAATCTTCCTTTTTTACCTTAATTCAACTACTCATTAGAGTATATAGTGTCTACTATCTCTCATACCTCTTTTCAAACGTTAATCAGTTATCAGTTAGGAGGTTGACTTGAAAACCAAAATGTTGTATTTGGCTTTCTCGTATTGCATTTTTCATTTGTTGATACTCAAGGCAGTGGAAAAGTGGCAAGAAAGCATTTGTGGTAGGATCTCGGAGAAAAAAAAGCCTGAGGATGAACTAGGATTGAGAACGAAAACTTATCCATTGCTATAGGTGATAACAACGATGGACATTACGCTAAGTGGTTAAGTAATGAAATTGCGAGGACTATCCAGAAAGTAGCAAACGTTTTGGTATATGTGGTGCAGGGTGGGGCTACAGACGCCATCTTGCTGCCATAACATTCCTACACTCAGTAAGCATTCAGCAGTGGTAGCGCGTGGTCTGCGTCTCTGCTACTTTGGTTTATTTGATGTATTAACATGCTCGTTGCAACATAAAATTCCATCACTTCTGAGGTACATCCTGTGATTAGGTTTTCGTTGGCAAAAAACTGCAAACCAATTGAAATTTATCGTGACCTTTGTGATGTGTATGAAAAAGGGATAACGAGTGAAAGCCGAATGACGCAAAGGTGCACTGATTTTAAAAATGGCCGTACCAGTGTTCACGGTGAGGATCGCAGTGCTAGGAATAATCTTGTGACTGACGAATTGTTGATGAAAATCAATGACAAAATTCTTGAAAATAGTCGTTTCACGACTACGGAAGTTTCGGTGCATTTTCCCCAAATTTCACAGAGTGTGGTGCATGAAACCTTGGCGAAGAAGCTTGGTTGCCACGAATTTTGTGCTAAGTGAGTTCCCAAAATCTTAACGGAAGACCACGAGAAACGGAGACTGGCTGCAGCACTGACCTTCCTCGAGATTACGAGAAAAATGGTAATAAAGTTTTGGATCGTATCGTAGCTGGGAGCGAGACTTGGGTGAAGCACGTCAGTTGTGAAACAAAAGGACAGTCGATGGAATGGGGAAACACAAATTGTCCCAAGAGATCAAGGAGGTGCTTGAAAACGCAATCAGCAACAAAGATCGTGACTACTGTGCTTTGGTGCTCTAAGGGAGTGATTATCGTTGATTTAATTGTTCGTGGCACAACTATTAAGTAAGACGTGTTTTATCAAACACTGACAAACGTACGGCGGGCGAAATAACACAAGCGTCGGGGGAAACCCTAAGGCAAAAGTTTCTTTTAGTTCCACGACAACGCACGTCCGCACACGCACACCATACAGCCAGAATTTGGCACCGACTGACTACCGCTTTTTCCCAGCAATGAAGTCATGGCTCGCTATTCAATGCTTTGATACCGACGACGAACTACATGCCTTATAAGCCAGTGATTGCAATCGCAGGTGGCAGATTCCTAGAGAGGAAGTATTGAAAAACTTGTAGCAATTTGGTAGCCGGGCGGTCTCAGACGTCCTGTCACGGCTCGCGCTGCTCCCCTCGTCGGAGGTTCGAGTCCTCCCTCGGGCATGGGTGTGTGTGTTCTCTTTAGCGTAAGTTAGTGTAAGTTGGAGTAAGTAGTGTGCAAGTCTAGGGACCGATGACCTCAGTAGTTTGGTCCCATAGAAGCTTACCACAAATTTCCAAAAATTTGTGCCGAGGTATGATAAGAGACGCAGCCTGAGTGCCGATTTCTTTGTTTGTTTATTTACAATATGCTCCTTTACACACCATTTGAAATACTACATGTATGTATTTTGTGTGTGTGTGTGTGTGTGTGTGTGTGTGTGTGTAGTGTAATGTTTGTGTTGATGAGGATAGAGAATGGAGAGGGTGAAATTCGTTGTCAGCACATAGCATACTCATCGCGAATAGCACCATGGGGGCTGCCGAGCTTGACGTCCACATCTGAAGGACGGGTCACCATCAACAGTGTCACATGTCCTCACTTCATGAATCACTGCGGAGAGGTTTGGTATTTAAACCAGAACGTTGGTGCAACGTCTGGTGATCAGGAACTTCACGCCACCACCTCTCTTCCCGCTGGCCAAATATTGAAAGTGAAAATTTTTGCACCATCAGAATTCGAACCCGCTTACCCTCAGCTCGTGCGCCACCGCACAAGAATGTGTTAGCGACCTAGGCCACGGAAGTGGGTTTTCAATGGGGATTATGTGGAAAAGTATCTGAAATCTTTCAAATGTATATAATAAAATTTGGTTTTTCCACATTGTTAATTTTTTATTTCAAAAGTCTGTTACTTTCTGGATAGCCCTCGTATTTCTAAATTATTAGAGTTTCAACAGTGTTGACAGTGAGGTGTTTGTAGGACTATGGACGAACAACGATTTGTTGTGATACTTGAAGGTCGTACTGGCAGCGTTTGCTTTTTGCTCTTTGGTCTCCCCCTGTGTGGGGTAGTGCTTTGTTTTAAGCATGGCCGTGGAGGGAGACGCGAGCAAGGGTGTGGGAGGGTGGCCGGACGAGTGGGAGGGTGCTGAGGAGCCCTCACCACAGCTGAGTCACGTGCCCTCTGCTGTAGACAGGGGGAGCGTCTGCCGGGCCGCTGCACTATACTCTTGCAAAGATCTCGCGGCAAACGTACGCGTGGTGCAGATTCTTCGGAGATCAGTTCATCAGAACTGGGGACACGAGATGTACGGGCAGTGTGGCGTACGTCACGGCACTAGACACTACAAGTCTTACGAAGTGCAGCAACAATCTCCGGCGGGGGGCGAATTATTATTTCGCAGTTATTTAATAGTACATCTACATCTATACTCCGCGAGCCACCTTACGATGTGTGGCGGAGGGTACTTATTGTACCACTATCTGATCCCCCCTTCCCTGTTCCATTCACGAATTGTGCGTGGGAAGAACGACTGCTTGTAAGTCTCCGTATTTGCTCTAATTTCTCGGATCTTTTCGTTGTGATCATTACGCGAGATATATGTGGGCGGTAGTAATATGTTGCCCATCTCTTCCCGGAATGTGCTCTCTCGTAATTTCGATAATAAACCTCTCCGTATTGCGTAACGCCTTTCTTGAAGTGTCCGCCACTGGAGCTTGTTCAGCATCTCCGTAACGCTCTCGCGCTGACTAAATGTCCCCATGACGAATCGCGCTGCTTTTCGCTGGATCATGTCTATCTCTTCTATTAATCCAACCTGGTAAGGGTCCCATACTGATGAGCAATACTCAAGAATCGGACGAACAAGCGTTTTGTAAGCCACTTCTTTCGTCGATGAGTCATATTTTCTTAGAATTCTTCCTATGAATCTCAACCTGGCGCCTGCTTTTCCCACTATTTGTTTTATGTGATCATTCCACTTCAGATCGCTCCGGATAGTAACTCCTAAGTATTTTACGGTCGTTACCGCTTCCAATGATTTACCACCTATGGCATAATCGTACTGGAATGGATTTCTGCCCCTATGTATGCGCATTATATTACATTTATCTACGTTTAGGGAAAGCTGTCAGCTGTCGCACCATGCATTAATCCTCTGCAGGTCTTCCTGGAGTACGTACGAGTCTTCTGATGTTGCTACTTTCTTGTAGACAACCGTGTCATCTGCAAATAGCCTCACGGAGCTACCGATGTTGTCAACTAAGTCATTTATGTATATTGTAAACAATAAAGGTCCTATCACGCTTCCTTGCGGTACTCCCGAAATTACCTCTACATCTGCAGATTTTGAACCGTTAAGAATGACATGTTGTGTTCTTTCTTCTAGGAAATCCTGAATCCAATCACAAACCTGGTCCGATATTCCGTAAGCTCGTATTTTTTTCACTAAACGTAAGTGCGGAACCGTATCAAATGCCTTCCTGAAGTCCAGGAATACGGCATCAATCTGCTCGCCAGTGTCTACGGCACTGTGAATTTCTTGGGCAAATAGGGCGAGCTGAGTTTCACATGATCTCTGTTTGCGGAATCCATGTTGGTTATGATGAAGGAGATTTGTATTATCTAAGAACGTCATAATACGAGAACACAAAACATGTTCCATTATTCTACAACAGATTGACGTAAGCGAAATAGGCCTATAATTATTCGCATCTGATTTATGACCCTTCTTGAAAATTGGAACGACCTGCGCTTTCTTCCAGTCGCTAGGTACTTTACGTTCTTC
This sequence comes from Schistocerca cancellata, assembly GCF_023864275.1. Classification (NCBI taxonomy): domain Eukaryota; kingdom Metazoa; phylum Arthropoda; class Insecta; order Orthoptera; family Acrididae; genus Schistocerca; species Schistocerca cancellata. The sequence continues at coordinate 809,849,860 of NC_064626.1, read as the reverse complement.
CAGCGATCTACGATAAATTGCTGATAGAAAGGGGGCAAGTTCTTTAGCATAATCACTGTAGAATCTTAAGGGTATCTCGTCTGGTCCGGATGCTTTTCCGCTACTAAGTGATAGCAGTTGTTTTTCAATTCCGATATCGTTTATTTCAATATTTTCCATTTTGGCGTCCGTGCGACGGCTGAAGTCAGGGACCGTGTTACGGTTTTCCGCAGTGAAACAGTTTCGGAACACTGAATTCAGTATTTCTGCCTTTCTTCGGTCGTCCTCTGTTTCGGTGCCATCGTGGTCAACGAGTGACTGAATAGGGGATTTAGATCCGCTTACCGATTTTACATATGACCAAAACTTTTTAGGGTTCTTGTTTAGATTGTTTGCCAATGTTTTATGTTCGAATTCGTTGAATGCTTCTCTCATTGCTCTCTTTACGCTCTTTTTCGCTTCGTTCAGCTTTTCCCTATCAGCTATGATTCGACTACTCTTAAACCTATGATGAAGCTTTCTTTGTTTCCGTAGTACCTTTCGTACATGATTGTTATACCACGGTGGATCTTTCCCCTCGCTTTGGACCTTAGTCGGTACGAACTTATCTAAGGCGTACTGGACGATGTTTCTGAATTTTTTCCATTTTTGTTCCACATCCTCTTCCTCAGAAATGAACGTTTGATGGTGGTCACTCAGATATTCTGCGATTTGTGCCCTATCACTCTTGTTAAGCAAATATATTTTCCTTCCTTTCTTGGCATTTCTTATTACACTTGTAGTCATTGATGCAACCACTGACTTATGATCACTGATACCCTCTTCTACATTCACGGAGTCGAAAAGTTCCGGTCTATTTGTTGCTATGAGGTCTAAAACGTTAGCTTCACGAGTTGGTTCTCTAACTATCTGCTCGAAGTAATTCTCGGACAAGGCAGTCAGGATAATGTCACAAGAGTCTCTGTCCCTGGCTCCAGTTCTGATTGTGTGACTATCCCATTCTATACCTGGTAGATTGAAGTCTCCCCCTATTACAATAGTATGATCACGAAACTTCTTCACGACGTTCTGCAGGTTCTCTCTGAGGCGCTCAACTACTACGGTTGCTGATGCAGGTGGTCTATAGAAGCATCCGACTATCATATCTGACCCACCTTTGATACTTAGCTTAACCCAGATTATTTCACATTCGCATTCGCTAATAACTTCACTGGATATTATTGAATTCTTTACTGCTATAAATACTCCTCCACCATTGGCGTTTATCCTATCCTTGCAGTATATATTCCATTCTGTGTCTAGGATTTCGTTACTGTTCACTTCCGGTTTTAACCAACTTTCCGTTCCTAATACTATATGCGCACTATTTCCTTCAATAAGAGATACTAATTCAGGAACCTTGCCCTGGATACTCCTGCAGTTTACCAATATTACGTTAACTTTTCCTGTTTTTGGTCTCTGAGGACGAACGTTCTTTATCAACGATGATAATGTCCTCTCTGGTAAGCCGTCAGGTATTTTATCGTTTCGCCCAAGGGGGGGTCCCTCTAACCTAAAAAACCCCCGTGTGCACGCCACACGTACTCTGCTACCCTAGTAGCTGCTTCCGGTGTGTAGTGCACGCCTGACCTGTCTAGGGGGGCCCTACAGTTCTCCACCCAATAACGGAGGTCGATGAATTTGCAACCATTATAGTCGCAGAGTCGTCTGAGCCTCTGGTTTAGACCCTCCACACGGCTCCAAACCAGAGGACCGCGATCGACTCTGGGCACTATGCTGCAGATATTAAGCTCAGCTTGCACTCCGCGTGCGATGCTGGTTGTCTTCACCAAATCAGCCAGCCGCCGGAAGGAACCAAGGATGGCCTCAGAACCCAAGCGGCAGGCGTCATTCGTTCCGACATGTGCTACTATCTGCAGCCGGTCACACCCAGTGCGTTCAATAGCTGCCGGAAGGGCCTCCTCCACATTACGGACGAGACCCCCCGGTAAGCACACCGAGTGCACACTGGCATTCTTCCCCGACCTACCCGCTATTTTCCTGAGGGGCTCCATAACCCGCCTAACGTTGAAGCTCCCTATAACTAATAGGCCCGCCCTCTGTGACTGTCGGGACCTTGCCGGAGAATCGGCCACTGGCCCAACAGGCGAGGCATCCTGTGGTGGCTCGGAAACGATGTCATCACCACTAGGAAGCACCCCGTACCTGTTGGAAAGGGGTAAGGCAGCTGCCACGCGGCCAGATCCCACCTTCGCCTTTCGGCCAGGCACGCGCGAGCCCACCACTGTCCGCCATTCACCCTGGAGTGATGGCTGACCGGTAAGATGCTCACTGCCGGGAGACGCAGCGACATCAGGGGTTCCATGTGATTCCAAGGCCACCGAAGTAGGCATAGGTCTCACCACAGTTGCCCCAACGCCACTACGAGCCGACGTCTGCGCCTCGAGCTCGATGAGCCTAACAGACAAAGCCTCCACCTGCCCCCGAAGAGTGGCCAATTCTCCTTGCGTCCGCTCACAACAACCACAGTCCCTACACATGACTATGTTTACCCTACCCTATACGGTGACAAATTCCCAAGATAATCTTCTGATGAGCTACTCTGATAATCAAGAAACACTCACTGAAATACGAGACGCGAAAACTACGCTAGGTTTTCCCAGAAAAACTATTTAAAAGCTAAGCGCAGCAAATAAGTACAAAAACGCTTTATACAAACAGTACTCGCTGCTGCTGGTGCTCTCGCTCTGGCTGTCACAAGACAACTGCTGATTCAAGTGACTAGTGGCTAACGGCCGCGAAACAAACAAAGACGGTTTTAGGGCGCTTTCTGTTCTAAACGATCAAGAAAACACTAAGAAATCTAACACGAAAACTACGTAAAGTTTTATCAAGAACTGTTAGTTACTATGCAGAGCAGATAAACACAAATAGAATCCCTTCCTTAGTGGAAGGTCGTAAACAAAATGCAAAATAAACGCTTTATACAAACAGTACTCGCTGCTGCTGGTGCTCTCGCTCTGGCTGTCACAAGACAAATAGTAGCTGCGCAATCAAATACAGTCAAGCTCTTGATGACACATGACAAAGTTAAGGACTTTAGTGGAAACCTTTTCATTTACATACTGATTTTTCGATTGGCAGCTGACGTAACCGAGCGTTCGCGACGTATTCGGGCAAGGCAAGGAGTGTGACGTCACAAGCTCATTGCAGGTCCATATTTTTGCTGGCCCTCATCGGCCACGTGTATAGACACGGGGGGACTAGGTTCAAGACAACTGCCTAATTGCCACACTATTCTACATCTAAGTGATTATAAGTCACACTCAGTGTCTGGAAGAGGTTTCATACAACCAGTTTCAGACTATTCCGCGATCACTCCACTCTCAAATAGCGTCTGGGAAAAATGAACAACTAAATATTTCCGTGCGAGCTCTGATTTTTTTTTAAGAGGGTTGACTGAAAGGTAATGCCTCCACCTTCGTAACTCTTCTACAGTTGGCAGCATCGGTATGCGGCAGGTACTGACTTGTTCCGTATCCTCTTCTCTACAAGTCCAGTTGGCGGGAAGCATTGAACGGTTGTGTTGTTACAGTGTAAAGTATGGAAACCTGCACAGACGGTCGGTCAATGCGATTTAAGCAACGTGCAGTCACTGAACTCTTGACAGCAGAAGATGTCACCCCAAAGGAGATTCATCAGAGAATGAAAGCAGTTTATGGTGATTGTGTTGATGTAAGTACTGTGCGTCGTAGGGCGAGTAAATTTAAGGAAGTTGAGGTCGGAACATCTGAACTGCGTGACAAACAAAGAGTTGGACGTCCTCTGACAGTAACCACCGAGTTTCACAAGCAAAATGTTGACAGATTGATTCAGGACGATCGTCGTATCACTCAGAGAGAAACTGCAAACACAATCGGCATTTCACAAGAACGTGTGGGTCACATTATTACTTTGCTTGGCTGTCGGAAGATCTGTGCATGATAGGTATCCTGGATGCTGACCCCTGAAATGAAAGCGCACAGACTTGAAATTTGTCATGAACTCCTCTCGCGTTATGAGAATGAAGGTGATTCCTTTCTCCATTCAATTGTGACAAGAGACGAAACATGGGTACACAATTACGACCCGGAGACAAAACGTCAGTCTATGGAATATCGACACAAATACTCGCCACAGAAAAAGAAATTCAAGACACAGATGGTTTTATCCATATGGTTTCCTTGATCGTGGAACAACAATAAATTCAGAGCGATACATCACAACGCTGCGAATTCTGAAACGACGGCTAACAGGGCTCCGAAAGGAAAAGGGACATGTTTCCCTGTCCTTTTTTAAATTCTTTCGTTGCCCTCTGTAAAAGTTCCATATCGTGTAGCGATACTCCAAAAGAGGACGGACAAGCGTAGTGTATACAATTTTTCTAATACATTTGTTACATGTTTTGAGTGTTCTGTCAATAAAATTCAGTCTTTATTTTGCGTTTTCCACAATGCTTTCTATATTATGGTTTCATTTACGTTGTTCTTAGTTGTAATCCCAAGATGTTTCGTTGAATCGACATCCTCTAAAATTTTTATGATTTCTTGTGTAACCGATATTTAGAGAAATTTTCTTAGTATTCATGTCGAGGGCATTACACTTATTATTGCTATCTTTCCTACTCTTCAGACATCTACATTAATAAACCTCTATACCACTTCATTACTCATGGTTCTGGGTTCATGGCCGAGTTGCAGGTTTCCTGTATTCATTAAGTTGTTTTGTTTTGTTCAAGTTGTCTTTGTATTAGTTTCAATAGTTAAGGCTTTCTTTTAACTGGTACTTGTGTTACTGTCCATGTTTAACACCCCTTGTAGTTGTCTCAGCAAATACTGTTCATATTTTACTTTGCTCATTTATTTAATGAAAATTGTTACACAGACACTGCTTTGATTATAATGTTAATGTTAAAATGCAGTACCATCACACTTTCAAACTGTAGGTTCCCTCAAACACCTCCATTTTCCTGCATTTATTTATTTCTGTTTATCTTACTGATATTGCTTAAGTTCTTTATGTATTCTGTATTTACATTGATAACTGTCTCTTCTTTTAATTGGTTGTGTATCACTCTACAAGTTTCATACCTCCTGATGCAGCCTTGTCTAGTACTAATTTTATTTTATTTCATTAGTTTTGTTTATTAATAGGCATGCTATTCCTATTTTGTGCTAAAGGTTTTCCTGTCTATTCCATTGTTATTTATGTACTGTTCAGTTTTTACTTTTTCATTGCAAAGGTGTTACTTACTGCATGTTTCTACTTCAGTCTAGATGTGTTACTTCTCTTCCAATGTTGTCTGCAATCATTTAACTTCTTTGGTGATAATACTCAGTAAATGTCTGAAGATGGCCTTGTAAGCCGAAAACCGGTTAACAATAAAATTAATATTGTAGAACAAAAGCAAACTGGTACTTTTCATTTATTATAACTTCGAGATCTTTCGCCGAGACACACTGAGCAGGAAAACGCGAAACGTTAGTGGTTTATTAACCGTCAGCAGTTCAAACGCATCGCAAATAATGATACCCCTAGGGAAATGCCAACAAGGAACAGGAAAGAAAACCCAGGTGCTCTCAGTGTGAGTGACTGGAGAGCTCACTCAACATGTTGAAGAAGCTATTCCTGCATCACTGAGGGAATAGGGCTCAACCAACTGCAGACTGTGGCGTACGTTACAACAAGCGATGCTTCTCGTCTGGGCTTCGAGGTCATAACGCGGTTCATTCCAACGACTGACAGAGGAGGTTGAGAAGGCCAGCCTTGTACACGGAGTATCAGTGAAGCTCACAATATATAGCATTGTCCCCAGAAATGATCGTCTCCACCTGATTTTGAGTTGAGTGGAAGGAATGAATCAAAGACTTCGAGGGTTGTGTGATTCTTGGACTTCCTGGACTTGCGCCACAGGGCTGAGAACTGTGAATCTCTCTAGATGGGCCTCGTGATGACTGGGAGCTGTGTGCTGTCCTTCGGTTAGTTAGGTTTAAGTAGTTCTAAGTTCTAGGAGACTGACGACCATAGATGTTAAGTCCCATAGTGCTCAGAGCCATTTAATTTTTTGATCTCTAGATGGGTCGTGTGCACAGCGCTCCAGAGGCTGCTTTCCAGATGGCAGACTGTGTGGGGTTCACGCAAGAAATTTTCAGATTAGGAGACTTTCCATCCAATCAAGCTGTAGAAGACTCAGAAGTATAAGGGCAATGTTCAGAAGAATGTCCGCACATGCTAAAGCATTAAAATCCTAATAGTTAACTGCCGAAGCATTCGCAACAACGTTCCAGAGTTTGAAGCGCTCCTAAAAATTAGTGAAGCTTGAAACTTGAAACAGATAATAGTGAGATTTTTGGTGAAAATTTAAGTGTGTATCGAAACAATAGGCTAACGGAAATTGAGGCGGTTATTTGTCGCTGTAGACAAGTAATTCAAATCCATCGAGATAGAAATTGAAGCTACATGCGAGATTGTTAGTGAAAGACTCAGTACCATGGGTTGGCATAAAATGGTAATTGAATATTTCACAATACTCATCTTCTGATGTAGCCGAAAAAACCTTAGGTTCAAAATAGTTCAAATGGCTCTGAGCACTATGGGACTCAACATCCGAGGTCATCAGTCCCCTAGAACTTAGAACTACTTAAACGTAACTAACCTAAGGACATCACACACATCCACGCCCGATGCAGGATTCGAACCTGCGACCGTAGCAGTCGCGCAGTTCCGGACTGAAGCGCCTAGAACCGCTCGGTCACAACAGCCGGCAAAACCTCAGGTCGCTTGTTCATAAGTTCCCCAATCATATTGTAATAATAGGTAGAGACTTAACTCATCCAACAATCAAATGGGACAATTACAATTTTGTTAGTGGTGAGCGCGACAAGACACATCGTGAAACATTTTTCAATGCCTTCTTTGAAAACCACCTGGAAGACATAGTTCGGAACCCCGCTCAAGGTGGGAATATTTTAGATCTAATGGCAACAAGTGGGCCTGACCTCTCTGAAATGTCCTCGTTGAAACTGGTATCAGTAACCACGGCGCTGACGTGGCAACAATTATTACCAAAGTACAAATGACAACAAAAACAAACATAAAGATATGCATGCTCAGTAAACTAAATATTAAACCAGTAGTACCATAGCCTCAACGTGGAACCTGAAGTTTCAGCTCCAGACAGGAGCATTTACAGGCACTGTGGCTCAAGTTTAAAAGAACATTTGTTCATGTCGTGGACAGAACTGTTCATAATTGGAGAAACCCTCCGTGGTATACAGTCACTGCAAAGAAACTTTAAAAGAACTTAAGAAACAGAGACTACTGCATAATAGGTGTAAAACAAAGTATGGGGCTGTAGATAGAGAGATGCTGAAGGTACAAACATTGTCAAGTGATCTTTCACAAACCCAAAGAAATTCTGATCGTATGTAAATGATGTTAGTGGCACTAGGAATACTTGTGTCAATGGTGTTGAGAAACAGCTGAAATCGTTAAAACTGAGCAAACCTCCAGGGCCAGATGGACTCTGTATCAGATTCTAATCTGAATTTGTGGCTGAATTAGCCGCTCTTCTAACTATAATGCATCGTATATTCCTCGAACTGAAAACCATGCCCAGTAGTTGGAAGAGAGCGCAGTTCTCACCCATTTACAAGAAGGGTAGTAGAAGTGATCCACAAGACTATCGTCCAATATATTTGTCATCGATTTGTTTTATCAACTTACACATAAAGAGTTATCTAGAACAGAATGACCTCCTCCATGCCAACGAGCATGGATTCCGTAAACATCAATCATGTGAAACCTAACTCAAAAAAAAAAAAATGGCCCTGAGCACTATGGGACTCAACATCTTAGGTCATAAGTCCCCTAGAACTTAGAACCACTTAAACTTAACCAACCCAAGTACATCACACACATCCATTCCCGAGGCAGGATTCGAACCTGCGACCGTAGCAGTCCCGCGGTTCCGGACTGAAGCGCCTAGAACCGCACGGCCACCGCGGCCGGCGAAACCCAACTCACCTTATTGCCACACAATACACTGAAAGCTTTGGATCAAGGCAATGAGTTAGATGCAGAATTCTTGATTTCAGAAAAGCACTTGACTCATTACCACACATACACTTATTGTTAAAACTGTGATCATATAGAATTTCAAGTGAAATTTGTTACTAGACTGAGGAGCTTCCCGCTCTCCAGACGTGAATGGAACGGGAAAAAAACCCTACTAACGGATGCAGCAGGCTTAACCTCTGCCTCAGATTGACAGTGGTTTGCAAAGTATAGGTGTGGAAGTAAATGTTATGTTATACCAAACCCAAAAAGATGAAAATTTACGAGACAGTGTTTTGTCAGTCTTAACACGAATCTGCCCCAAGGCCTTCCCGCAGTCAGACTGAACAAAGTGGAAAAAGTCAATGTGTACCAACGTTAGTGCGTCTGAAATTGCCTGTCAGTAGGTAGGCAATGAGTTGCACAGCTTCACCGAACGAGGTGGCCCAATGGTTAGCACGCTGGACTCGCGTTCGGGAGGACGACGGTTCAATCCCGCGTTCGGCCATCCTGATTTAGGTTTTCCGTGATTTCCATAAATCGCTCCAGGCGAATGCCGGGATGGTTCCTTTGAAAGGACACGGCCAATTTCCTTCCCTAATCCGATGAGACCGATGACCTCGCTACCTGGTCTCCTTCCCAAACCAACCCAATCCAACCCTCGCACAGCTTCAAAATCCAACTAGCACATAACTAAACTCAGCCACCACGGAATCCACAGCCGTATCAAGGACTGTTAATTCACATTCCAAAGCCTGAGAGCTTTCTTGCGCAATCCTGTGTACAAGGCACACAGCACTATTTGCAGTCACGTCTGTGCAGTCCACGCACAGCCTACCGGGCAGGGTTGTCATGTGTTCGGCTTTAGTCGGACAAGTTGGACTTTCTGCGGTTGTGTCCAGCCAAGATATATACAAGGATGGCCTGTTCGGATTTTGTCAGGCGTTTTAGCGATGAAGCAGAGAACGGACGATTTCGGCACGATCCAAGCTAGTGACGTAGGAACGAGAAGTAAGTGTAGGGAGGCATAAGTAGATATACCATGACGGTATATGAGGTACGACAATGAAGGAACGAGAGAGATTTTCTTTGGAAGATGTGACAACCCTGCAGGCTTGCGTAGGCACAATATCTTTTACCTTGGTCTATAAGCTGCTTCTAGTCCAAGCAGCGCATCGATGCAACTGCTCCGTCGTGAGTTGTGCTGTAATAAGTTAACACATGTTGTGTCTCTCGTCATGGAAATGGAACCGCATAATATTGCGCAAAGGTATGCCATTTATTTTTGCGTTAAACAGGGTGAAAACGCGACGACAGCTTATGGTAACCTTCAGAAGGCTTTTGGAGAGGAGGTTATGTCAAGAGCTCAAGTTTTTCGTTGACATAAAATGTTTAGTGAAGGTAGAAGGACTGTTGAAGATGAAGACTGCAGTGGATGACCATCAACCTCACGGACAGATGTCAACTTGGCCAGGGTGCGTGAACTCGTACAATCTGATCTAAGATTATCCGTGAAAATGATTGCTGAAGAACTGAACATCAATCGAGAAACAATTCGTCTAATAATAACTGAAGATCTTGGTATGAGAAAGATTTGTACAAAAATGGTCCTCAAAAATCTCACACCACAACAGTGAGAAACAGGAAAAATGTGGCAGCCGATCTGTTAGAGCAAACGGAAATCAATCCAGAATGGTTGAGCTGTGTTATCACTGGTGATCAATGTTTTTTCTCAGTGCGATCCAGAGACAAAACGCCTAAGTTAGCAATGGTACTCAAAGGGATCACCCAGACCAAAAAAAGCTCGCTTGTGTGCTTCTTTGTTTCCAAGAGAATTGTTCATAAAGAGTGGGTGCCTCCTGGACAAACAGTTAACCAATATTACTACAAAGAAATTTTTGAAAGACTTCGTAAAAGAGATCTTTGTGTCCGTGCCAATATTGATGATAATTGGATTCTGCATCACGATAATGCGCCACCCTAAACTGCTCTGTCAGTACAGCAATTTTTAACCTCAAAACAAATTTCAGTATTAGCACTGCCACCTTATTCACCAGATATTGCTCCGTGCGACTTTTTTCTATTTCCGAGAGTCAAAACGGCGGTCAAGGGACACCATTTTCAAACAACACAAGATGTCCAAAAAGCTGTGACGAGGGTCTTAGAGGATATTACAGAAGATGAGTTCCAGAAATGTTAACATCAATGGCAGAAGCGCTGGAAAAAGTGTGTGCAGTCAGAAGGGAACTACTTTGAAGGAGACAACACTAAACTTGACTAAAACGGTAAGCAACATTTTTTTTCTACATCAGTATCATTACTTTATTGTCGCACCTCGTATAGATACACCAACCAGTTATTCTTATGTGCGCAACAGACAATGTCACAACCACGCTACGCGCAGAGCGAGCTAGGTAAAGTAGATTGTGTCATACGTAAACTGAAGGTGGAGGGAGGAGAAAGAAAAGGAAACGGAAGGGATTATTGATGTCAGCCGCATCGAGACATTACGCGGAATCAACGGCGACGACCGAAAATGTGTGGTGGACTCGAACCTGGGATCTCCTGCTTACTAGGCAGTTGCATGAACCACTACGCCACGTGGACACAGTGTTTGCCGCAAGTGCGCGGCCTACCTCTGCACGCCTCTAGGCCGACCAACACTCCCACCTAGCGCCATTACCCGCAGTTGCTGTCCGTGTCCTTCACGCTCGCTACTCCAAGATTCCACAGCAGGTCAGACGTATTTGTGGATTCGTTTCCCATCGAGGCGAATCGACTATTTGAATGCTTGGTGTCTGTTCTTCCGGACATATCCGAGAGAACAGACGCCTTCAGTTTGCAATAATATGTCACAGCTGCGGATTCCGCGAGTGTCTGCTGTTTCAGACATATATAAGAACAGGCGCCACGCATTCATGTAGTAGATTGTGTCTGCTGGTCAGCCGATCCAATCTGCTCCGCCCCACCACGCTCGAACATCGGTTTGCTGCAGAATTGTTGAACACATTCTGAGTTCGAATGTAATAAATTTCCTCGAGACAGAAATGCTTCGGCCGGCCGCTGAGGCCGAGCGGTTCTAGGCGCTTCAGTCCGGAACCGTGCTGCTGCTACGGTCGCACGTCGAATCCTGCCTCGGGCATGGCTGTGTGTGATGTCTTTAGATTAGTTAGGCTTAAGCAGTTCTAAGTCTAGGGGACTGATGACCTCAGATGTTAAGTCCCATAGTACTTCGAGCCATTTGAATCATCTGAAGAAGAGCTTCAAAAATGGCTCTGAGCACTATGGGACTTAACATCTATGGTCATCAGTCCCATAGAACTTAGAACTACTTAAACCTAACTAACCTAAGGACAGCACACAACACCCAGCCATCACGAGGCAGAGAAAATCCCTGACCCCGCCGGGAATCGAACCCGGGAACCCGGGCGTGGGAAGCGAGAACGCTACCGCTCGACCACGAGATGCGGGCAGAAGAGCTTCTGTCCACAAAAGACCACGGATTTAGAAAGCATTGTTCGTGCGAAACTGAGGTTGCCCTTTTCTCTAGAAACCGGACGGAGTTCAACAGGTACATCCCATATTCCTAGATTTCCGGAAGGCATTCGACACGGTAGCCCACTGCGGATTGTTGAAGGAGGTCCGAGTATACGGTTTATGTTCCCAGATATCTAAATGGCTCGAATGCTTTTTAAGTAATAGAACACAGTATGTGTTCCTCGACGGCGAGTGTTCACTAGAGACAAGGGTATCGTCTGAGTGCATCTAGGAAGTGTGATAGGACCGCTTGTATTCTCTGCGTAAATATATGACCTAACGGACAGGGTGAGCAGAAATTTACAGCTGTTTGGCTCAAATGGTTCAAATGGCTCTGAGCACTATGGGACTTAACTACTGAGGTCATCAGTCCCCTAGAACTTAGAACTACTTAAACCTAACTAACCTAAGGACATCACACACATCCATGCCCGAGGCAGGATTCGAACCTGCGACCGTAGCGGTCACGCGGTTCCAAACTGACGCGCTTAGAATCGCACGGCCACACCGGCCGGCGACAGCTGTTTCCTGATGACGCTGTGATGTACGAGAATGAGTCGTTGTTGAGTGACTGTAGGAATGTACAAGACGACTTAAAAATTTCTAGTTGGTGTGATGAATGGCAGCTGGCTCTAGAAGCAGAAAAATGTAAGTTAACGCGGTACGAGTAGGAGAAACAGACCCGTAATGTTCGAACACAGCATTAGCAATGCACTGTCGCGTCGTTTAAATATCTGGGAGTAAGGTTGCAAAGCAACATGAAAGGGAACGAGACTGCGAGGATTGTAAAATGGAAAGCTAAGAGTTGACTTCGGTGTACCGAGAGAAGTTTTGGAAAGTTTGGTTCGTCTGTAAAGGGTATCACATATAGGACGCTAGTGCGACCTATTCTTGAGTACTGCTCCAGTGTTTGGTATCGGCATCGGGCCCGATTAGGGAAGAGATCGAAGCAATTCACAGCACGCTGCTAGATGTGTTACCGCTAGGTTCGAACAACAAGAAAGTGTTACGGAGATGTTTCAGGAAATCAAATGGGAAGCCCTGGAGGGAAAGCGACGTTCTTTTCGACAAACGCTATTCAGAAAATTTAGAGAACCGGCGTCTGAAGCTGGCTGCACAGCAATTTCGCCAACGTACATTTCGCGTAAAGACCACGAAGGTGAGGTAAGAGAAATTAGGGCTCATACGGAAGTGTACATACAATCGTTTTTCCATCGCTCTATTTTCGAGCGAAACAAGAAAGGAAATGAATAGGATACGGCGGGTTGCGGTGTATGTATGTAGACGTAGATGAAGATGCAGATGCTCTCTGTGCTCTGAGCCGCTGCGGGAAGACACCACCAGGCTTTGCGTCAACTGCCAAGCGGGGCAGAGCACTACCGTGCCACGCAATCACGGCGCAGCTGTCACACGAAACGTTCACCCGCTGATTGTACCATGCCATTGATTCATATCTCTTATAGTTTTGGACGTACTGCTGCCTTTAATTACACTACTGGCCATTAAAATTGCTACACCAAGAAGAAATGCAGATGATAAACGGGTATTTATTGCACAAATATATTATACTAGAACTGACATGTGATTACATTGTCACGAAATTAGGGTGCAAAGATCCTGAGAAATCAGTACCCAGAACAACCACCTCTGGCTGTAATAACGGCCTTGATACGCCTGGGCATTGAGTTAAACAGAGCTTGGATGGAATGTACAGGTACAGCTGCCCATGCAGCTTCAACACTATACCACAGTTCATCAAGAGAAGTAACTGGCGTATTGTGACGAGCCAGTTGCTTGGCCACCATTGACCAGACATTTTCAGTTGGTGAGAGATCAGGAGAATGTGCTGGCCAGGGCAGCAGTCGAACATTTTCTGTATCCAGAAAGGGCCGTACAGGAACTGCAACATGCGGTCGTGCATTATCCTGCCGAAATGTAGGGTTTCGCAGGGATCGAATGAACGTCCACTGTTCAAAGTGCCGTCAATGCGAACAAGAGGTGACGGAGGCGTGTAACCAATTACACCCCTTACCATCACGCCAGGTGATACGCCAGTATGGCCATGACGAATACACGCTTCCAATGTGCGTTCACCGCGATGTCGCCAAACATGGATGCGACCATCATAATGCTGTAAACAGAACCTGGATTCAGCCGAAAAAATGACGTTTTGCCATTCGTGCACCCAGGTTCGTCGTTGAGTACACCTTCGCAGGCGTTCCTGTCTGCGATGCAGCGTCAAGGGTAACGGCGGGAATGGTCTCCGAGCTGATAGCCCATGCTGCTGCAAACGTCGTCGAACTGTTCGTGCAGATGGTTGTTGTCTAGCAGATGTCCTCATCTGTTGACTCAGGGATCGAGACGTGGCTGCACGATCCGTTACAGCCATGCGGATAAGATGCCTGTCATCTCGACTGCTAGTGACACGAGGCCGTTGGGATCCGTCACGGCGTTCCGTATTAGCCTCATGAACCCACCGATTCCATATTCTGTTAACGGTCGTTGGATCTCGACCAAGGCGAGCAGCAATGTCGCGATACGATAAACCGCAATCCTGATAGGCTACAATCCGACCTTTATGAAAGTCGGAAACGTGATGGTACGCATTTCTCCTCCTTACACGAGAAATCGGTTGGAAACTTTCCTCATGTCAGCACGTTGTAGGTGTCAACACCGGCGCCAACCTTGTATGTATGCTCTGAAAAGCTAATCATTTGCATTTTCCTGTCGGTTAAATTTCGCGTCTCTAGCACGTCATCTTCGTGGTGTAGCAATTTTAATGGCCAATAGTGTGTAAACATTTGCTTGAGATTTTGTCGTCACTCCTCACTAGTCACAAAATGCAAAACATGTGCGATTTTCTATGGTCCTACCGGATGCAGGCGTTTGATGTCGTCTCATACCTGGTCTCGGAAAGGAATCCCATACATCTCAGGTTGTATGCTTCGGGTTATCTCTCTCTGTATGTAAATACACTCATAAATTGGTAGCGTGCGAACAGTCATACGCTCCTCTAGTTGTCATAAAAATATTTTTCTCAATATTAATCTCAAGATAATAATAAGACGCTCTGTGCTAACTTCTGGACCACAGAGATTATTAAACAGAGAAACGTAATGGACTGCTGCTTGCGTTCCCTCCTTGAGTTCCCTCCCGGCGTGCTGCGCTTCCGTTTAAATTACGGGGAGTGTCATCCACTGTGACAGAGATCGTAACCGCGATAAACACTAGAAAACGTTTTCCGCCGTTTGCTTGCACTGCACATGCATAAGGGATGCCCGCTTTTGTTTCAAATCCGCTCAAGCAAGCGATAAACGTAAAGAAACAAAGCTGTCTCCTAAAAGCTGGAACTGGGACACAATCTGGACAGAAATACTTGTGCAGCTGTACTTGCATCTCCGCGGAGCATGCTGCGTTTAATTATTTTTATGTTAGCGTAGGAAGCGCAGCGGCTGCGGCAGTACTAATTGCTGCGCCATTCAGCGCGAGGCAGAGGCAGCTTACGTTCGTCCTCCCCCGCGCTCTTTGTGGGCGAGGAGCAACCGCTGAAAGCTCGTTTCGTCTGCTCCCCTTTGGAGGGACGCATGTAAAGCTCTTTTTGATACTCGGCGGTTCTCAGGATGAGACGGATTTTCGTTTCGAAAATTCAAACGTCCCAGCGAATATTTTTAAACGAAGTGGATAGATTACAATGGCGACCATTACTTAGACGTCTTACTTTGTGGTCTCCAGCAGTTTATACATGTTTGACAAAAATCTACAGTAACTTTAGCACCGCCTCTTCGAAATTTCTCGACACCTAGTAGCGACGATCTTTTTGTTGGTTTGCTGCAATTTCCGGCGAAACTTTAGCAGACGTCCAACTTTGGTTAAAACATGTTACAATATCTATGATAGCGAAATGTAGTTAACAATCATATATACGACCCAAATCATAAAATGTGCCATATTGTACACTATTAATTAAATTTTAAGAAAAATATGACAAATACATTAGGCAAGAATACATATCGGCTGATTATGTAAGATGGTAGACCCAATGACAGAACTGCATTCCAGAGACGTCATCGTGTCGGTACTCGGGGCCAATGAGCTATACTTGTCTTGAGGGTGCGTCACAGCATCAGGTCTTACGAGTTACAGCGATCGTCTCTGGCGAGGAACGAGTTACTGTTTCATAAATGTTTAATACACTCATACTCATAATTTAAGGGTAATTGCAGAATGTGGTGCCACAGAACGTGGCACTACACAAAACTGGCGCTAATAGCATAGGCACACATACGATACAGATCTGTAAGTCCACGGTATCGGTGATAAGTTGAGAAAACCGTCCCGAAACACATGTGCTACAAAACGCCACTGTTTCCTGTGTATGTACCCTGACATCAATGTGGGATATGATCACCATGCACACGTACACAGACCGCAGATCAGGTTGGCATACTCTGAATCAGGTGGTCGAGCAGCTGCTGTGGTATAGCCTCCCATTCTTGTACCAGTGCCTGTCGGAGCTCCTGAAGTGTCGTAGGGGTTTGAAGACGTAGAGCGATACGTCGAGCGAGAGCATCCCACACGTACTCGATGGGGTTTAGGTCTGGAGAACAGGCAGGCCACTCCATTCGCTTGAAATCTGTTTCAAGGTGCTCATCCACGATGGTAGCTCGGTGGGGCCGTGCGTTATCATCCATCATGAGGGAGGTGGGACCCACTGCTCCCATGAAAAGGCGGACATACGGGTGCAAAATGACGTCCCGTTACACCTGACCTGTTACAGTTCCTCTGTCAAAGACATGCATGGGTGTACGTGCACCCATCATAATACCACCCCACACCATCAAACCACGACCTCCATACAGGTCCCTTTCAAGGACATTAAGGGGTTGGTATCTGGTTCCTGGTTCACGCCAGATTAAAACCCGGCGAGAATCACTGTTCAGACTATACCTGGACTCGTCCGTGAACATAACCTGGGACCACTGTACCAATGACCAAGTACTGTGTTCTTGACACCAGGCTTTACAGGCTGTCCTGCGTCCAGGGGTCAGTGGAATGAACCTTGCAGGTCTCCGGGCGAATAAACCGTGTCTGTTCAGTTGTCTGTAGACTGTGCGTCTTGAGACAACTGTTCCAGTGGCTGCGGTAAGGTCTCGAACAAGGCTACCTGCAGTACTCCGTGGCCGTCTGCGGGCATTGATTGTAAGATATCGGTCTTTTTGTGGTGTTGTACACTGTGGACGTCCCGTACTGTAGCGCCTGGACACATTTCCTGTCTGCCGGAATCGTTGCCATAATCTTGAGATCACACTCTGTGGCACACGGAGGGCCCATGCTACGACCTGCTGTGTTTGACCAGCCTCCAGTTGCCCTAGTAATCTACCCCTCATAACGTCATCAATATGTGTTCTTTGAGCCATTTTCAACACACAGTCACCATTAGCTCGTTTGAAAACGTCTGCACAATTTCTCGCTGCACCGTACTCTGACATGCACCAACACACCTCTGAGTATATGGACTGCTGCCAGTGCCACCGTGCGACGACTGCAGGTCAAATGCACCGCATGGTCATACCCCGAGGTGATTTAAACCCGCAAACCACCCACCAGTGCATTGTTTCACAGTGTATCAGCATTATCCTTAATTTATGAGCATGAGTGTACTTCGTAGCTCCACGTTTAAGTACAATCAGGCTCTAGATAACACATGACAAACTTCAGGACTTTAGCAGGTGTCTTATCATTCACGTACTGATTTCTTGCCTGGCCCTGGACGTAGCCGAGCGGCCACATTGTGTGTTGTGCAAGGCAACTAGTGTATGTCACAAATTCGTTGCGGGCTCGTATTTCTCGTGGCTCCAGGCCGTTACTACAGGGAGATACAAGGTGACGCAATGAAATATTAGGTTCGTACACAAGTTCGTAGCGTTTTTGTTTTGCATGTTGGTATTCCGGTTGCTAAAGCTTATTTATCAATTGTTATTTTTTATTTGCAATTCACTCTTGCTATTTGAGTTTACACATTGTCATGTTGTCGTTTGGAGATTCGAGTCAAGCTGAGAACGCTGGAAAATAGTGCCAAGTGGAGAACTTGGGACATTTTATTCTTACGTTTGTTTTCTGTAGAGGGATGACAGGAGCGGAGGCAGGCAGAAATATTTTCGCCGTGTATGGGGATAATACCATTCGAAAGGGCACGGCAAGGAAATGTTTCTCTCGCTTTAAGGAGTATCGTTTTGACATTAGTGACTCTCCACGTTCAGGAAGACCTTCGAGGTTTGATGAAGATGTTTTAAACATGTTAATCCACTGCCGCGCGGGATTAGGCGAGCGGTCTCAAGGCCCTGCAGTCATGGGCTGTGCGGCTGGTCCCGGCGGTGGTTCGAGTCCTCCCTGGGGCATAGGTGTGTGTGTGTTTGTCCTTACGATAATTTAGGTTAAGTAATGTGTAAGCTTAGGGACTGACAACCTTAGCAGTTAAGACCCATAAGATTTCACACACATTTGAACATTTGTTAATCCACTGCGATCCACGTCAGAGTATTCGAGAAATGGTAGATGCATTGAACTGCGATCATTCCATTATCGTGTGACATTTACGTGGAAAGGAGAATGTTCAAAAATGTATGGGTACCATATGTTCTAAGCCAAAATCACAAAAATCAGCGGGCGGCCATTTGTTCATCTGCGCTTGCTCGTCATCAATTGGATCGTGAACAACACAGATCATTCCTGTCCTTTATCGTTAGTAGTGACGAGAAATGGTGTCTTTATGCTAACTTAAGGAAAAGAAAGGCATAGTTGAGCCCAAACGAAGCAGCAGCTACCCGTAGAAAGACATACGTGCATCCACAAAAAGTAATGCTATGCCTCTGGTGGGACAGCGACGTGTGGTGCACTACGAATTGGTTCCCCGAGATGTAATCATCACTGTTGACGTTTATTGCCAACAGCTGAGACGTCCTGCAGACGCAGTATAAGAACAAAGACCAGGAAGGCTAGGTGAAGAGATGTAACTCCATGATAGCGCCCGTCCGCCTTCAGCTAGACTAGCAAAATACACTACAAGGAGTTAGGTTAGAAAGTCACTCCGCGTTTATCTTATTTACCTGATCTTGCACCCTCAGATATTCATCTTTCCCGCTCTCTATCCAACGATCTTCAAGCAACTTTCTTTCCGGATGAAAATGCGCTCCGAACATGGGTCGAAGAATTTCTTCGCCTCGGTACTACGTCATTTCTATAGTCGTTGAATCGAAAAGTTACCCCAGCGTTGGCAGACTCTTGTAAACAGTGAAGGAGAATTTATTATTGATTATCAAAATCTCTGTTATGTGTATGTGTTGTTTCAAAAATGAAATTTTCACTCTGCAGAGGAGTTTGCGCTGATATGAAACTTCCTGGCAGATTAAAACTGCGTGCCGGACCGAGACTGGAACTCTGCACCTTTGTCCATTCGCGCGCAACTTCTATGTCAACTGAGCTACGCAAGAGCGACTCACAACCACTCCACACAGCTTCAATTCTGCCAGTACCGCGTCTACCTTCCAGCCTCCACAGTGTTGTGTTTATTAATCCTATGGAAAAACGCTACGAACTTATGAACCAACCCATTTGAGTATGTACGACATGAGGAATTTCAATTCGTTTAAGCTAGGTCCCAATCTAACGAGTAAGTCGGAAAAAGCGCCAGATATGTGGAACAAAGATAAGGTAAAAGTCAAAGCTCATTTCACTAGCACAATGTATGTCCCAACATAACCACCACCTCGGAAACCGCTAAAAATTCTGAAATGATCCGTATGCTACACACCACAAAACAACGCCACTCAATAAATTAAAGTTAGTGTATTTTTTTATGAAATAATGTCCTAACAAATCCCGTGTAGTCCATATATTTTCTGCAAGAGACTCTACATCTACGACGATTAGAAATAAGTTCATAGGTTATCAAGACGGGACGCTATAATCCTTGTTTATCGTTCTCCACTTTCCTTGTGTCAGTAATAATACTGAAGTTTAGGCACAATTCCCGCGGAGGATGCGACTCTGCTTAATAGAGCAGACACTTTGAAGTTCACCTTCAATTGCAACTTTGTTGAACCAAACTCATATGAATTTGATGTTTTCTTGAAGAATCTGTCAAGATAGTTTGTGATGATTCATTTGGTATCTATTTCTCGATCGTGAGTACTGTTGTGTTACGGAAAAGTGATTGAAACCTGGTAATTAAGGAAAGCAGGATTGGGTTACGATTGTGGACGGGGCTCGAATCAATTACTATTGGTTTGCTTTGCAATTTCACTCATTTCTTTTAATAAATAATTTTTGAAAACAAGCCAATGTAGTCGCAATCAGACGTTTGAGGCACGTAACCACAGTCACGGCTGAAGGTCTTTAACGAGAAAAATGGCAGTTATTTATAATTTAACAAATACATAAAATACAGACAGCCAATAACTTTTAAGTCAAGCCAATGTGGTCGTAATCAGAATTTTAAGGCAAGTAACCACAATCACGGCTGAAGGCCTTTAACGCCCAAAATGGCAAATATTAAAAAAAAATTAAGAAATTTACTGCTAAACTGCGAATGGCATAGCAAAAGCTATTTTTAAAAACACAAACAACAGATCACCAAACAAGTGAGACAAATGATGGTAACTTAATAATACAATAATAAAATAAAACACAAGGGGCAGTGACTGACGGTGCTCCAGGAATCGACCTCTGAGTAGGTCACACCAAAAGCGAGCGAAGAGAAAGGCAGCCAAGAGTTGCATTCAGATCACCAGATGGTAACTCGGACTAATGGCAGTCAAATGAGCGACTAATGATAATCTTGGTGAGGCTACCTGACATCCAACAAAAGAAATGCAAGATGTAAAATTACGTCAAAGCTGGAACCGGCGGTCTGGGGTCCGCCCACAGAATACTGTGCTTAGAGCGCCCGGAACAAGAAGGAATGATTCACTGAGGTACAAGAACGCCCCCCAACCTACAATCAGAAAGCCGTGAAACTTACACGCCTCACCAGACAGCGGCGGCAAGGCGAGGAAATGTACACTGCCGTTACATACACTAACTCCCAGGGCAGGTAACTGGGGCGTTAGCGGCCACAAGACAGAAAAATACCGCTGGTTGAACTTAAAAATGTAAGAAGTTGAAAATAGTAAATAGTAATTAGAAGCTCAGGAAGGCTAATCAGATCCGCCTTCCCCAGGTACTACACTCGCTGCTTTAAGCCTCGGCGACACTACGAGCAGCAACGCGCACCCAAGTCACTGGAGAATCCCGAGATTTCACAATGGTGGAGGTTTCTCTACGCGAATTGTAACGCACTCAACTTAAGGGGCTCCGGAACGCCCTATACTTGCAATGTTAAAATAACGCTTATAAATTACATCTTTCCTCACAAAGTATTTGAGGTAGGAAGTTGAACTTTTTACAGATTATTTATTGGAATATGGGCTACAACTTAACACAGGGATTTTACAAAATTTTAGTTCAGTTATTCAAGATGATTTTTTTCAATTGTAATGAAAATTCACAACATTTTTTGCAATTTTTTATTTATATATTCAAAAATATACAGTTTTTTGGAAAAAGCCTGTGTTAAATTATGCAGAAGGTACTGTGTAACATTTACTGGAAGTTTGAAACAAATATGTTTGGAAGATCCTTAGAAAACATGTAATTAGTATGAGAAAATAAAAGTTTTGGGAATCGAGCGACAAAGATTGGATTAACTTTTTAGTGCATTCCAGGTCCATAGGATGGATTATCTTCATCCTCTGCAAACTCCTCCTCCAGCTTCCTCTTGTTCCTCCTCCTGTTTACTCTTGCTTGTATTTCTAGACTCTTTACAGCCCTGTCCGCAGCCCGAAGGCGTTCCTTGTCTAAAGCAAGCATCGCTCGTACCATGTTAGAACCTATCTTCATTCCCATATTTCTAAATACCTTGCACCTTACAATGTTGCCATCATTGAAATTCGCAACAGCATCATACACACCAAAGTGAAGTGTTTCTATTCCAACAAATACAGTCTTGGGGATTCTCGACCGTATAACACTATTTACACTTTCATTGGGGTTTTGAGTTTTTCCGTGAATACACTTTTTCAACAGTTCAGGTGCTGCTAAGTCTCTGAAAATAGGTTAGCCACAACACATACTTTATCTCACATCACTAAAATGTACCTGATGAACACGGACGTTAATAATAACACCATTTGACAGCAGTTTAGCAGCGCCACAGTGGGTCACGCCCATGTAGAACACATTTCAAAAAAATTTTAAAAATAGTTTTAGTCTTCGGAATTGAATAAATTATACATCTATTAAAAGGTAATAGTCTGCAGATTCAGAAAACGCAAAAAAGTAAAAATTGAACTTTTCATGATTCTGAGCCTTTCCGGAGCCCCTTAAACATGCACGATCCGGTTTCGGCGAGGTCGTGCACCCTCGTGACCACTGCCCTTCGAGCCGGCAGTCCATACACGCCGCCAGCAGTCCCGGCGTATTGCAGCTCTGAGCGGACCTCGCTGCTCCTGCGTCCCCAACCGAACTCCCCACACTCACACCACACGGAAGAACGAGGTCGCCCCAAAGATAGAGCAGCACAACTACATATCGATAAGCGCCGCTGCTGCCACTAGCGGACAGGCAACGCTTACGAAACCTAGTGGCGCCAGTGAACACGAGAAGAAGACAAACAACGCAACCATGCCAACTAAACGATACCGTCTGACAGAAACCTACACACTGCAGCAACGTGAGCCGCAGCATGGCTCAGTGATTAATGCCGACCTTTGTGATAAAATTGTAGGGACCAGTGTAGGAACCTTTAGATTCAAGCAGTCTGACGGAAAAGTTAGGGAAGTTAGTTTTCCTATGCAGATTTCGGTACAAGAACAATAGGGATTTTTGAATCACCATTTGAAGTTCCGGGTGAGCAAATAAAAGCGGTGGTCTCGGCTTTTGGGATAGTTCTCAGTAATATTCCAGAGAAATGGTCAAACTCACATGCGCTAAATGGTACCAGAACACATAAAATCGGACTACAGAAGCATATCCCACCTTATATTAATGATAATGGCTATCGAGCTATCGTCGTGTATGAATGGTTGCCTAGAACGTTCGCAGGGTAAGGGTCCACTGTATACAAAAGCGGGTAGCCCAGCTGCCGACCGGCGAATATATTAGACCTAACGCTGTTTTCCATGCACATAACGTACGTGTCGGCTGTCACTGCACTCCCACGCATTGCCCCCCCCTCCCCCCTCTTCTGGTCACTCCTCAAAATGATAATGGCTCCGCAACCAGCCGAACATTTCAAGGGAGCCATAAACGTGCCAGTTCCGAATAGCATTCCGAAATCGGATACACCACCTGCTGACGGGAACGTCACTGCATCTGACCAGGATGTTGCAGCATAAAATTCTGCAAGCTCACCGAAAAGCCGCCTCACCGGACAAAATAAGAAACGAAGAATTGCACATCAAGCTGCTCAGAAAATTGTTCCACACGTGCGCGAAAAGGTCCAACAAGTAGACCGGAAATTAAATGAAAGTTCGGAGAAAAGTTCTAATTGGACTCAGTCTGAACCTGTTCACACACCAGCCGCCTGTAGTGTACACAACCACGCGGAAGCAAAACAAGATACAAATGCAGCTTCCCTCAAAGGTACCGTAGAAATCCGCTGTAGAGCCACGAATGACATGTTCAGGTCTCATTTTGCGAAGAACTGGGCAACAAGACCGTGGAAGATGATGAAATGAGAGAGTCTCCTTTAACTTTCAGAGAACCACTATCAGTCTCCGCTCACGAACGTTACCTCATCCAAATCAAGTAACAGGAGGTGGATGTGTATCCGACATTTATTGATAGATTTCATACTGCTTGCATGTGATGGAAGGATTGATTTTATAAAGCGTAGTACGTGATGAACCCATCTCAAGCCAACAGCATTGCAACTTTGAACATCAACAGCATACGCAGTTCGGTAAAATTAAGAAGCTTGAAATTGATGATATTCTACTTCAAGGAATAACGGACAATGCCGTATATGATAGTGCTATAACTAATGCGGATCTGAAAGTGAAATGGGGACAGCGATTCTCTCGAAAGAGGGTATAATATTGAATCATGCTGACAAACTCACAAACAATAGAGGGATCGCTTCTACTATCCGCAACACCCGCCTAATTAATATATATGCTCCATCTAGTAGCAGCAAACGACGCAACCGAGAAAACGTTTTTTAAATATGAAATTGTCCCTCCCTTCGGAGTTCATTATGATAATACCATTTTAGCTGGAGTTTTTAAATGTGTCCTACGTCCCAAAGATCAAGTCCCTAATTTTAAGTCATCTGCTGAATTAGAATACATAATTAAAGAGGTCCGTTTAACCGACATGTGTTAGGGCAAAATCGGTGACGCGCCTGGTTTTAGGTTCATTACTAATTGCTCGGAAAGTCGCTTGGATAGGATATACTAAGTAACAACTTAAAGACTACAGACATGGCCCACCAGCTTTACTGACCACGCTGCATTTATATGCACAATTAACATGGAAAAACAGGGAACATACCACGCTGGAAGTTAAAAATTGCACACTGGCGAGATGCCGAATGCCGCGAGCGTTTCCACAAAATTTGACAGTAATGCGAAAGTGACTTCACATCCTACAATTCTTCCTTGATCTGGTGGATAAAATGCACTAAATCACAATTATGGAAAATTTTGATCGACTATTAACAAGTAGAAAGTTTCTGGTACAGGAAAACAGCGGAATTTTATTTTCAGTGCTGCGGGACTTGTACAAACTGGATGCCCATGTCACTAGAAATTATGTTCCAATCAAAAGAATCAGATCCAAAATTTTGTCGTTGAGACGAAATCAGTTAGAAGGATTCCAAATACGTGCGGGAACGCTGTTTTCGGTGAAGAAACATAAATATTTCATGTAATACGAGAACAGAAGACAGGACGCAGAAGAATTATCACAGAACTTAAAAAGACTGATGGGAATGTTCTCACAACACAGAACGGCATTAAAAAGGAAATCTATGGCCATCTTGCTGACCTAATGTTGGACAATGTTGTTAATTGCGAAGCACAAGAAGACCTGTTACAAAATTTTCAAGGCAGCACTGCGGCATCTCAGAGTCTTCTAGAAGAGACTGCCGACGATCTTGTAACCGCAATTACGAAGAGTCCCGAAAACGAAGTGCCGGGGCCCGACGGCCTTTCAGCAGAATCTTGCCAGGTTTTCCAGGTGCAAATGAAATCTAATTGCCGGCCGATGTGGCCGAGCGGTTCTAGGCGCGTCAGTCTGGAACCGCGCGACCACTACGGTCGCAGGTTCGCATCCTGCCTCGGGCTTGGGTGTGTGTGATGTCCTTAGGTTAGTTAGGTTTAAGTAGTTCTAAGTTCTAGGGGACTGATGACCTCAGATGTTAAGTCCCATAGTGCTGAGAGCCATTTGAACCATTTTTTTAAATCTAATTGCTCTTAGTATTTAATGAATTAATGAATTCTGACAGGGAATTCTCAAAGGAATTTTTGGAAGGAATAGTAGTACTAGACCCGAAAAAAGCCTAAGACCAATTACTCTCCTGAATAGTGGTCACAAAGTCCGCCTGCTTGGCTGTTTTCAGATACAGATACCTTCCACAAGGATCCCCACTACCGATGAAATATATTGATACTTGAGGCGTCATCATGGCAGCAATGTTGACGAACTTAAATACCAAACGAGGGCATATTTGGCGAGCTGTCCATACGCCTCTCCTCACCACGGCAGCGAGATCGTCTTGGTATACATTAATCAACTGCAGACAGTCACCCGGCGACGATTGTACGGCATTCGCATGGTAGATTCCCCGCTCTGCCTTACATGTGGCATGCAGGACACCGACAAACATTCTCTGCAGTGCGGTGAGGCAAAGTAGGTTTGTCGGCTGACGCAACGCATCATGGCCCTCCTCCGACGCACCGACGACTACGCGATCACGACGGACGCTTTATTTTTCACGGACACTGTCTTTTTCTACTCACAAAAAACGTCGGCAGTCCACTGTACTGGAGGACACGCTTCGCACTACGTGCTCTCGCGGACATTGATATCGGACATGGACTATTGGCATTATCTACTAGAACAACACGAAATCATCTGACGTCACTCTAAATACAAAACGCACTATGCGAACTTTCTAGGGAGCATGTTTCATGACCCCAGAAGCGGTGGGGAGTCCCGGGTTTACGTAGTTTCGAGGGATAGGATATTACTCCCAGCGAAGTGACAAGCAAGTCACTTCGACCCTGTGTTTCTTTCCTTCCTTTTTCATATGTGATTTTTTTCTGGGACATTAAAATTAAATAAATATAAACAACTACATAAAAGTACAATGTTTCGCTCCAAAAAAAGTGGTCACATGCGGTGGGCCCGGGTTCGATTCCCAGCCGAGTAGGAGATTTTCTCCGCTCGTGGACTGGGTGTTTAGTTGCCTCATCACCTTTTCATCCTCATCACCGGCACGCTTGTCACCCAGTGTGGCGTCGACTGCAGTAAGACTCGCACTCGGCGGCCCAACTTCCCCGGGTGGGGCCTCTCTCATCTTTAGTGATTACAAAATTTTGGCGTGCATTCCTGCCCGCAGACTAAAAGTGATCATGCATGAGGTAACTGGCCAATATCAAACTAAACAGATCTATTACGCCAACTGTTTGGGAATCCAGATATTCTCAGGCTTCCGTGCGCTATAGTGTCACTTGATTTCGAGAAGGCTTTCTATAGGCTGAGCCACCAGTACCTTCTCAAAACAATGACAACACTGGATTTTCCAAAATGTTTTATCAACATCATTGGTAGAACTGAAACCTGGTCGTCAAGGAAGGCAGGATTCGGTTACGATTGTGGACGGAGCCGTAATGAGTTGCTATTGGTTCCTTTTTGCAATTAAACACATTTATTTTAAAACGGTAATTCCAGACTCAGCAGTAAATAAAGATATCACACGTCATTAATGAAGGAATAAACAACTGTGTAATTAATAGTGCTTTCAGTGCGTTACAATTTACCAAATGAGCATAAAATACAGACACAACAAATAATGTTTTAAAAACAAGCCAATGTGTTCGCAGTTAAAATTTTAAATGAAGTAACCACAGTCACGGCTGAAGGCCTTTAACGCCAAGAATGGTAATTATAAAAAAATTTAACAAACATACTGTAAAACAGCAATGCAACAGCAAATGTTAATTAAAAAAGACAGGCAACTGATCACCAAACGGGTGAGACAAAAGATGGTAAACTTGGTAGCACAACCATTTAAACCTGCTGTAACGCCAAGAATGGCAATTATATAAAAAATTTAAAAAACATACAGTAAAACAGCAAATACAACAGCAGGGTTAATTTAAAAGGACAACCAACTGATCACGAAACAGGGGAGACAATGACGGTAAACTTGGTAGGGCAACCATTTAAACATTCTGTAACGCCAAGAATGGCAATTATATTTAAAAAAACTTAGAAACATACAATAATAACACACAAGCGCCAGTCACAGGCGGTGCTCCAGGGATCGACCTCTGAGTAGGTCCGACAAAAAACATTTTGGTGAGCGATGAGACAGGCAGCCAAAAGTTGCTATTCACTTCACAAGATGGTTACTCAGATTAGTGGCAGTCTAACGAATGATTAATGATAATCTTGCTGAGGCTACCTGACGTCAAATAAACCAAACGCAAAGATGTAAAAACACGCCAAAGCCGGAACCGGCGGTCTGGACGCTGCCCGCGGAATACTGTGCTTAGAGCGCCTGGAACGAGAAAGGATTCACTAACACCAGAGTAGAAGACTCGCCAATCAATCTACAATCAAGAAAGCTGTCAAAACTACACCCCTCAGCAGACAGCAGCGGCAAGGCGAGGAAACGTACACTGCCGTTTTATACACTAACCCCCATGGCAGGTAACTGGGGCGTTAGCGTGCACGAGGCAGGAAAAATACCGCTGGTTGAACTTAACAAACAGTAACAAACTGACCGCAATAAATAGTTATTAGAAGTCGAGGAAAGCTAATCAGATCCGCCTTCCCCAAGCACTCCAGTCGCTGCACTTCGCCTCGGCAGAACTACGAGCAGCAACACGAAGCCAGGTCACTGGAGAATCTCAAGATCTCGCAATGGTGGAAGTTTCTCCACTTGAATCCAAATGCGCTCAAAGTCTGCAGGCTCCGGTTTACCAAGAGGTCGTGCGCCCTGCGACCACAGGCCTTCCAACCGGCAGTCGTTGCACGCCGCCAGCAGTGCCGGCATGTCTTCGCACTGGGTGGACCTGGCTCCTCCTGAGTCCCCGACCGAAGTGCACACACACACGACTCGGACTAACAACGATGTCGCTCCAAGGATAGGGCCACAGTTACTACATATCGATAACCTCCACTGCTGCCACTAGCAGACAGGAAACGCTTGGAAAACCAAGTGGCTCCAGTTAACACGAGAAGAAGACAAACAATCGCAACCATGTAAGCTAAATGATACGGTCTGGCCTCCAACAGAGGACGGAAACCTACAAACAGGACCAACGCGAGCCGCAGCACGGCTCAAGAACTTTGAAGAACAACATATCAAAAATTGTGATTAATGGTCAGCTAACCAGGCAACTTTCATTCACAAGTTCGTTGCGACATGGTTGATCGATGCCTTGTTTGCCATTGCCATTGTCATTGACCCCCTGCTAGCCACACTGCAGAAACAAATACTAGGGCTGCACATACAGGGCTCTCCATATGGTATATATGGCATACATAGATAATGTGGGACTCGTGATCACTGGTGAAAGTGACTTGGGGAGAAGGCATTGCAGGTCATCGACAAATACGAGCTTGCATCAGGTGCGAAACTAAGCAAAACTAAATCACACGTCATAAATGTAAGGCATGGAATATCTTTGCAGAACACGGGAGACCTCAATGCGGTCACACATAAACAAATTCTGGGTATCGACTAGATGTCTAATATAAAGCTCTAGCTGCAGACTCTAGGAAAATCCTTGCCAGCGTGCCAGCCAGCGTTGAATATCATAGAGTGAAAATGCTTGACGTCATCCAAAAGGCGGCCTTTCCAAAAATGTACGGGATCTCTAAAGTCAAGTATGTGGCACAGATTTTACCCATACCACGTGACACAGCAGCAAGAATTCTCTCAGCTTTCGGTCATTTTGTAACTCGTAGTAACATTTTAAGTAAAGTTTGTCACGTTGACCCTATCAGCTGAAAACAGCGGATTAAATCTCACCGTCGTTGGAAGACAATCAGAAGCTTTATTTGTGTGTTCTACATACAAACTATGGAAGAAGACACCAAGACACCCACCAGCCTCAACGACCCACTTACTAGACTAAATTATACCCACTGTCTTGAATCTACTCATAGATGTACGGCGCATTCCCAGCGGCTTCTATCATTTTCAACAATTTGTGTTCGAACTCAGTTGTATCAGATCAGAGACCGCCACTCGAATATGGAAAAAGTTAAGAACATACAACGTGATTCACGAAGATACGCAGATATTTTAATATGTTATTCTATAAGTAAAACTAAGGAAAAAATTCATATAAACATAGGTCCGCAAATGTTTAGTTACGGAGTTACGTCTAATACAAGATATTTTGCCTGAAATTTAGCAAAATCGCTAATATGAAGCCATCGCTAAACGGTAAGAGGTTAAAGCAAAGCACGATTTCCATTTATTTTGTTGTTATTGATCTAGTGAATCTAATAAAGCATGTCCCAGACGTGAATCTGCAATAGTTTTTCAGAACATCCAGAGAAGCAAAGAAGTAATTTCGTAAAAATTTTAATTTATTTGGCCCAGTTTGGTTTTTAAATTCCAGACAATTGCACAAACTTTTCAACAGATGTTGTAGAGAATTTAATTTTCGGAAAATGATGGTAATAACGTTAACTGGAACTGTATGAATGCGTCAGATAATCTGCTTTTATTAATACCGTAGCGCACGTGAATTCATGTTAAACCGAAAAAAAACAAAGCTCAGTGTTAAGGAAGTTGTACAGTGTACATACAGTTTCACAATACATCCACAGTAAATGTTCAAAAACGTCTCAACGGAGTTCAATTCATTTAGCTGCACCTGTATGAACAGATTTTATTGCTCGTTTCAGTTTCACAGGGTTGTTCTTAATTTCGTCTATTGCATTCTTAATGCGAGGAAGTAATGCCTCACGTGTATCTACATTGTCCTCATTAACTATGTACTTCATCCTTCGCCATACACAAAAATCCGTTGGTGTTGAGTCGGCCGATCTGAGTGGCCACAGACAGGTAGCACCACGACCAATCCATTTCTGGCGAAAATGTTCATTGGCGTTGGTGAAATGTAGGCGCGCCGCCATGTTAAAGGTACATTTGCAATCGCGTTGGAAGTGGAACATCTTCGAGTAAGCGGGGCATTTCTTCTTGAAGGAACTGTAAGTACGTCTCGTCAGTTAGACGACCTGGGAAAATGAATGGTCCAATAAACTGTGTGTTCATTATACCACACCACACGTTTATGCTAAATCACTGCTGTAAATTGCGTTGGATTGTTGCCTGTTGGTTTGCCTCAGACCATACGTGCTCGTTATGTAAATTGTTTATACCATCTCGAGAACCGGCGGAAGTGGCCGAGCGGTTCTAGGCACTACAGTGTGGAGCCGTGTGACCGCTAGGGACGCAGGCTCGAATCCTGCCTCGGGCATGAACGTTTGTGCTGTCCTTAGGTTAGTTAGGTTTAAGGAGTTCTAAGTTCTAGGGGACTGATGACCACAGCAGTTAAGTCCCATAGTGCTCAGAGCCATTTGAACCATTTTTAAACCATCTCGAGCAAACTGTATCTCATCAGTAAATAAGATGTATTTGTGTAACTGCCGATTAGTATTTAACGAATTACGCAATCCAAGTGAAGGGCAGGATCTCCTGGATGTAAATAAGCACTTTTTGTTTATGGTAAGGATACAGATTATGGCACTTGAGTGTACGCCATACATCAGATTGTGAAATGCCTAATCACTGAGAGATACGTCGCATGCTGGTAACCGAGCTGTGTTGAACAGCATCCATAATATCCCCATCATCGTCTTCACCTATCGAGCGCTGGTATTGATTATGAACGCTATGTAGAGAACCTGTCTCCCGTAACATTCGAAATACTCCACTGATTGTTCGTGCATTCGAAATCCTCCGAGTTGGATAACGTATGCGATATTTGTTAACTGCAGCAGTAACATTACCATCACATTTGCCATAAACAAACACCATATCGGCGTATTCTTCTGTCGTAAATTTGAAAGGCATACCTGTTCTATAAATAATCTATAAACTAGAACAGTTACTATGTGATTTCACTTAAATACATTGTTGTTATTATGTTCTTTCACTGAACAATACAGAAAATTAACACGTTTCAAAGTTAGGAATCGACTGAAGCAACTCACTAACGGTTTCCAACAATCACATAAACGTTTCTACATTCTTAATAGAAAGTAAACAAATTTATTTGTACAGTAGTCTTTGCTTCTCTAGATGTTCTGGAAAACTACTGCAGATACACGTCTGGGACATGTTTTATTATATTCATCAGTTCAATAACAATAAAATAAATGGAAATCGTGCTTTATTTTAACCTTGTACAGTTTTGCGAAGGCTTCATATTAGCGAAGTTGCTAAATTTCAGGCAAAATATTTTACTACCCGCAACTCCGTAACTAAGCATTTGAGGACCCATGTTTACAAGAACTTTTTCCTTTAGCTTTACTTATAGAATAACATATTAAAATATCTGCTTATCTTCGTGAATCACACATTATATGTGAAATTAATGGAAAACAAAAGCAGAAATGTGATTGAAAAAAAAAAAGAAATACCCACACCATAACTGGAAGGTAATTTGGAAAAATATCAACGCCCCTCAGCTATCAACAAATGTTAGAACTTTCGGTACAAGGCAGTAAACAGGAAAGTAGCAACCAAAGTGAAACTTCATGCCATTCATCTGGGTGACTCGCAAACGTGTGAGAATTGCGACCTCACAGACACCGAAGAACATAGGTTTGTGGGCACTCAAGTAAGGACATCTGGTGAGTTATCAAACAAATGCTAGGCACGATAACAACAACAGTACCCCCCTCCCCAATTCCCTGCCTATCGATTTTTTGAATCCTAGTGATGTGTATATCCTATTCTTTACATAAAGAAATACTCTAAACTGGCTAAATGCCCAAACGGTACATTACCTCCTAATTGAAGAAAATAAAACAAAAGATGATTTCCAAATGTATCTCTTTATTTCAAGATCATCACCTAATGAAGACGAAAGACTATAAGAAAAACTTCGCAAACTTTTTAGCAAATACAATAACGTGAAACATTGCGTGCAAAGTGAAAAGAACAAGACCTAAACTCAAGAACAAAATAACGAATTCTCGTTCAGTTTTTTTCCTCTCATACGGTATTTTTCTAATTAATCTTTTATTTCCTTTTTTTTAAGGAAACAGAAATCTGCTCTAAAATACATAGCCCAGAAGCACCTTATTTTGTGTAGAAGCAATATGGAAGGAAAACTATCCTCACGGGAGAAGACGTCCTACTTTTTGTTATATTTTATATTATTCTGTCCCGTTTGTCAAAACTTCTTTTAACCAGAATAAGTGACTGCCCTAATTTCTTCTGTACTCGGTTGAATTCATCGTTACCCGAAGCCTCCAAACTAGCAGCACGGAGATTCCGGCGAATAGAGTGCTCGGAGCTAAGAGAAGACCAACTTGGCAAACAACTTCGGGAAACTGCTGTACAGGATGTCCTACAAGATATTGCGAAATAAACCGGAAAACAAACCATTGTGAAGACGAACTTAGAGGCCGTCGCTCAGCTGAGATAGTTTCTTTGCAGACATGGACTTCTGGATGAAGCATTAAAAAACCATGCACGAAAGTAACGGACCGACTTCACGACAGGTATTGGGGAGGCATCGCGCTATTATTAAAATAAAATGTGATCTAGTGGCTAGGATATCTGGCTCTCACCCAGGATGCCCGCGTTCGATTCCTGGTACCGGAATTACGCATTTTGCTGCTTCTCTTACGCTCCTTGTCCCGACAAATAAAAAAATCTATAGATGACTAATGTTTTCAGTCGTTTAGCTTCAGTACCGCTAGCAGCCTCTGGCACTTCGAAGTTGAAAGCTGACAAGCTGTTAGGGCCCTTTTTTCGCCGTTCAATGTACAAGAAAGTTTCGTTAAGTGACGATCCCCGTATAAAGCCACAAGTTAGGTCTGTGTCTGTGTGGATCAGATCATTCACGCACTGTAGGAGAGACTGAGAATAGGTCGTTTGAGGAATTTAGTCCAGTGAGTCACTGTATAGGGACTCAACTACGAATGACTGAGATTAAGAGTGTCTACATCTACATCACTACTCAGCAGTTCACAAATAATTATTTGGCAGAGGGTTCAGAGAATCATTTTCAGACTGACTCTCGACAATTCCTGTCTCGAATACCACGAGGGACAAATGAACCTCTAAATCTTTCCGTGCGAGCTCTGATTTCGCGTATTTTGTTACTATTATCACTTCTCCCTACGTGGGCGGGAGTTAACAAACTGACTACTTTAAGAGAGTCAACAACGGCAACGTTCAGCAGTTCCCTAATGCTGAAGAAAAAATCTGCAGTTCCCTTATACCAGAGTGAGATTTTCAGTCTGCGACAGCTGCTCCCTCGTCTCAAAATGCCCACTACTCGAGCATTCGTGACAAGTCCCAGGACGAGATTTAAAGCCAGATCCCACCTATCACCGGGAGTTTGCCACTGATTACCTATACGACCTCGCATTATGGACGTACTCAAAACTTTAACCCGCCACCAGTTCCTTCTTTGTGGCGGTCCGTGAAGAAGATCCGGATAGCGAAATGGGTAACAGACCGCCCGTGAAGCAGTAATGGTTCAAATGGCTCTGAGCACTATGGGACTCAACTGCTGAGGTCATTAGTCCCCTAGAACTTAGAACTAGTTAAACCTAACTAACCTAAGGACATCACAAACATCCATGCCCGAGGTAGGATTGGAACCTGCGACCGTAGCGGTCTTGCGGTTCCAGACTGCAGCGCCTTTAACCGCACGGCCACTTCGGCCGGCGCGAAGCAGTAATCTCGGCTCAAATCTCTGTTCAGCACATAGTTTTAACTTTGCACAAATGTTCATCGCAGCGAAAACGTTGCTAGACGCAAATAAAATCATGTATAGAAGTAAGCCGGCCGTGGTGGCCAAGCGGTTCTAGGCGCTACAGTCTGGAACCACGCGACCGCTACCGTCGCAGGTTCTAATCCTGCGTCGGGCATGGATGTGTGTGATGTCCTTAGGTTAGTAAGGGCCGGCCGCGGTGGTCTAGCGGTTCTAGGCGCGCAGTCCGGAACCGCGCGACTGCTACGGTGGCAGGTTCGAATCCTGCCTCGGGCATGGATGTGTGTGATGTCCTTAGGTTAGTTAGGTTTAAGTAGTTCTAAGTTCTAGGGGACTGATGACCAGAGATGTTAAGTCCCATAGTGCTCAGAGCCATTTGAACCATATAGAAGTAAACACCTGTCCCGGTTCATGGTTAACACTCTCAGTTGAAGGCTACCTATCTAAAAGAGTCCAGCAGCAACAAAATTTTGAATTTCCATACATCGCACGATTATTGAGTATAGTTAAAACATTTTAGTCCTTAAATAATCTACTCATTAAGAGATTTAATCTTATGTAAACGATTTAACGCAGTAGGACAAGTACACTGCTTGACAACTGTAAGGAACGGAGACGTTGTTGGATAGGAATAATCACATGCAACGATGGACGAAAAGAAAACCAATACATTCGTAACAGAAACTGACAAGTACGAAAAATGATACGGTTTTCAGCACATGTGAAAGCAGGTTTTCAGACATAAATAACTTTCATGTTTGACACAGGTCAGACTCCCAATGTAAAGATCGATATCGAACTCCCAGTAAGAAATATGCCCTCCTACGGCACTAACGGACAATTTGCAAATGTCATTCGTGCTGACAGCAGCAGCTGAGGAGTTCTCGGGTCATATTGTGCCATTCCTCTCTCAAGGCCGTTTTCAGTTCTTGCATGGTTCGGGGTGGTAGGTGTTCCTTGAGGAACACGGCTGCCAAGCGCATCCAAGGCATGCACCATACGGTTTAGGTCCAGAGAGTACGAAGGCCATTCCAAACGTTCAATATCTTCACTTTCCAGTGTGTCCGACACCTAAGTGATTCTGTGTGGGCGGGTATTGTCATCCATAAACAACAAGTCGGGACCTACCGTACACCTAACCTGATGGGTATGATCTAGCGTAATCTTTCTGCAGTGCCGTTGTGCTGTAATGGTACCTCGCACGAAGATATATAACGGTGACCGACCATTGTGCGTAATGTCTGTCCCCACAATATATATACAGGGTGTTTCAAAAATGACCGGTATATTTGAAACGGCAATAAAAACTAAACGAGCAGCGATAGAAATACACCGTTTGTTGCAATATGCTTGGGACAACAGTACATTTTCAGGCGGACAAACTTTCGAAATTACAGTAGTTACAATTTTCAACAACTGATGGCGCTGCATGTGATGTGAAAGATATAGAAGACAACGCAGTCAGTGGGTGCGCCATTCTGTACGTCGTCTTTCTGCTGTAAGCGTGTGCTGATCACAACGTGCAAGTGTGCTGTAGACAACATGGTTTATTCCTTAGAACAGAGGATTTTTCTGGTGTTGGAATTCCACCGCCTAGAACACAGTGTTGTTGCGACAAGACGAAGTTTTCAATGGAGGTTTAATGTAACCAAAGGACCGAAAAGCGATACAATAAAGGATCTGTTTGAAAAATTTCAACGGACTGGGAACGTGACGGATGAACGTGCTGGAAAGGTAGGGCGACCGCGTACGGCAACCACAGAGGGCAACGTGCAGCTAGTGCAGCAGGTGATCCAACAGCAGCCTCGGGTTTCCGTTCGCCGTGTTGCAGCTGCGGTCCAAATGACGCCAACGTCCACGTATCGTCTCATGCGCCAGAGTTTACACCTCTATCTATACAAAATTCAAACACGGCAACCCCTCAGCGCCGCTACCATTGCTGCACGAGAGACATTCGCTAACGATATAGTGCACAGGATTGATGACGGCGATATGCATGTGGGCAGCATTAGGTTTACTGACGAAGCTTATTTTTACCTGGACGGCTTTGTCAATAAACAGAACTGGCGCATATGGGGAACCGAAAAGCCCCATGTTGCAGTCCCATCGTCCCTGCATCCTCAAAAAGTACTGGTCTGGGCCGCCATTTCTTCCAAAGGAATCATTGGCCCATCACGCTGCATCACGCTATCTGGACATTCTTCGTGAATTTGTGGCGGTACAAACTGCCTTAGACGACACTGCGACCACCTCGTGGTTTATGCAAGATGGTGCCCGGCCACATCGCACGGCCGACGTCTTTAATTTCCTGAATGAATATTTCGATGATCGTGTGATTGCTTTGGGTTCTCCGAAACATACAGGAGGCGGCATGTATTGGCCTCCCTATTCGCCAGACATGAACCCCTGTGACTTCTTTCTGGGGGACACTTGAAAGACCAGGTGTACCGCCAGAATCCAGAAACAATTGAACAGCTGAAGCAGTACATCTCATCTGCATGTGAAGCCATTCCGCCAGACACGTTGTCAAAGGTTTCGGGTAATTTCATTCAGAGACTACGCCATATTATTGCTACGCATGGTGGATATGTGGAAAATATCGTACTATAGAGTGTTCCAGACCGCAGCGCCATCTGTTGTTGAAAATTGTAACTACTGTAATTTCGAAAGTTTGTCTGCCTGAGAATGTACTGTTGTCCCAAGCATATTGCAACAAACGGTGTATTTCTATCGCTGCTCGTTTAGCTTTTATTGCCGTTTCAAATATACCGGTCATTTTTGAAACACCCTGTATATATATGTTCATGAACATTCTGTGAAGTGCAGCGAGCTCCCGTCTCTCTCCGCACTCACTGGTGGCCAGAATGAGTTACCAAAGTGAAATATCATTGCAGAACACCACTCTAGATCACTGTTGCTAACACCAACCAACATACTCTCTACACCAACGAACTCTTTTCCGACGATGGCGTGATTGAAATGGATAGCATTTAACACGCTTCCGAACATTCAAACTAGCCCAATTTAATGGCTGCGAAACAGTTCTGGCAGCTGTTGCAAAGTCTGCAGCAATCTGTCTAGGACTGAGATGTGTATTCCTTTTTCCCACTCGAACTACGTATCGGTACTCTTGCGGAGTGGTGGCCTGCCTACGACCACTGACATTATTCCGCGTAGCATTACCACCTTCAGCGGCCTTAATCGCGAGGTGACACTTTGAGTGGCTTCGAGCCGTTCAGCTGCCCGTCCACGATCGTAAGCACTCAAATGTTGTCTTCCAGACGTGTTGCCTTACCATACAGAATATCGCACTAATCGGTTCCACAACAACATTTGTCAAACGCCGTACTGCATGAACTTTCGAATGCATACAGACCGTTCGTGCACAGGCTTCGCTGCAGTTCACACGTCCCCCGCCCTCTACATTTCCATTTCCTACTTTCGGTGGGGTGTTCCCTAACAAGTGTCATTTGTTTCTTAGCAACGATAAAGCCGTGTGTTATAGTTAGAAACCGTGTATGTGTCTTGAAGCGGCGTAACTCACAGCGCACAAATACCCATATTACACTACTGGCCATTAAAATTGGTACACCACGAAGATGACGTGCTACAGACGTGAAACTTAACCGACAGGAAGAAGGTGCTGTGATATGCAAATGATTAGCTTTTCAGAGCATTCACACAAGTTTGGTGCCGGTGGCGACACCTACAACGTGCTGACATGAGGAAAGTTTCCAAACGATTTCTCACACACAAACAGCAGTTGACCGGTGTTGCCTGATGAAACGTTGTTGTGATGTCTCATGTAAGGAGGAGAAATGTGTACTATCACTTTTCCGACTTTGATAAGGTCGGATTGTAGCCTATCGCGATTGCGGTTTATCGTATCGCGACATTGCTGCTCGCGTTGGTCGAGATCCTATGACTGTTAGCAAAATATGGAATCGGTGGGTTCAGGACGGTAATACGGAACGCCGTGATGGATCCAAACGGCCTCGTATCACTAGCAGTCGAGATTACAGGCATCTTATCCGCATGGCTTAACGGATCGTGCAACCACATCTAGATTCCTGAGTCAACAGGTGTGGACGTTTGCAAGATAACAACCATCTGCACGAACAGTTCGACGACGTTTGCAGCAGCAGGGACTATCAGCTCGGAGACCATGGCTGCGGTTACCCTTGACGCTGCATCACAGACAGGAGCGCCTGCGATGGTTTACTCAACGACGAACCTGGGTGCACAATGGCAAAACTTTATTTTTTCGGATGAATCCAGGTTCTGTTTACAGCATCATGATAGTCGCATCCGTGTTTGGCGACATCGCGGTGAACGCACATTGGAAGCGTGTATTCGTCATCGCCATACTGGCGTATCACCTCGCATTGACGGCACTTTGAACAGTGGACGTTACATTTCAGATGTGTTACGACCCGTGGCTCTACCCTTCATTCGATCTCTGCGAAACCCTACATTTCAGGAGGATAATTCACGACCGCATGTTGCAGGTCCTGTACGGGCCTTTCTGGACACAGAAAATGTTGGACTGCTGCCCTGGCCAGCACATTCTCCAGATCTCTCACCAATTGAAAACGTCTGGTGAATGGTGGCCGAGGAAGTGGCTCGTCACAATAAGCCAGTCACTACTCTTGATGAACTGTGGTATAGTGTTGAAGCTGCATGGGCAGCTGTACCTGTACACGTCATCCAAGCTCTGTTTGACTCAATGCCCAGGCGTATCGAGGCCGTTATTATGGCGAGAGGTGGTTGTTCTGGGTACTGATTTCTCAAGATCTATGCACCCAAATTGCGAGAAAATGTAATCACATGTCAGTTCTAGTATAATATATTTGTCCAATGAATACTCGTTTATCATCTGCATTTCTTCTTGGTGTAGCAATTTTAATGGCCAGTAGTGTATATTGTTCCAGTGTTTGAGAATGAGCCTCTCCAGGAGACACCGCCTGAAAGAAGCACTGTCCGTGTGAGTGGAGAGGTTTGCACGTTCAGATGACACTAAAAGCTATGCCGGCGGTAGTGTAGCTACTGGCAGGGCCTCCGAAGCCGGACAGGTCTTAGTCGAAGAACCAGACGAAGTGTGTCTCACAACGACCTATCTTTCCACTCCCTGTCCTTCATCCTTTCACATTTATAAGAAAGGGGGAGATGAACCTCGACAGCTGTAGAGGAAGTAATTCATCTAGGAGAAGATTACCCCAAAATGAAATACCTTGGTCCTCCAGGTTGGTGGTTGGCGATGGGTTACCACTCCATCACGGAAAATTTGTCAACAGACTACAAGGAAGCCTAGGAATTTGGTAATACAAAATAGACGAAAAGTGCGAGAACAAGTTTTACGATTTGGAACATGATATGTTCGTAGTTTATATAAAACAGGTGCCGCAATCAGTCTAGTCAAGGAGTTCCAAAGATACAAGATGGATCGTGTCGCTTTGCAGGAACTCCGTTGGGAGAATGCTGGTACCCTAGATATCGAGAAGTACACAATATTTTATGGAGGCTGAGAGACAGGACACAAACTAGGGTATGGCATTTTGTGTGAGTAAGGCTCTGGCTGCTAATGTATCTGGGTTTGAGGCTGTGAGCCTCAGAATAGAAGTTTTAACAATAGATGTAGAGAGATGTAAAATATCGTTTGTGAATTGCCATGTACCCACAGAAGCAAGTTCATCCCAAGTGAAGGATGAATTTTACGCGGAACTGGAGGTAGTCATAGATACCATCTCAAATAATAGTTGCGAAGTCCTACTGGGAGACATGAATGTGGAAGAGAGAACGTATCCCAGTCAACAACTGGGAGACACAGTCTTCATGAACCCAGCAATGACAATGACAAGATTCATAACTTTTGCAGCATCCAAAGGGATATTCATAACCAGCAAAAATTCCAACGGAAGGATATACATAAGGGAACTTGGGTAACGCCAGATGGTAAAACAGTTAATCAGGCAGACCACATTGCAATAGATATCAAAGCAAAGAACTGGGTGATGGATGCAAAGACAGCAAGGGGTCCAGAGTGTGGGAGTGATCATTTCCTCGTAAACAGCTGGCTAAAAGTACAACCCAAAGCCAAAGTTAGAAATAACCTTAGAAAAGTTGTACACTACCATATCGATGCGCTGAAAGACAACACAAAGAAAGAATTTCAGCTCC
The DNA here is from genome assembly GCF_023864275.1 of Schistocerca cancellata. Lineage (NCBI taxonomy): Eukaryota > Metazoa > Arthropoda > Insecta > Orthoptera > Acrididae > Schistocerca > Schistocerca cancellata. Next base: position 809,809,832 of record NC_064626.1, on the reverse strand, counting down.
AGCTCAACAACCGCTTTGAAAATCTGCAGGAAGAGGTTTCACAAGAGAACACAGATGAAATGTGGAAAGAAGTTAAGGTTGCCATAAATGAGGTGGCGAATGTAGTCATCAAGAAGCAGATCAGAGGCAAAAAGATTTGGTTTGGAGCAAGAGAAGAGAAGCCAAGGAGAGCTAGTTACAAGGGGCTGATTTTGCGCAAGGCAAAGCACAGTTCGAGGAAGTTCGGAGAACTACTCAAGCAACCCTGAGAAGATCAAAGAGAATGTACGTTAAAGGATTGATAGATGAGGCTCATCAAGGTTTCTTGGGGAAAGAGGCGCGAAAGATGTACCAGAAAGTAAAATTCTTCAAGAAAGTATATCAGAGCCGCCAAAAATTCTTCAAAGACAATAATGGGAGCATACTCATCAGTGATCCTGACATTGATGAAAGGTGGAAACAATACTTCAAGGAACTTCTCAACTGTGATGAACCTAGAGACCTCTTTGAATTTCAGTTTCCTGACATTGCAGATTTAGACTATCCTCCACCCACACTGGAGGAAATAAAGAATCGGATAATGATGCTAAAGAAGAACAAAAGCCCAGGAGAAGATGGAATCCAGGCAGAAATTATTCAAGCTGGAGGGGAGGGACTCCACAAGAAAATTCACCAATTAATCAAGGGGAGCTGGGTTTTGGAGAAGATCCCAGAAGATTGGAAGACAGCTGTCATGTTACCTATACACAAGAAAGGCGACAAAATGAACTGCACTAACTGCAGAGGAATCGCCCAACTGAATGTCGGCTGCAAGGTCTTGTCCAACTGTATACTGGATAGAGTACAGCCATTTGCAGAAGAAGTGATTGGTGAATATCAGGAGGGACTCAGAAAGGGCCGTTCAACTGTGGACAACATCTTTGTGCTGCGATAACTCACCGAAAAGTTGTGGAAGTATGGCGGAGAACTTCATGTGCTCTTCATAGATTTTAAGAAGGCGTATGACTGCATCCACGAGAAGAGCTTGAGGAACTGCCTAACGTAGTTTGGAATACCTAAGAAACTCGTCAGCCGAGTTGGAATTTGTCTCACTGATTCAAAAGGCAAAGTGAAGCTCGGAAACCAACTCACGGAGAGCTTTAACATAAACACAGGATCGAGACAAGGAGATGGTGTGTCATCGGTATTATTCAACTTGACACTTGAAAAGATGATGAGAGAAGTCTCTCGTAAAAGCTTCAAGGGTATAGAGGTAGAGGGTGAGAAAATTACACATCTCGCGTTTGCTGATGATGTGGCCCTGTTGTCCAGATCCAAGGAGGAAATAATGCGGATGAATGAAAGAGTGGAGGCGGAAGCAAGCAAAACTGGACTCTTTGTGAATGAATTAAAGACGGAAATCTGGTGCTGAGCAGGACCCATGTTTATTCAAGAGATCCACTCCATCCTTTGATAGTCGGAAACCGATCATACAAAAGGGTTCGTGAATTTAAATAGCTGGGGGTAATATTTACAGAGGACGCAGCATGTGAAGCAGAAATGAAAGCGAGGATCCAAGCCGCCAACCGATCATACTTTGGTCTCAGTCAACAGCTTGCATCGCGTGGTCTTTCGAGTAATTTCAAATTCCAACTGTATAAAACAATGATTCAACCCTTAGTACTGTATGGTTGTGAAACTTGGAGTCCGGAAAAACGTTTGAACAATCTTCTTGTTTTTGAGCGGAAAGTCTTAAGGAAGATCTTTGGTCCGGTACAAGATGAGATCACTGAAGAATGGAGGATCAGACATAATTGTGAACTAGACGAAATGTACAATAGACCAAAAATTGTAGGATTGATAAGAACCAAGCGCCTTGTATGGGCAGGACATGTCAGTCAGATGGATAAGTGCCGATGGCCTTTGAAAGCCATGGATTATGCTCCCTAGGAAGACCAAAGAAGAGATGGAGAGATCGAATCCATGAGGACTGGCTGCAGATTGGAATAGAGAATGATTGGCGCCAGGAGGCGCAAAACAGAACCCAGCGGAGGAACCTTGTAGCAGCGTGAGGTCCTTTGGCCGTGATCGCGTAAAATATTTGAGAATGAGAGCACTTAGTGACCTGCAACAAACTTTACTCATGATTTCAGGCCTTTGCTAACTTTTCAATCGCTGACAACCCCCACGGAACGATGAAAGGAAAAAACGTTTATCACACACCGCATTTTAGTTCTTCAGATAATTTATTTAGCAACTTCCATTGCTCTTGCGTGAAGCCCTGTTTTCCCATTCTTGGCACATACATTATCCAAACATTCCTTTTCCTGCAGAGCGATTCTTCATTTACCTGCGTCTCTTCCAGAATCCAGGAAAATGTCCGGTTGCTTAGCTGAGTGGTAACGTGTTTGCAAACCATGCAGTGGGCCGTGGTTCGACTCTCAGCTGGGCTGGAGATTTTCTCCACTCGTAGACAGAGTGTGGTGTGGTCCTCATCATCCATTCATCATCAACATGCAAGTCGTCAAAAGTGTAGCGTTACCTGAAATAAGACCTGCATCCCGACCTTCCCCAGATGGGGTCTCCCTACCAACAATGCCACACGATCATTTTATTTCTACAAAAATCGTTTCATGGATCTTTAGACAGACGTCTGGCTCGTCCATCTTAAGTCACTGCTGACCATACAAGGCAACAATGTGACATGCAGAAACTACAAGAGGGAGTCCACACACAAGGCAATTAAAGATATTAGCTGTCAGTGGGCACTGATTTATATCAACGGTGCAAGTTGGAAATATGTGCCAGGTCAGGGCTCGAACCCGGGTCTTCTGCTCACTAGGTAGAAGCGCTGACCATTGCGGCTTCCAGACATAGTGGTCACCACAGCTGCACCGACTAAACTAACGCGCCTCCTGTCAGATCCAAATTGAAAGCTTATGCAATACACTGCTGATGTAGTGCTGCTCATTAGCCGTATTACATACCAGTGGTGTCCGTTCTTTTGGACCTATAATTAAGGTGATGACGGCCAATTATCCCTTCAGTGCAGATGCACACCAAGCCTTGTGGAAGTCAGCGTCATGCTGTGAGTAATGAGGCTAAAGAGCGGGGGCACCACATCATGAGTGTGTGGTATAAGTTGTGAATTTGGGTATGACGGGAGGCGTGCTAGAATAGTTTGTACGACTGCAGTGACCATGATGTCTAGGTTGGAATAGTAGTCAGTGCACCTACCTAGTAAACAAGAGACTGGGTTTGAATGTCAGTCCAGCATCAATTTTCAACTTGTCCAACTGACGTAAACCAATGTCCGCTGGCAGTTAATGTCTTTAATCCCTTTGCGTCTTTATTCATAGCGCCTGCAGGGTAAAAATGGTGTCTGTTGTTTTTTTATTTTTATTTCTTTTATTTATTTACTTATTGTTCCGTGGGACCACATTAAGGAGAAGTCTCCATGGTCATGGAACGAGCCAATACATGAAATTTTAACACGATTGTAGAAACAGATAAAATGAAATATAAGAAACATATTCAGGCGACACGTCATTACTTTAAATAAAGAAATCAAGAATGTAACACTGGAATTTGCTTAATTTTTTAGCTCTTCCAGGAGCTTCTCGACAGAATAGAAGGAGTGAGCCATGAGGAAACTCTTCAGTTTAGACTTAAAAGAGTTTGGGCTACTGCTAAGATTTTTGAGTTCTTGTGGTAGTTTATTGAAAATGGATGCAGCAGAATACTGCACTCCTTTCTGCACAAGAGTCAAGGAAGTGCATTCCACATGCATATTTGATTTCTGCCTAGTATTAACTGAGTGAAAGCTGCTAACTCTTGGGAATAAGCTAATATTGCTAACAGCAAACGACATTAAAGAAAATATATACTGTGAGGGCAATGTCAGAATTCCCAGATTTTTTAAATACCCTTTTTGAATCAGAAGAATTACCCCAAAAAATAATACCATATGACATAAGCGTATGAAAATATGCGAAGTAGACTACTTTTCGTGTTGAAATGTCACTTATTTTGTAAGTAGGCTGTTTATGTTTTCTTTATGTAAGTAGGCTGTTTATGTTTTCTTATTGGCAACGTTACGTAGCGCTCTGTATGAAAATCACTGGCTGTACTGTGTGCAGTCTGTGGCTAGTTTGCATTGTTGTCTGCCATTGTAGTGTTGGGCAGCGGCAGCTGGATGTGAACAGCGCGTAGCGTTGCGCAGTTGGAGGTGAGCCGCCAGCAGTGGTGGATGTGGGGAGAGAGATGGCGGAGTTTTGTAATTTGTCATGAACTGCTATATATATATTATGACTATTAAGGTAAATACATTGTTTGTTCTCTATTAATATCTTTCATTTGCTAACTATCCCTATCAGTAGTTAGTGCCTTCAGTAGTTTGAATCTTTTATTTAGCTGGCAGTAGTGGCGCTCGCTGTATTGCAGTAGTTCGAGTAATGAAGATTTTTGTGAGGTAAGTGATTTCTGAAAGGTATAGTTTAATGTTACTCAGGGCCATTCTTTTGCAGGGATCTTTGATAGTCAGATTGCGTTGCGCTAAAAATATTGTGTGTCAGTTTAAACACAGTCATATACAATTGTTCTAAGGGGACGTTTCAATTTCAGATACTGTTCTAATGGTAAATAAAGCGGCATTTAGTTTCTGAGCAAGATCCTGAACATGGGCTTTCCACAACAGCTCACTATCTATCCGTACGCCTAGGAACTTGAACTGTTCCGTCTCGCTTATAACGTGCCCATTCTGTCTGATTAAAATATCAGTTCTTGTTGAATTGTGAGTTAGAAACTGTAAAAACTGAGTCTTACTGTGATTTAGCATCAAATTATTTTCCACAAGCCACGAACTTATTTCATGAACCACATTATTTGATAATGTTTCAATATTACACACAAGATCCTTCACTACTTCACTTCTTCTGAAGATGTCCAAAAGAACAGACACCACATATACCGAATGGGGAGTCTAACCTGACGCATCTTGTTTAGCGAGATTCTTTCTGGTCTTCGTGAGTGTGATGTGGAACAATTTCTAACGTGAATCTGTATCACATGAGGTTCACTTGTAACTGCGAAAAATTTTGTTGGAGCAGTTACAAGTATGTAACCCCATACAGTTGTTGTGCGAGCCCTGGTGTCTTTCCAATTGCTGAGTAACCGGCGTATCTGTGGGGCCGCCCTGTAGCGTCGCGGTTACCCGGGGAGGGCGTGAAGTGGGGGAGGGAGCACAGGGCCGCAGACGTGAGGCGTACGCCGTCAGCCGTCGCCACTCGTCGCCCGGCTGCAGGTGTGCAGCTGCCGGCTCAGCTGAGCTGCACGCTGAGGGTTTCATTAGGCGAGGCGCACGGCCGGATGCAGCTGTGTTTGCGCTTGCATGACGACCGCCGCGGCCATTAGACTGATTGGCGGGGCTCGCGTTACGCCAGTCATCGCTGCGTTGCGTGACGTTAGCTGTCTCGCAGGTGCCGGCTCACAAGCGTCCCTCAATGTGCGATTAAATCCTGCCGTGCGCCGTGACCTACAACTGCTGCTCGGAGGTGAACGAAATTATTAGTGACAGCAGCCTCACTTCTTCTTCTTAAATCCACGTCGTACCATCTAGCACAGTGTGAAGTAAAATTAAATTTTCTAATAAGTAAAGACAAGTGTTTCCATCACGAAATCAAATAATTTCTAAAAGATTATTATTATTATCGAAATAATGTGACAGTGATTGCTTAAGTTACCAATAATTACATTTTTTCAAACACTACCATTAATGCGTGACACAATGTGGTGGATATTACAGTTTGTTAAACGAATATATGGACAACATCTTCATTACATATTCCACCTGTAAGTAAACTGTTTATCTGTTTGTCTGTTGGTAGCGCTATGTAGCGCTCTGTATTAAATCTCTGCGCAGTCTGTAAGAGACTCTCTGTGGCTGATCGGACTTGCAGCTGGAGGTGAACAGCCAGCAGTGATGGAAGTTTGGTGTGAGTAGTCAGCAGTGATGGAGCTTAGAGGTTAATAATTAACACTGTTGGAGGTTTGCAGTATTAGCGCGAGCGGACGATCTGGATGTGTCCGACTTGGAAATTGAATATTATTCATGATTCTATAATTTTTGGAATTGGATGTCACGGACGATTATATATTTTTTTGAACTGGATGTCACATTATTAAGGTAAAAATACATTGTTTTGCAACAAAATTTTTCCTTTGCTAACCACATGCCTGTCAGTAGTTAGAACCTTAGTAGTTAGAATTTTTTTATTTAGCTGGCAGTATTGGTGCTTGCGGCATTGCTGTAGTTCGTGTAATGAAGATTTTTTTGAGGTAAGTGACTTATGATATGTATGGGTCATTCTTTGGTATTAATTATTTGAAGTGTCCGTCCCCTGTACGTGAGTGGTCAGCGCGATAGAATGTCAATGCAAAGGGCCCGGGTTCGATCCCCGGCTGGGTCGGAGATTTTCTCCGCTCAGGGACTGGGTGTTGGGTTGTCCCAATCGTCATCATTTCATCTCCATCGACGCGCAAGTCGAAGTGGCCTCAAATCGAAAGACTTGCACCCGGCGAACGATCCACCCGACGGGAGGCCCTAGTCACACGACATTTTTAATTATTTGAAGTCAGGTTATCATTTTTGAGCAGTCAGATTGCGTTGCGCTAGGATATTGTGGGTCAGTGTTGAAATAATCATGTAGCAAACAGACAGTACATTCAGTTCCATTCAGCAGTTTAAGAAGGTTCACTTGCATTCAGCAGTTTAAGAAGGTTCACTTGCATTCAGCAGTTTAAGTAAAGACTTGATAAAGAAGTTTCACAACCACTACACACATACTTTGTATCATGCAACTATGACAGTGTAATTGACACATGTACATCACATTTGCTTAAATATCTCATGAAAGTGCCTTCTCCGAGTACTGTAAATGGCGACTGTAGGGTATGAGTGAAACACTAGTTGCTAGGAAGGGAAGTGGTGCAGATGAAACATGCTTTGTAACAAGTGTCTGCCCTGTATATGGATATATAGCTCTTTCTCTGGGAAGGAGTTGTACGTAACACTAACGATAAACTAAGAATTAATTATCATTCTGCAAAAAATAAAATAAAAACAGGTTCTCATAAATGAGCCATAGCATTTGTCACACTGACTCATTAGTTCATGGCTTAATAAGACATGGGCAAAATCTAATTTCATTTACCTTAGTCATTTTAAAAATAAAAATGTGCAAAGGAAAACCTTTTTTCATACAAAACTCGAGTTAGGTGCTAATGAAGATGGTGAGGGATGGAAGGGGGTACTAACTCACATCTCATTGCACTCACAGGTAATGGTCTCAGAAAAGTTGCTAACCACTGCTCTAGCATCTCCTAGTCTATATGAGGGTGATAATATTTACAATAATAACGACTGGTATGAACTATCGTTGGTCACATGTGTGGTACATCAGTCACTTAGCGTGATTTCACTGACGCGGTATTACAAACATCTAAGAATGAAAAACAAATAACACGGTGCTGTCATCACTATTTTGTCCCAAATATTCTGCTGCATCTATTTTTCCTGTTAATTGATGTTTATATAGCTCTTTATCTGACAACAACTACTTAGCGTCTCTAAATATGATAGTATATGATAGTATACTGGAGGGTAGCTTTGGAAAGGATATGTCAGGAAGAATCTAATTTTCGTTCTTTTCTTCATCGAATCCGAGCTTCAGTACCGTATCTAATAGCTTGATCGTTGACAGGAAGCTAAACCTTAATCTTCCTTCCTGAGAACGGTCATTCCAGTATAAAGTATAGTTAAATATTCAAGAAACACAATATAATTTTTATCCAATAAAATATCATCCTTTTTTGTCACCTTTCCAGTTTTCGGTATTGCGGTATTGTTAACAATTTTTCAGAAGGATTAAAAGAGACATATAGACTCTTATCGTCGTGTAATTCATTAATTCATTGGCTTCGAGTAAATATTCTCATGTGAACATTACAAAAGAAACAGCTCATCTTATTCGGTGTTGCAAAAATTAATCGTAATTTATGAATTTAGTTCACAAAGAGCAAACAGTAATCAGGGCTGAAAGTGCTACGATTTTCTCGGACAAACTGATAACTTAAACTGAAAGGATGTGGCAATGGATCTGCTAAAAGTAACAATTTTGCCTAGTTTTATAATAAAAATAGCCACGTTTACTAACTTAGAAATCATTAATGTCTTTTGCACATTTTAATTTGTTAATGTCGTAAAGTATTATACTTTGCGCAGGAACATGCAAGCAAAAAGAGTTAAAGGACACAAGAAACTCCTTAAGATTAATTTGGAGTTCACAGAATGTCATTCTGTATGCAAGTGTTTAAGCTATTGGAAACAGTAACAATAGTCTCACAATTTGTTCTACGCTGAAATTTACTGTCAGAGTTCCATGAGAGTACCAGATTGTTAGCAAACTTTCACATAGACAGTATAAAAATGAAAACTAATACACACTAGCCCACAGTAAATCTAAAATTAACTTAAACACGACTCAAATACAGGAGTGTCAAAATATTTCATACTATGTACTCAACAAAAATATATTCAAATGTGGATTTGTCCCCCTTCACAATTACTCTTGACTTAAACATTAGTGCTTGGGTTTCTCTTCCGTGGAAAGAGTGTATTTGAGTTAGTTAGATAGTTAGTCAGTTACTTAATTGATTATATGTTCCATAGTCATTTGAATGATTCTTTTATCAGTATGATGTAGAATGATTCAATTTACAAAATACGAATACATGATTTGTGTTATCATTAATGAATATATTATTATTTTTAGTCCTGCTCATGCAACTACACACAATTTTTTTTTCTCAGTAGGGCCTGCAGCATGAACTGCATCGAAATATGTCATTTTAAAAGAAGTAAATTCAAGTAGCTACAATGTAATATTCATTTGAGTGTATCTAGATGTTTCTACATAACTATCTTTCTTGTTTCGTCTTACATTGCCATTTTCAAGTGCACCTGTCGCTTTTTGAATAATGACTCCTACTTACATCTTACCAAGAACCTATTTTTATATATTATATATCCACTTATGTGTAGGTGGAGTTGATGACTGTGGCATCTAGGAACGATCTGTGAGCTTTCCATTGTGAAATATTGTTATTATAATCATGTAGCCTTTATAACGTGAAATTATTCGTGATAAGAATGGTTTGACAGGTACTTGAGAGTTGGGATCTTTAGATGCTATATGTTTACAAACTATTTTTATCTTTGGTAGTTGGAGTGCATTTGTTTGTTGCATAGATATTGTATGGTTAAATTTTTTTATTTATGTTCTCTGTGATTTCATATGTTTATCCTTCCTTGTGGTCGAAAATTTCAATAAAATTTTCTAAGCTGGGCTTGTGTTCTGTGTCAATTTGTTCATTCAGTAAGTCGTTCAGTAAATTTTTCGTGTGAATGTATATCTCCAGTTCTTCCAATATATTCACATTGGGTCATTTAGATATTTTGTGTCAAATTTGCGCAGTGTTTTCAGTGTGTTCGCTTTGTGGTTTCCGATTTTAAGTATCAGGTAGAATGTTGATTGATTGCTTTCACATGCTTTAGCATGTTCTTTGAATCTAATGTTGATGTTTTTCCGGTTTGTCTGATGTAGAATTTCGTACAGTTTACACAAGACATTTCGTGGACTCCTGACCTCGAAAATTCTTGGAATTTCTCTTTTCCTGATGGAATTTGTATTTCAGATTATTTGTCATTTTGAAGGATAATTTTACATTTGTCTTACGTAAAAGTGCATTCATTTTATTCGTTATGTGGCCTAGATAATTTGTAGGCACATGTGCTATTTTAGTTGTAGGTTCTTTCTTCAGAGTTATGTCCTTACCTGTGTTTTGTTAATTGGTTGTACACTCTGAGCACTTTATTTGGGTGCTATTTTTCTGTGGTATGTATTGTAGTGTTGGGATTTCTTTCTGTATTGCATGTTGCTCTAGTGGCAAATTTACATTTCTATTGACTGCTGATTTAAAAGTGCATTAGGAAGACAAGAGTTTATCTTGATGATGCTGACTGTAGTGGTCGCTTTCCTATACCTTTTGAATGGTGTTTGGTGCTTATTTTATTTATTCTCTGGTCGAGAAAATTTACAGAATTGTTGGTTTCAGTTTCTGTGGTAAAGTTTAATTGAGGATGTAAGTTGTTAAATGTCTGGTGTATTTCTTGGATGCCAGCAAGCTTACCATCTACTAGCAATACACAATCATTTACATGAAGTAACAAACAATTTTTCCATTCAATTTGGTATTGCACCTGAAAAATTTTACTTCTAATGTATTTATGAAAATGCCTGCCATCAGCTTGTGTATAAATTTTTTTATTAAATTCAGAATAATTTTGAGGGAGTGTGAGCTTTAACAGAGCTATGAACTCGTGGGTTGACGTAATACATGTTTTCTATGTTATTTTCATAATATTCATTATTACTGCAACTGGCACAGTGATATATAGATTTCTAATTTCAAATAAGATTAATTTCACGGTTGGTGATATTTGTATGTCTTTGATGGTATGCATTTTTTATTGTAAGTATATAGGATACTTAACAATTTATTTAGTTTTCTACTTAATAAGTAAGTTGGACTATTATGTATTTTATAATCGGATGAATAGGGGTACCTGGTTTATTTATCTTGGGTTGGGTGTGTAATGTAGGGGGTGTATGGATTCACAACATCCTATGTCTTCTTTTCTTGATCACTGAAAGTTGCATTACAGTTTTTATGGCTCTTTTAGTGTTAGTGATAAACTTCTCAGTGGCGTTATGTTATTTTTCTGTATTGTCATTATCTTGGAAAAAAATCTTGCCTCATTTACACAGCTAGTATGATTGATAGGAACTATACTATATCCTTTATCAGGTGTGACTATTATTGCATCATCAGTGATTAATTTACCATTTATGCTGTTGAGGGTATGGCACTCTGTAGGTCTATTATAGGTGTTTCTGTGTTGCAATTTTATTTCTACAATTTCTGTTACTTTTACTTTTAATTCATTGTTTCTTATGGAGAGATTAGTTTTGTCAGTGGCAATTTATTTTGCAGCTTTCAGCTATTTAATTGATGTACTGTATACCTGTGTACATATGTCGCATTTTAGGCCTTTATTGAGTAAGTCAATGTCTTCTTTCGTAAATTCTATGTTTGTTAGGTTTTTTATGTGTGTACCGAATTGATAAGGTGATGAGTTTCATGTTCAGATTGACGTCGATTAATTTATCAAAATTTTTTTTGTGTCTTTTACGTGTTTGTTGACTGTTGTGCATGACTTATCTATATATAAATCTTATTACATAATCATATATTAGCGGTGTTAAGCTTTTAGTTAGCCATGAACTTAAGCCTATGCCATAAAAGACGTGAAAATCCCGCAAACTCCGAAATTAATCGAATTTGATACCACAGATCTGTACACCAATGTAGCAGTTGTGGGAACAATAGATATTATAAGAAATAACATTCTGCATTATAGAGAAACATCTATCACACCAACCTAAAAATTCGCACATCTGCTGAAGCTCAGGCTGTCTCAAATGTCTGGTCGTATGTAAAGTACACAAGCGGCAAGACGCAGTCAGTACCTTCGCTGAGCATTGCCGATGGTACTGTTACCGACGACTGTGCCGCTAAAGCGGAGTTATTGAACGCAGTTTGCCGAAATTCCTTCACCAGGGAAGACGAATGGAATATTCCAGAATTTGAAACACGAACAGCTGCTAGCATGAGTTTCTTAGAAGTAGATACCTTAGGGGTTGCGAAGCAACTCAAATCGCTTGATACGGGCAAGTCTTCAGGTCCAGATTGTATACCGATTAGGTTCCTTTCAGATTACGCTGATACAATAGCTCCCTACTTAGCAATCATATACAACCGCTCGCTCACCGATAGATCTGTACCTACAGACTGGAAAATTGCGCAGGTCGCACCACTGTTTAAGAAGGGTAGTAGGAGTAATCCATCGAACTACAGACCTATATCATTGACGTCGGTTTGCAGTAGAGTTTTGGAGCACATACTGTATTCAAACATTATGAATCACCACGAAGGGAACGATCCATTGATACGTAATCAGCATGGTTTCAGAAAACATCGTTCTTGTGCAACGCAGCTAGCTCTTCATTCGCACGAAGTAATGGCCGCTATCGACAGGGGATCTCAAGTTGATTCCGTATTTCTAGATTTCCGGAAAGCTTTTGACACCGTTCCTCACAAGCGAATTCTAATCAAGCTGCGGGCCTATGGGGTATCGTCTCAGTTGTGCGACTGGATTCGTGATTTCCTGTCAGGAAGGTCGCAGTTCGTAGTAATAGACGGCAAATCATCGAGTAAAAATGAGATGATTTCAGGTGTTCCCCTGGGAAGCGTCCTGGGACCTCTGCTGTTCCTGATCTATATAAATGATCTGGGTGACAATCTGAGCAGTTCTCTTAGGTTGTTCGCAGATGATGCTGTAATTTGCCGTCTAGTAAGGTCATCCGAAGACCAGTATCAGTTGCAAAGCGATTTAGAAAAGATTGCTGTATGTTGTGGCAGGTGGCAGCTGACGCTAAATAACGAAAAGTGTGAGGTGATCCACATGAGTTCCAAAAGAAATCCGTTGGAATTCGATTACTCGATAAATAGTACAATTCTGAAGGCTGTCAATTCAACTAAGTACCTGGGTGATAAAATTACGAACAACTTCAGGTGGAAAGACCACATCGATAATATTGTGGGGAAGGTGAGCCAAAGGTTGCGTTTCATTGGCAGGACACTTAGAAGATGCAACAAGTCCACTAAAGAGACAGCTTAAACTACACTCGTTCGTCCTCTGTTAGAATGTTGCTGCGCGGTGTGGGATCCTTACCAGGTGGGATTGACGGGGGACATCGAAAGGGTGCAAAAAAGGGCAGCTCGTTTTGTATTATCATGTAATGGGGGACAGAGTGTGGCAGATATGATACGCGAGTTGGGATGGAAGTCATTAAAGCAAAGACGTTTCTCGTCGCGGCGAGATCTATTTACGAAATTTCAGTCACCAACTTTCTCTTCCGAATGCGAAAATATTTTGTTGAGCCCAACCTACATAGGTAGGAATGATCATCAAAATAAAATAAGGGAAATCAGAGCTCCAGCAGAAAGGTTTAGGTGTTCGTTTTTCCCGCCCGCTGTTCGGGAGTGGAATGGTAGAGAGATAGTATGATTGTGGTTCGATGAACCCTCTGCCAAGCACTTACATGTGAATTGCAAAATAATCATGTAGATGTAGATGTAGATTATGTAATAACAATTTACAGGGTAAAACAGACGATATAATTTTTTAAACTTCTTCCAGCATTGTGGATTGCTGTAAGGGAATGGTCCGAACGCTTAAGACCCCATAAAATGGATATTTTGCTTTAAGATGTATGAAAGTAATTTTTTAGTAATGATAGCGTAACCTGTGCAAGATTTACGCTCACCTTTCCAACAGTAGCCTCTTTGCTTCTTTTCCCAGAATGTTTCCCACCAGTCACTCTATCAGTGTTCAGGAATAACCAGACATAAAGAATGTACGCCTATTTTGATCATCTGTTTGATTTTACTTTTGAATTTCATTTCAAGATTTTCAATGTACTCGTATATAAAGCCTATACTATGTTTTGTGATATACCAATAGTTAGTTAGTTAGTTGATTAGTTACTTTCACATTCCATTAACATTTGCATGATGAATCCTAACGATGTGGAATGGGTCATTATATATTGACATAATTTTTTTTTGTAAATATACCTCCACATTGATAATTTTAGTTTCTTTTAGTTTTTCAGTTAAAGACAGACAGATGTTAGTAATTTCAACCTATCACCATTTACGCATTACAGCAATAGATAATCTTCTGCGATCATGAAAAGTTGTCAGTGTGACACGTTTCAGTTTAGTTCCAAATTTTACTTTTCTGTCTGTCAAGCATTTGATATCAATGGGTAAGAGATCAAAACTTTTATTTGCAACATTGTGAATCCCTGTTTGTGCTACAGACAATCTTAATGTGGAATGATGAATGTCATTTTTTTTATTCTGGTATTTTATTTATGTACATTATTGTTCCTGTTCAAGAGCAGTGGATTATTTACATCAAACTTTATGAGGGAAAAGTATACTGTGAAACGGATGCGAGGGTCACACCAAAAGAAATGCACACTATATTTTTTTTAGATCCATGTTTGAAAGTTTTACAGTGTGTAGATACGTCCTTTAGGAACAATATTTTCCTTTTTCCACATAATTTCCGTCCCTCTCAACTGCCTTACGCCATCTTGGAACCAGCGCCTGTATACCCGCACGGTAAAATTCTGGACCAACCTGTTGGAGCCACTGTTGTCAGCGTTCACAAGGGAGTTATCATCTTCAAACCTTGTTCCACGAAGAGAGTCTTTCAGTTTCCCAAGGTGATGATAGTCACATGGAGCCAGGTCAGGACTGTAAGGCGGGTGTTTCAGTGTTGTCCATCGGAGTTTTATGATCGCTTGCATGGTTTTTTGCCTGACATGTGGCTGTGCATTGTCGTGCAACAAAAAAACATCCTGCTTTTGCCGATGTGGTCGAACACGACTCAGTCGAGCTTGAAGTTTCTTCAGTGTTGTCACATATCCATCAGAATTTATGGTGGTTCCACTTGGCATGATGTCCACAAGCAAGAGTCCTTTGGAATCGGAAAACACTGTAGCCATAACTTTTCCAGAAGGGGGTTGGTTTTGAATTTTTTTTCTTGGGTGAATTTGCATGATGCTTTTCCATTGATTGCCTCTTCGTCTCTGGTGAAAAATGATGGAGCCATGTGTCATCATCTGTCACAATTCTTCCAAGAAATTCATCTCCACCATTCTCATACTGTTCCAAAAGTTCGCTGCATACAGTTTTTCTGATTTCTTTGTGAGCCACTGTCAACATCCTGGGAACCCACCTGGCACAAACCTGTTTTTGACGCCAACACTTTCAGTATTCTGGAAACACTTCCTTCCCCTATCCCAACATAGTGTGACAATTCGTTCACTGTGATGTGTCTGTCAGCAGTCACCAATTCGTTAACTCTCTGCACATTGTTGGAGTGTGTGCAGTATGAGGTCTGCCGCTGCGAGGACAATCCTCAGTATTGCCGTGTCCGCTTTCATCACGTAACCTGCTTGCCCACCGACTAACTGTACTGCGATCGACAGCAGCATCTCCATACACCTTTTTCAACCTCTTGTGGATGTTTCTCACTGTCTCGTTTTCACAGCACAGGAATTCTATGACAGCACGTTGCTTCTGACGAACGTCAAGTGTAGCCAGCTATCTTGATGACATGCTGTGACGGTGCCACTAACGGGAACAGGTTGAACTAAGTTTGAAAACAAGCGGGAATGATGTACCTACACACTGTAAAACTTTCGCACATGCAGAAATAAAACTGTATTTTTACAAAAATAGTGTGCATTTCTTTTGGAGTGACCTTCGTAGATTGCTACTCACGGGCCCAGCAGCAGAGACGCAACAAAAAGAGTTTTCAAGAAAAATCTTCTTCAGAGAGGAAATAAACCACAACAACATATGCATACAGAAGAAACTCACACACATATGAGTGCTGTCTGCGGCTGTTGTAGCCAGAATCTTTTTTGAAGGGGGACGGAATGTGAACAATGAATAATTATCGGTGGGAGGAGTTTAGGGTACGATATGCTGCCGCAAAAATCAGCGCTGTTACGTAGCCGTATGGTGTGCGGAGACGAGACTTTTGATACATTGTGGCTCGGATATCGGAGCGTTTGCGATCTGGAAGGCAATGAGAAACACAGGAAAAGTAGAGAAAGAACGGACACTGAGTAGAGTAACATAAACCTAAAGTCAAATGGCAGAAATAAAACCAATACAATAAAAGTAGAGACTACAAAATGTATACAAGAGGAAATATTGCTTCAGTGGTTTCACATAAGAATAAAATGTGATTCCTTTAAACTTTAGACTACGATCGGATCGATTACCACACCCGTAAACAACGTAAGCTGTCACTTTTCATGAAACTACTACTTCTCCACATAATCGAAGCACCCAACACGGTCGAAACTGGACACGGGCACGTCAGAGTGACATTACGGGGAAGTATCATGGAGGTGAGCCATGGAGGTATGAATACAGTGCACGTTTTGGGCTATTTAAGATGGAGGACGTCGGCGTCAAGTTTGCGACTCTTTTTTTTTACCTCCATGATTTTAACCATACAATATCTATGCAACAAACACACGACCCTTCACACCCAAAGATAAAAAAATATCAGCAAACATATAGCATCTGTGGATCCCAACTGTCAAGTACATATCAAACAATTATTATTAAGAATAATTTCATATTATAACAGCTGCGTGATTACAGTAACAATATCCACAACAGAAAGCTCACAGTCGGCCTCTAGATGCCATATGGTGGCCAAGACGTCTAGACACAGGTAGAAATTTAAACTGTAAGAATACTTTTTTGATCGTGAGTAATATGTAAATGAGATTCATTATTCACAAACCAATATTTACACTTGAAAATGGCACTGTAAGCTGAAACAGGCAAGCTTTTTGAACAGAAATATATAGATAGAAGCCAATAAATATAACATTGTAGCTACTGGAATTGATTATTTTTATTTACCATTATTATTATAATATTATTGTTACGGGATGTCAGTTCTCAAGCAGAAATCGTCAACGGAATAGAAGTTGTTCAGGAAAACCGATTTTAAATTAGATTTAAAACTTTCTTCGCTACCTGTCGGATGTTTTCTGTTATTGGGCAAATTATCAAATATTATTGTTGCTGCATATTGTACTCCTTTCTGAGCCACTGACTGGGTAATGTAGGTCGTTTTTCCCTCTAATATTGTAGGGAAGAACATCAGGGTTCTTCTAAAATTGTGATGGATTATTTATGACGAGTTTTATTAGCGAATGTATGTATTGTGACAGTGCAGTCAAAATACCTAGCTCCTTGAAGAGATACCCAATTTTTCCGCATTGTCAACAACTGGAACACAATGACATCGAGAGAAGTGACATAGCAGTTAAACAGCTGGACACATTCCCAAGAACCGGTTCCAAATTTCCATCCAGACAGATAGATGTAGACTTTTAATTTTTCCCCAAATCGCTCGAGGAGAACGCTGGATGGTTCCATCGAAACGACGTGACGAGTTTTCTTCCCTATCTTTGTACAATCCGATCTACTGCTATATGTTTAGTAGCGTCTTCGTTTATCTCATTTTTAAACCCTTTCAACTTCGAAAGTGTATCTAATGAAAATTTGTATCAAACTATGTGATAAGAATCAGAGGAGTTCCTGTTATTGAGATGAATAAACGCGAAGAAAAGATCTCTACGGTCAACTGCAGAAGCGAATAAACACTGGGAAATTGGATGTCCAACTGCAGGTAGCAGTACAACGAACCTCAAGGGAAACTGTGAACACGAAAGTCTTGCAAACCAACTTGTAAACACACATGTTTCAAAATGATGTTTAGCAGTAAGAAGTTACTACAGTTTAGACGTCTCATAATGTCAGTATGTGAAGAGGAGGTACAAGGATTTACACGTGGTCAACTAAGTTTAGCAGAGGTACGTCACAGCCATTATTGAATATATAAATATAAACTGTCATGTTTGGAGATGTTGTGAATGGTATCTTGACCACAAAATTCCCGAAACACCATCCGGCCCTGTCACCTCTTTGAAGTTTGTTGATATATTATTTACGTCCTATAACAATGACAACATATCATTATTACTACTGACTTCTAACTTTCCCTATTTTAAAAGTAAGGGGAACACAAGTTTTCTGAATAAATCGTGATTTTCACTAACAAGCTGAATGTACTTAATTTCTTGTATCCAATATTTTGCAGACATTGGTCGGACGTAGGCAGCTTTAATAAGAGCTCGCCATAGAGTCAACTTCTTTTTTTCCATTGATGTTGTTCCGAGCTTTTGGACACAGACTCTCACCGTTTCACCAGTTGCAAAAGCCACTCATCTATCCCGTAGCTAGAACATAATGCGAAGTACACCTGTCTCAGATTTTTGCCACATCTCTAAAGGACTCGCCCTTTGACTGACAGCTGCATTCATTGACAATTAGAGGGACAATTGGTTCGTCAAAGTTCGCTGCACAGGACAAGAGTTCTTCTCTTCGAATTTTTCAGTGCTGATGACGTGATATGACCTTATACATAATTCAGTACATTTCACTCTCTAACTCCTACGATGACACCTTTTTAAGACTGCGCTGCAACTTGTTATTTTTACCTCTTGACGGTACATTCAGATAAGAGAAAATTTTTTCAGCATTGAGCCCAAAATTATCGACAGACCAAATAAATGTATCTGTCCAGTATCTTAAAACCTCCTGTCAAATTATTTCACAAGAGCAGCTTTCAAGCAGGTTGCAAAGCTTAATTTGGAAAAGAATGAATCTTAACTGACTGCAGGAAAAAATTCAGTGGTAGCATTGTCGTGCCAGCTTCGATATAGTTTCTTCTTGAGAGTTATCTTGTGAAACCTTCCAAATACAGTAAGTTCCTTTCTAGAATGAGAGTCTAGGTACGGCACGCAGTTTTAATCTGCCAGGAAGTTTCATATCAGCGCACACTCCGCTTCAGAGTGAAAATCACATTCTGGAAACATCCCCCAGGCTGTGGCTAAGCCATGTCTCCGCAATATCCTTCCTTTCAGGAGTGCTAGTTCTACAAGGTTCGCAGGAGAGCTTCTGTAAAGTTTGGAAAGTAGGAGACGAGGTACTGGCAGAAGTAAAGCTGTGAGGACGGGTCGTGAGTCGTGCTTGGGTAGCTCAGATGGTAGAACACTTTCCCGCGAAAGGCAAAGTTCCCGAGTTCAAGTATCGGTCCGGCACACAGTTTTAATCTGCCGGGAAGTTTCAAGTTCCTTTCTCATTTACCACCTTCCTTGGTAGCCTGCATGGACCGAGACTCGGGCTGAGAAACAAAATGTTGTTAAGAACATTTTATAAAATCAAGCACCGTAGTTTCGCTTATAATGTAGAGGTACAAAGTGCCCTCGTGTCCGATACTACTTGCGAAGTCTCTCCATCACAGATCACTTTTATTTTAGGCTCGTGTCTCTGATGATTACTAGTGCTTACTAAATTTTGTATGTATTTAACAGTGTCTCTAATCTTCTTTATTACTTGTCATGTATGGATGTGATATTATCGAGCCTTAATAAATCTTCGTTCTGTTAACTTCGTTTGACAATATGTGTAAAAAACCCAGTGGTTGCTTACTCGGTCATTACCCAGCAAAAGAAATATGGAACCTCTAGATAACAAGCGAATTTCAATATAGTCTAAGCATCGAAAGTATAATATTGATGCTCAAAATAGATATTATTGGTACAAAATATTTAATTTCCGATATATTGTTTCCATCTACTCACTACATCGTTCGAAAATCTACTATTTTGAAATAATGACATTTCTGAACATGACACTCCGCTGATACACATAACGAATATCTCGTCAGGTAGGGTCCAGTCACGTTCAGAGTTACAAAATGACGTTTAATTAGGAAAAGGACTCACGTGTTCTTCTTGCACTAATCACAGGTGTGTCCTTGTGAAGCAGATTGATTCTGAAAGTTCACAACCATCGGAAACACTGCTTGTGTGATCAACAGACACGCTGTTTACTTTCAAAGAGCTACGGTGCGGTGAGTGAAAGGAGTCACTGTTTCGATATAAGTCGAAAGACTGTGTATGACCGCGGAACTATATTGATTTGTTTCCATCCTTTGTCAACTCTACCTTCCAAAAATACCTGCTAGTTTGCTGATGTTGTTGTGGACATTTTGTTCCAAGGTTAACTTTCGCCGTGTTTAGTAGTGCATTGTGTAGCGACTTGCGATTTGTATTTATTACGAAAGTGACTGAAGAGTCTGATGCTGATTTATCGAAAGTGACAAGCTCAACTCATTCCCTCCTGTTCGGAAAATGGAGGTGTGATTCGGGGCAAAGCTCGTAAAATGATCCTAAATGTTGTAAAGTGCTGTGAATTTGTAAAACAACGGAACAAACCGCTACAACCGCTTCCTCAGTCCAGAGAGAAAAAGCCTTGCCAGTAATAGAGGACTGTGAATTTTAGTAATACTTATCTTGGTGGATTTATGCAGTAATTGCTACGTATTCTGTAGCAAAGAGTAGCTTCATGGAACGTATCATCAAATTTAAGCCATTCCAAATTCAAATACACGTAACATTTTTGTGATCTCGAATTCCGTGTGGTATGTCTCCTTTTTTTTCCCCCATGAACCATGGACCTTGCCGTTGGTGGGGAGGCTTGCGTGCCTCAGCGATACAGATGGCCGTACCGTAGGTGCAACCACAACGGAGGGGTATCTGTTGAGAGGCCAGACAAACATGTGGTTCCTGAAGAGGGGCAGCAGCCTTTTCAGTAGTTGCAGGGGCAACAGTCTGGATGATTGACTGATCTGGCCTTGTAACATTAACCAATACGGCCTTGCTGTGCTGGTACTGCGAACGGCTGAAAGCAAGGGGAAACTACAGCCGTAATTTTTCCCGAGGACATGCAGCTCTACTGTATGATTAAATGACGATGGCGTCCTCTTGGGTAAAATATTCCGGAGGTAAAATAGTCCCCCATTCGGATCTCCGGGCGGGGACTACTCAGGAGGACGTCGTTATCAGGAGAAAGAAAACTGGCGTTCTACGGATCGGAGCGTGGAATGTCAGATCCCTTAATCGGGCAGGTAGGTTAGAAAATTTAAAAAGGGAAATGGATAGGTTAAAGTTAGATATAGTGGGAATTAGTGAAGTTCGGTGGCAGGAGGAACAAGACTTTTGGTCAGGTGATTACAGGGTTATAAATACAAAATCAAATAGGGGTAATGCAGGAGTAGGTTTAATAATGAATAAAAAAATAGGAGTGCGGGTTAGCTACTACAAACAGCATAGTGAACGCATTATTGTGGCCAAGATAGACACAAAGCCCATGCCTACTACAGTAGTACAAGTTTATATGCCAACTACCTCTGCAGATGATGAAGAAATAGATGAAATGTATGACGAGATAAAAGAAATTATTCAAGTAGTGAAGGGAGACGAAAATTTAATAGTCATGGGTGACTGGAATTCGTCAGTAGGAAAAGGGAGAGAAGGAAACATAGTAGGTGAATATGGATTGGGGGGAAGGAATGAAAGAGGAAGCCGCCTTGTAGAATTTTCCACAGAGCATAACTTAATCATAGCCAACACTTGGTTCAAGAATCATAAAAGATGGTTTTATACCTGGAAGAATCCTGGAGATACTAAAAGGTATCAGATAGATTATATAATGGTAAGACAGAGATTTAGGAACCAGGTTTTAAATTGTAAGACATTTCCTGGGGCAGATGTGGATTCTGACCACAATCTATTGGTTATGAACTGCAGATTGAAACTGAAGAAACTGCAAAAAGGTGGGAATTTAAGGAGATGGGACCTGGATAAACTGAAAGAACCAGAGGTTGTAGAGAGTTTCAGGGAGAGCATAAGGGAACAATTGACAGGAATGGGGGAAAGAAATACAGTAGAAGAAGAATGGGTAGCTCTGAGGGATGAAGTAGTGAAGGCAGCAGAGGATCAAGTAGGTAAAAAGACGAGGGCTAATAGAAATCCTTGGGTAACAGAAGAAATATTGAATTTAATTGATGAAAGGAGAAAATATAAAAATGCAGTAAATGAAGCAGGCAAAAAGGAATATAAACGTCTAAAAAATGATATCGACAGGAAGTGCAAAATGGCTAAGCAGGGATGGCTAGAGGACAAATGTAAGGATGTAGAGGCTTGTCTCACTAGGGGTAAGATAGATACTGCCTACAGGAAAATTAAAGAGACCTTTGGAGAGAAGAGAACCACTTGTATGAATATCAAGAGCTCAGATGGCAACCCAGTTCTAAGCAAAGAAGGGAAGGCAGAAAGGCGGAAGGAGTATATAGAGGGTTTATACAAGGGCGATGTACTTGAGGACAATATTATGGAAATGGAAGAGGATGTAGATGAAGACGAAATGGGAGATAAGATACTGCGTGAAGAGTTTGACAGAGCACTGAAAGACCTGAGTCGAAACAAGGCCCCGGGAGTAGACAACATTCCATTTGAACTACTGATGGCCTCGGGAGAGCCAGTCATGACAAAACTCTACCATCTGGTGAGCACGATGTATGAGACAGGCGAAATACCCTCAGACTTCAAGAAGAATATAATAATTCCAATCCCAATCAGTTTAATCAGTTTAATAAGTCACAGCTGCAAAATACTAACGCGAATTCTTTACAGACGAATGGAAAAACTGGTAGAAGCCGACCTCGGGGAAGATCAGTTTGGATTCCGTAGAAATGTTGGAACACGTGAGGCAATACTGACCTTACGACTTATCTTAGAAGAAAGATTAAGAAAAGGCAAACCTACGTTTCTAGCATTTGTAGACTTAGAGAAAGCTTTTGACAATGTTAACTGGAATACTCTCTTTCAAATTCTAAAGGTGGCAGGGGTAAAATACAGGGAGCGAAAGGCTATTTACAGTTTGTACAGAAACCAGATGGCAGTTATAAGAGCCGAGGGGCATGAAAGGGAAGCAGTGGTTGGGAAAGGAGTAAGACAGGGTTGTAGCCTCTCCCCGATGTTATTCAATCTGTATATTGAGCAAGCAGTAAAGGAAACAAAAGAAAAATTCGGAGTAGGTATTAAAATTCATGGTGAAGAAGTAAAAACTTTGAGGTTCGCCGATGACATTGTAATTCTGTCAGAGACAGCAAAGGACTTGGAAGAGCAGTTGAACGGAATGGACAGTGTCTTGAAAGGAGGATATAAGATGAACATCAACAAAAGTAAAACGAGGATAATGGAATGTAGTCAAATTAAATCGGGTGATGCTGAGGGAATTAGATTAGGAAATGAGAAACTTAAAGTAGTAAAGGAGTTTCGCTATTTAGGGAGTAAAATAACCGATGATGGTCGAAGTAGAGAGGATGTAAAATGTAGACTGGCAATGGCAAGGAAAGCGTTTGTCAAGAAGAGGAATTTGTTAACATCGAGTATAGATTTAAGTGTCAGGAAGTCGTTTCTGAAAGTATTTGTATGGAGTGTAGCCATGTATGGAAGTGAAACATGGACGATAACTAGTTTGGACAAGAAGAGAATAGAAGCTTTCGAAATGTGGTGCTACAGAAGAATGCTGAAGATAAGGTGGGTAGATCACGTAACTAATGAGGAGGTATTGAATAGGTTTGGGGAGAAGAGAAGTTTGTGGCACAACTTGACTAGAAGAAGGGATCGGTTGGTAGGACATGTTTTGAGGCATCAAGGGATCACAAATTTAGCATTGGAGGGCAGTGTGGAGGGTAAAAATCGTAGAGGGAGACCAAGAGATGAATACACTAAGCAGATTCAGAAGGATGTAGGTTGCAGTAGATACTGGGAGATGAAGAAGCTTGCACAGGATAGAGTAGCATGGAGAGCTGCATCAAACCAGTCTCAGGACTGAAGACCACAACAACAACAACATGTCTCCTTTTGTTCAACCGATATGAAGACGCGATGTCGTCTGCGAACTAGGTTCGCCACGCCAACTGAATCCATTCAACTTATATCGAAACGGCAACTTCCACCAATAGCAGCGCCACGGTTCTTTAGAAAGTGAACAAGTAGTACATCTATATGTTTTGTACTCCGTAAGCTACCAATCGATGTGACGTTGGGTAATGATCTCCCCCACACCGATCTCCGCCGGATCGGATCGTGCTACACCCGCGAGAAGATACACAGAAGGCAGATTCCTGGTAACGCTTCCCCGAACCCCCCACCTGCCGCGTTACAGTTATTGTACAATACGTATTATTTAGGAAGTGTTATGTTTTGACTCGTCGTACTTTTCAGTGGCTCTCTAATATGCAGGCTTTGTTGTAGGATCGACCATTTGTTGAGCATTTCTGTCACGCTCTAACCAAACACGTGACAAATTATGCAGTTCTTCGTTGCATTTATTTCGTTCCAGACCGACGGAAATCGCTTATTTTACCTTTGAGAACGATTCCTGACCATCTCATGTTTGTTAGGCCCCGTCATTGCTTCAGAGAAGTAGAATATGTTTGTTTATAAACGTAAAACAGAAAATGTGGATTTCTACAGAAAGTTTTGCCACGCAAATCTCCAGTCAAAGTAAACAACTCGGTGAGTACTCACCATCTGCGGTACGATTATTGTGATTGGAGAGGACCCTAACGTTGGTACAAGTCAAATTGTAATGACCAGTAGTACTAGGATTCCCAGGGATGAACGCTGATAGTAGGTAAACAGCAAATGTACCCCTCTCATGCGTAGCTTCAGCTTGTACTGGACGACTATCCTGCACGTAGAACTCTGCGAGCGGCTACTTTCGCCTTATCTAGCTGATCTCCACCTTCTGGACACGCGGGACTTAATAGCGAAAGCATCATGAACTTATGACGAAAACGAAGTGTGAGTGAATGGAAGTAGTATGTACATGGTTTCCGGAAATACCCGTTACGTACTTCTAGAACTTATACTGGGGAGTGAGTACATAAAATTTTGAATAGGAGCCCATATCCGGAAAGGCACCATTAGCATTCTACGACGGTTTCGATACAGATGTTTACCTCATCCATTTTTGCTTGAGGAATTAAATTAGCGTGACGCAGTACAATTATTAGGTAACAATTCGAAAGGAAACACAAAGAAACGTCCATTTATCAAAGTTTATACAAAGTTTAATTTACGAAACTCCTTTGGAGACAGAGGAAGACCTGCTAGCGCGACTCCTGCCGCTGTACTAGAAATTGAAGAGACAACAGATGAGATGGAGAGTGTGTACCAGAACACGCTTCGTAGGTATGTCTTCAACAACACTGGTGTCTCCACATCGAGCCGCTGTTGTAATGCGTCGTACTGTTCTGTGCGTAAGGAATCTACTGTCACCTAACAATTGTACTGCGTACAGCTAATTCAATTCCTCAAACAGAAGTGACCAAGAATTGGGTGAATTAAACATCTGAAATGAAAGCGTTGTAGAACAGAAACGGCACGTTTGCGGACATGGGTTACTATTCAAAATACACACATCAAAAAAAGTTTTGCATCACCCCGGTTCCCAGAACTTCTGAAGATAGATGTTGACTGTGGATATCGTAACACAGACACAGTCCCTTTGACTGTTCAGAGATGTCACTAAACCCGCCCAAAGATGCAAAAAACCATGCATGAGCAGCGCCTATTAGACGGAGGGTGTTCGACAGCCGATCAGTTTCGGTCGTTCCACTAGGAAGGAGGTACACTGGTCGTATTGTCTGTAGTTCAACCATGCATAGACGGTCAATACCGTGATTCGATCGCGTCCACATTGTTGTTTTGGCCAGGAAGGGATCTCAACAAGGGAAGTGTCCAGGCGTCTCGGAGTGAACCAAGGCAATGGCATGCCCCACTCAGGCCGCCCAAGGGCTACTACTGCAGTGGATGACCGCTGTTACGGATTACGGCTCGGAGGAACACTGAGAGAAAGGCCACCATGTTGAATAATGCTTTTCGTGCAGCCACAGGACGCCGTGTTACGACTAAAACTGTGCGCAACAGGCTGCACGATGCGCGACTTCACTCCCGACGTTCATGACGAGGTCCATCTTTGCAACCACGACACCATGCAGCGAGGTACAGATGGGCCCAACAACTTGCCGAATGGTCCGCTCAGGATTGGTATCATGTTCTCTTCACTGATGAGTGTCGCATATGCCTTCAACCAGACAATCATCGGAGACGTGTTTGAAGACAACTCTGTCAGGTCGAACGCCTTAGACACACTGTCCAGCGAGTGTAGTAAGGTGTATGTTTCTTGCTATTTGGGGGTGGCATTATGTGGGGCCAACGTACGCCGCTGACGGTCATGGAAGGCGCCTAACGGCTGTACGATACGTAAGTGCAACCATATCGGTAGCATACTGACGAGGCATTCGTCTTCGTGGACGACAACTTGCGCCCACTTCGTGCGCATCTTGTGAATGACTTCCTTCAGGATAGCGACATAGCTCGACTAGAGTGGCCAGCTTGTTCTCCAGGCATGAACCATACCGAACTTGCCTGGGATAGATTGAAAAGGGCTGTTTATGGACGACATGGCCCACCAACCACTCTGAGGGATCTACGCCGAATCGCCGTTGAGGAGTGGGACAATCTGGACCAACAGTGCCTTGAACTTGTGGATAGTATGCCATGACGAATACAGGCCTCCATGAATGCAAGAGGACGTGCTACTGGGTGTTAAAGGTACGGGTGTGTACAGCAATGTGGACCACCACCTCTGAAGGCCTCGCTGTATGGTGGTACAACATGCAATGTGTGGTTTTCAAGAGCAATAGAAAGGGCGGAAATGATGTTTATGTTGATCTCAATTCCAATTTTCCGTACAGGTTCCGGAACTCTCGGAACCAAGGTGATTCAAACCTTTTTTTGATGTGTGTATTATGTACTCACTCCCCTGTACAAGTCCTAGAAGTCTGTAATGGGAATTTTCGAACACCCTGTATATAATGTATGCAACATATCAAGCGCCGTTATCTACGAATGAAAAGTTCGAGTTCATGCGGACTTTCCTTCCCCTCTTGGTCTCAGCAACCACTTCTCAAAGTTTGTGCAATTATTTCTGTGACACCCTGTGTCATCTGAGAGGTGCACGTCCACTCAGTGCAAGATGTGTTTGGGCTGCGCCCCCTCTGATATTTTCCCTGTCCTGCTCCCTCTGGGAAGTGTAACTCGTGTATCGACGAGAAATATTAAGCCAGTGGCATGACAACGAGGAGGAGTTGGCTACAGAAAACAGGATAATAATAATAATCAAAAATTGTAATTGAACACACTGTAAATTATCTGTTCAAAACATTGCGCATTTTAACTGCGCATCTGTGTACGTTCACCAATCGGTTGTGCAGATCAAGATTAATACTGATAATTATTGCACAAGTAGCTCTGTCCATAACCATGGAGATGAATCAGACTGAACTTACGTTTACCGGAAAATAATAAACATAAAACACAAATGGTTGAAATGGCTCTAAGCACTATGGAACTTAACATCTGAGGTCATCAGTCCCCTAGACTTAGAACTACTTAAACCAAAGTAACCTAAGGACATCACACACATCCGCGCCCGAAGCAGGATTAGAACCTGCGACCGTAGCAGCAGCGCGGTTCCGGACTGAAGCGCTTAGAACCCCTCGGCCACAACGGCAGGCTAAAACACAAAACAGCATCATCTACCAAAGAATGAAAGTGTTCAATAAACTACCCAGGCTGATTAAAGAGATTACTAAAACAAACTTATTTAAAAGACTGTTAAAAATACCTGCTAAGCAATACATTCCATGCAATAAAACACTATTTACTTAAATAATACAGAGTTTGGTAAAAAACGTAACACATATAAATAGCAATAACAACGACAGTAAAACACATATTATTTCACATAACACTTTCACACCACGTTTTACTTTTTTTTTTCTCTTCTGGGAAAACTTACTCGCAGAACTGTGCAAAGTGTAACACTAACACCTTATTCTCGTTATGAACTCAAAGTTTAGCACTATCCTTTTATACTATTAAATAACTTATTTGTAGAGCTGTGTGCTACACTAGGGTCAAACGAATGAGGTAGCATTGTTTTAAACAGACAAGTCTTGTTTTCAGGAGGGTGGAGTCCCCAGTCTGCGTCTGGCCATTCTGATTTTGGCTTCCAGTAGTTTTTCTACATTACTTCTGGCAAATTACGGAATGGTTCCAACCATAAGGGTACAGCCGACTACCTGCACCATCCTTGTCATGCTAGACCTGTAAATACCTAAATGCCCATATATACGCTGATGAAAAAAAATGGCAGCACCGAGAAGGAATTGTGCGACATAAGTTGGAAGGTGAGTTTCTGCGTCTGAAAGAAGACGTCTTTTCAGATTCCGCGCCAGTTGCACAAAAGTGGCGCTAATAAATCCACTATGAGGATGCAAGTCATATTTGCTCTAAATACACGCTGTAATGGTAGTGATCGTTGGTTACCTTTGGGATTGGACGTGGTGAGTTGATGTTATCAATAATGCCTTTCACCTGACAAAGGCGCCATATCGACAAGTCACAGAGTTTGAATGGGGTCGTGTAATAGGGCTACGAGGAACTGGATGTTCCTTACGGAAAAAAATCAAATGGCTCTGAGCACTATGGGACTTAACATCTGAGGTCATCAGTCCCCTAGAACTTAGAACTACTTAAACCCAACTAACCTAAGGACATCACACACATCCATGCCCGAGGCAGAATTCGAACCTGCGACCGTAGCGGTCGCGCGGTTCCAGACTAAAGCGCCTAGAAC
The DNA here is from genome assembly GCF_023864275.1 of Schistocerca cancellata. NCBI lineage: Eukaryota > Metazoa > Arthropoda > Insecta > Orthoptera > Acrididae > Schistocerca > Schistocerca cancellata. The sequence goes on along the minus strand of NC_064626.1, from coordinate 809,781,398 downwards.
CGCTCGGCCACTGCGGCCGGCTGTTCCTTCTGAGATATTGCAGAAAGACTTTGCAGTTAAGTAGCCACTGAACATAACTACTGGTAGCAGTGATCACGAGAATGCATGGTCGCAAGGAGACCGGGTTCCGAACGGCCATGTGGCACTACTGTTCGGCGTATGGCTCTGGCGTATCATATTGCGTCAGCAGCAGCAATTTGAGTAGTAGTTGTCACCAAAATGACAAAACGAACTGTTACAAGTCGGTTATTTCAAGGACAGCTCTACAGGATGCATTCCACTGACCCCAAACCACCTCCATCTGCAACTTCAGCGGTGTCAAGTGGGAGCCCATTGGAGGGCAGGATAGAGGTTTGTTGTGTTTTCTGATGAAAGCTGGTTCTCTCTCGGTTCCGGCGATGGCCATGTGTTTTTAGAAGGAGGCCAGTTGAGGGCTGCAACCAACTTGTCTGCACGCTAACACACTCTATCTACATCTGGAGTTATGGTCTGAGGTGCGATTTTGTATGACAGAAGGAGCACTCTCGTAGTCATTCCATGCACCCTTACTGCAAATTCGTACATCAGTATGGTGATTCGACCTGTTGTGCTGCCTTTCATGAGCAGCATTCCAAGCGATGTTTTCCAACAGGATAACACTTTCCCACAAACGCTGTTGTAAGCCAACTGCGCGTGTTAGCATGTTGCCTTGTCCTGCTTGATCAGTAGATCTCTCTCCAATCGAGCACATATGCGACATCATCCGACGACGACTCCAGCGTCATACACAAACAGCAGTAACTGTCCCTGTATTGACCAAGTCAACAGGCATGGAACTCCATCTCACATACGTCCCAGCACGCGCACAACACAATGGATGCACATCTGCATGCTCGGTTTCAATATTCTGGCGGTTATACCGATTATTAATCTACCACTATTTCACATTTAAAATGGCTTACCGAGCGCTTACATTAACCTGCGATCTTGCAGTATTAATCACTTAAGTATGTTACATAGACGAATGTATTCCCGATAGTTTAATATTCTACAGTAATTATTTTTTGGTGTTGCGATTTTTTACTGCTAGTATAGCTATGCTATTGCGGCTAACGCAATAGGCCATGGAAGAGGGCTATACCAGAGCCAACCAAACTCAGTTATAGCAGGGATTTGGTTGATGCCATAGTAACTGCCATTAGTGCCATTATCAATTACATTGCTTTTTTTGTTCTTAATTTTTAATACCAAGACATGTCCAGTATATTTGCAAAAGTGATCTACAAAGGAATAAAACTATTACTACTACTCCAATTTCTGATTCAAATCCTTGTTTTACATTCTGTAAACCTGTCCAAGCGCAAGATGTGAGCACTGGTTTAATGAGGCCGCTACTGATTCTCACTCCTTAGGCAAGAGTAGGAAAACAATGTACTCTTGGAGTAAAATATGCACACTTGGTATTCCTCAGACTGTGGCAAGCGGATGTCAGGAGAGCGGCCGTGATGGCGGTGGCGGCAGATGACGTCATCATACCCCAAACCTCACCCCTTTCCTATGACAATCCCCTTTCGTACAAGCAAACCTACCAGAGAGCTAAGCCAAGCTAGACATACTTAAACCTCCCAATCACAGTCCAGTATTTTACATTCACATCACATTCGTAAGGAGGGCATGTCATTTTGATTTTTGTAAGTTATCGATGTGCACATCTAAGAGAAAGCAAGTTATGTTACTGTTAAACAATCTTTGGACTTGCTGCCGCACAGTCTTTGCCTCTCTGCAGTCTGATACATTCTCACTTGGAGTGTGGTAGGTGATAGCTGATGGACGTATTTCAGTAGTGCTGTGTCGACTTGTGGGTATATCTGTTACATGAAGAAAGATTTATTGCAAAGAACAGTAAGGATGAACATAATGTATATACTGGAAGGCGAAAAGAACATAAATTTTGAATAATGTTATTACTTTTGAAGAGAAGTTTGAGGTAAGACTGCATCACTGCGCAACTAATTTGTCGGAAAGACTGTTGTCAGCTGCTTAACTTGCTCAGAGCTGAGGGAAAGACTGCCCCACTTCCCTGAGTCATGCATTCAGATATCAACTGATTCAGCTGTTTGATTTTTACAGAAATTCTCTGTTAACATTGTACCCTTTTCAAATCATTTTTCACTTTGTTAAGCATAGTACTTTTCAGATCAATATTATGTGTGAAGATCACGCGAAATTTTATTCTGTCCTTTTGAATGCGTACTTAATTCTGACATTGTTGGCTTGGAAAAATCATTTCATGGGAATCATCCAACAGTTTAACGCAGGTTTTTCATTACTACGCGTACCAGATTGCACCATATGGTATGCAACTGTCTGAATATTGTTTGGAAATCTGAATTAAAGAATAGAAGCCGGCCGGAGTGGCCGAGCGGTTCTAGGCGCTACAGTCTGGAACCGCGCGACCACTACGGTCGCAGGTTCGAATCCTGCCTTGGGCATGGATGTGTGTGATGTCCTTAGGTTAGTTCTAAGCTCTAGGGGACTGATGACCTCAGAAGTTAAGTCCCATAGCGCTCAGAGCCATTTGAACCATTTTGAAAGAATAGAAATCTAGTTTAGCCTCTGCATGCTTGCTGTTTGCTGTTGTGCTTTCGAGAAATGTGCAACAATGTTGTCGAGACTCGAGGTAAATGAAAATTTTATTAGGGCCAGATAACTGTTTCACTTTAGTTGTGCGTTTAATATGTGGACAAGTTGTATTCAGACCAGTTACAGTTCAACTCAAATTAGGTTCGGTTTAATCAAAGGTTAGCATACGAGTTTATGTTGGATAACAGCTTATGGGTACATAGTTTTGATAATACGTAGATTTTTTTTGGCTACGTTTCATACAGAAACGTATAGTGGGGAGCTTACACGTTTTACAATTCCTTCGTAAGCCACACCACATTCTTGGAAACTGGTTGGAGAACTTCTAAGCTAATACTGACACACGTAATAAGATCTCCCTATCACAGCCCAGCATTTTACCAGCCAGTAAAACGATACAGCCAATCAGTATGCACCGCTAGAGTCACAATCTTCTCTTCATCCGCACAACGCTCGCATCCTCGTTAGCAAATCACACTCACACACACTTTTTGCTCTCCAAGTTCCAGCCCAGCATTTTACTGGCCATTAGAATGAAACAGGCATCCACAGCCCGCTATTTCACAAACCATCAAAATGAATCAGCCAATCAGGATGTGCCCCAGCATCAGCTGTCTTGTTCTCTGTACTCCACTTGACGCCAAAATGCGACTAAAATTCGAATTTTTTATCCCACGTGGTGCAGGTCACAATGGACGCTGTAATTAATACCACAGTCTTATACCCACATCTTAATTCTCTGTGTAAGTGTTCTACAACAGTACACAATACATGCGGCTCATTTACTGGCATTACTGGTGTAACATAAAGGTTAAGGTACGCTCGGCACCTAAAACACGACTGCAGACTCTCAAAATTAAGTGTCACGATGTTATTTCAAGGTCTAAATTGTCTGTAATAGTTACCAGCATATGTATAGGTATTTCTGCTTTAAGATTACTTGGGGTTCTGTTCCACTATTGGCACAAAAACCAACTTTCGAGGAAGTGTGTGATATTTACCGATGGGAAGTATAGTGCTACGACTCTCTACAAGCGTTTTTAGATTGTATCTCCCATCATTTCCACAATCAACTAGTAAATAATACCAAGACCTATAGCATGTTTAGCTGTCAACGTCACACTTTTTGAAACTTTATCACAACATACCACACTAAAAATGCATTTTGGAGAGATCCTTAAAGTGGTGTATCGTTTAAACTTATTTAATAAATATATTGGTGTGGTACTTAAGCTGCATATATTCGCAATACACAGGGGTAATTACGAAAAGCACCAAATATAGCACTTTAACCCCATAAACACTTAGATCAACTTGGTGATTACTCAGTAAGCAGTTATCAAAAATATTCCTCGTTCTCTCAGGGCTGTGAATACTCTTTTCCCCGTTAAAACGAATGCACATATTATGGAACTTTATCATATTAGCAAACGAATTGTCATTAAAAGTAGCTATTCAGCACTTTTACTTGCACATGGCGCATCTGTTGGTAGATGCACAATGTTGGGTCTGCCACTTTTAGATACAATATAACCATCGTTTCGAAGCAGACCCAAATGTGGATGGAGGATTATAAACAGATTTTTCGTGTAATGTCCAAGAAAGTAAACGTCCTTGGATCCATATCAAATGGAGTACAAATATCGAACTCCAATCGTATCAGAGTGCGAAGTGAGGTACGGAGATCAGGATTACCGTCTCTGAGATAATACTGATTGGCTGTTTCATTTTAATAGCCGGTAAGATACTGGGCTGTGGTTGGGAGATCTAAACATGTGCCTGTTTTGACTCTGGAGCTCTATAATTGGCATGTTTCCAAGAAAGTGGCGTGACTTAAAAAGGAGTTGAAAAACGTCGTAAGAGAATAAAATACTGGGCTGTGATTGACACATCTAAATATCTGTATGGTGGCTTAGAAACTCTCTGATTGGCCTGTTTTCAAGAAAGGGGCGTTGCGTGAGAGAGGGGACGAGATGGAGAAGAGTTGAGCATTGTGATGTCATCCTGTCGCAGCCACCAAAACTGCCACATCTGGTCTGGTCACCTCCACATACCACTATCCGAGGAATGGCTGGCGTGCGTATTGACCACCAAGAGAACATTGCTTTCCCACTCACGACCTTACAGTCAGTAACATTGGGCGTTTCTAATTTTACTGGAACTTTCCAGGTGGAGACTGCGACAACTTTTACCCATCTTTCTGACTTTGTATGAAATTGAATCAAGAGGGACATAGGAGCACGCTATCGACTTATCGCACGTACAGTTATCGATAGTGATATGACTGAAGAATGAATGGTGACAATATGGGACAATGGTAACTTTATGACAAGAAGAGTAGGCATTGTTCCTTCCAGAGGGACCACACCACGAGTAGATGGTAGGATTGTTCGACTGGCTTAGAGGAATACATTAATGACAATCTGGACTGAGGTCATAGGCAGGATGTCACTCTAAGCCATTGAGAACGGACTACACAAAGCTGTGTTCACTCTTGCACTTGTCGTATCGTGCTTACCGCTGACACTAGACCACAAACACAACAGCGACTTGCATGGTGTAGGACTATAGTCAACTGGGACACTGAGTTGGATTCTGTGTTGTTGAGTGACGAGTCTTACGTGTTTGTGTCGACCAGATTAGTTGGTAGGTTGATTTGGGGGAGGGGACCAAACGGCGAGGCCATCGGTCCCATCCGTTTAGGAAAGGATGGGGAAGGAAGTTGGCTGTGCCATTTCAAAGGCCGTGCCCATCCCGAAATTTGCCTGAAGCGATTTAGGAAAATAATGGCAAACCTAAATCTGGATGCCCTGACTCGGGTTTCAACCGTCGTCCTCTCGAATGCGAGTCGAGTGTGCTGAGCGCTGCGCCACTTCGCTCGGTTGTCCACCAGATGATCGCCGACGTGTCTGTAGGCGGTCTGGTGAAACGTCACAAATGAAGGTTGAATGTTCACCAGAATGTGACAACAACAGGAACCCTGTTGTCATTTTCTTAGTGGCTGGGATACCAAATAGTACACTGTCAAATCACATTAATGTGACCACCTATCAAAAGCCCGAATAACCACCTTTTGCGGCGCAGAGCGCTGCGAGCTGTGTATGAAGTGAGTCATTGAGGTTCTGGAAGATACCGAGAGGAATGTGGAATCATGCCGGCGTCATTTCCATGGCCAGCTGCACTACGTTACTCGGTTGAGGATCCATGGCGTGAACAGCCCAGTCGAGGCGATCCCGCAGATTCTCGATTCGGTTTAAGTCCGGGATGTTTGATGGTCAGGAGTGTGTAGTAAACTCATCGTGGTGCTCTTCGAACCATGCATGTACGCTGTAAGGGGCGTCACACGTTGAGTTGTCCTGTTAATAAATTCCATCATGCCGAGGAAAATCAAACTGCGTATGGGAGTGGACATGGTCCCTAAGAGTAGATGCATACTTGTGTTGATCGATTGTGCTTTCCAGGATGACGAGATCACTCAGGGGATGGCACGAAGACATTCCCCAGACCATAATATTGGTGAGGGTGTACATTGAAAGCCGTAAAGGCCAACGACCATCTTTTCGATTGAACATAAAACGTGATTCGTCTGAAAAGGCCAATTGTTGCCACTCAGTGGACATTCAGTCACAATATTGGCGTTCAAATTCCGTCTTCGTCGCCGATGACCAGCAGTTAGCATGGGTGCATGAACCTGGCGCCTGCTGGGGAAGCTGATAAGCAGCAATGGTTGCTGGATGATCATTGAGAAGACACTGTTGGTAGCCCTTGGTTAATCTGGGTGGTCAGTTGTCCAACTGTTGCACGTCACTTCGAACGTATACATCCCTGCAGTGTTGTTCACCCCCGTGGTAAAACGCAGTTGCCTCGGCGCCGATTTTGGATAGCGGCAATTTGCCATGCACGGTATGCCTTAACGCGGCTGCATGCGAATAGTTTACAAACATAGCCATTTTGGAAACGCTTCCATGCTTCGCCCGATAGACAATGTCGTTTAGGACGTCGGATAAATCGCTCCAGCTCCGCATTACGACAACGACTGCACTGTTTTACTGTGTCCTCTGCAACACAGTGCTGCCACCTGCCATCTGTGAGTTGTTATTGCATGTTGACGTTGAACGTAGGCGGTGCTCACATTGATGTAACTGGACCGTGTATATTCCTGCAGGATAATTCAAGACATCACATTCAAATTCAGGCCATAAATACGTTGAGGAATACACGTATCCTTCACTAGCTTTCAAGGTCCCTAATTTATTACGCAAAGAGCATGTATGGAATGAGAAAGGAAGTCGTTTTACTTTCATATCAGCCTCCAGCCAGCAGCCTTCATGGATTGGCACATGTCTCGGACATGGTAAGGCCTCCTACAATAGCAAATGTGTAGCCTGTTTTCTTCCATGCCGAAATGAATAAAAGAATGTATTAGCACCTGAGAGAAGTCATGCATCATACTGACGTTCAGTATCAGTTCTAAACGGAATGAAAGTTTAATCATTTAATACCATCGAGAACTACCACTAAGTTTGATAAATATTGGGCTGATGCTTCGTGCACTTCCCGTATCTGAAGTAATGCGCTAGTGAATGAACTCTTTGTGTAGGCCAGTGGAATGTGGTGCAGTGGATGCGAAAAGACCTCGGCAGTACAAGAGGCTGCCCATTCCGTTTTCAGCGGTCATGAGCGCAACATCTACTAATCAATATTGTTTAATAAATGAGTTCAATATCATTGAAAATGTTCTTAATCTGTCTCGATAGCTACTCACCAGTTTGAAACTCTTTAGCACTTACTATTTTTAAAACTGCATTAGAAAGTCATATTGTGAGAATAAAAGCATGAGAAGACTTTCTATTAGTTCTGAGCAACAGGAAGTTAATTCCTCTTCACATGGGTATGGTACACATTCCTATAATTTCAGGACTGTATGTACATTGCCCGAGACATGTGCCAATCCATGAAGGCTGCTGGCTGGAGGCTAATATGAAAGTAATACGACTTCCTTTCTCATTCCATACATGCTCTTTGGGTAATAAATTAGGGACCTTCTTGTTTCCAAAGAACGCAAACTGTGTATCACGCGTACGTTTTAGTGGCTGAGTGCTCTCGCACAGATTTACTGGTTCAGTGACAGGAAATTATGTGACTATAAGTCCGCTATCTGAATACTCTCATTTCCAGCGGTGTTTTGTTACGGTTGCAACGTCCACAGTGTGTTCCGAGCTATTTCTCACATCGCCGGTTCCGCAGTACACCTTTATCGTTATTTCTTTGTACTGTAGTGCCACTACCATTTTTAGAAACTACTGAGCGAAGTACACTGACCAAAAAAGTAATCACAACACCAAGGAGTTGTGCAACATAAACGAAAGTAGGGAGGCATGTTGCTACACCTCGAAGATGATGTCTGTCCAAATGTCGCGCCAGTCGCACAAGAGAGGAGGAAAATCACGTTTACTTTAAAAACGCCCTGTAACGGTCGTGAGCCTTAGTTACCTTTGAGACAGGACTTGGTGATTTGATGTTAGTCAAGAATGTCTTTAAAGCGACAAGGACGCCGTTATTAACACCTCACTGAATTTGAAATAGGCCCTGTAATAGGGCTACGAGAAGCTGGATGTTCCTTCTGCGATATTGCAGAAAGACTTGGCTGAATGTAGCCACTGTACATAACTGGTGGCAGCGGTGATCACGAGTATATATGATCGCAAGAAAACCGGGCTCCAAACGGCATTTATAAAGACTCCTATTATTACTAGGCTAATTACTATTTAGCTCTACAGGGCCTTTATACTGAAATGGTTCTCCACACCACCTAGTATTGACTTCTATGTGTGTGAGTAACTGTTTGTTCACTGTTGTGGGTAAATACATACAGCGTACACAGGGCGGTGTGTGAAACTGATAGCGATTACACTCTTCCGCTGTTGTAGAAATCTGCTCCAGATGCTGCAGATACCGTGTTGAGCTGAAAGTGGTAACCAAAGTACGGAGAAATATTCTTCGGGGCTCTGTTGCATAGCAATCAGATTGCTTTCAGTTCTGAGAAATGTCCAGTTACTATTGTGGATTTGAATGATCCATGAAGTGAGTTCTTTTCCGAAGAAAACATCGAACTATTTCACTAGAACTGAACGCTCCCGTCGGAACTGTTCTCAGCTGTGGGATATTAGTAGATCACAATAGCAGTATATCGCTGGGTGTATAATAAGACGTACCTTCTTGAAATGAACAATATTTTATTGTTCTATTAACTGATTTCCTTCCATATGCACCTATATTTTACAATATGAATCACAAACTCGCAATGGCGTCGATTTTTACATCACCAGAATGGCTCTCCTCTCCTCAAAAATTACTCTTAACCAGAACAAAACAAAAATAACTATATCCTAAGAATAATTATGTGAGCGCTGACCGCCACAGAGTAATAAACAATATCTTTGTCTCTCTCTCGCACTGTCACAGCAAGTTACGCTGCATGATGAGAGAACTGGAGTTCAACTGCAGTTTCGGCCGCTTCATGAGCTCAGGAGCGTCCGCGGTGCTTCCGTCAACCCGTGGGCTCAACGAAGATGGCAGTGCAAGAATTTCGTCGTATCGTCGAGCCAGAGTTAGAGAAGACGCAATTCACGCTCGGGAAACCGCAGCGCCTACCAGACATTTCCTTCGGGAGAAAAACAAACACGAGCGTTCACACAACACTATATCGATGATTGTTTATGACGGTGTTAGGCGTATGGTTCTGGCGCATTGTACTGCATGTGCAACAGCAGTTTCAGCAGCAGTTGGCACCAAAGTGACAAAACGAACTGTTACAGATCGGTTACTTCAAGCATAGCTCCGAATCAGACGCCCCGCAGAGTACATTCCACATTCCACTGACCCCAAACCGACGCCATCTGCGACTTCAGTTGCGTCAAGTGAGACCTCATTGGAGGACAGGGTGGAGATCTATTGTGTTTTCTAATCGAAAGCTGGTTCTGTCTAGGCTCCGATGATGGCCATATTTAGAAGAAGGCCAGTTGAGGGCTGCAACCAACCTGTCTACATGCTAGACACTCTGGACCTACATCTGGAGTTATCGTCTGGGGTGCGATTTTGTATGACAGGAGGAGCACTCTCGTGGTTATCCCATGCACCCTTATTGCAGATTTGTTCGTCAGTATGGGTATTCGACCTGCTGTGCTGCCATTCATGAACAGCATTTCAGGGAGTGCTTTCCAAGAGGATAACGCTCACCCACATACCACTGCAGAATCCTAACATGTTCTACAGAGTGTAGACATGTTGCCTTGGCCTGCTTCATCAGCAGATCTCTCTCCAATCGACCATAAATGGGACATCATGAGACGACGACTACAGCGTCGCTCATAAACAACGTAAAACGATCCTGTATTGGCCGAGTAAGGAGATATCGAACTGAATCTCAAAAACTGACATCTAGCACCTGTACAACACAATGGATGCACATTTACATACTTGCTTTCAACATTCTGGCGGTTTCACCGGTTTCTATTACACCAGCATTTCACATTTGCAAAGGCTTATTTCGCACTTGCATTATCACTTAAATGTGTTAATCACTTAAATGTGGTACCTAGACAAACGTACTTCCGAAATTTCGTTACTCTACATCAATTATTTCTTCAAAGAGAGATCCATGCTAGTCTGGATGCCGACAAGAATGTAAAGGCTGCCACCGCGAGACATGGATTCCATTAATTGTAGGTGACCTGCTGGCTCTGAGTCTGACATTGTGGACTTAACGCCTTGCCGTTGCTGCCACCCTCCTACCCTTGGGGGCAGCTGTTCGAGACCGGGGCAGTACAGTTTCCCAACGACCTCTGCCTGTGCGGACCTACTCTCGCTTACCACCCTGTCTGAAAGGGTAGGCACTACTGCTGAGAGCTAACTTCCTCTATAGGGTCCTTGGCAGGTTTCCGCGCGTTCTAGTACTGCAATCTGCCCCCAGACAATGCCAGGTAGCGACACGCACCTCACGTCAGCACTCCTGCTGAGTCGCTGGCTCTGGTGACTACAGGCAGTGTCCTTACCTTAGCGCCACCACATCAGCTTTCTTCAACAGGCGCCCTGGTGGGTGTTAGCACCGTCAATCGTCGTTACTATTGTTGTATTGTGTTCATTAATAAACCGTAAGTTTCATCAACGATGTTTTCATGTTGATATGGGAGATGGCTACTGGGCTTCAACTACACTGCTCCACTGTCACCCCGCCCAGCGTGGTGAACTATTGGTTCCAGACACTGGCAACACAGCTCCATCACACACCATAGCAGTCATCCAACCCCGGTCATTGCAGTACACTGGCCACATACGCTATGATATCAGGCGAGAAACTGGTACCTGCTATGAAGCCAAGACACACTACAATCGTTAACACACACTTTGATGTTGGCACTCAACCCATAGACAGCCAATGTAAATCCTGGTGGACAGCAGTAGTAGGAGAGGAGTCTAAGTACAATTTAATGTGTCATGGTCGCGAATTGAACGATGACCCCAAAATAGAATAAATTTCCTTTATTTCAAGTCTATGGTCACAAATTTTTGTCATCAGACTACCGGTTTCGGTCTATAATGACCATCTTCAGATCTACAGCAAAATATGGAAAAACACAAATACAACAAGAGATTGTCTACAGCTTAAAACAATAAAATAGACCATGATGAAAAGTATTACTGACATACATGTGCATTTGTGCATTTTAAATATGATGAGGCATACCTGTTTAAAAAAAAAAAAAAAAAAAAAAAAAGACATGTCCTGACATACTGGAGCCATCGTCAAACTCTAAACGCAAAATAGCGCCAGCATCGTCAAACATATATAAATAATGGCACACACAAGAGTCATCTTGGCAGCAGGACTACTGTTCAAAACAGAGTGCCATAAAGTAGCCACAAGATGTTTGTGTTGCAAGTTCGCCAGATGTCACTGCTGTAGGCGCACATGTATTCTTCAGTGATGTAAAATAAAGGGGGGGGGGTACAATCAGTAATATCTGTAATGGTTTTATAAGGTGTAAAAGGCATTACAGTAATAAAAAGCAATGAAATGAAACACACAAAAGTTAGATTGTTAAAAAGGAAAACGTTACGAAACATTGAGATACGCTCAAGTGGCGATGTTTTAGATAATGACATAAAAATTAACAGCTTTACGAGTACACACAATAATACAAATAGCTAAAGAAGCCGGAAGAATGAAAATAGACTGCCACACATAATCAGCTCCATTTGTTGGAGCTAGCGCCAGAACGCCGCATAGGCGAAAGTGGCTAGAGGAACGTGACCGCCAGGGGGCCCCTCGTACCCTGCGGCACGCCGTTCCAGGAAAAGAATGATGAAACCCTGTACCAGTGCATGAGCAAGATTCTCTAGTTAATGAAGTATATTACATAAACAGAGAAGGAACGAGGATGCTGACAACTAAGAAAACCACAAAATACTTAAGGCACCCTATACGAGGTGAAACTACATACTAGGTGTACTACACCCCCAATTTTTTCCCCCTCATCGTTTCGGGTCCTCCCTCCAGCCCCCATCTGCCGCCGTGTCGCCTTAGTGCTGTTTCCAGTGAATGTTCAGTGTTGTGCGTCCCCTGTCAGTGTTGCGAACAGCCACCATACTATTGCTCGTTGTGTTTTTTATCTCTTGCGAACAGACGCCAGACTGTCGCCGTATTTTTTAATTGTGCCTGTCTACTCACTGTGTGTCTTCATCCACATCTTCAACGCCGTGTTTTTATATTTTAAATTCCGCAACTTCCAGCCATTTTAGTGTTATTAACGAAGTCATCGTTTTATCGTTTTTTTATATTATTTGTTATCTTACCGTTGTTTGTTTAACTCTTCTCTAGGCTGTAGAGCAGCGTATCAAGCTGCTGTCAGCCCCCTCCCCCCTTCCTGTGGGGAGGGGGAAGGGGGGAGGGGGGAGGGGGAGAATCAAAAATCAACAAAAGAAAAAAAAGCAAAAAAACGTTATGAGACAGAGCTCTCACATCTTGTTCCATTCTCAAACGAGCCACCGATTGCTAATAGACTATCAGTATGTAAGTAAATTGTGATCCATTCAAATCACGGAGAGACGATCGATGGTTGCCCTGGTTCTATTCAAAAGGACTATTCTATTTCTAATCATATATCCTTTTATTTAAATGTCTTCTATAATGGCAACACAAACACACGCGCAAAACAATACTTATCATACATAGTCATCCATGTGATACAGATACTGGGCAGTTTATAACAGGTCGATGGAAGACAGTGGAGAACCACCTCCACTAGAATTTTGCCAAGAAGAGCAATGCAAGTGCCCCATACAAAATATTAGTAACTCATTTAAAAGAATGCACTCAGAGCTTTGGAGCATTGTAGACTGTGTAGAGCTGGCAGTCATGTAACCCTATACGGCTGACGTAAGTAATGGCTGTGAAGTGGTGTGTTTGTACCGTCGGTTTTACGAAACAAGCACAGAAAGATGGGTAGACGTGACAGAATGGTAGAAAGAAGCTATTGCGTTTGGACGTGCTCATGATCACATGGTGTCTGAAGCTGCTCTGACTGTAGAACGTGTTTACAAGAAATGGTGTGCCAGTATCAACCATGTGAAGCTGCGTAAGGATACAAATTGCAAAAAAATTATAATCACAAGAGGCCACAGGCAGGTGTCACAGCTTGTCAATCACAATCGATTCCAAACCTGACAGGAACTGCTGCTGTCAGTGAATGCAGGGGCATGTCAACCAGTTTCCGACTGGACACCGCGAAGGGAACTACATGCACTGGACATTTGGAGTTGAGAGCCTATCAAAAGGCTGTTTTCAACAGCATCACAAAAGCTGTACGTCTTCAATGGGCCAAACAACACAGAAATTAGTCACCAGTTGATTGGAGGCGTGTACTGTGGACCGACAAGTCACGATTTCTCCTGTTTTCAAATGATACAAGACATCGAACGCACCAACGGTCCAATGAGGCGTTTAACACACAGTTAGGATGTAGTTCAGGTTGGAGGTGGTGCTTTTTTTTTTAAGTGTTCTTCACGACATGTCTTGGAGATTATTTAATTTCTAATACTATTTGATCACTTTTCAATGCTTGTACGAGCATATCCTCCTTAGTCGAGGGACATGGTAAGATTTACAGATGTCACTACTTCTTTCACTCATTTGAGCCCATCTGTATCAGATGTACATAGCCTCATCTGATCGCTTCACAGTTCAGTGCTTAGGGACTGAATGCCTGTCACATAGCAAGTGGCTGAAACTTTGTGAGAGGTGCAGTAACGTCCTTATACCAGTTCACTTTTCACACGTGAAGGAGACATGGCCACCAGAGAATTGTGATATAATAATATCAGAAAATAAAGGGTAAAGCTGTTTCTGTTGTAAGCAAACACAGGAAGCTCCAAAAGTTCCGACACAATGACGTCATACAAGAGGGCAGTGTGTAGACTTGGCAACAGTGCAAGACGTCATCCAAGATGGCAGCCATGACGTCATTCAACTTGGCGGATTTTGCTGCGAAGTTTGAATTTTGGCAGGAAGATAGGTCAATTGAGCTACCTCCACTAGCCTAGCCCCCTTCACCAGAAAATGGCGGGAAGTTTAAATTCCATCAAGAAAATGCAACACACCTCTACTAACCTAAGAAAATGGTGGAAATATAGGTCAATTGGGCTGCCTCCACTAACCTAAGTCACTTGACTGCCACCTCTTCCTAGGGATTGGTGCGAAGTCTGGAGGGAAGATGGGTCAATAGGGCTATCTCTAGTAACCTAAGAAAATTGCAGGAAAGAAAGGGCACTTAGGCTACCTCCACTAACCTAAGTCACCTTACTGCCACCTCGTCCTAGGAAATGGTGGAGAGAGGACTCAACCTGTGCTGGGCTGCTGCAGAGAGGAAGGAGTGTATTTTATTTATTTTGAAACAATTTATCTAGGGATGGATTTTGAAAGATAGTATATTTATCACAGTTATACAGAACATAGGCTCACATGACACAGCCTACAGACCTGCAAACCACTCGTAAATAATGCCATACATTTATGTCCAGACAGCTGAACAACTCGTAAATTATCAAAACAATAATCCATCTAAAAGACTTTGCAAACATACTTGCTAATCGTCAATTGCTGAAATCATGCACTAGTCTTTATTCAAAAACTTGAGGCACTACCACCATCCAGTATGTTCCCCATGAGATCCAGAGTCCAACTGACCTAGTACACAGCACCACCACCAGAGGGCACTGTCATACATTCAGTGACATAATCCAAGATAGTGACCATGACATCAGCTGATGACGCAAGTACCATTATCCAAGCTGGTGAATTTTGGCAGTAAACAGTGTGTCCACCACGAGGTCTGGACCTAGTACACAGTACTGCCACCAGAGAGCACTGTCGTCCATTCTCTCACGTAACCCACAATGGTGGGGGAAAATGGCAGGAAACAGTGTGTTCGCCATGAGGTCTGGATCTAGTACATCTTACTGTCACCAGAGGGTGCTGTCATTCATTCCGTGACATAACCCTTCTAAATAATGCAGTACACTGATGTGCAGACACGAAACCAACTCATCGTAAACTGTCCAAATAACATATAGCACAGTCTACAGACCTGCTCGCAAAATAATGGAACAGACACACAAACAACATGTGCATGCACTGCTCAATGCCTCCCTCTCCACTGGACCACACAGGAGACCGCTGCACATGCTCCCAGAAGTCGAGATGAACCGGCAGCTGCCAAACCACACACAGGTGCCTGCAAACATGAAGTGGCGACATCCCTTTTATACTTGACACCTGAGAAATTACTCTCGAAATAAGAGATCACCTAGGCACCATTGCTGACACGACCAGACAGGAGCGAAGACCTATTTGCGTAGTGCAGACGCTCCAAGGGCGCGAGCCACCGCCAGATGCAAGCCAGTGCGAGCCATCACCCTCACGCCACTGCCGACAGCATGTGAAAGTTCTTCGAGTGTTATACTGGCATCAAATGTCTATCTAAATAAGTGCCAACTCATCCTATGGACCGCATGCATGTTTGTTCACAGCTGCTGAACTCATCCCCCTCTGTGGTCCAGCAAAGACCTATTTGCAGAGCGACTCACCCTCTCAAACACTATAGAAAACTGTTCCAGTGCTCACAACATGTGTGTGTGTGATGCATATGCTGATGTCACAGATCGTGCTATAGAAAACTGTTCCACCAATCACGACATGTGTGATGTGCATACTGGCACATCGCTGTGTGTAGCTACAAACCATCGCAAGTGCATCTAACAAGGTTCTCAATCTTATACTGATGTCACCTGGCTATGTGAATAAGAACAGAGTCGACCTCTCAGAAATTGTATAGTGTCCCAGAAATAGTTGGCACTCGCTTTCTTGATATCTCAACTGGTATGCAAGGAAATTCTTGCCCTAACAGAGCCTGTTATGAAAATAGCTAAGAATAACCTCGAATGCATTCTACCTCACAGTCCTAGCATGGCACCCTGACCATCGCGTGTTACCCTTCCAGCTTTCAACATATGCAAACCTGCTCAGCACTATGTGGATACTCCTGTATCCCAGCAGAAGGAATGTCATGTGAATGAATCGAGCATTATGATTGGCTATTATCGTATTTACCCTCTGAATTACTGATGCAGCTGGTGTGGAAGCACCATCCACCTTTTCTTTCTATCTGCAGATGAGACTTTCAGTGGCAAAAGAAAAAAAAACTGTTATACACAGATCGTCATATTGCACTGACAATTAAACCCTGTAAAGTGCCCATACAAATCGTCAAATATGGAAAGACTCATACTCAATTACACTGTTCTCCCACTGAGGACAGGAACTTGAATATTAGAGTGTGAAACTGATCTCCAACCCAGCAATATCACCATGTCCCATGTCGATGTAGTAAACATACATATACTGCAAAGACAGGCAGCACCATACATACAGGAAACAGAGCAAACACTCTCCAATATGGAGGTGACTGGACACAATCGAGTACAGTGCTGTACTACACTTCAGAATCAGTGCATTTGGGCTAGGTGTTGGTAGCTGTTCTACATTTACAGGCAATTTTAGAACACAGAACGAGAGGTTATATCATGTTTGTATAGATAGATCTGACATAAAATCGATAGAATTGCGAAAATGACAGGGGAATGGGTAAAAATTGGCCAAATATACACTGAAATGTGGGGAAATTGCGGAAGTGCTTGCGTATCTTCTGGTTTGTGCAGAACAAATTGTACATCGAAACAAGGATGCAGTAGCAAGAGGAATCCGAGAAAACCGTGACATGGAGGTGAAGGGAATCAGGGAAGCAGTCAATTTTTCTCCCTCAAGGCAGCATTATATTGGTTGTCTACTGAGGTACCAGTGATACACGCTAGTTGACTACCATATTTGACGCTTTTCAGGAATACAGAGAACCATCCACCTCTAAACTTGCATGCATCTGCATTAAAGGATAACAGAGTGTGGATGGGTTGATCGATTGAGATGGAGCCATAACAAGGTAGGATTTAATGGTAGACTGATGAAGCATTCTAGAGAGGGAGAAGTTCCTGTAGGCCAATTTTTTCACTGTTCTGTCAGGCTGCATTAGTTGTGTGACATAGCCTGCGTTCTACTCGTATACAGTCACGTGTTCTGTATGTGGTTTAAAGCACTGTCGACTTGCGATCATTAACGGTAAACCTGTCGGTTATCAGAGGACTTCCATCTCATGTGTGATGAAATGTGACACATTCCTCTAAATGAACTATGATTTATGTGATGTACTCCATCCCACTGTCGCATCTTGGGTGTAAAATCAAGATTTCAGCTTCATAACTAAGTTAGCGATGGGTGCTTGTGGGGCACTGCAATCCACTTGTATACATTTACCTAACAGATGTGGTGTTTACAGAGTTAGTGGAGAAATGACTTGTAATTTTAACATGATGGATGCTGCTGCTATGTGTTTATATGTTTCCTTGTAAGAGGTATTCCCTGTTACTAACGATCATTCTATATAGGGCTGAGGCTGGCATAATATAATTTCTGAACCGTTATCAGATGTGAACAGTGGACACTATACATCTCCAGAAAGCTACATTGTATTTGTATCACAAAGAACTGATGTTTTAAGGTGGCAGTTTCTTTTTTTTATGGTTCGGTAACATAATTCATCGCAAGAAACTAGGTAGAAAGATATATGTCCTTTGCTTGAAATATATTCCTTACATTGGTATATTAACAGCGCTACATTCCATACGACTGACAGGTCGGAAACACAAGTGATCTAACATTATAGCCCTGTTCGCTCTTACCAATGCCTTCCAGGTACTGGTCCTAGACTCTGGAATAATACTTACAATTGATAGCTGGGTTGATTTACGTAAAAATCCTTCTACTCCATCCGTCTGGAGGTCCATAGCGCATTAAATCATTCGTTTCTTGTTCTTCTTAACCGTCTGCTATTACATCATGACACTTTCGAATCTGTTATACATCGATAAGGAGTGCTAACCTCTTTGACATGGGTGCATCTCAAGAAATCTTGTGCACTTGGATGGGTGAGGACTCGGCTAGCTCCATTCATTCACAGGACGTGGAAAGTAGCGGTCTACTTCTGGTCAGTTGCAGATTAAATCGGTAACTGTGCAGCAGGTTGGGTTGGCCAATGACAGCGTGAGGAGGGTCTCTCACTCTCTAAGTCTACCCTAGGACAGTGAGAATGCACTGTGACTCCCATACGCAGAGAAATAGATCGCAAATTAAACACTATGCTCGAACTGTTAGAAATATGTAGAGTGCTGTCTGATATATTTTAATGGTGTATGTGTTTGAGAATTAACAATGAATGGACGTACTGTATAGTCATCTATCCACATTCACAATGATACTCGCAAAGTGGAGAAGGGGTGGTTTAGCTATGATACTGATATTGGAAAACATGCTGTTACATTATTGGTCCGTTCTGAAATTACTGCAAAATTGGTAAAATTGTTCATGCTATCAACTGTGATGCTTATTATTATAGTACATCGATGGTGTCTTTTCCTTCCCATCCATCCACTGGCACGCTGTTGGTTAGCAGATAATGATTGACTGACATCGCTTGTTTGAGTTGGAGAAAGAGCTTTGGTGGAGGGATAAAACCTTCTGGCGTGTATAGCACCTAAACAGCGATCACATAATTGACTGCAATATGATGAATCAGTCGAAATGGAGTGTAAAGTAATCAGCTATTCTGTCACTATGACATATGAGTTTAAATAGAGAGCTTGTGGATCACCGTCGAACTGTAGTTTGGGAACTCTTCACAATGCGACCTAACTCTTCCAGTTTCCATATGTTGTAACTCTCTTTCATTTAAAATCATCCAGTGTGTGTGGCGTCTCATGGCAGCTGCAGTAACAATATGATTTACACTGTGCGACGTCTACTTTCTGGGATAGCCCATGGATCACAACATGTTACTGTCAGTTTAGAACCTGACACAGCATTGCAACGTCTCTCTCTCCACGCTGGACCCCTGATGCAGCTATGCGTCATTGCACCGGCATAGGTGACTTCTGTACCAGATGAAGTTAGTGGAGCTTTTATAGTTTGTAATTTTTCTCTGTTGGATGGTACAGAATAACGATGCTAGGATGTTGTGCTGATAGATGTGAATGGACGCAGATCTGCTTCGGAGTGTAGTATCTGTACCTAGTTTGGAGACGCACCACCATGCGCGTATTTCCACCGAATGGTCAAAACACTGTCCTGTTGCACTAACTCAGGTCGTTCTGTTTCTACATGGGTGGCAGAAGGTGGTGGCTATGGCTTTCTCCGACTTCTGCTCCGTTCCAACTTAAATTGGAACAATCACATGCGCAAAGCTGTGGAAATGGGAGCAGCTGCAAGATGCTTAGGGGCTGACTAAAACTACGTTACAGTTTTACTCCAGCAGGGTTTCGAGCAGATGGGTTTGAGATATGAGAGTGCCAGAAATATGATTCACTACTGGCTGTGATCCGACGCAGGTATGTGGTTGAATGGAAGGACTTGATCCCAAATCATAGACATCATTTCTAGTGGATAACGTAACACTAGAGATCTGAGAAGCTAGTGTACATTTCTTACGACCTTAATCAACACACCATCTACCACTTTTTGGATCCTTGTCAATCAGTCATCGCTTGTAAGTCAGTAGATATATCACAGAACCTATGACATGGTATCAAGACAGGAAACGTTACAAATACTATAGAAACATCTAGCAGGGGTGGCGTACGGGAGTTGCAGATACCGGTTTCATAACACATTCCTTAGCCATATCACTTTCGAAATTCAGCAATTTTATCACGAGGTTGGATTGTAGGCTATGTGTAACTGGACTGCTGCTCTGATAATATACACTCCTACGATCACCGTCTCGGTATTTGTCTGGAAAAAAAACAATTCATTTGGACGTAATGCCAACCTTGATTTATAAAGTTAGTATAGTTTTTAATGTGGATACTTGTGTGCACCTGTAGAACCAAGACCGCTTGTGACAGTAACATACAATAGTTGTTGCGATCAAATTTTTTAAGATCTGGCGCTCTGTAAGGCGATTACACCTCTCTTTCTAAGACACAGTGGTAACACGTGCAAGAAAAACTTATGAGACATGTCCACCCATTGTTGATTTTCTCTGAGTATTATTTTGTATGGTCTGGAATCATTTATTGGCCAAGTATTATACTTATTAGTAGCAGGGGATATGTGATAGATACACCCTGAGCATCAGGCTCGTAAAGTATGTGTTTGTGTTCCGACATGTGCAAAGGAAATGACAATGTCCAGTCGTAAGGAAGGTGTGGATTTGATGTGGAATACTGTGATAGCAAAGGGAAGAGTATGTCAAGTCATAAGAATGGCACCAATATTTTTATGTATCGGACATGTCCGAACGAACAGATACCAGTGTCATATATATATATAGTTAATGCTCACCGGCCGTTTGACCATCTTCTTCTGTGCGGATGCACAAACAGAACCCGAAATCTTACGGGAATCGGCAGTAAAGCCGCGAGTAATGAGTATGAAGAGCAGGGACCTTGATTATAGTGCGGGACAATAATATGCGAATGTGGGTCTCACGAGATGCATGCCAGAGATAAGCCTCTGCAGTCGTACCATCCTCTGTGTCCTCGGTAGCTCAGATGGATAGAGAGTCTACCATGTAAGGAGGAGATCGCGGGTTTGAGTCCCGGTCAGGGCACACATTTTCACCTCTCCCCGTCGATACATATCAACGCCCGTCAGCAGCTGAAGGTATTAATATATAGTTCTAAACTTGAAACTTCCTGGCAGATCAAAACTGTGTGCCGGACCGAGACTCGAACTCGGGACCTTTGCCTTTCGCGGGCCGAGTTCGAGTCTCGGTCCGGCACACAGTTTTTGCCAGGAAGTTTCATATCAGCGCATACTCCGCTGCAGTGTGAAAATCTCATCCCGGAATTCTAAACTTGCCTAAATATCGTGTCGGGCGGAGGGGGGGGGGGGGGGGGGGAAGATTTCTTCTGAACAGCACGATTCAAAGCATCCTAGATATGCTCAATAATGTCCAAGTCTGGGGAGCTTCGTGGCCAGCGGAAGTGTGCAAACTCAGAAGAATGTTCCTGGAGTCACTCTGTTGCAATTCTGGACGTATGGAGTGTCCCATTGTCCTGCTGGAATCGCCCAAGTGCGTCGGAATTCATAATGGACATGAATGGATGCAGGTGATCAGACAGAATGCTTACGTATATGTCACGTGTCAGAGTCGTATCTAGACGTATCAGGGGCCCCATATCACTCCAACTGCAGACGCCCCACACCATTACAGAGCATCCAGCAGCTTGCACACTCCCCTGCTGATATGCCGGGTCCATATATTCATGAGGTTGTCTCCATACCCGCACAGGTCCATCTGCTCGATACAATTTGAAAGGAGGCTCGTCTAACCAGGCAACTTGTTTCCAGTCATCAACAGTCCAATGTCAGCGTTGACGGACCCAGGTGAGACTTAAAGCATTGTGTTGTGAAGTCATCAAGGGTATAAGAGTAGGCCTTCGTCTCCGAAAGCCCATATCGATGATGTTCCTGGATGTTGTTGATGGCCCAGCATTGAAATCTGCAGCAATTTGCGTAAGGGTTGCACTTCTGTTACGTTGAACGATTCTCTTCACTTGGCGTTGGTCCTTTTCTTGTAGGATGTTCCTCTGGCCCCAGCAATGTCGGAGATTTGATGTTTAGCGGAATGCTGAAATTCACGGTACACTCGTGAAATGGTGGTATGGGAAAATTTCCACTTCATCACCTCGGAGACGTTGTGTCCTACCGTTCGCGCGCCACTATAACACCACATTCAAACTCACTCAAATCTTGATGACTGCCATTGTAGCAGCAGTAACAGATCTAACAACTGCGCCAGACACTTCTCTATTATAGGCGTTGCCGACAGCAGCGCCGTATTGTGCCTGTTTACATATTCTGTATTTGAATATGCATGACTATACCAGTTTGTTTGGCAAATCAAAAAATGGAAATACATACTAAATTCCATATACATTTTACATGTAGACCATTGCGAAGTTTCTGGTAAAGCTAGTGAACCATGGTAGTGGTAAATAAGTTGGAAGTAGCATTGTGACAGAAAGGTGCTTGACATAAAAATGAAGACTGCGTCATACTTTCAGTTGTTTTGAATTTTTATGAACACAGGAGCCGCAGTTATGTTCGATGCCGCAGTTTGGTGCGACGGCAGGACGTATCGTGAGATGGAAGTCGTGTAGCGG
Source organism: Schistocerca cancellata (assembly GCF_023864275.1). Taxonomy (NCBI): domain Eukaryota; kingdom Metazoa; phylum Arthropoda; class Insecta; order Orthoptera; family Acrididae; genus Schistocerca; species Schistocerca cancellata. The sequence continues at coordinate 809,758,946 of NC_064626.1, read as the reverse complement.
GGCAAAGTTGGTGTGGGAAGGGGGAGCGCACCACGGCAGGCAATCGATTGTCGGAACACTCGAGATAAGTGTGGAGGCGGCCGGCGGTGGTGGGCGAGCAGGAAGGCTGGCCGGGACAAAGCGGCGACCTTGGGCCGCCCCAGACCACAGCCCACAGGCCGCCGCCTTATGGGGCCAGCCAGACACGGCCGGCGGCCCACAGTGGCCTGCGAGGACCGCTGCGCTGCGGCGCCAGCCGGCTCTAGCGGTGCCTCCAGTGACGTAACGCCGCAGACGCGGGCACTGGGGATGGCAGTTATCGCTGAAACATCCGGTAGTCAGTTACATCTTCTTTTTTCCACGCCATTTTAACCAGAGTACACTACTGGCCATTAAAGTTGCTACACCACGAAGATGACGTGCTACAGACACGGAATTTAACAGACAGGAAGCAGATGTTATGATATGCAAATGATTAGCTTTTCAGAGCATTCACGCAAGGTTGGCGCCGGTGACGACACCTACAACGTGCTGACATGAGGAAAGTTTCCAACCGATTTCTCCTACACAAACAGCAGTTGACCGGCGTTGCCTGGTGAAACGATGTTGTGATGCCTCGTGTAAGGACGAGAAATCCGAACCATCACGTTTCCGACTTTGATAAAGGTAGGACTGTAGCCTATCGCGATTGCGGTTTATCGTATCGCGACATTACTGCTCGCGTTGGTCGAGATCCAATTACTGTTAGCAGAATATGGAATCGGTGGGTTCAGGACGGTAATTCGGAACGCCGTGCTGGATCCCAACGGCCTCGTACCACTAGCAACGAGCTGACAGGCATCTTATCCGCATGGCTGTAACGGATCGTGCAGCCACGTCTCGATCCCTAAGTCAACAGATGGGGACGTTTGCAAGACTACAACCATCTGCACGAATAGTTCGACGACGTTTGCAGTAGCATGGACTATCAGCTTGGAGACCATGGCTGCGGTTACCCTTGACGCTGCATCACAGACAGGAGCGCCTGCGATGGTGTACTCAACGAAGAACCTGGGTGCACGAATGGCAAAACGTCATTTTTTCGGACGAATCCAGGTTCTCTTTACAGCATCATGATGGTCGCATACGTGTTTGGCGACATCGCGGTGAACGCACATTGGAAGCGTGTATTCGTCATCGCCATACTGGCGTATCACCCGGCGTGATGGAATGGGGTGTCATTGATTACACGTCTCCGTCACCTCTTGTTCTCATTGACAGCACTTTGAACAGTGGACGTTACATTTCAGGTGTGTTACGACCCGTGGCTCTCCCCTTCATTCGATCCCTGCGAAACCCTACATTTCAGCAGGATAATGCTCGACCGCATGTTGCAGGTCCTATACGGGCCTTTCTGGATACACAAAATGTTCGGCTGCTGCCCTGGCCATCACATTCTCCAGGTATCTCACCAATTGAAAACGTCTAGTCAATGGTGGCCGAGCAAGTGGCACGTCACAATAAGCCAGTCACTACTCTTGATGAACTGTGGTATCGTGTTGAAGTTGCATGGGCAACTGTACCTGTACACGCCATCCAAGCTCTGTTTAACTCAATGCCCAGGCGTACCAAGGCCGTTATTATGGCCAGAGGTGCTTGTTCTGGGTAGATTTCTCAGGATCTATGCACCCAAATTGCGTGAAAATGTGATCACATATTAGTTCTAGTATAATATATTTGGCCAAAGAATATAGTTTATCATCTGCATTTCTTCTTCGTGTAGCAATTTTAATGGTCAGTAGTCTATTAAAATCGCTCAAAACAATCGTCTCCTGAAATAACCGAGTTTCGATATTTTGTTCCTATTACCTATTGTAATAAGCGTTGAAATCGAAAAAAAAGAAAAAAATTGACGCTCTCAGTTTCAAGGTACATAGAATCAAAACCTTAAATAAAAGAAAATTTAGTCCGTCCACTGTTCGCTAGTTTTGTCGAAAAGTGGTAAGTGGTTGACTAGTATGAGAAAAAAAATTACCAGTATTCTCCTACTGATTCCAATTTTTTGAAACTCTGGTCAAAAATAATGTTGTAATCACGGATCGCACCACCAAATGGTGGACCTTACGAACAGCCAGTGTAAAGGGGGAAAATTGAGGTTTAATAACTGTTTTTCGTGTTAATTTGTTCGTTTCCAAGAGCTAAAAAGCAGATAAAGGCATATTATGTAGACACAGAGAGCAGATCGACTACTTTCTCTCTTTATTGTATACTATGAGTTAACTGTTTTCAACTTTGTAATTTATTAGTGCGTAGTTTTCTTCCTCTTCCATTATTTCATAGAAATGGCAGACAAATCTTTAACTTCTTAAAGCAAATGAAGAGTAGTGCTTCATTGCTACGTCACTTCGTAAAAATATTATCAGACTGGGATTAAAATGCATGTCCAGAGAGAACTACGAGTAGCCCAGGTATAAGCAAGTCTTGCAGAACGCTCTTACCTTAGGCGATGACAACAGGGACGTTATTGTCTATTGTGGCTCTGAGCACTATGGGACTCAACTGCGGAGGTCATTAGTCCCCTAGAACTTAGAACTAGTTAAACCTAACTAACCTAAGGACATCACAAACATCCATGCCCGAGGCAGGATTCGAACCTGCGACCGTAGCAGTCTTGCGGTTCCAGACTGCAGCGCCTTTAACCGCACGGCCACTTCGGCCGGCTATTGTCTATTGTCTCAGCGACACTGTACCAATTCTGATGCCATGTTTTTGCTACTCGTTTCTGTCGGCATTGTTATTAAAACAGCAGTGATCACTTTCCTCATTTTCTATAATAACGCAATATTTCAAACGATTGCAAATTTTACAAACAATAAAGATTACTTCTTTCAAAAAAATATGTTTATTTAAAAACAAAAAATTTCAACACTGCTGCCATGGCTAATTGATATTTCGGTTTTTCTCTCGGTTGTTAGTAAAAAAATAAACTGTTGTAACCGATACCAAACAAATAGCGATAAATGCCAGTTATTCAAAACTAAAATACCGGCATGTGTTTTTGCCATCCCTAGCAGGCAGGCGCTATGGCCGTCTATTGGGGCCTGGTCTTCACAGTCCTGCGGCTGTTCGGCGTACACCGTCAACGCAGTACAAATTAGCCCTGGTTCCACAGGTGGCATGAGGGGGTTCATGCCATTCATTTTAGTGAAAAGCATTTACATTATTATGTTTGGCAGACCACGTAGCCGTCGCTTGCTCTATGTTCGAAGAAACCAGGTTCAATTCCCGGTACCTCCCCCCATTTTTCTGATGTAGGGACGTCTGCAATGCGATCCACTCGGCCTTGTGAGCCAAAACGACGAGCTGTTTGAATACAGCAGCAGCATGACAAGGATTCATCTACTGTCAATAACAGCTGGAGGGACTGGTGACATGCTTATCACATTCCCACGATCGTAGATCGCTCCTCATACTGACTTGTAGCCAGCTGTCGGCCAGTCGGAAGAGGTATAAGGGGTAATCAGTGAATAGTGTTTATTACATTGTTATATACATAAATTTCCAAATCTCTCGGCTACCATTTACAGATCAGAGTAGAATTAAAACTAAGAGTTTCGATAATGCCAAGAAATTCTAAATATTACAAGCCATGTTTAGCAGTTGCAATTCACAATTAGGTGTATGGCTTAACCTTTAAACTACTTATCTACCACTTTACTCTCGACAGCTCGCGGAAAAGAACGAACACTTCAACTTCTCCGTTCAAGCTCTGATTTATTTTATTATGATGATAATTTATACCTATGTGGGTGAGCGCCAGCAAAAGATTTTCACACTTTTAGAAGAAAGTTGGTGATTGAAACTTTATGTGAAGTTCCTGCTGCACCGAAAAACACCTTTGTTTTAACGACTCCCACCCAAATTCGTTTATCATATCCGTGGTAGTCTGTTCCCTGTTTTGCAATAATACAAAACGAGCTGTCCTTCTTTCACCTTTTTCGATGTCCCCCGTCTATCCTATCTCACGCGGATCCCACACCGCACAGCAGTACTGTGGAAGAGGCCGGGTAAACGTCTCATTATTCTCATGAAGTATTCTGCCAATAAATCGCAGTCTTTGGTTTGCTTTCCTCACAAAGTTTTGTTTGTGCTTTTTCCAGTTTAAGTTATTCGCAATTGTAATAGCTAAGTATCTATTTGAGTTCACAGCCTTTAGCTTTGCATGAGTTATCGTGTTACTGAACTTTACTGGAATCTTTTTAGTGCTCAAGTGGACGACTTCAGACTTTTCATTATTGAGAGTCAAGTGCCACTTTTCTAAATCGTTTTGCAATTCTTTTTGATCATCTGATGATTTTGCATGACGGTAAATGACAGCATCATCTGCAAACAATCTAAGAGGGCTGCTCAGATTGTCTCCTAAACAGAGGGCTTATAACACTTCCTAACAACGCCAGATATTACATATGTTTTACTCGATGACTTTCCGTCAATAATCACGAGATGTGACCTTTCTGACAGGAAATCACAAATCCAGCCACACAACTGAGACGACAGATACTCCATGGGCACAAAATTTAGTTAGAAATCGCTTGTGAGAAACGGTGTCAAAAGCCTTCTGGAAACCTAAAAATACGGAATTAAGTTGACGTCCCGTGTCGATAGCCCTCATTACTTCGTGAGAGTAAAGAATTAGTTGCGTTTCACAAGAAAGATGTTTTCCGTATCCCTGTTCGCTATTTGTCAATAAATCGTTTTCTTCGAGGTGATTCGTAATGTTCGAGCACAGCATATGTTCCAAAACCCTGTTCAAATCGACATCAATGATATGGATCTGTAATTCAGCGGATTACTCCAATTTCATTTCTTGGCTTTGGTGTGAATTGTGCAACTTTCCAGTCTCTGCGTGTGGATTTTTCAACGAGCGAGCTGTTGTATATGGCTGCTAGTATGGAGCTATACCTGACTGTTATACAATCTGGACCGGAGACTTGCCTTTCTTAAGCGTTTTAAGCTGCTTCGCTACATCGAGGATATCTACTTCTAAGTTACTCGTGTTGACAGTTGTTCTTGATTCGAAATGAGTATTTACTTCGTTTTCTTTTGTGAAGGAATTTCGGAGAACCGTGTTTACCAACTCTGTTTCAGCGACACAGTCGTCGCACGGTAAAGGTACTGATTAGGTCTCGTCGCTGGTGTACTTCACATACGATCAGAATCTCTTTGGGTTTTCTGCCAGATATCGAGACAAAGTTTCGTTGTGGAAACTATTAATAGCATCTTCCGTTGAAGTTCGCGTTAAATTTCGAGCTTTTGCAAAACTTCGCCAATATTGGGGATTTTGCGTTTTTCTTAAATTTGGCATGCTTTTCTTGTTGCTTCCGCAATAGTATTCTGACCTGTTTTGTAGAACATGGGGGATTAGTACCATCCATTATTAATTTCCTTGTTATATATCCCTCAATTTCCCTCGTATATTTATTTGAATTTAAACGACATCTGGTCTACACTTACATAGTCAATCTGGGAGTGGAGACTGTCTCTTAGGATGGTGTAAAGCGAATTTTTATCTGCTTCTTTAAATAGATGTATTTTGAGTTTATTTTTGGTAGGTTTGGAAGTTACGGTATTCAGTGTAGCTACAACAACCTAGTGGTCACGAAACCCTTATCTGTCATGATGCTCCTTATTTGGTCAAGATTATCTGTTGCTAAGAGATCAAGTATCTTTTCGCAACCATTATACTCCGAATGGGTTCCTGAGCGAGTTGTTTAAAATAATTTTCTGAGAAGGCATTTAGTAAGTTATCAAACGACGTTTTATGGCTACTGTCTATTATAAACATGTATTTTCGCCAACATATCGAGGGTATATTGAAGTCCCCACGAACTATAATTGTGTGAGTGGGGTACTTATCTGAAATGACACTCAGGTTTTCTTCGAACTGTTCACCAGCTGTATCATCTGAGTCGGGGGTTGGTAAAAGGAACTAATTATTAATTTATTCCGGGTTGTCAGTTACAACTTCTAATCATAGTAACTCACAGGAACTATCCACTTTAGTTTCACAACAAGGTAAACTACTTCTCACAGTAATAAACACTCCACCACTAACTCTATTTAATCCAACCTTTCTGAACGCGGTTAGATCATTTATAAAAATTTCCTGAACCTATTTCCGGCTTTATCCAACTTTCCCCACCTTCAGTCTTCCTATTGGTGCTTGGAACTCTGCTTCTTTTTCAGCACAGACACAACATTTTACAATTACGATATTGATTGGTCCTTTGTCTACCCTCTCCCTGTGTTCGTCCTGCACCTTTTGAATCTGATGTCCTTTTTGCACATTCCCGAGTACCTCTGATGTGAACCCTCCACTCGGTTCTGTATCAAACGATTACAATCGGTTCTGTAGTCGATGCTGCAGATGGTGGGCGCCACCTGTACGTACATCTCGCAAGCAAGACATGCAGTCTTTACTACTTCAGCTAACTGCCTGGAACCAGAGAAAATGTCTTGCAATCCAAAGTGATACACTTCGTCAATACCAACAAAGCCACCATCTGCAATTGGCTGCGCCCTGTGCTCTTCATGGGATCTGGAGGCAACCATTCCACATCTGGAATGACTTCTTTCAGTACGCACACAGAGTCCACATTGAATTCATACCCCTCCATCGCAGCCATTTTCCTAGGGGTCCTCTTACACCCACAATGTTGCAGCTACCAGTACCTACCTGTATGGAACATTCCAGCCAGAAAAAAGTGCTTATTCACAGGTCGACCATACATGCTGCCAACAACAAAACCGACATAGCTCGTAAGTCCACATGTAGAACTGACAAGTCATTTAGGGTAGAATGAAAGGGACAGAGACCATGGTGAGGGAGGTGGGAAGGTCATATTTTTGAATAGCTGCCGTCATCCAGTGCAGAGATGTTGGCCGCTGACCTGGGCGTGAACTATGTTGTGTAAGAGAGCACTCTGGCAAAGTAGCACTCCATGCTGTCAGCATCACAGCTGGTAGGACACGTCTGCAAACATCTGCGTCGGCATCCTTCACAGCAACGCCCCAGCTGAAGGTGCGGTTCCTGGACGCCCGGCGTACAACACAAACGCCACTGAGCTGGACGAGTCAGCAACTCCCAGCCACGAGCGCGGCTCTTCCACCTATCAGGTCGGTGCTATGGAGTAGCTATTTGTGTTGTACGAATCACGAAAATAAATGTATTTATAGCCAACACTGTATCACTGACTCCCTCAGGCGTTTCACTGGACCTCATTCCCGCACTTAGAGCTCAGCATTCTGCACCCACAAAGGACACAGCTCCTCAGGTCTCCACAGCTGTTAGCCAGCTACAGGAAATACACTGACAGATATGGGAAGCATTGCATCATGAAGCGAGAGTCTGATATGCACAAAATTTGTTGAGTTGTTCGTTACAAAGAAGGTATTAAATGATGAAATTTTTATCCTGTTTGTAACTAACGTCAATCCTCAACCAGTATAGGGTGTTACCCCATGGGCACGAATGTGCTCTTGCATCTTTGTATCATGGGAGAAAACACCCTGCGGCTGTAATTTTGAAGAACTTCTTCCCAAACCCGGAACACAGGCTGTGTCACTTCATGATGATTGCTGGTTGCAGCTGGTATGAAAGTAAAAGTCTTCCCATTGCATCCCAGTCATGCTCTTTGGATCATAAATTAGAGGAATCAGCGGTTCAGTCAAGGTTCCGTACTTCCCTCATTACACTTGTGGGGCGAACTGCAATGTGATGTCTTGCATTATCCTGTTGGAATATGCCATTTTGGGTTGTGGCTATAAATGATACTGATGTGTTGGCAGAAGAGCCAACACCGTGTTGCTAGAGGAGGCCGAAATGCAAGCGTTTAAGCTCACGCAGACTGGCGTGAGGTCTGGAACAGTTAAAGGAGTTGAGTCTAATAAATAAAGTACGAAGCTCTTGGAATACTTAACTTTAATCCACAATTGGAGAACATCGGTCTGACGGTACAGGCATCCATAGATAAATATTAAATGATACTGGCGCCTTGCTAGGTCGTAGCAAATGACGTAGCTGAAGGCTATGCTAACTATCGTCTCGGCAAATGAGAGCGTATTCGTCAATGTAGCTTCACTAGCAAGTCGGCTGTACAACTGGGGCGAGTGCTAGTAAGTGTCTCTAGACCTGCCGTGTGGCGGCGCTCGGTCGGCAATCACTGACAGTGGCGACACGCGGGTCCGACGTATACTAGCGGACCGCGGCCGATTTAAAGGCTACCACCTAGCAAGTGTGGTGTCTGGCGGTGACACCACAGATACAACAGGTACTCCCATTCTTCGACCAAATCAGTTCTTTTGTCATATGCAATAGCTCCCCACCCAGTTATCCTAGGCAATGGAGAGGTGTGGACCTCGAGAATCAGTGCTTTCCAAGACTTTTCAGCAGGCCATCCACAGAGACATTCATGTCGATCCGAGCACCGTGAACACTAACGAGACTCATCGCTGAACGCCAGAGAGTATCACCATTCCAGTAGGTTTTAGGTTTGTGTAATATATGATGTGGTATCAGTGGTAAAAGACGCATACCAATTCTAGGTCTCAGCCTAGCCTCCAATTATACGTTCTCGACATTTCCTGGTGACAACCTACATGTAAACTCTGCCCAGATTTCAGCTGGTGTCATCCGCCTATTAGTTAGAGTCAGTCGAACAACCTCACGACCTTCTTGTGGTATAGTCCTTCTGCAAGGACCCGTACCTACTCTTCTTCCCACGTTGTTCTCCTGAGTCCATTTTGACACCACCCTTTCTGCTGTCCTTGCAGTACAACCAACTGACTGTGCGAGCTGTCGTTGTGATGCTCTTATGTCCTGCATGCTACTGATTCTATCTTTCTTAGAGTACAAAAGATGATGATAAACTGCCCGTGGACGACTTGTCGATATGATGACTTGTGGTCTCCACCCACAATGTTCCAGTAACGTTAGACACATCCGGAAGCCATCATATACTCACTCCATCCTTCACCCATGCTTATGACATTTTTCTCTACTGAAAACACCAAAAATAAGCTCGCATTAGGATAAGAGTGTAATCAATATATCCCATAGACACAAAAAGACATGATTATCATTTTGGTTACATACCGTGTAGGGGTTCATGATGCACCACTTTCCATTGCAGTCGATAGTCGGCATTAAGCCGTCGTCACACGGTACGATTTAGCTAATGTTAACGTGGCGGGTGGATCGGCAGTGCAAGTCTCGCTATTGCCAGCATCACGCAGGACGAGCCAGATGACGTTGACGTGAAGGCAGACTGAGAATCCAGCGTCACGAGACCCGACGCTGTCGGCACATGGGACAGGCTGGTTAACGTGATCTTGCACCTTCAACGCTCTCCAGCGGTATTTGTCAGCTTTGTTTGGTTCGCAAACCACGCAGATGGTTTAGGAAAATGGACACAAGAAAAATTCGTATGTTAGCTCTATCAAAAGACAAATTTACTGCTTTGTAGACATGCTAGTCATGTTGTTCTCTCTGTAGTATAGACAAATAAAAATTCCAAAACCCATGAACATGTAATAAAATAAAAAGAAAAGACCCATGTACTTTCAGTACGGACGTCAGCTTATAAAAGTTAACAAAATCGGACAAGCTCACTCCTGACAGAGAGCACACATATTCATATAACATAAAATATTACAGATATAGTTAGTTAGTTAGTTCCCCAAGGTAGTGTTATAGGCTCTTTGCTGTTCCTTATCTATATTAACGATCCTGGAGGCAATCTGAGCAGCCGTCTTCGGTTGTTTGCTGATGACGCTGTCGTTTATCGACTAATAAAATCATCAGAAGATCAAAACAAACTGCAAAACGATTTAGAAAAGATATCTGAATGGCGCGAAAAGTGGCAATTGACCCTAAGTAACGAAAAGTGTGAGGTCATCCACATGAGTGCTAAAAGGAAATCGTTAAACTTCGGTTACACGATAAATCAGTCTAATCTAAAAGCCATAAATTCAACTAAATACCTAGGTGTTACAATTACGAACATTGGATGGAACACGTAGAAAATGTTGTGGGGAAGGCTAATCAAAGACTGCGTTATATTGGCAGGACACTTAGAAAATATAACAGATCTACTAAGGGGACAGCCTACACTACGCTTGTCCGTCCTCTTTTAGAATACTGCTGCAAGGTGTGGAATCCTTACCAAGTAGGACTGACGGAGTACATCGAAAAAGTTCAAAGAAAGGCAGCACGTTTTGTATTACCGCGAAATATGGGAGAGAGTGTCACAGAAATGATACAGGATTTGGGCTGGAAATCATTAAAAGAAAAGCGTTTTTCGTTGCGACGGAATCTTCTCACAAAATTCCAATCGCCAACCTTCTCCTCCGAATGCGAAAATATTTTGTTGACACTGACCTACATAGGGAGGAAAGATCATAACGATAAAATAAGCGAAATCAGAGCTCGTACGGAAAGATATAGGTGTTCATTCTTTCCACGCACTATACGAGATTGGAATAATAGAGAATTGTGAAGGTGGTTCGATTAACCCTCTGCCAGACACTTGAATGTAATTTGCAGAATATCCATGTAGATGTAGATGTAGAATTACGTGTTCCAGTGATCCGTCTCATGGTAACAGTTATGACGTGGAATGTGTCAAATGTAGAAGAAATGCACAAAAGACTCGAGGGCTTTTACTTTTTTTAAGCTAAAAATTTTTATTACGTACTCCATTCCCGTAAATGGAACAAAATGCATATATTATACCTATAGATTTATTTATTCCTATTCAAGAATTCATCTATGGTATAGAAGGAGTTGTCAAGGAGATATGATTTCAATTTATTTTTGAAACTATTACTGCTGTCTGTCAGATATTTTATTTTATCCGGTAATTTATCGTAAAATTTTTTGGGCAGCATATTTTACCCCTTTCTGTGGCAAAGACAGGTTAAGAAGAGGATATTGTAAGTCTTACTTCTGGTATTATAATAATGCATGTCACTGTTGTTTCTAAAGTGGTCCATGTTGATAAGTACAAATTTTATTATAGAGTAAATCAGCTGTGAGACTGTCGTAAGAATTCCCAACCTTTTAAACAGATGCCTACAAGACGTGCGACTATGAGCCCCGCACATTTTCTAACCACTTGCTTTTGAACAGTGAACACTTTTTTCCTGAGTGTGGAGTTACCCCAAGATATTATTTCGTATGATATCAGAGAGTGAAAGTAAGTAAAGTATGTTGGCTTACTAATTTCTATATCCTCAAAAATGGCAATTATTCTAATTGCAAAAGTTGCTGAAACTAGTCGCTTTAGGAGACCCAAAATATGAATTTTCCAGTAACTGTTACTGGTGCTTCCAGCGCAGTATGCTCTACCCTGTTGATGTGTTGCGATTAGTGAAGCAATTGTAATCCTTGCAACAGAAAATTGTATGTACTGTGGTTTTTCAAAGTTCAGAGCAAGCCCTTTCACAGAAAACCAATTAATAACTATTCCAAAGACGTTATTTGTTTCATTTTCTATTGGAGTTTCTTTTACTGGATTAATAATGATGCTTGTATCATCAGCAAACAGTATCAGTTTAGCTTCTTGTTTCAGATAAAAAAGGGGGCCATTCACATACACCGAGAACGGAAGGGGAAACATGATAGAACACCCCAGTTGGATGAAGTTGCAAATTTTCTTAAATCACTTAAACCATATATAGAAACTTTTTGCTTCATGTTCTGTAGATATGACTTAAACCATTCATATGCTGTTTCATTTATACCATAGAATTATAATTTCTATAACATAATGTCATGGTTCACACAATGGATAAGTTACAGAAAATTCCTATTTATGACATATTACTATTTAAAGGCTCTGTTATGTGGACAGTGAAGTTGTATATTGCTGTCTCAGTGGAATAGCATTTTTGAAATCCGAACTGTGGTTTACTAAGTACCCCATTACGGTTGGATGACTAGCCAGTCGTGAGTACATTAATTTCTCGACGATTTTTGAAAATGCTGTAAGCAGTGATACTGACCAGTAATTATTGACATATGTAGTGTCCCCTTTTCTGTAGAGAGGCTTTACAATGGCATATTTTAACCTGTCTGGGAAAGTACCTTGAGTTACTGGTGCATTACACATGTGACTCAGAGCATCAGCTGTAACTGCTGTACATTGTTTTAATACTTTGTTAGAGATGTCGTCTACTACAACAGAACAACTATTTTTCAAAGATTTAATGATTTCCCTTATTTCGCAAGAGGTTGTTAGCTGAAAATTATGTGAAAATTGATCTGACTAAGATTTCTCAAAACTGACTCTTCCATGTACTGCTTAGCTTTTTCTTTTGAACTATTCTCACCATTTTTTCACCTACACTTAAGAAATGGTTGTTAAATACATTAGCTACTTGTATACTGTTGGTTACAATGGTCTCATTCTCTGTAAATGTATTATCATCTACCCTAGCAGTTACTTTTCCTGTCTCTCTTCTAACAATATTACATATTGATTTGATTTTATTGTCTGAGTTGTTATTTTGATCTCTACCATATATATTTATTGAGTTTTTGACAACTTTTCACAGTATGTTACAGAGTAAAATTTCTTCTGGGTCGTTATTAATTCTTGCTACCTCATACAGTTTTCTTTTTCTTTCTGAAGATACTTTAATACCTTTAATAATCCAAGGTTTCTTTGAAAACCGTTTGGTGTTACATTTAGTAATTTTTTGGGCAAAAATGTCCAAAAAGAGATATAAATTTATCAAGAATTATGTTGTTTTTATCATTGGCATTTGGCTCATTATATATACACTCCTGGAAATTGAAATAAGAACACCGTGAATTCATTGTCCCAGGAAGGGGAAACTTTATTGACACATTCCTGGGGTCAGATACATCACATGATCACACTGACAGAACCACAGGCACATAGACACAGGCAACAGAGCATGCACAATGTCGGCACTAGTACAGTGTATATCCACCTTTCGCAGCAATGCAGGCTGCTATTCTCCCATGGAGACGATCGTAGAGATGCTGGATGTAGTCCTGTGGAACGGCTTGCCATGCCATTTCCACCTGGCGCCTCAGTTGGACCAGCGTTCGTGCTGGACGTGCAGACCACGTGAGACGACGCTTCATCCAGTCCCAAACATGCTCAATGGGGGACAGATCCGGAGATCTTGCTGGCCAGGGTAGTTGACTTACACCTTCTAGAGCACGTTGGGTGGCACGGGATACATGCGGACGTGCATTGTCCTGTTGGAACAGCAAGTTCCCTTGCCGGTCTAGGAATGGTAGAACGATGGGTTCGATGACGGTTTGAATGTACCGTGCACTATTCAGTGTCCCCTCGACGATCACCAGTGGTGTACGGCCAGTGTAGGAGATCGCTCCCCACACCATGATGCCGGGTGTTGGCCCTGTGTGCCTCGGTCGTATGCAGCCCTGATTGTGGCGCTCACCTGCACGGCGCCAAACACGCATACGACCATCATTGGCACCAAGGCAGAAGCGACTCTCATCGCTGAAGACGACACGTCTCCATTCGTCCCTCCATTCACGCCTGTCGCGACACCACTGGAGGCGGGCTGCACGATGTTGGGGCGTGAGCGGAAGACGGCCTAACGGTGTGCGGGACCGTAGCCCAGCTTCATGGAGACGGTTGCGAATGGTCCTCGCCGATACCCCAGGAGCAACAGTGTCCCTAATTTGCTGGGAAGTGGCGGTGCGGTCCCCTACGGCACTGCGTAGGATCCTACGGTCTTGGCGTGCATCCGTGCGTCGCTGCGGTCCGGTCCCAGGTCGACGGGCACGTGCACCTTCCGCCGACCACTGGCAACAACATCGATGTACTGTGGAGACCTCACGCCCCACGTGTTGAGCAATTCGGCGGTACGTCCACCCGGCCTCCCGCATGCCCACTATACGCCCTCGCTCAAAGTCCGTCAACTGCACATACGGTTCACGTCCACGCTGTCGCGGCATGCTACCAGTGTTAAAGACTGCGATGGAGCTCCGTATGCCACGGCAAACTGGCTGACACTGACGGCGGCGGTGCACAAATGCTGCGCAGCTAGCGCCATACGACGGCCAACACCGCGGTTCCTGGTGTGTCCGCTGTGCCGTGCGTGTGATCATTGCTTGTACAGCCCTCTCGCAGTGTCCGGAGCAAGTATGGTGGGTCTGACACACCGGTGTCAATGTGTTCTTTTTTCCATTTCCAGGAGTATATATATATATATATATATATATATATATATATATATATATATATATATATATATATATATATAATCATCGCAATTAACATTTCTTAAATATTCTCTGAAGCGTTCTATGAATACTGGCTTGAGTAACCTTACACTTTTACTCAAAGGTTTCTAATCTAAACTGTACACCCTACTAGATTTTGTAAGTTAATCAATTGTGCATCATGTGCTGATAATCTATCTATCACAGGGAAAGCGTGAGTCGTGCTTGGGTAGCTCAGTTGGTGAGCACTTGCCCACGAAGGCATAGGTGCCGAGTTCGAGTCTCGGTCCGGCACACAGTTTTAATCTGCCAGGAAGTTTCATATCAGGGCACACTCCGTTGTAGAGTGAAAATTTCATTCTACTTCTAGTTCACTTTTCCTCCCATAACTGCTTAGAAAGTTTACATTGAAATCACTGCAGATTAATATCTCCTTTTCTTTTGTCTGACAGACAGCATAATAGGAAATCAAACTTTTTTTGAATAGCTCTCAATCTTCTAATGGGGACATGTACACTATTACTAATATCAACACTAAATGATCTAGCTGTAGTTCACATGCACAAACTTCAAAGTGCTGATAGACACAAAATTTGCTTACTTCTTCAGTTTTGTATTTATACCCTTGTTTTGTGCAAATAGCAATTTCTCCTTCATCCATGCTAGATATGCAAGTATAAGATGCTAAATTACCCCCGTTTATACTGGCACTTTCCATCCCAACAATTACATGGTGTTCAGACAGACAAAGTATTTCAATCTGTCTTATTTTTGAGGTCATCTAAAGACACTAACAGCTCATCTACTTTATTTTTTATTCCCCTGATATTTTGATGAAGTGAATTATTACTACCCTTAGCTTTATCCCTATTTACTGTACGTTAAACTTCTTTTATTCTATTTTTATTGATTCTTGTCTGTCTGGACTATGGCTTTAACCTAGAGGACCTGTCTGCCAGGTCCCATTAACCAGAGGGATCATCCCTTGTGTGACTGTGACCCTCCTTAAAGTACCTGCTAATAAAGAAGCTAACTTATCGTTCCCCTTCCTATTTAGGTGCAGGCCATGCGTAATGTATCCACATCTACCTATAGCATCGCCTGGAACAACACTTACATGAGATTTTGCCGGTGTCTGGAACGTTCTGTTTAGCTCAGTGTTAACATGATTTACAGTAGTGTTTACCCAGGGCCGATCATGGCGCTGAAAGACCTCCACAAATCCCACATTTGTGCGCCCAGCTTTTGCTCCTATTTTATCCAGGCCACTCCTATTACTATAACTTGGATTCATAGCCAGGTTGTTTCCTGCTCCCCCAACCTTATCTGCTTTCTGACAGTCCCTGTATAGCTGACCTAAGGCTCGCACATGGTTTCACAAAACCTGTGATCTGGTACCCTACACCTAGTTTCTCCTGCAGCTGCTAGCCTATACCCCGCCCAGGACTGCAACCTTGAAGCAGAATTCTCCTTTTTCCATTCTAATTTGATCCCGACCCGTTTTTTTTTCTTTAAGCTAATATTCTGCTTCAACCTACATCCAACTACATCTGGATAAGGCCCTTCCTCGACTACTTCAGATAGCAAGCCAAACTGATTTATTAACTGAATCTCGAAAGTTTTTTCAATAGTTCCCCTTTTTCGCCCTTTGCTTGCCGCCTTTTCCCACTACCCCTTCTCTCTTTCCTCTCTTAGCCTACACAATTCTAAAACCCCGTTTTCCAACTCAGCCTTAAGGGCACCAATTTTTGCCTTCTGGTCAGCGATTTTTATGTCCTTGCTACATAACCTGCGTCGTCATGGAAGACCCTCATTATCTGCCCCCGTTTCCGCGCCGCTACATTCGCCCCAGTGAAACCATAACCTACAGCGTTCACAGAACACCCCCTCCTTCAGATTTCTACGGCAAGCACCACATTTGTCACACATGGTTTGATAGAAAAATTTACACAAAAGCAGAGAATAACTTGGAACGAGACCACTGAAGTTCGTAACCTGTACTAATACGTAACTAAACGCTAATGTCAACACACTTTTAAACTTACTTTCGAAAATTTCAATTAACTACCTAAACTCTATATGACAGACACGAATTAATTTAGCTTCGAACCGCTGTGTCTAGCCAAAAATAAAGATCTACACTCGCGCGAAATTTACACCTAAAATGTAAACAAACTAACGACTACCGCCCTTTGAGAAATACTTTCTTTTCGAGCTAAATACGCTCAGTAGATAGCCTAGAGAAGAAGTAAATGCACTATTTCACAATGTAATATTGTCTAAATTAGCTCTTATTGCAATATTAATCACTTAACTTAGCGAGAGCTTCGTGGACCCACACGCGAGATGCATATCGACCAGCTGTTCATCTGTAAACTTTTCGATACCGCAGTGTATCACAGTCAACGTACAGCATACACAAGTGGATTAGCAAACCCGAGACAGAACCGAACAGTAGTGAATGCAAGCTTGTGGGTGAGGACTAAAGTGGACCTTGCCTTTGTCAATAGCGACGCCATGGATGGCTGGAACAGCTTTGTTTCCGAACAAGGCACGTAGTGCATACCGCTGACATTTGCGCTGTCACGCTGATATTTTCAGTGCAACTCTTAATCAACGATAAGAGGGGGTAATAATGAAATAATACATATTTTCTCTGAAATCAGCCACCGGAGAACTCGCGTTCCTCATATAAAAATACTCAGAAAATACACCACTACTAACATTGAAATTTTGTCGCTAATGTTTGCGTTCATCGTGTATAAAGCGGATAGAGCCTTCCAGCAATTAACGTAAACGACCTCTTTCATAGAAGTCTTGGGCAGAATCATACAATTAAAAACAAAGCGCCTCTCGCCGTATCTGTTGTATTCCTAAAGTACGCAGTAAAACTACTTCTTGCTAACGACCTAGTGCGGATATCGGGAATCTTCAGAGGAGCTCTTGTTTCTATGAATAATCATGACGGCAGTAAATATTCATGAGTCGACAATATGTAAGGGGCTCATTTAATTTTAAATGCCTTCAGCTATGAATTCACATGATATTCAAATCTGTAAAGTGCAAACTCCTTGCGGTAAGCGCAGAAAAAAGTCGACCATGACCGTAGCAAATTAATGTGTACCGAAATTGCTTTGCTTTTCACGCTGCAATAATTCTTTGCCTCTGTCTTCGGGAAAAATCTGTGTTGATGCACAAAAGAGGGGAAAAACCCACTGAATACCACACATACCCATTAACTAAACAACATAGATTCGTTTACAGTCTTCGTTTGAATTAGCAGTGTTGGTCTTCAGAATTGCATGTTAAGGCAGGAAGATTTACAGACTTATTTGTTTATTCGTTGCCTGTGTAAAATTCTTAAAATCAGTTGACGCTAACAAGGAACCTTCCTCAGTGTCTGTAAACTATCTTGACGAAACTTGGCAGGCGTGTAGAAGGGGCAAAATAGTGCAATTCCCATTTCTTTTTTGTTCGTACAAAATTTCACTTTTAAGGGTTAAAACACAATCCGAAAGGTAATTTAGCATATTAGGTCTGGAGGGAAGCTTAGAATGGATGACATCGAAAACTTTTCTTCAGATTTAGTTGTGTTGAGTGATTCTAATGTCAGTCTCAAGTTGAGAAAGGAGACAATTTAGTTAGAGTCACTAGTACATAATCAGTTCTTTTCGCCATTGCTTATCAGTGTATAGAAATTTGTCTGATGCAAATCAGGATATATGGAGGATCACGTGTGACAATTTGAAATCCTGCTGAATTTTGTCTTATGTTTTGTTCTCTGTCGGTGCGTTATGTCAAGAAATTTCGTCCATTTTATGTTCACGGTGCAAGAAAATGTTGTATTTTAACCACTTATTTACAGATTATCACTACCCTAACGATTTTCTATCGTAATAATGAGTTGCTTATTATTTCCAATTACGCCAACTGCATTGTGGCAGTGGCAACAACGGTTCCCGTCAGATCACAGAAGTTAAGCGCTGTCGGGCTTGGCTAGCACTTGGGTGGGTGATCATCCAATCTGCCGAGCGCTGTTGGCAAGCGGAGTGCACTCAGCCCTTGTAGGGTAAACTGAGGAGCTACTTGATTGAGAAGTAGCGGCTCCAGCCTCGGAAACTGACATACGGCCGGGAGACCTCTATGCTGAACGCATGCCCCTCCATATCCGCATCCAGTGACGCCTGTAGGGGAGTGTGACACGGCGGCCGTTCGTACCGTTGGGTCTTCGTGGTCTGTTCGAGCAGAGGTTTAGTCTTTTATTATTTCGAATTAACAAAATACACATGTGACGGTAAACTGAAAAAATGAATGTAAAACGAAGAATAACCATTTAAAACATAAAACAAATATAAGTAAAATAAATAACTATACTAATAAAGAATGTTTGCATATTTTTAGTAGGTGTGTGGAAAATACTCTGACAGCACACTGTGTACAGATTTTTTCCAAAAATGGTATTTCAGAAACACATAGATGTATGTACAAAAGCTTGAACACGTCTTTAATTTATGTAGTAACAAAAGTTTTAATTTTTCAAAACTAATGAAGGTAGGTGGGATATTTTACAAGATTTCAAATTTCTGCAGAATTCGATTATGCAGTTTTAAAGAACGTTAATTACGAGCAACTTTTTTATGAGAAACATTTTTTACATATAATCGTTTCGAAGCTATGCTTTCCAAAGCAATTGTGCCAAATTACCTTTTAGTGTGTGTTTACTTCGTAACATTGAAACTGATCACAAACCAAAAAGTAGGAATTTCATTATTTTGCCCCCTCCGCACACGCGCCAAGTTTCATTTAGACCGTTTATTGACACTTAGGAATGTTGCCTTGTAAGATAAATATAATATAACAATTCTTGCTACATTCTGATTTCGAAACAGGAGCTCAAACAATAGTGGTGGTATGGTAGCAAAATCTGATTGTGCTATTAAAATGTAGGCTTAACGGACAAATTATTAGTTAGCCATTTAAAAGATCACACGGATGGCTTTGAGGCGGCTGTTACCACGCGTTCATGTGACGCTCTACCGCTGAGGTAAGTTATGGTGAGTGGTTAATTGTAAGCAAGCAGAGCACCACAATGAATCGACGTCACAGAACGACACACAATAACAGAAAATAACTATTGTATTTTGCCTTGGCGGTGATCACACCGTGAATGAAGCTGCCCGATTTGTTGACTTATCAACGGAGACCTTCCAACGCGTCATCAAGGAATGATGTATCACCAGCAGTCATGTAATACGGCGTAAGAAAGAGGGTCGTAAAAATCCTAAACGACAGAATCGGGGGACGAATGCCACGTCTTGTGAATTACGTTCGGTTTCAAGCCCGACAGGAATGGGTGCTGTCGGGCAATGCTGGTCCATCTTATCCCTTTCCCGAAAGAATCTTGGAAATGAAACTGCATGCAGTGGCCACTCGGAGTCAGGTACCATTCAATAGGCCATCACTCACAGCGGCACATATAGCTGCTCCTCTTCAGTGGACCGAACAACACAGAAAATGGACAGCAGCTGACAGTGGGCATGAAGTGTGGACCAACGAGCCGCAGTTTGGCCTCCGAGGCGTTGACTGCACCTACGGCCAGGTAAGGCTTTTAACCGGCCGTGTGGAAGCTGTACCGTGACTTGGGTCCACTCAATCAGGTTACCGTGAATATGAAACAGGATATTCATTTCAACATTCTCGGTGACCATTTCTTGGCCTTTTGCTGCATTCTCATTATGTCACACACACTACCATCTTCCGAGATGGCAATAGTTGTGTTCACGTTCCTGGTTTGTGGACCACTCACTCGAGCGCCCTATCACACATCTGACCTGCTATATCTCCTGATCTTAATACCATAGCGTGGTGTCACCGCCAGACACCACACTTGCTAGGTGGTAGCCTTTAAATCGGCCGCGGTCCGTTAGTATACGTCGGACCCGCGTGTCGCCACTATCAGTGATTGCAGACCGAGCGCCGCCACATGGCAGGTCTAGAGAGACTTCCTACCACTCGCCCCAGTTGTACAGCCGACTTTGCTAGCGATGGTTCACTGACAAATTACGCTCTCATTTGCCGAGACGATAGTTAGCATAGCCTTCAGCTACGTCATTTGCTACGACCTAGCAAGGCGCCATTACCAGTTACTATTGATGCTGTAAAACCTGTACCGTCAAGAGCGATGTTCAGCAATTATGAATTAAAGTTAAGTATTCCAGTAGTTACGTACGTTCTTTGCTACTATAAATTCCTTGTCCTGTTCCAGACCTCACGCCAGCCTGCGTGAGCTTAAACGAGTGCCTTTCGGCTTCCTCCTAGTGGATTGGCTGTTTTGCCAGTCCACTGCACATAGAATATGTCTGGGACCATTTGGAACTCTGGTTGGATTGTAGCAATCAATTTTCCCACAATTTCATAGTTCTACAGGTACTAAATATTAATGAATGCCTGGACCATACTGTGGCGTAACTGAAGAAACACCATCGTTGCTGTTCGATGGCTAGTGATTTCGTATGCTGTTTAAAAGGCAAGTAAAGCTTTTAACCTCGGTTTTCGAAAAAGCTTTAGAAGTGTTATATCTGAGTGCGTACTACAATAGTGCTGAAGATTAACATAATCGGTGACGCGTTGGATGTATGTTTCCCCTTCTGGTGGTTTCTCACGCTTTTGACGTGATATGGTGAGCGGAATAACAGCCTCGTTATTGGTTCACCAAGCATCCAGCCCAAACAAGTTTACAGGTTAAAGTCTCCACAACGAATCTTCGTTGCCCTCTCTTGAAATGTTTTCAAAAGACTAGAGGGCGAACGATACAGTGCCATATTCTCGAACCGAGTTGATGGCTGTACCAGTGATTCTCATACTTTTTTACTGTGATATCACCCTTCGCGAGGAAAAATAGTATCAACCCCTCCCTCCAGTCTATTTTATTAAAAATAGATATCTTTTATATGTTTTACCTAATGCAGTGTAGAAGACTTTCATGCAACAGAAACCGAAACTACATGAATTGTTATAACAACAATATGGGTCAAATTGCTTATCTTCATAAAATTTTCATTTATTCAAAAAACTATGTAATGAACAATATTCACAATTCAGCATGCAAGGATTACAAGACCATTAAAAATTAAAATTATCAAATTCAGTGTAACGGATGAGCGTGCTTTTGACAAGAAAGTTTCTCAAGACGTGATGTAATAGCTGAAACAGTCGCTTGAAGTTCTTACCTTACATTTAGCCTTGAACGGCACATAGACTTTATAGCTGCCAAAGTTGAAGAGCCAATCTCGCACAAGTATTACGTTGCGAAAGGAATCAGGATCTCCATTGCATTTTGGCTCAGCGTGGGGAATTTATTGCTAACATATAGTCATATTCCAACAAAGACACTTCATTAAATTTACCCTTCGCCAGCCGGAGTGGCCGAGCGGTTCTAGGCGCTACAGTCTGGAACCGAGCGACCGCTACGGTCGCAGGTTCGACTCCTGCCTTGGGCATGGATGTGTGTGATGTCCTTAGGTTAGTTAGGTTTAAGTAGTTCTAAGTTCTAGGGGACTGATGGCCTCAGAAGTTAAGTTCCGTAGTGCTCAGAGCCATTTGAACCATTTTTTTTAAATTTACCCCTCAGTGAGATCAATAAATAATTCTTACACATTTATATTTAGACATAATGGTGGAGGAGCAGTTTTGAATGGATTTCTAATTTAATCAATTAAATTTATCAAAAACGTCGCTGAAATACTTTTCAGGGTGAGCTCTTAGTGTTGCAAGATGAGAAGGTAAGTTTTTGTCTCCTTTGGAAGTATCGGATTATCTGTGTCCTCTAATAGTGACACTAGATTAGGGCACGTATCTAGCATGCCACTTTCCAGTCGGTTTTGCCACAGCTTTAATTCCTCTGTGAAGGCCTTCAATTTTTCATTCCAAGGTTCTACAGCTACCTGATTAAGTGAAGTGTTAAGAATATTTTGTTCTATGAAATGTCGGTGAGATAAGCCATTTTCGATAGAAAATCTCCGCTGCTGAAAGTCTGCCAGAGAGTGACTTTTCTCCTTTAAGAGACAAAATACCTCAGTCCTCAGTTCAAATATTCTTATTAGTAATTTACTCCTTGAAAGCCATCAAGAGTTCCAGAAAAAGGGCAACTGAGTATTTTCAGCATCCATCTCCTCACACACCACTTTCCACTTTCAAAAGCCTTGATTTTATATATTTTGCCTTAACTGTATCTATAAATGTTTGCTGCACTTCATGAAGTGATAGACTAAGTTCTTTAGCGTCCAGAACCTCCTGATCGATCATGCAGTGAGTCCGTATTGCAACAGAACCTACAGCTTTCACTTCCGCTTCCAATCCACCATGAATTCCTGACAGTGAACCACCTCCATGTGTGCATGCTCCGATAGACCTATTTCATGACATCCCGATTTGATT
This sequence comes from Schistocerca cancellata, assembly GCF_023864275.1. Taxonomy (NCBI): domain Eukaryota; kingdom Metazoa; phylum Arthropoda; class Insecta; order Orthoptera; family Acrididae; genus Schistocerca; species Schistocerca cancellata. The sequence goes on along the minus strand of NC_064626.1, from coordinate 809,736,265 downwards.
TAAAAAAGTATTGATCATGTCAAAAAGGTTTTGAGCTATAGCTGTTTTCAGTATCGGCTCACAGAAAAGCAATTTCTTTCGGATGCCTTACTCATCAACAAAACGAACATCAGCGATCAAATGAGCATCTTTATGAATATGTCGCATCGTCCACTTCAAGTGCAGAACAGCTGTCACGCAACTTTTCGATTAACTGCTCGAGTAAATCGTCAGAAATGTCTAAAATTCATCGACGCAGTGCGTCAGTATAGACAGGAATATCTTTCAGCTGTTGAGCAAATGAGTTACCAAACATTGTTGATGCGTATCAACCACTGCTGGTAAAACCGGAATTTCTGCAACTGTATTTGGTTTCTTGCATTTGGAAATCCTGCTCCAAATCTTGTAAGAGGCTTAAACCGCGACAGAAGTCACGTTCGTTGCTTTGGCAAAGTTCTGCTGGATAAACATTAAACATTTAGTTTCCTGACAAAAAATTATAATTGACGCAGCATATACAGCGAAAGATTTTTATTCAGTTATTTTAGTTTTTCCGTTAATTCAGGATGTTTGGTTTTGAGGTACCTCTTTAACTTGTTAGGCTTCATGCTATCAGCAGTTATAATGGTGAAGCAAATTGCACGCATGGATGTTCTTCACCGTTGATTATATTTTTCATGAAACCTAGTAATAAATATTTCTAATTGCACATTCTCCTTCTCGTCTTTGGAGTATCTCCTTTCCCTCTGCCAGTTTATAGAACACTGGTGTCTTCATGTCTTTTACTAACAGGGAACCACTTCATACTGCAGACAAGTCTTCTTCGCGAAGGACTAGGGACTGAACGAAGCGTCGATATACAGAAGCCAAAGTTTGCACTGCATGCAATAGTTAAGGGTACAGTCGTCACAGTGCAGCCAACAACAGGCGATTCTGCAAACGCCCGACGTCACCCAGCACACGCGATAATTTCAAACAAGGCTAAAAATATGACCCCGATTTCAATGTCGTCGAACGCGTCTGGCATAGCACCTAAAAAAAGAAAAGAGATGTCGGGTGAAATTTAACCCGGATCAACGACATCCTCTTTATTCAAAGGTAAGGATAAACATAATTGTTTGCTATTAAGGTTTTTCTTAATATACTGCGCCTCCGTTGAACGTCATTCGCGGCCGCCTTGGACGTCGTGCCCCACCGTTTGAGAACCACTGCACTTGATATAACTCTTTCGAGCTTCGTGTTCATCAGATAAGCTTACAGCTACTGAAAGCGTTGCCTACTTTTCCCAAACAGCGCAGCGAAATGCAGTCGGATCAAGTAAACCTCTTACAACACAGTCCCTGTACGGTTGGAGGATTGACCGTATAAGCACTGACAAACCCCACTGCCTTCCTTCTCCTAAAATAATTGTGGCCTCGACTGAGTTCTGTGCGTTTAAAATGTAGCGAACTTCTTGTAGGTTATGAAGTCCGCTTCCGAAACGAGTTAATCCTCTCAGCTAGTAGAAACTCGGCCAAGTAATTACATAACTTTTTAATGAAGGAAATACGTCTGAATCAGCGGTCGGTGGAATTCAGGGCACGGAAAACAATTTTGCTGTGTGGAATGAAGTACTCTCTTCCCACTGGCCCCGACATCGCCGTAATAGAAATCGCTGAGCAGCTTCCTCAGTAGATGAAGGGAGAGAAGAAACGTCTGGAGCATTTAGCGGAAGGAATTGAGATCAACTTCACTGCGCCGTAAGAAATAGATGCCTCGGTCGGTCAGTGACCGCAGTGGCGTTTTTAGTACGGGGCGCGAGAAAAAAATGTGGAAACAGAAGCGCAGTAAATCTGCAGCACTGGCGGAAATTTGAAATTTATTCCCTCTGTATTTCTGTTTCTTCGCAACCGTACTTGCCTCTTTCTGCATTGTCCGACGCACAGACTAATAACAGGGCTATTACAAATGATTGAAGCGATTTCATAAATTCACTGTAGCTCCATTCATTGACATATGGTCACGACACACTACAGATACGTAGAAAAACTCATAAAGTTTTGTTCGGCTGAAGCCGCACTTCGGGTTTCTGCCGTCGGAGCGCTCGAGAGCGCAGTGAGACAAAATGGCGACAGGAGCCGAGAAAGCGTACGTCGTGCTTGAAATGCACTCACATCAGTCAGTCATAACAGTGCAACGACACTTCAGGACGAAGTTCAACAAAGATCCACCAACTGCTAACTCCATTCGGCGATGGTATGCGCAGTTTAAAGCTTCCGGATGCCTCTGTAAGGGGAAATCGACGGGTCGGCCTGCAGTGAGCGAAGAAACGGTTGAACGCGTGCGGGCAAGTTTCACGCGTAGCCCGCGGAAAATTGGCTCATGCCACAACTGGAGACCGACAGCGCCGACTTCATCTTTCAACAGGATGGTGCTCCACCGCACTTCCATCATGATGTTCGGCATTTCTTAAACAGGAGATTGGAAAACCGATGGATCGGTCGTGGTGGAGATCACGATCAGCAATTCATGTCATGGCCTCCACGCTCTTACGACTTAACCCCATGCGATTTCTTTCTGTGGGGTTATGTGAAAGATTCAGTGTTTAAACCTCCTCTACGAAGAAACGTGCCAGAACTGCGAGCTCGCGTCAACGATGCTTTCGAACTCATTGATGGGGACGTGCTGCGCCGAGTGTGGGAGGAACTTGATTATCGGCTTGATGTCTGCCGAATCACTAAAGGGGCACATATCGAACATTTGTGAATGCCTAAAAAAACTTTTTGAGTTTTTGTATGTGTGTGCAAAGCATTGTGAAAATATCTCAAATAATAAAGTTATTGTAGAACTGTGAAATCACTTCAATCATTTGTAATAACCCTGTACTTTATTTTACGAAGTGAAAAGTCTGGAACCGCGCGATCACTACGGTCGCAGGTTCGAATCCTGCCTCGGGCGTGGATGTGTGTGATGTCCTTAGGTTAGTTAGGTTTAAGTAGTTCTAAGTTCTAGGGGACTGATGACCTTAGAAGTTAAGTCCCATATTGCTCAGAGCCATTTGAACCATGAAGTGAAAAAATACTCATTTAGCCAGACCATGACATATGGAGTAGATAAAAGGAAAATATAAAAACAAATATTTCAACAGTATTCGGTATTGGCGGGTTAGAAAACTCATTGGCGAAGCTGTGACAGAAATCTATTGTTCTGAGTAAGGCGGACTATGCTCTTAAATTCGAGCACAAATGGAAGAGAATACTGATGCAGCTGCTCAAGTTGATCGTTGTATTTTGCTTTTAGTGCAACTCATATTTATCAGTTTGTAATACTTTTACGTGCAATGCAGCTAATTATTACGATTTTGGGTTTGTAAACTTTAACAAATAAAATGGTTCAAATGGCTCTTAGCACTATGGGACGTAACATCGGAGGTCGTCAGTCCCCTGGAACTTAGAACTACTTAAACCTAACTAACCTAAGGACATCATACACGTCCATGCCCGAGGCAGGATTCGAACCTGTGACCGCAGCGGTCGCGCGATACCGGACTGAAGCGCCTAGAACCGCTCTTCCACAGCAGCCGGCAAACTTTAACAGACGAAGAGATTAATTTATTGTGGCAAGTCTCTAAATTTTGTTGTATTGGTATAGCAATTTTGTGTCAGAGGACGTTAACGGATACCAATTAACAATTCATTATGTTAACGACACGTAGCATTTCGTCGTAAAGGATCTGCTGATATGTTTGAGAAATGGCTGAATGTGTTATTTACAAACTGCGATTCATCATATTTGCATTCGTAAGTATAAACAGTCGGGTAGTAACTTTCAGAATTAGTGTAATTTATTGTCAACTGGGTGTAAAACCGTGATTAGCTTTCGCAAGGCGGCAAGGGAGGCATTTGTGACCTTCCTCCCCCTCCTGAATTCCGGAGTAGACATTTTATTCATTGCAGAATACTCATACACTTCTATGAATGACACTTCATGATTGCCGTGCACTGAACTGAGGTAATTCTAGCGGAACGTGGACAACTACAATCGGAAATACTACAGTCTACAGTCGCTGTACAACTTTGTAATATTGTTCACGGCAAACTATGCCATCTTCTTCGGGACAGTTGCTATACTTTTTCGCGGATCTAAACTCAAGCCACATGCCATCCACTACAGAACAATGCTGAAACGGAGCACTCGATCCTTTTTCTGTCAATGCGCTATTGTTGGATACATACCCGGATCGTGGAGGCTAAGAAGTTTGACACATTAAACCGTTATATACCTTGTGTTAGAGTGGTACCTGAAGAATGTGGTAATGTTTAACAGTAGATGCGCTCAGTCAGAACCGTTTCACGAACTCCGCCATTTATGATGCGTCCTACGTGTTTGTAACGCCGATTTTATGTCGCTCATTACACTGTTAAGTTTATAATGAGTCCCTGGAGGGAGGATGAGCTAATTCGATCATACATGGTGGTCAGAAACGGTCTGAAAATCTTGCAAGGGTGTTGTAGGGTAGATTGTGCTGAGAAATAACCGTTAAAGAAAAAAATTCGATACGTGACGACGTTTTCAAGTTAGCCAATCAAACTGCTGCTCGCGTAAATTCAAGCAGGCCGCCAGAGACTGTGTTGCCAAACGTGTTCTTCGTTTGGTTTCCTAAAATCGAACGAGAGCGATACAAATATTGAACTTGGGGCGATAGTAAGGCTCGAACCCGTGCTAAAGGTTGTGCACTATCGTGCGCTATCATCTACGCTATGAGAATAACTGACACCAACTTTATCTGGCGGGCCGCTTGAATTTGTGCGTGTAAAGGCTTGATTGACTAACTTCATTGCTATATAACTCGGGAAAGGGCGCAAGGTATCGAATTTTATTCTTAAGTGTTACTTCGCAGCACAGCCTACGCTGCAACACTCTTACAAGTTTTTCAGACTGTTTCTGACCACCCTGTATGAACCATCCACATTACCAATGCTGCCTATACAGGTCTGTGTATTAATAAGTGTGTGTGTGTGTGTGTGTGTGTGCGTGTGTGTGTGTGTGTGTGTGAGCGCGGAAGTGGATTCCAAATGTTTTCGCTGGCGGTCAGAGTAAGCAAACATAGTGACTAGCCCTTGCCACATACTTTTACAGAATAGAATTTTTCAGGTGGATATAGGTACACACAATTTAACGAAGGTATAGCAGAGAACGAAAAGCTCTGGGCAAGTCGAAAGACAATGCTTACGCAGACGTAGCAGCATTTCTCCCTTCCAACTATTCGGAATAGGGGCATTTTGAGCTTGCGAACTGGCGAGTGAGCAGTCATGCTCTTTTGAAATGTATTGTTCGGTTGTCTATCTAACCTTCTGAGTATGATGGTGAAGCGTGTAGAAATGTGTAATCCATTTTATTTCAGCTTGATTATGTTAGAGGGACGTTTGGTGAACCGCTTATAATTTTTGTTATTTAATTACGTACGTTGATGATGATATGATTTCGTATGCTTTGTTCAGTTTTTCGAGGTATCACCAGGTGTGTCCTTAGGCAAATGTAAAAACCATCGTGAGATCTCCTTTGCTAATTTGCGTATTTATTATAGAGAGTATTGTATCAAATTCAGTTTTATTTTAATTGGAAAACCTTCGTGTTGGTGATTTCATAGTCTTCAGTTAACTCGACCCTGCACCTTGCAGAACGATAAATTCTGTTCCTAACCAACACCCACATCCGTGGAGAATTATTATTCGTTGGCTGTTTCTTGATTTTAAACGAGATTTTCGCAACCACGCAGCTTTGACTATTACTGCCCATTGCCATCTCTGCTCATTTTTACTTGCCTCGATGGGAAGTAATAGAAGTCAACGCAACGGGTAATTTGATTCTTACAAGAAAATATGGGAGGGTGACGTTAAGGTGGAGGGGGCAATCCACTTGCGCACACACACAAACACACATACACATCAACCGGTTTCACACACTATGAATACGTGTGAATGTAAACGAGCCTTGTTTTATGGCCTGGAACTTTTCGAACTCGAGGCTGATCCTACTGACAATGATAAATGCAACCTTATTATTCTGTTTTGATACATGTTAAGGGACCTCATAAATGAGTAAGTTATTTCGAATTAGAATCATAAATTAGATTCGTACCCTTGTATGTACCTGGGATATTCTGTTCTACAAAAATATTTTGAAATGTTGGCGATGGCTATCTTCCGTTTGGCATAAAAGTCCCGCCACCATTCATAACAAAAGAATCGTTTTATTTCTCTAAATGATTTTGACAGCAAGACCTTAATCTGGCTTCCGGATCCCTGTTAGTGATAGGCAATGGAATTCTAAAAGATGGACCCTCCTCTATAATTGGCATCCCTTTTCAGGATACTGACCAGTCGAGCAGTAATGAAAAAGATACGCACCCTTTTTAGATGGCGAAGCCTGCCAAGATCTAGTTACTTATACAGGTCACCCTCTCCCCTTTTAACATTAAGAGGTACTCTTTTATCAAGCTGGTAGTCCATGAGACCTGAGTGTGAAAGCATTAATTTTTCTAGATTTCGAGATTTAAATTCTCTAAGCCACCTGCCTGATTAAGGGGTTAAAGGATATAACACTGCACTACCGATCTGTAGAAGTGAACTTTTCTTTTCCCTGATGTCGACATCCTCGGAACAGAGCCTGCCCGGAGATCGAATGGAATATTATTTTACCTTTGAAATATTTTACACAGGAGGACGAAATTATTACTAAGCCATAATTCGACAGACCATTGAGAGACTTACATGGAAACCACCGCAGTAGACGTTATTGTCTTAGAACTATTCAGAACTACTGAGATCTTTGGGAGAGGCACCCAAGACAAAATTATTTTATTACTTAGTATGCAAGATAAATGGGACAGGCAACATACTCTGAGGGTTCTGAAAAAATATAACATACTCACGCAAAAAATAGCAACACCAAAAAGTAATTTACATATAGTAATCAAATTTCTGGAAGGCGTTAGTCTAGCTAACATATTTAAGTGATTAACACTGTAAATTCACAAGTTAATGTAAGCGCGAGATAACCCAGTGCTAATGTCAAATGTTAGTACTTTAACAACCTGTGTAACTGCTAAATTGTTGACGGATGTCTGGTTTTGGGATGGAATTCCATGCCTGTTGCACTTAGTAGGTCAATACGAGGACAGTTAATGCTGTTTGTGGATGACGCTAGAGTTGTCGTCTGATGATGTTCCACAGGTGCTCGATTGGAGACAGATCTGGTGATCGAACAGGCCGAGGCAACATGTGGACACACTCTAGAGTGTGTTGGGTTACAACAGCAGTATGTGGGCGAGCGTTATCCTGTTGGAAACCACTCCCTCGAATGCTATTCACGAATGACTGCACAACAGATCGAATCACCATATTTGCAGTCAAGATGCGTGGGATATCCACGACAGTGCTCCTGCTGCCATACGAAATCGCACCGAGACCGTAACTCCAGGCATAGGTCCAGTGTGTCTAGTACACAGATAGGCATTCAACTGCCTCCTTCTAACCAGCTAATGGCCATCACTGGCGCTGAGGAAGAGCCGGCTTTCATCACAAAACACAACAGATCTCCACCCTGCCCTTAATGAGCTCTCACTTGACACCAATAAAATCGCAAATGGCGTTGGGTTGGGAGCAGTAGAAGGCCCGCTACAGGACGCCTGTTTCGGAACTGTCCTTGAAATAACCTAGCCGGCCGGAGTGGCCGAGCGGTTCTAGGCGCTACAGTCTGGAACCGCGCGACCGCTACGGTAGCAGGTTCGAATCCTGCCTCGGGCATGGATGTGTGTGATGTACTTAGGGTAGTTAGGTTTAAGTAGTTCTAAGTTCTAGAGGACTGATGACCTCAGATGTTAAGTCCCATAGTGCTCAGAGCCATTTGAACCATTTTTGAAATAACTATTTGTAAGAGTTCTTTACGTCACTGTATTGCCAACTGCTGCTCAAATTGCTGTTACAGCTGCAGTACGATGCGCCGAACACAGTGGACTTTTCCGTTCGGAAGTGCTACGTGGCCGTCCGGAGCCTGCTCTCCTTGCGAGCGTACATTCTCGTGACAAACACTGCCAGTAACCATGTACAGAGACTACATTCCTGCCAAGTCTTTCTGCAGTATCGCGAAAGGAACATCCAGTTTCTAGTAGCCCTGTTACACGACTTCGTTCAAACTCAGTGAGGTGTTGATAATGGCGTCTTTGTCGCCTTCTTGACTGACGTCAGCGCTCCACGTCCAATCTCAAAGGTAACTAACGCTCACGACCGTTACAGCACGTACTTAATAGTAACCGATATGCGTCCTCGCAGTGACACTCTGGCGCGAAATTTGAATACACCTCATCTTTCAGATGTAGAAACCAGCCTATCAACTTTCGTTTACGTCGCACAACTCCTTCTTGGCGTTGTGACTTTTTTCCGTCAGTGTAATTCCATCTCCAAAGAAGGCAGGTGCTGACACATGTGAATACTAAACCGAACCATGAGCATATTAGGTCTTGGTTGCAAACTACTGACACGAATTATTTACAGAAGAATGAAAAAAAGAAAAAAAAACTGGTAGTAGCCGACCTCACGGACAACCAGTTTGGGTTTCGGAGAAATGTAGGAACACGCGAGGTAATACTGACCCTACGACTTATCTTACAAGACAGGTTATCTAAAGACCGATGTAATTTTATAGAATACATAGATTTAGAGAAAGCTTTTGACAATATTGGCTGGAATCCCTTTGAAATTTTGAAAGTAACAGGCATAAAATACAGGGATAGAAATACAGGGAGCGAGAAGTTATTTACAAGTTGTACAGAAACCACGCTGCAGTTATTAGGAATTGAAGGACATGAAAGGAAAGCAGTAATTGAGACAGGGGGAGACAGGATTGTAGGCTATCCTCAATGCTGTTCAGTCTCTACATTGAGGACGAAGTAAAGGAAAGGAAGGATCTAATTTGGAAAAAGCAACTAAAGTTGAGGTTTTCCGACATTGCAAACTGTAAGTAAGACAGATACATCAAAGGAGTTGCGAGAGCATTTGAACGGAATAGATAGCGTCTTGAAAAGAGGTTACAAGATGAACAGCAAGAAATGCAGTTGAATTAAATCAAGCGGCGCAGCACGGATTAGATTAGTAAATGAGACTCTAAAGTTAGTTATATGTTATTTGGACAGAAAAATAACTGATGATGACAGAAGTAGAAAAAATATAAAACTTTAGACTGAAAACCTGTTACACAAAAAGAGAAATTTGTTGATATTTAATGTAAATTTAAGTGTTAGGAAGACTCTTCTGAAGGTATTCGTCTAAAGTATGGGGTAGCGAGAAGTGGAAAGGTGATTCTATAGAAGGTTGCTGAGGATTAGGTGGGTAGATGGGAAATATAACGAAGAGGTACTGAATGTAATTGGAAAAAAAGGCATTTTTGCCATCGGTTGACAGAATACATCCCGTGGCATCAAGGAGCTGTCCATTTGGTACTGTAAGTAAATATGTGGGGTAAAGATTTTAGATGGAGACTAAGGATTGAATATAGAAATTAAATTCAAAGGAATGTAGACTGCGGTAGAACTGCAGAGATCAGGCTCGCACAAGGTAGAGTAGTATGGAGAACTACAGCAAGCCATTGTCACTTGCTGTAAATTATTTATTACGATATTCTAGATTTTTTATTTATGTAGACATTAATACTTGATGGTTTGACCCAACACTTTCCCTGTGGTAGGTCTCACCATGCCCTCTGATTTGATTGCAAAAAAGTACATATTTTCGTTAATCTTCTTTGAAGACCAGTATGTGAGTTTGAAATTTCGATAAAAGAAGCTCTGTTTCGACTCCTTCGATCGTCAGCTCAACGTATTACTTTTTCTGTCTTAGATCTAAATGCACCGAACAGCATTGATTGCTAGCTCACATTAGTAGCAGTCAGAACCCAGTGAATATCGATCGATCTCAGTTGGTGTCTGTTTTTTCACCTGATATCGTCAGGCATCTCGACGAGAATTTTCTTAGTTCTCATACGATACGTCAACAGCAAACAACTTACCTCAGAGAAGCATTCAGAATGTACAGAGAAGCATTCAGAATGCACTGCTTGCACTGTATACGACAGTAGGATCTGGCAAAGCAGAGTAATGGTATTTGTGGACCTCAATAGCCGGATTATGCTTGCAGTCACCTTTATGACAGTATGTCGAAGAAGGCAATAATCATGGCCGGCATGATACACAAGAGCCACTCTTTTGTCGCCTTCTATGTGGCGTGTTACAACAGCGAGCTCAAAAACCTAGAGGAGAGACAAAGAAAATCGTGCATCCTGTTTCACTCCTCTTCACTACTTACTAACAGAGAAAATCGTATTTTTTGCCAGTCACAAGTTGAAACTTTCATAAATTAAACTCGCCTTTCTTACATTCATCCAGGGCTGAGAGTGGACTTAAGTTTTCTAAGTAGTGTTATTGATGCTAGCCAATACGAATGTATTGAAATTCGTTTCCGCCTTTTCCCTTTTGGTTGTCTCTGTTGATAAATGATATCCTGTAGTATACCTCGATTAATATGATTTTTTCCTGTTTCAGATTTTTAGTTATTTACAAGAAACTACGGTTATTGGCATACGTTATAAATATCTTCGGTGACCAGTTTACTACTTTATTTTCTAGCTCTAATAAATTCGTTGACTATATATCATGTTTAATCGTGTAAGGAAATAATTTCAGATCCGTATCTCGTAAGTGATTTGTCGTGTACTGGGTGTTGTGTGATGTCCTTAGGTTAGTTAGGTTTAAGTAGTTCTAAGTTCTAGGGGACAGATGACCATAGCTGTTAAGTCCCATAGTGCTCAGAGCCATTTGAACAATTTTTTTGTCGTGTACTGAAAATGAACTAATACCATGAGCAACTACGTAAAGCATTGAACTATTATGTTATACAATCATGTATGAATAGTTATGCCCCAGAAAACAACTTAGGAATCCGATCTGACGGCAAATGTATAATGAAATAGTCACACACACACACACACTCACACACACACACACACACACACACACACACAAACCTGCTGTAGAAAAAACTAAAATGTATGTTGGATAACTAGATACTTAAACATCAAACAAGAACCTGTCCAAATATTATACAGGGTTGCGCAGCTACCCCGACTGAATCGTTTTATGCAGTCCGCACTACGACTGTATGAGGAACAGTGTCCGCTCAGGGGAGAGCCTCGTAATCGATACAAGTTTCTGCTCAGAGCTTTGGGCGACTGTTAACAAACGGCTTCGTACTGTAAAAAATACAACTGTCGATTGGCCATGAGTTACGTGGTATTTTCGGACCAAGATATACTGCTATACTTACCCAAGTGTCTGCAATCTTTCTTTGTGTAGTTAGCGGTGTAGCCATTCACGTTTTGGATGTCTCTGTCAGTTTATTTCCTTTATAGTACTTAACCTTTCGTAAATGGTTTAGATGTTGTATAGCGGAAAGTTGTTACTTCCACGCTTCTCGTTTCGATATCTGCTGTCAATTTCATAGTATACTACGGTGAAACACACTTTATAAGGCAACGGTTCTCAACCACCAGCAACACGTTAGGTACTGTAACTAGAATACGCTTACAGAGACACTAGAAACCTCTATGACTGCTCAGTTAATTACACAAAGGGAAATTGGAGACACTTGGAAAAGTATGGCGGAAATAAGGCACCTTGTAACTCGTGGCCAATCCCCATTTGTATTTTTGACAGCATATTTCTGTTCGCTAACAGTCGCCCAAAGTCTGAGTAGGAACGTATATCTTTACGTGGTTGTCGCCTGTCTGGATATTGTTCCTGGTAAAGTCAAAGTGAGGGTTGAGTAAAACGAATCGGTAGGGGCAGCTGAATCGTCCTGCGTAGTATATATGCTTTCAGCTTGCAGCCGAAAGTCGTGCCATGAGGGTGAGCCCTCGCACCTGTAATTGCTGAATGTAGATTTGAATATGATACTTATTCAGACATTTCATTAAACCACATTTATCAGAACACAGTTGAGAACAGAATCTACATAGACTGTTGCAAATCGAAAGCTCCTCACTATTATGTGTTTCACAGAACATCTCACTAATATAGCAGAGCACTGTGTAGTGTATTAAGAAATCATGAGTTTTCCAGGGCAGCATCCACTGACTTAACTTTCTCCATCTGTAAGCTCAATTCACGCAAAGAACAGAATAACTGCTAATGGTAGCATACGATTAACTGAGTTAGCTGTTCACACCGTATCTGAGCATGTTACTGTCCACATCGTATGTGAAGAAGCTTGCGGCAACAAGACTGGTCTAGATGGCAGCACAGCAGCATGTTACATTAGATAATAAAATAAATTAAAGGACTTAGATTGAACGAAATAAGACAGACACAATGTGCGAATACACTGAAGCGCCAGAGAAATTGGTACAGGCATGCGTATTCAAATACAGATATGTGTGAACATGCAGAATAGATCGCTGCCGTCGGCAACGCCTATATAAGACAACAAGTGTCTGGCACAGTTGTTAGATCGATTACTGCTGCTACAATGGCAGGTTATCAAGATTTAAGTGAGTTTGTACGTGATGTTGAACTCGGCGCAAGAGCGATGGGACACAGCATCTCTGAGCTAGCGATGACGTACGACCGTTTCACGAGTGTACTGTGAATATCAGGAATCCGGTAAAATATCAAATCTCCGACATTGGTACGGCCGGAAGAACATCCTGCAAAAACGGGACCAACGACGACTGGAGGGAATCGCTCAACGTGCAGAAATTGTAACCCTTCCGCAAATTGTTGCAGATTAGATGCTGGACCATCAAAAAGTATCAGGGTCCGAAATACTCAACGAAACACCATCGATATGGGCTTTCGGAGCCGAAGGCCCACACCTGCACCTTTGATGACTGCGTGACGCAAAGCCGCCCCTCTCCTGGGCCCGTCAACACTTGCCTGCATCTCGTGGTCGTACGGTAGCGTTCTCGCTTCCCACGCCCGGGTTCCCGGGTTCGATTCCCGGCGGGGTCAGGGATTTTCTCTGCCTCGTGATGGCTGGGTGTTGTGTGCTGTCCTTAGGTTAGTTAGGTTTAAGTAGTTCTAAGTTATAGGGGACTGATGACCATAGATGTTAAGTCCCATAGTGCTCAGAGCCATTTGAACCCGTCAAAACCGACAATGGACTCTTGAAGACTCGAAACATATGGCCTGATCGGACGAGCCTCGTTTTCAATTCCATCGAGCGGATGGGCGTTTACGGATATGCAGACAACCTCATGAAACCATGGGCTCTGCATGTCAGCAGGGGACTGTTCAAGCTGGTGGAGGCTCTGTAATGGTGTGGGGCGTGTGCAGTAGGAGTAATGTGGAAAACCTGATAGTTTCTGACACGTTACACATACGTAAGAATCCTGTCTGATCACCCGCATCCATTCATGTCCGTTGTGCATTGCGACGGACTTGGGCAATTCCAGTACGACAATGCGACACCCCACTCGTCCAAAATTGCTACAGAGTGGATCCAGGGACACTCTTCTGAGTTTAAACATTTCTGCTGCCCACCAAACTCCCCACGCATGAACATTATTGAGCCTATCTGGGATACCCTGCGACGCGCTGCTCAGATCTCCACCCCTTGTCATTTTACGGATTTATGGACAGTCCTGCAGTATTCATGGCGTCAGTTCCCTCCAGCACAACTTCAGACATTAGTCGAGTCCATGCCACGTCATGTTGCGGCACTTCTGCTTGCTTGCGAGGGCCCTACATGACATTAGGTAGATGTACCAGCTTCTTTGGCTCTTTAGTGTATATGTTGTTGTTGTTGTTTTTGTTGCTGTTGTGGTCTTCAGTCCAGAGACTGGTTTGATGCAGCTCTCGATGCTACTCTATCCCGTCCAAGCCTCTTTATCTCCGAGTAACTGTTGGAACCTACAACCTTCTGAACGTGTTTAGTGTATTCATCTCTTGGTGTCCTCTATGATTTTTACCCTCCACGCTTCCATCCAGTACTATATTGGTGATCCCTAGATGCCTCAGAACAAGTCCTACCAATATACCCCTTCATATAGTCAAGTTGTGCCACAAATTCCTCTTCTCCCCAATTCTGTTCAGTACCTCTTCGTTAGTTATGTGATCTACCCATCTAATCTTCAGCATTCTTCTGTAGGACCACATTTCGAAAGCTTCTATTCTCTTCTTGTCTAAACTATTTATCGTCAATGTTTCACTTCCATACATGGCTACACTCCATACAAATGCTTTGAGAAAGGACTTCCTAACACTTAAATCTATACCTGATGTTAACAAATTTCTCTTCTTCAGAAATGCTTTCCTTGCCATAGCCAGTCTACATTTTCTATCCTCTGTACTTCGACCGTTATCAGTTATTTTACTTCCCAAATAGCAAACCTTATCTAGTATTTTCAGCGTCTCATTACTTAATCTAATTCCCTCAGCATCACCTTATTTAATTCGACTACATTCCATTTTCCTCGTTTTGCTCTTGTTGATGTTAATGTTATATCCTCCTTTCAGTGTATATCTAGCCCTCAAAACAATACAGACGTTAACAAAACTCACATGCTGCTCAATACATTTAACACACGTTTCTCAAATAGAGTAACAATATTTCATATTCTTCATTCACGACTTTCTTCAAGACAAATCAATTATATCGCAAGAAAGGATGATAAATTTGAATCTACAAACCTGAAGCACTGAAAATACATTCGTCGATCCTACGATCAGCTTCCATTTCAGGAAAGAAGGATATCATCACAAGTTCTGAACACTCCCCTTCGCGCGATCATTCAGTTAACGGTAGAGCATTACGAAAGTGGTCAACATACTCCAGCGGCAAACGCTATATAAGAGGCATTTCGTGTCGCGGAAGTGTGAGCGCACCAGGAAGAGTTGGAAAACGTGTATCTCCCCACATACACTCCTGGAAATGGAAAAAAGAACACATTGACACCGGTGTGTGAGACCCACCATACTTGCTCCGGACACTGCGAGAGGGCTGTACAAGCAATGATCACACGCACGGCACAGCGGACACACCAGGAACCGCGGTGTTGGCCATCGAATGGCGCTAGCTGCGCAGCATTTGTGCACCGCCGCCGTCAGTGTCAGCCAGTTTGCCGTGGCATACGGAGCTCCATCGCAGTCTTTAACACTGTTAGCATGCCGCGACAGCGTGGACGTGAACCGTATGTGCAGTTGACGGACTTTGAGCGAGGGCGTATAGTGGGCATGCGGGAGGCCGGGTGGACGTACCGCCGAATTGCTCAACACGTGGGGCGTGAGGTCTCCACAGTACATCGATGTTGTCACCAGTGGTCGGCGGAAGGTGCACGTGCCCGTCCACCTGGGACCGGACTGCAGCGACGCACGGATGCACGCCAAGACCGTAGGATCCTACGCAGTGCCGTAGGGGACCGCACCGCCACTTCCCAGCAAATTAGGGACACTGTTGCTCCTGGGGTATGGGCGAGGACCATTCGCAACCGTCTCCATGAAGCTGGGCTACGGTCCCGCACACCGTTAGGCCGTCTTCCGCTCACGCCCCAACATCGTGCAGCCCGCCTCCAGTGGTGTCGCGACAGGCGTGAATGGAGGGACGAATGGAGACGTGTCGTCTTCAGCGATGAGAGTCGCTTCTGCCTTGGTGCCAATGATGGTCGTATGCGTGTTTGGCGCCGTGCATGTGAGCGCCACAATCAGGAGGACTGCATACGACCGAGGCACACAGGGCCAACACCCGGCATCATGGTGTGGGGAGCGATCTCCTACACTGGCCGTACACCACTGGTGATCGTCGAGGGGACACTGAATAGTGCACGGTACATCCAAACCGTCATCGAACCCATCGTTCTACCATTCCTAGACCGGCAAGGGAACTTGCTGTTCCAACAGGACAATGCACGTCCGCATGTATCCCGTGCCACCCAACGTGCTCTAGAAGGTGTAAGTCAACTACCCTGGCCAGCAAGATCTCCGGATCTGTCCCCCATTGAGCATGTTTGGGACTGGATGAAGCGTCGTCTCACGCGGTCTGCACGTCCAGCACGAACGCTGGTCCAACTGAGGCGCCAGGTGGAAATGGCATGGCAAGCCGTTCCACAGGACTACATCCAGCATCTCTACGATCGTCTCCATGGGAGAATAGCAGCCTGCATTGCTGCGAAAGGTGGATATACACTGTACTAGTGCCGACATTGTGCATGCTCTGTTGCCTGTGTCTATGTGCCTGTGGTTCTGTCAGTGTGATCATGTGATGTATCTGACCCCAGGAATGTGTCAATAAAGTTTCCCCTTCCTGGGACAATGAATTCACGGTGTTCTTATTTCAATTTCCAGGAGTGTATTTCTTACGAAATGCTCCAGATGGGAAAATCAGGTAAATTAGAGCTTATAGAAATCTGCACTGTCTAATATAAAGTATCCAGACACACGTAATGTAACTCAGAATCGAGCACTAGATATCATGAGAGAAGGGCTTGTCAGTATAAAAGGAGGCGGGGAGTGTTTTGTCGTCGAAAGAGAAGCAGTGAGAGCAGAACGTATCGGTCAGTACTTAATGACTTCGAATGTTGGGTAGTGACTGGATGTCACTCGAGCAGCAAACTCGTGAGGGACATTTTCCTCCTTCTAAAGCTGCTCAAAACTGTTGGTGATGTGACTGTGAAGCGGAAACACGAAGGACAACGAGAGCTACAACATGTCCAGACAGGGCTCCGGTACTGACGGACAGGACCGTCGAGCTTTGCGGAGGGTGGTTGTAAAAAATCGGATGAAATGAGCGTAAGGAATCACCAGTGAGTTCCAAAGTGTTATCAGAACAAAGTGCTGTACCCCGTATCTACCCGATGAAAGGGTTACCTGTTATCATAAGCCATCTTGTATAGTGCCTACACTGAAGTGTGGAGGATATGGTGATATGGTATGTGGGTGTTTTTCGTGGTTAGGGTGTGGCCTCCATATTGCTCTTAAGAAACTGAGTACTGTGCACTGTAGAGGAACAGTTCGTAGACGATTATTGTATGATTGTGACGATGCATCCTGTCATAAAACAGCCTCTGTGAGGTAATGGTTTGTGGACAGCAACGTTCCTGAAATGGACTGACTTGCCCAGAATCCCGACCTGAAAGCAATAAACACGTTTGGGATAAGTTAGAACGTTTACTTCGCTCCAGACCTAGGATTCTACCTTCTCTTGTTTCAGCTGTCGAGGAAGGATGGGCTGCCATTTCTCCACACCTTATTACAAATCGCCTCGGGACAGCTAAAGCCGGACGGATACCCTACATTAATGTCCACCAATAGCTATCTAGACACTTTTGATCAGATAATGTACAGTGAGATTTAGATAGAAAGAACAGATGTCAGTTCTTTATTACAAACAAATTATGAGAGCTGGAAGCACATAGCGCATGTCACTGGATAGAGGAAGGTAAGAAGTTTTATGTTCGCATAAACACAATACCATACACTCAACATGGGCACCATATGTTGCTCGAGAAACACAGAAACTGTAGTCCGTTTCATTCCACACACGAATCAACAGATCCATGATTATTGAATCGACAGCTTCAACAATTCGAATTCTCAGCTCTTGAAAGACTCTGTCGTTTATACCCCCACACCCCTCCCCCCTGGAAGAAGTTGTGAGGTCTAAGGTCTGGCGACCTGGAAGGGCAAAAGCAATGAACAGGATCATGCTGTCCACCTCCTCCAAACCAAAGTTGTTGGATGGTGTTGTTTAGATAATGTCGCACCTGAAGGTGGAAGGGAAACGAGGCGCCGTCATACATAAAAATGAAATCATTGGAATCTTTGTGAAGTTGAAAAAAACAACTAATTTTGAACCATGTCCAGGTATGACACTCCTGTCACAGTTTCTTCCGCAAAAAGGAAAGGTCCATAAGCTTTGTGAACTGAAACGGCACAAAACACATTCAGTTTCGGAGAGTCTCTTTCATGATCGAAGACGACGCCAGGATTTTGTGACCCCCAAATTCTTACATTATGGCGCCTTACTTTATCTGATAGATGTAACTTCAATTCTTCCGAACAGATGAGTCGTTAGGAAAAAGTGTCCCCTGCCATATCCAGGAGCTCTCGCTCCTTCGCACCTTCTGTTATGGTCGCTGGAACGCAACTGCTGCAGTAACTGCAACTTGTAAGGCTCCATACGCAAGCGCCGTTTCGGAATACGCCACACCGTTGTTTGAGAAAGTTGAAGTTCCTGGACTGCCCATGTTGCAAACTTTCGAGGGTTCCGTGTGAACGCAGCCCGGATGTGTTCGACATTTTCACCAGATGTGGGTGGACGACCACTGCTCTTCTCTATGCATATACAACCAACTCCCATTAATTTTGTATACCAGTCATAAACCTGCCTGTGCAGAGGCGGCTTCTTGATGAATCTACGGCGGAATGCGCGTTGCATTTGAACAATGGATTCACTTTGGGCAAATTCGAACGTAGAAAAAGAATTCCCTTGTTTAACTCCAGCGTGCTCGGTAAAGTGGGGAAGCAAGTCAATTTGGATTGTGATTCAAAAAGGGACGGCCGAAACTGCAACTAAAACTGATGTTTATTTAGTCGGTTACCGGTTTCGGGCTATACCTACTATCAAACCGACCTATGTACAAAAGTCAAAAGTACAATAAATTCAGACACAAGTTTACATTAAATTCAAGTGCAAAGCATAAATGGAGGGCATATCGCATCCAGTACATACCAGTGTTTGCCAAGTAAAATGTTCGTCCAAAATACCAGTAAATAAAGTGGGTACATATGTGTATTGACATATTCATGCTTTGTGGCATGTAAATCCTAACCTTTCTGGATCTGTAAGTTGAACCTTAGTATTACTCTGTATTTTATTTGTGTAGCTAAGCAGACTCACAAAACATATGAATGTGCCACATATGTTATGTAATCGTTATGTGCATTGCTTGTTTTTAAGATTGTGAATTACTATTGTAACGACATTTCCTGAAATAAAATAATCACGGCCCGAAGAGGCCGCCATCTCTCTAAGCTTTCCTAGTCGGTCACACCTTGACCAGTATCATTCGTTAACGAACATTAATTGGGTTCATACAAATGTGTACCCACTTTATTTATTGATGTTTTTGACGGAAATTTGATTTGGCAAACATTAGTATACTGGTTAAAATATGCTATCCAGTTATGCTTTGCACACATATTTAATGTAAACTTGAGTTTGAATGTATGATAATTTTGACTTTTGTGAGTAGTGAAATCTGCCTGCCCTACCAGCTATAGACGATCTATACCACCCTCCCTTGTGTAGGATCTCCAATCTCCAATCCTCTCCATTCCTCTCCACCCACTTCCCAAGTTTTGATTCGAAACAGCATTCCTCTCCACTCTTTCCCCATCCTTCCTCCAAACATCCACCTAAAATATCCTCCTACGCATTATTTTTAGATGCTATGTTCCCTTGATGCCTTTATCCCTGCCAGTCTACATCCACTCATCTATGTATTTTATTCAGTCAGCACATCAGCCTTTCCGTTTTATCTTTTACAACTGTCTTCCTGTTTTTATATATTCGTGTGCAACACTTATTTTCCATTCATCTGTGTCTCTAATCAACATTTCATATTTTAACTTATATATCTGACGCTCTGCCTTTTATTTTATTTTACACCGCCCGCATCTCGTGGTCGTGCGGTAGCGTTCTCGCTTCCCATGCCCGGGTTCCCGGGTTCGATTCCCGGCGCGGTCAGGGATTTTCTCTGCCTCGTGATGGCTGGGTGTTGTGTGCTGTCCTTAGGTTAGTTAGGTTTAAGTAGTTCTAAGTTCTAGGGGACTGATGACCACAGATGTTAAGTCCCATAGTGCTCAGAGCCATTTGAACCATTTTTTATTTTACAAAACGTTTCTTTTTGTCAACCACAATGTCCAGCTAAAATTTTACTTTCATATGGCTGAAGAGCAGCAAATTCTATCCGCTGACAGCCTACACCTTACTCATATGCGGCGGTGGGGTGAAATAAAAGTAAAGGAAAAATAATTTGTGAGTATGTTGGTTTGAGAATAAGTATAGCCAGGTGAGAATTTAAGGAAATGGGACCTGGATAAACTTACAGAACAAGAGGTTTTAGAGAGTTTCAGGGAGAGCATTAGGGAACAATTGACATGAATGGGGAAAGGAAATATAGCAGAAGAAGCATGAGTAGCTTTGAGGGATGAAATAGTGAAGGCAGCAAAGGATCAAGTAGGTAAAAAGACGAGGGCTAGAAGAAGTCCTTGGGTAACAGAAGATATATTGAATTTAATTGATGAAAGGAGAAAATACAAAAAATGCAGTAAATGAAGCAGGCAAAAAGGAATACAAACGTCTGAAAAATGAGATGGGCAGAAAGTGCAAAATGGCTAAGCAGGGATGGCTAGAGGACAAATGTAAGGATGTAGAGGTATATCTCACTAGGGGTAAGGTAGATATTGCCTACAGGAAAATTAAAGAGACCTTTGGAGAAAAGAGAACCACTTCTATGAACATCAAGAGCTCAGATGGAAAACCAGTTCTAAGCAAAGAAGGGAAAGCAGAAAGGTGGAAGGAGTATATAGAGGGTCTATACAAGGGCATTGTACTTGAGGACAATATTATGGAAACGTAAGAGAATGTAGATGAAGATGAAATGGGAGATATCACACTGTGTGAAGAGTTTGACAGAGCACTGAAAGACCTAAGTCTAAACAAGGCCCCAGGAGTAGACAACATTCCATTAGAACTACTGACAGCCTTGGGAGAGCCAACCCTGACAAAACTCTACCATCTGGTGAGTAAGATGTATGAGACAGGCGAAATACCCTCAGACTTCAAGAAGAATATAATAATTCCAATCCCAAGGAAAGTAGGTGTTGACAGATGTGAAAATTAGCGAACTATCAGTTTCATAACTCAAGGCTGCAAAATACTAACACGAATTCTTTACAGACGAATGGAAAATCTGGTAGAAGCCGACCTCGGGGAAGATCAGTGAGGCAATACTGACCCTACGACTTCTCTTAGAAGATAGATTACGGACAGGAAAACCTACGTTTCTAGCGTCTGTAGACTTAGAGAAAGCTTTTGACAATGTTGACTGGAGTACTCTCTTTCAAATTCTGAACGTGGCAGGTGTAAAATACAGGGAGCGAAAGGTTATTTACAATTTGTACAGAAATCAAATGGCAGTTATAAGAGTCGAGGGGCATCGAAGGGAAGCAGTGGGTGGGAAGGGACAGGGTTGTAGCCTATCCCCGATGTTATACAATCTGTACGTTGAGCAAGCAGTAAAGAAAACAAAAGAAAAATTCAGAGTAGGAATTAAAATCCATGGAGAAGAAATAAAAACTTTAAAATTCACCGATGACGTTGTAATTCTATAAGACAGCAAAGGACCTGGAAGAACAGTTGAACGGAATGGACAGTGTCTTGAAAGGAGGATATAAGATGAACATCAACAAAAGCAAAACGAGGATAATGGAATGTACTCGAATTAAGTCGGATGATGCTGAGGAAATTGGATTAGGAAATGAGACACTTAAAGTAGTAAATACGTTTTGCTATTTGGGCAGCAAAATAAGTTATGATGGTCGAAGTATAAAGGATATAAAATGTAGACTGGCAATGGCAAGGAAAGCGTTTCTGAGGAAGAGAAATTTGTTAACATCGAGTATAGATTTCGGTGTCAGGAAGTCTTTTCTGAAAGTATTTGTATGGAGTGTAGCCATGTGTGGAAGTGAAACAAGGACGATAAATAGTATGGACAAGAAGAGAATAGTAGCTTTCCATATATCGTGCCACAGAAGAATACTGAGGATTAGATGGGTATATCACATAACTAATGAGGAGGTATTGAATAGAATTGCGGATAAGAGAAATTTGTGGCACAACTTGACTAGAAGAAGAGATCGGTTGGTAGGACACGCTCTGAAGCATCAAGGGATCACCAATTTAATATTGGAGGGCAGTGTGGAGGATAAAAATCGTAGAGGGATACAAAGATATGAATACACTAAGCAGATTCAGAGGGATATAGGTTGCAGTAGGTACTGGGAGATGAAGAAGCTTGCACAGGATAGAGTAGCATGGAGAGCTGCATCAAACCAGTCTCTGGACTGAAGACCACAACAACAACATAGCGTGAAACGTGTCATCGACTAAATAAACGACCAATTTAGTTGCAACTCTGGCTGCCTCTTTTGCATCACAGCTTTTCATGTGGTATAGACTCCATGTTGCTAGAACCAAACAAGAGTGCAGTTCTGTCAAAATTTTGAGCCTCTCTCTGTCCAGTGACATACGCAATGTGTTTCTATCTTTCGTAGTTTGTCTGTAATAGATAAGTGAAATCTGTCCTTTCTGAATCACCCAGTATATCGACTGTCGTCTTCCCATACTCCATTCGCGAATGGAACAGGGACGACGCAGATGTTAATGGTACCATAAGTACCATCTGCCAGACACCACAACTTAGCTTGGGGAATGTAGATGTAAAAAGTCGCGGCTTAAAAGTCATGGGTGACCGACCTGACGCGTTAGTGGGTTTCCAGACCGAGAACAGACACTCGTCTTCTGGGGCACTTGTGTGAGTCCAATGTAGTGAAACTCCCAAGTACCTCGCCGCTGGCTGATTCGGTATGCAGGCGACGCGCCACCCGAAAAGCAGGCGCGGGACGGGACGGGGCCCCGGAGCGTACGTACGGTAGAGACTAGAGAGATATATTGGCGCGGCTGCCGTCTGTGGGCCAGGCGAGTAATTTCCGTCTGCGGAGAGCGGCCGCCATATCGATCTGGCGGTGCAGCTGGGGGAGACAGACGGCGCGCAATGGAGAGCGAGTCTGGCCGTGGTGGGCTGAGTAGCGGCCGAGTCAAGCGCCGCCGCTGGGGGCGGTGGCTGCGGCCGAGGCTGTCAGCGCGCGCGGGAGCCGGAGGCGCGTGTCAACAGCCGCGGGGCGCGGGGGGCTGCGTGCGGCGGCCGAGCAAACAGGGTGGCGCTGCCGCCTGCTGTCACCGAGCGACAGCAGAGATGACACAAATATTGGGGCAAGGTTTGTAGTGCACGGTGGTACGAATTTGCTGTTGACAGCAGTGTGGAACAGCGACTGTGAATCAAAGGTGACGTCGCAGGATACTGATAGTGGAACAACGGAGCGCAGTGCTTTCAGCACATCTTACGACGGTAGTCATAAAATTTTAATTATCAACTCGCAAAAAATAAAGTTGTGTAATTAATTTTTTTTGTTCTTTTGCAGGTACTCCCTGTATGTACTCTCGGAACACACTGAAACATTTGCGTCACAGTACCGTAGCACGGCGTTAGAGGAGCCAAAATAAAATGACGTAACCCACTCATAAAGTCGAGTGTCGTGCAATGATACACTATCTGAATTTGAAGGAGACCAACGCTAGATCACTTCATGCTGGCCGGTTGGAGTGGCCGAGCGGTTCTAGGCGCTACAGTCTGGAACCGAGCGACCACTACGGTCGCATGTTCGAATCCTGCCTCGGGCGTGGATGTGTGTGATGTCCTTAGGATAGTTAGGTGTAAGTAGTTCTAAGTTCTAGGGGACTGATGACCCATAGTGCTCAGAGGCATTTGAACCATTTGAACTTCATACTGACTTGGTGAAGGTGAACGGCAATAACGCACGACTACACGGCACAGTGGCTGAGTGGTGCATACGCTTCCAGTGTAGTCAAACAAGTCTGCATGTCGGAGAATGAAGTGGCAGACTGTCTTTCTGCAAAGAACCGCAAATCGCAAGTGGAGGCAAATGATTCGATATGAAATTGAATAGTATTTCAATTCAACCACACAAAGCAGGCAGATATAACGTCATCCAGATTATGTAAACAAGGAAAAATTATGCAAAGAGTTTCTTATTTAGAAACTAGGTGTATCCGGTCACGCTTTGTTGTGGCTGTCTCCTTCCTAATACGAAAAGGAAGAAAATAGAAAGCCCACGTTTCTTGACCTAATTTCCTTCTCTCCCCTGCCTCTGTTCATTTTCTTCTCCTTACCCCTTTTTTTGTCCATCTTCTTCTCCCCCCTTTCTCTCCCTCTCCTCCTCCTCCCCCATCTCCTCCTGCCCCTCTCTCTCCCCTTCTCTCTGTCAGTCACCAGTCACCTCTTCCACTCTTTCTCCATCCATCTTCTACCCCCCCCTCCCCTCCTCTCTCACCATCTCCTCCTGCCTCTGCTCTCTGTCTGTTCATCTCCTCCTTCCCGTTTTCTATGTTCACTTCCTTCCACCACTCTGTCCATCTCTTCTTACCCACTATCTCTGACCTTGACTAAATTCCGCTCGAACAGGCCGTGCCCAACGGTACAGACCGGCCGCCGTGTCATTCTCAGCCCACAGGCGTCACTGGACGATGACATGGAGCGGCATATGGTCAGCACGCCGCTCTCCCGGTTGTATGTCAGTTTCCGAGACCGAAGCCGCTACTTGTCAATCAAATAGCTCCTCAGTTTGCCTCACAAGGGCTCAGTGCACCTCGCTTGCCAACAGCGTTCGGCAGACCGGATGGTTACCCATCCAAGTGCTAGCCCAGCCCGACAGCGCTTAACTTCGGTGATCTGACGGGAAGAAATAGGTACCTATAAGACGCCTCTATCAGAACGCAACGTCGTATCAAAATTTCAAAGGAATCCATCAAGAACTTTCGGTGATACACGATTTTGAACAAACGTACATTTACACTTTTATTTATATAGATTGCATTCGAGTGATGATAGTCTGTAACAAATAATTTTATGCCTCGTGTAAGAAGCAGAAACGTCTACCAGCACGTGACGCACTTCACCGGAGGCAAGATCGTAGCTAACAGAGACTTCCGCGATCTTGCTGCTCATGTACGGGGCCCTGTAACTGTCATGTGAGTATGGAATCGATGGGTTCGGTAGGCATTACTTACACGGACTCACGTGTGTAGTGCCGTATGCGACGGACATATCGTTCCCACGGCCGTGCGGGATGGTACAGGGTGGGGCAATTAGAAGTGGCCCACACGAGTGGACACGATTGCACGTGAACGTATTAACCCGGCAGTGCACGCGCCTGGAAACGGGACGCACAAGCGTCAAACACGAAGCTGTTCCTTCAGACCCTTACAGATTAGATCGATTTTTAATTACCATCAGACGACTCTTATTGTTATCTATTATACGTGCCGACAAGATGGCTTCTTTTAACTAATTTTCAGACATTGTATTAAGGTGAAGATTTCTCCGTGGTCTTACAGACCAGCTGAGTTTTCTGCCCCGTTAACAGAGAAGAAAAAGACTTTCCTTTACTTTGAAAAGGATAGAGCAACTGCCCATACATCCGGACGAACCTTGGAGCACACGTACAAAATCTTACAGATCTAGGTGGCGCAATGCTTAGCACACTGGACTCGCATTCGGGAGGACGACGGTTCAAATCCGTGTCCTCCCATCCTGATTAAGGTTTTCTCTGATTTCCATAAATCACTTCAGGCAAATGCTGGGATGGTTCGTTTGAAATGGCACGGCTGACTTTCTTCCACATCCTTCGCTAATCCGATGGGCCTGATGACCTCTCTGTTTGATCCTCTCTCCCAAATCAATCAACCAACCAACCAACTATATACACAGTTTTCACAACTGACAGGGTTGTCAGCATAGGTCAGTCGGTTGCGGCCCTAGATGGCCACCCAGGCCACCTGATCCGTCAGTGTGTGATTACTTTGTGTGGGGAGCCTTCAAGTCTAAGGCGTATCGGAATAACCCTCCTAGTCTTCAAGAACTTCAGCAGAATATTTCGGATGAAATTGCAGAAATTCCAGCAGTCTAGCTTCGATCCGCCTTCATAAACTTGCTGACAAGGGCCCAAAAGTGCCAAGATATGTATGGTGGTCGCTTTGAACATCTGCTATAGGCAGGTTTCTGTGTTCGCTTGTCCCTGGAACCCTGTTCTCCAGGCCAGTTTTATTTGTCCCATCCTGTACAACCACATCACGTGCCTTGAACGGCTTCGTAGTAAGACAGAGGCGCGACATCACGACGTCTTTTCACGCGAGCGCCGTTTCTGCGCACTGTTGCGCGTAGACTTATCCATGACTGGAAATTCCCTAGAGAACGAATGTTACCGTGTTGCAGCCCGACAATTGCCATTAGGCACACGCGACGATCGCCTTTGGTACGGGTAGCCGATATTTTGGACAACAGGTTCTAAATTTTCCGCCTGTTAAGGCCGCTGGGTGTGCCCTGCTTCGGGGTCTTCGTGATGTTATCTTTCAGCAATATACTGGGATATCGTACGACGCGTGGCGAAACAAACGCTGTATCATTTGAGAGATACAGAGGCTTGAGAGTGTTCCGGGACTTAGTCAGTTCGTTGTTACTAGCGCCATGTCACTACAACGCGTCTGTGCGAAGCACACGAGTACTGCACCATAATTTAAGAATGAAGTTAAAAGTTAAAGTTGCTTTTCCACACTTTGTCAACATATGCTTCAGTGAACGTTCGAACTGCCAAATCACAAATTGATCAGATGAGTGTCTTTCCCTAAATACATCGTTTGAAAAAAGAAAGTAATGCTAAATAATAAAGCTAAGAAGCCAATAATTTGTCATAATGAGCACATTGATGTCAAAGTAACTGGTTCATGTCTCAACGCGATTAAAGCAATATTTTGGCCAGAATCCACGTTTTCAATAAAAAATTAAGGCGCTAAATATTACACTTAGAAATATGAAAATTTGTATGAAGCTACAGTTCAACTTAAAAATAGTAACTATGTGACTCCATTAAACTACCTTAGTAGTTTTCGAGTAATTTATTGAAAACTAAATTTGGAACAAAAGTGTCCTTATTTGTAGGAGATTAAGTATCTGTTATATTCATGCTAGAAAGTTCGGATTACAGCACGTGATGAAACCTATTAAATAACAGAGATATAATAAGTTTCAAGTCCTGCACGTAAATAATAACAAAAAAAGTCTCTTAAAGTTGTACCGAGGTCATGTTCTACTGTCAGTTCCGTTCTGAAAACTCTAAATGGCAAAGTTTAAATGCAGGCGAGCTAAAACTTTTTCTGTGGTTTTAACCAAATTTACTACATTCATACAAAAAGTTACGAAAATTCTAAATTGATACGCAACAGTGTTATAAAATATTGCGTGTCCGAAAAAGCTGCCGTTTAGAGGTTACTACCGGGGCATATACCGAATGGTAGCAGGTGTTACCTTGGCCGTCCGCTGCGCCCGTATATAAATACGGCCTGAGACCCAAGACTTCACTTTTATTCGCACCCAGCTACCGTACAATTTGAGTCAGTCAAACGCCGGAGCCGGCCGCTGTGGCCGAGCGGTTCTAGGCGCTTCAGTCCGGAACCGCGCTGCTGCTACGGTCGCAGGTTCGAATCCTGCCTCGGGCGTGGATGTGTGTGATGTCCTTAGGTTAATTAGATTTAAGTAGTTCTAAGTCTAGGGGACTGATGACCCAAGATGTTAAGTCCCATAGTGCTTAGAACCATGTTGAACCAAACGCCGGAGTACGTGTTGCCTCGGATGACGTCACAGTTAGACCTCAACTAAACTCATGTTTTCGGTACAAATGTAAAGTGAAATCACGAGGACTGTACACCATTCTGGATCGCTTAGATTTCGTAGAAGCAGCTGTTAGTGTGCAACCTGTAAAGTTAACAAATCCGCGTGGCAAGTGGTGAAATTATTTTCTACTTTTGTGGCGAGCAAGTATTTTGATTAACAAAAGTAAGGGCGATAGAGCATTTAATAGGGAATTACCGATGTTGTACATGTGAAAATTTATCAAACATATCTATCAATTAGAACTCAAAATCTTCATTTATAATCATAGTTCCTGACCACGCTGAGTAAATAGAGAATAGAAACATTTCATTCAGTGGGCTGGACAAGAAAGTGGACTTTCAGACCGGAAACTATGGTCAGTACGTTCTCCATCGCTTTCTGACTGGCCACAGAAATATTTTCCAGGCTCTCGTAAAAGACGGCAAACAATATTCTATTATTTTTTATTATTTATGATTTTTTAATTATTATTAACCCGCCGCCCCACAAACGGGCGCTCAGTAAGTAATGAAACGCTTGTTTTTCTCGGACAATTTCGGTTGAAAAAATGTGGAATTTGTTGTGGGACTCGTGGAATATTCCCGCTTCAGCCGCTGTAGTTTCACGTAGTTCCAATAGGTGGTGGCTCTATACGTAGCGTTCAAAGTGGCGTCTGTAACACAGGTGCCTTCGAAGCAGAGAGGTGTCATTGAGTTTCTTTTGGCGGATAACCACAACACTGCTGCAGAAATTCATAGGTTCTTACGGAATATCAGTGAATACCTGGCAATGAACAATAGCTTGGTGAGTCGTTGGGCGAGACGTCAGTCATCATCGTAACAAGGTCGAGCAAACCTGTCGGACCTCCCGCGTCGCGGCAGGCCGCACATTTTGACTCCCACAATGTTGGATCAGAAACACCTCGCTGCTCAATTGGGCGTCTCAATTGTTAGTGCTGACACACTCGTCCACCAGTGGGGGTATTCGAAGACGTGTGCCTGCTCGGTTCCTCGCCGCGTCACAGAAGACATTAAGGAGCAATGAAGGACCATCTGTGCCGAACTGCTTGTGAGTTACGAGGCTGACGGCGACAATTTTACGTCGAACATAGTCACAGGCGATGAAACATGGGTTCATCACTACTGACCGGAAACAAAGTGACAACCCATGGAGTTCTCCTCTGAAGAAAAAGTTCAAAGCCTCACCCTCTGCATGTAATGTAATGCCGACGAGCTCGTGGAACTCTGAAAGGTTTAGGGTGTTTGATGTCCTCCCTCATGGTGCATCGATAAACTCTGAAGTGTACTTGTGTTACCATCAGGAAATTAAGGAAAAGACTTCAGCAAGTTCGTCGCCACAAAAATTCAAACGAACTTCTCCTTCTCCATGGCAGCACAGGACTTCATAAACATCTGTGCACTAGAGAGGAGCTCACAAAACTTCATTGGACTACTCTACCTCATCCACCCCCCCAGCCCAGATGCCGCACCTTCCAACTTCTGTCTGTCTGGCCTAACGAAGGATGCACCCCGCGGGAAGTTGTACGTGTATGATGTGGAGGTTACTGATGCAGCAAGATGTTGGCTCCGACTTCGACAGGTAGAGTGGTGTCATGCGGGCATACAGACCCTCACAGTAAAGTGGCGTAAGACCGTTACTTTGGAAGGAGATGATGTTGAAACACAGGACTTTGTAGTGAGGCATAATATGGTGGATGGAATCCTTAATGAAACCAACCTGCTCCCAGAAAAAAAGTGTTGCAATACTCATTGAATGCCCCTCCTGTGTGGCCGCCGGTGTTTTGACCTACCTAAATATGGGGCGTGTTTGAATTTTGTCGTAACCAGCAAGTTCTCCAGCTCTCTCACCCATAGAAAGCATTTCGGTTATAAGCTGCCGAGAGACTGTCACGCCACTACCCACTAGCTACTATACTCGATGAACTCTAGCACATACACTACTGGCCATTCAAATTGCTACACCTAGGAGAAATGCAGATGATAAACGGGTATTCATTGGACAAATATATTATACTAGAACTGACATGTGATTACATTTTCACGCAATTTGGGTGCATAGATCCTGAGAAATCAGTACCCAGAACAACCACCTCTGGCCATAATAACGGCCTTGGTACGCCTGTTCATTGAGTTAAACAGAGCTTGGATGGCGTGTACAGGTACAGTTGCCCATGCAGCTTCAACACGATACCACAGTTCATCAAGAGTAGTGACTGGCGTATTGTGACGAGCCAGTTGCTCGGCCACCATTGACCAGACATTTCAATTGGTGACAGATCTGGAGAATGTGGTGGCCAGGGCAGCAGTCGAACATTTTCTGTATTCAAAACGGCCCGTGCAGGACCTGCAACATGCAGTCGTGCATTATCCTGCTGAAATTTAGGGTTTCGCAGGGATCGAATGAAGGGTAGAGCCATGGGCCGTAATACATCTCAAATGTAACGGCCACTGTTCAAAGTGCCGTCAATGCGAACAAGAGCTGACTGAGACGTGTAACCAGTGGCACCCCATACCATCACGCCGGGTGATACGCCAGTATGGCGATGACGAATACACTCTTCCAATGTGCGTTAACCACGATGTCGCCAAACAGGGATGCAACCATCATGATGCTGTAAACAGAACCTGGATTCATCCGAAAAAATGACGTTTTGCCATTCGTGCACCCAGGTTCGTCGTTGAGTACACCATCACAGGCGCTCCTGTCTGTGATGCAGCGTCAAGGGTAACTGCAGCCACGGTCTCCGAGCTGGTAGTCCATGCTGCTGCAAACGTCGTCGAACTGTTCGTGCAGATGGTTGTTGTCGTGCAAACGTCCCCATCTGTTGACTCAGGGATCGAGACGTGGCTGCACTATCCGTTACAGCCATGCGGATAAGATGCCTGTCATCTCGACTGCTAGTGATACGAGGCCGTTGGGATCCATCACGGCGTTCCGTATTACCCTCCTGAACCCACCGATTCCATATTCTGTTAACAGTCATTGGATCTCGACCAACGCGAGCAACGATAAACCGCAATCGCGATAGGCTACAATCCGACCTTTATCAAAGTGGGAAACGTGATGGTACGCATTTCTCCTCCTTACACGAGGCATCACAACAACGTTTCACCAGGCAACGCCGGTCAACTGCTGTTTGTGTATGAGAATTCGGTTGGAAACTTTCCTCATGTCAGCACGTTGTAGGTGTCGCCACCGGCACCAAACTTGTGTGAATGCTCTGAAAAGCTAATCATTTGCATATCACAGCATCTTCTTCCTGTTGGTTAAATTTCGCGTCTGTAGCACGTCATCTTCGTGGTGTAGCAATTTTAATGGCCAGTAGTGTAACTGAGCACCATGGCATGACGTAGCCTTATCCGCAGGACAAGCTCAGTTCGATTCGATCCCTTGCCAGATTGGAAGCACAGTTGCTTCCGTAGGTAGGAGTTCTGTGGAACAAATTTCGCTCCCTGTTTACCTCCAAATAACGTAAAAATGTAATCATGTATTGATTCAACCTTACTGTACACACACATTCACTGAAGTTTTCTTATTTGGTCTTCTATTACGTGTTGCAATTCTAATGGCCAGCGTTGTACGTAAAATAAGTAATGCTGATACAAGTCTTTATTTGGTTGTACCAGGAAACTGATAGAGCATACCTCGGTAGGTTGCTTCCTAGTTCGAGATGCGTCACTGTGTCCCCATTCCACGAGCTGTAGGGCGTTGCAGCTGTGCACGCTTGGTGGGTGAACGGGACGAGAGTAGGCGCCAGAGGTGCGCTGGGCCATGGTGCTGGGGAGGTGAACGGCCTGATGGTTCCGCGCGAGGGGCGCCCACGTGTCCTCCCTCCCTCCACGGTACCACCTGTCGGCAGAGGTGAGAGCAGGTACTCACAGCGCGTGCTCTGCCCATTAACGTCTTAGGTTATGCGAACCGCACTGTGGAATAAAAGCGTCGGTAGAGACTGCTGAACGTACTCTCTGTGGAAGCTCTGAGGTGCAGGAACAAAGTGACGCCACCGTAGACGCGTTCCCTGTCAGAATGCGACGGCGGAGAGAACGTAATGAACTCGGCAGGGCGACCATCGAAAGACGTCTCGTGAATCGGCGGAAGAGGTCAAACCAGTTGCAGTCCTTCCATACTGTTGAGCAACTACTAGCAAGATAGGGCGCTTACTCAAGCGACATGGACTGAGACCGACGTTCTGGCCCGCCTACACGATAAGAGATATGTTACGCCCCGTTGAAAGCAGCACAGGTTTCAGAGGTCTTCGCTTGTATCGCGTTCCCTGTGAATGTGGTAATAATTACATAGGTCGAACCATTCGCACTGTTCGTTGTGCAGAGGATTTACGATGTACAAAACAAAGGGAACTTGAGAAGTCGACCGTGGCTGAACATTGCCTAGAAAACGGAGTTTGGGCTCAAACATCATACTGGTGATTCTGTTATCAAAGAAGCGGCCGAAGTTAGAATAAACAGCAACAATTTTAATACAGACCAGAGGTACATATTTAGTAGGACATGAGGGCGGGCTTGGACATTGAGCGAAAGAAAAAGCATAGCTTTGAGGCTTGTAGGGACGCGAGAGCGGCAGTTTCAAACGTGGCGCCAGCTGTTCGCGCCATTTACGTCACTTGGCTCCGCACAGCCGCTGGGAACTGACCAACTCGTCCTCCGCACACGCATCGCTCTGGCCCTCTCTGGAAGATTCCAGATGCTGTCGTTACGTCTATATAAGCAGAACACCGTGCAGCCCCAGCAGTCGGTTGTTTCAACTCCTGATGACGATAACGGAGACAGATATCGAAAGCTCAAGTGTTTTACTCTAAATGTTGCGGCTTGTAAACCGAGAAGATTTCATTAAAGCGTTGCGCCGCGAAAGATTCCGAGGATGCATATGTCTACGTCCGCTGCTGTCTGCGCTAACATATGGACAGAACCGAGAACCTGAAGAAATCAAGAACACTGTTCTCAAGAAACAACAGGAATAGAGTAAATAACCGTGAACAGATTTAGTTCACGAGTACAGCCTAACTGCCAATGGCGACGCCAAGCTCCAGTCTACCAACTCCCGCGCATTAATTTGTATGCCTCGGACGTGTATTCAGCGTGCCAGGGTCGATAATCTGGCATTTAATGTCATCCGCTGCGCCTCTGAAGAAAACACCTTCACTTATTCTTTTATTCATTACAAAACAGCATTTTCTGTCAGTCACGATATTTCTTTATTTTTCGCACGATGCGTTTCGGAAAAATTCTCACTATTAGGTCCGTTTTTCGTGTGCTATGACATTTTCAGGCTTGACAAATCACACTAAAACCGGACTTCTAATGAGAATTATTTCTCAAGCGCATATCGCAAGAACAGTCCGGTGCTGTCGCTCTTTACACCACCTCAAGTGCACTGACTGCAGAAACGTGGGGCTACGAGAGGCTGCCCGAGCACTGCACGCAATACTTAATTACCTGTGCACACTCATTGTGCTAGCTGGACTTTTGGTAGTACTTTGGAACTCAGGAGAGATTCCTACTTCTGATTTCATGCAACTTTTTACAAGCACACTTCGCAATGCTCGACATTTCCTACCGGCCGATGTGGCCGAGCGGTTCTAGGCGCTTCAGTCCGGAACCGCGCTGCTGCTACGGTTGCAGGATTGAATCCTGCCTTGGGTATGGATGTGTGTGATGTCCTTAGGTTAATTAGGTATAAGTAGTTCTAAGTCTAGGGGACTGATGACCTCAGATGTTCCCATAGTGCTCAGAGCCATCTGAACCATTCGACAGTTCCTGTCTGTCAGCAGGGGAAGGTAACTACTCTAAGGGAAATTGAATTTTTTCCAAACCATAGCTACTGATAGAAGAGTGATGCTTACGTATTTTGAATCTATAATTGTAAGGCATCACTCCGAATGATTACAAGTAAAAAAATATGTACTGAATATGCCTATATGCGTTTTTCTGAAGCCTTGTGTAGTGCTCAATTTCCCAAACTGACGGGGGTAAATTGGTCAGCGCGAGCCTACATATTCTGAAAGTGGATAATAACCCCCTCTCGGCTGAAGCCTTGGCGTCTTCCTCTAAGTGCAAACACTTTCATATCCCTGGACTGAACCGTTACACACTGCAAATATTATCCACATTATAAATACAATGTGGACGATAGAATTGTTTTTCTTGCTCTAAGAATATCAAAGATCTAGCTTACGTTATTAAAAGCTTGTCCTCTAGCCACTGAGGTAGGCCTCCTGAGACTAATATTAAACTGCTGTATTTTTTTCCCATTTTGGACTGTTCGTTAAAAAAGTGCTGTATTTTGTTCCACTCCGCCAACTGGAATGCTAATCTCTGTAAACCTCTAAATTCGCTTATCCATTTCAAAAATTTCACCCAGGATTTCTTGTTCTTTGTTGAACACGCTACGTATGTTTCATGTAATATTTTTACCAGCCAATGCATGCTTGTTATTTTCTATGACTCTTCCTTTCAGCGTTTTACGTGGGACATGAAATTGGTTGGTTGGTTGGTTGGTTTGGGGAAGGAGACCAGACAGCGTGGTCATCGGTCTCGTCGGATTAGGGAAGGATTGGGAAGGAAGTCGGCCGTGCCCTTTCAGAGGAACCATCCCGGCATTTGCCTGGAGTGATTTAGGGAAATCACGGAAAACCTAAATCAGGATGGCCGGACGCGGGATTGAACCGTCGTCCTCCCGAATGCGAGTCCAGTGTCTAACCACTGCGCCACCCCACTCGGTACATGAAATTGCCTTGCTATTGTAGAGGAAGGCGCCTTTTCATTCTTTACCGCTTCAGTCGAATTATCCGTTGCAACAGCGTCCCACATTTATTGTTTTGACTTTGGGGCAGGGTTAGGCATCTTGATGGCCTAGTAGCTGAAAGAATACCGAGAAACCTTACCGGACCAGTCTCAATTGGATTTTTGTATTAGGCCAAATATGGTAGAACAGATAGTTTTAAATATCATTAATTAATTAAGTAATTAATTTAAATCATCAAAAATTAATAGAATGGCGGATGGTATCTGTGTTTAAAAAGGATTGAGAAGTCAATTAGTGATTTATGGACGTAACTAATCCTTGTTAGGGTGAAAATTATTAAAAATGAATTGTTGAGAAAAGCGGTTGCTTTGGCCACTATTCTTAACGAGCAGAGCGGCCACTTGCTGGACTTGCGTAGGCTACGGAGTGTCTCACAGTATACGTCACAGATAGGGGTTTTCCCGTGCGCAAGGAATTCGCTGAGTATCGGACTTCGGACGTAGAAAAAGACAGTGAACATCGTCTTGTCTGCTGAGGAAACAGCTTTGAACTTTTCAGGGGTAAATAACGAGGCTTGCTTCAATTGTCTACGTGTCTCACTATGTAACCCCAGAGCAGCATACGCAAATTTCAACCGGTTTGATTGATATGACGTTTCGTACCTTTTCACTCGAACACTCCTTAAATATCTATGGAAATTTTCGAGTATATTAATGAGAGGAGGGAATTCGGTGACTGTGGATGTGACTCGGAGGCTATCAATCGATATAGCAGGTGAGATAGAGTGTACGCGGTTAAGGAACCGAGAGGAGTGGTAGAATTTTGGAGGCACGGACCTCTAGGATATATTGACGAAGGTGAGCATGGAGCAGATTAACATTTTGTAGCCGTTAAACATTGCGGAACAGAGCATCGTGAAGTTGTCTGCTTGCTCTACAGGAAACCAATGTACTTGTTTTCTATCCGACTTAACTAAATCGTCAATCAAAACTGCAGTGACTCTGGAGTCATCATGAATGGATCGAAGAACAGGAACAAAACTTCATTTGCGAGTACACTAATCGTTAGTTGTATTGACTATCTGTACGTAAGCACTGGCTAAGTGCCAAAGACATGCAGGAAGTCACAAAGAACTGCAGTTGCTTAGCGTGTCAACGGTGAACTATCACACTGTTATCTAAGTAGTCGTAATGTTCATGGCTATATGTTTACACGTACAGTTTCCTTATCTACAGAGAAGCAAATATGCATGAAGTACAGTGCAATTTTAAGTGTGATGGCGGAGCTGCGACCTGTTCGAAATAAAGCTCTCTGTGCTGACGTCATGGCAGGCACTGAAAACGGCAGCCTATGACGGTGCAGTGCTGTAGTTCTCACCTGGCTCTAATTAAACTGACGAGACCATTTCCTGCTAGATAAAACTATCGATTATCAATCTCACTAATGCGGGCGCCATTAATGCGATCGACCCGAACGGAATTCGCAGAATCAGCCCGTCGCCGGCACGGGAAGCGCAGACGGCTCTCCGAGGAGAGCTAAACTGCCGTGGAGGGAAAAACAGCTCCGGCTCACAGCCATCTATCAGGCTGTGAACGAAATACAATCTCCCAATTTAGCCGCCATAAATCTGTCTCATATTGACAAAGCTAGTTTCCAGACAATATATCTACCACTCTGTGCAGAAAGCCTCGCACTCCGACACAGGAGCTATACGCAAAAGCCACTTTCATCCTGTTCATCATTTCTCTGAGAATAATTAAGAGGGCGAGGGGATTAGATTACGCACACACTGCAAGAAGAGCATGAATTTTCAACTGAAATTATTACTTATTGCTGAATAAGAGTATCTTCTTGCTAATTCTGTGCCATTTTGGTGAACTATCTCGTTCTCCGAGTAGTGACTGACGGTCGATGAAATGGTTTTATACTGTATCCACGTGAATCCGTTGGTGTAAACACTGAAAGAATGGTTTCATCAATGATATGCAAAGAACCGTTCCCTTGTTCTCGAAGTGGTCATTAAGTCATGAAATTAAATTTCTTTTGAAGTATTTTTCTACCTTACAATACCAAAAATTATGGTAAGTCATTGTATTAACGCGAGTGACTGCTGTTAAGATGTAATTAATGTTAGTTGCTGTCTGTAAAACTTACTTTGTCATTGATTGTTATAGCCACAAATCCGTTATGTTTTTAATGCAATAAAAGTATAAAATTTTTACTGAATACATATGTATACCTCGGATGTAAAGAATAGTAAAGGGCAGTCGGTGAGAAAAAGTTATTGTATGTAAAACGTGGAAAGTGATGTACTTTATTCATATTAGCTGACAGTTTGACGATAAACCAAACAATAGCAGATATATCTCTAATATCAGCTTCTCACTAATGGCAACTTTTTAGGATGTGTGCATGTAAACGGTGGTAATGCCAAAACCGAGGTTGCCATTAGCAGTAATTCTTGCTGTGTTTGTGCCAGGAAAATGCTTTTCAGAGGACGATTTGTACGAATCTAGGACAATGTCGATAACTAAAACTCAGATAGTGATCCTTAATATATTGCTTAGCGAAAATGCGCTCCAAAAGTTTTTGCTAATCAGGAAAATATGAATTTATTTAACCTTAGAACACTAAGGTGGGCGGAGAATGTTATACTGTTACTAAACCATCGTAAATTTTACTACTCAACAATTTATTGAACGGACATCATAATTTACTGATTATTCACTAGTTAATTACAATTTAAGGTCTTCAATGGTATGTCCTACAAAATAAATACAAAATGTCCTGTTTTACACACTACACTGACGATACCAGTTTGATGAAAGGCGTGAATTGGTACCAACTGCAATCGCAAAATTTGCGAGGGTTCAGTAATCTAGGGTAAAGCAAGTAAATACTGTTGTGTCCCTTACTTTGCTTACGTGATTTTACGTACAGGTTGTGTGTGTGTGTGTGTGTAAAATCTTATGGGACTTAACTGCAAAGGTCATCAGTCCCTAAGCTTGCAAACTAGTTAACTTCAATTATCCTAAGGTCAAACACACACACCCATGCCCGAAGGAGGACTCGAACCTCCGCCGGGACCAGCCGCACAGTCCATGACTGTAGCGCCTGAGACCGCTCGGCTAATCCCGCGCGGCTGCGTGCAAGTTGATCCATCTTTACAACGGATTACAAGCAATAGCAAGGCGCTTGCTAAAACTGATTTTATATTGTGCTGCACCAGAGATTAATTTTTGAGGTTTTTATACGTTATTAGTGCAAACACTTGATAAAGCAAATCTTATTATAATAAACTGAAACAATTATGACCTTTCAAATTTTTTACTTTTGAGAGGTTCCGCAGTAATTTT
The DNA here is from genome assembly GCF_023864275.1 of Schistocerca cancellata. Lineage (NCBI taxonomy): Eukaryota > Metazoa > Arthropoda > Insecta > Orthoptera > Acrididae > Schistocerca > Schistocerca cancellata. The sequence continues at coordinate 809,698,553 of NC_064626.1, read as the reverse complement.
TCATTAATTCGCCCAACAAGTAAACAGTGTTAAGTCAGTGCAAACTGTGTTAAATGCATTCAGTGTGCAAGTAAACAACATCCCATCGTCGAATTTTTAAGAATAAAATTTTGGGTGGAATTTATCGTTTCAAAAATATAGTAAGTCGTTGCCGTAGTTATATTTCAGAACAACGACTTATCTGAACTAAAAAGGAAATCACACTGCATGTATTTGAAATACCTTATTTACTAGTTTTTATAGAAAGTTACTGCGTAGTTTTTCAAAACTACTAAAAATGACTCTGGGCACTATGGAACTTAACAGCTGAGGTCATCAGTCCCCTAGACCTTAAAACTACTTAAACCTAACTAACCTAAGGGCATCACAGACATCCATGCCCTAGGCAGGATTCAAACCTGCGACAGTAATAGTCGCGCGGTTCCGGCCTGAAGCGCCTAGAGCCGCTCGGCCACCGCGGCCTGCAAAAACAACTAAACTGTCTCTTACAGAAGCTGGAGAAAGCTCTTAGAATAATGTCAGAGTATTATAAAAACAACTTCCGGAAGCCAAACCCGTCCAAAACACAAGTCAGCGCCTTCCACCTTCGATCCTGGCAAGCTAACCGTAAACTTAACGTCTCTTGGAGTAATACCACACTGGAGCGTACCAACAAACCAACTTACCTGGGCGTGGTGCTCTATAGATCTGACATACAAATACCACTGCGAAAAGACACGACGAAAGGTAACTGCCAGAAATAATATTCTGCTGAAACTAGCTAACAGAAAATGGGGTGTTAAATCTTGCTTTTCAAGAACCACCGCACAAGCCTTATGCTTCTCTACAGCCGAATATGCCTGCCCAGTATGGTCCAGACTAGTCCACGCAAAGGAGGTCGACATAAGTCGTAATGAAACATGTCGACTAACAACGGGATGCATAAAACCTACTTCCCTACCAAAACTATATAGAGCTGCCTGGTTCGCGAATCCCAACTCTCGGAGAAAATCACATGAATTCACAGAGAGGCTCAGATAAACCATTGACGATCGGTCTCCCCTTTTTGGCAGTGAGTGTAAGCCCAGGCGACTGAAATCCCGTAAAAGGTTCTTAGCCACGATAATAGAAAAATCACCAGCCGAATACCAACCTGCACAGGATTTGCCCAGTGGTTTCAGCACTGGAAGACATGGATGACACTGAACCGAATATGGACAGGGGTGGCCCCAGTGAAGACAAATATGATTCGGTAGGGTCTTGGAACCACGGATGATAAGTGTGACTGGGGCGCTGTGCAGGATATGGAGTATCTGCTCGCCTGCCCAAACTGCCCTTATAGGTGCAACCCCGACGATTTATGGCTGGACAAGAAAGAAGCGTTGGACGTGGCCCTATACTGGGCTGAAAGATTGTGACCTGGCTTCTGGACACGAAAAAGTAAAGTAACTGTCCCTTATCATTGTTTACAGCGTCCATACAGTAAACGTAAGTTCTAACATCACCACTCTCGTGCAACGTGGAACGGAATCACAAAAATTTTCGGAAATTATAAAATCAACGTCAGTTAACTTCTAAATTTAAACACATTTCAGCCATCATTTTTTAATTACTACCGAAGTTTCTCGCGCATGTTTCGGTATCACATTACCTGCATTCCGATACATGTTCGTGCAGTGCCACGACACCGGGCTAGCTGGAGAGACAAGAAGATGAGAGAGACCCATTTCGAAGCCGCGTGGCGGATTTATGGCTGTGGTTGGTGCACTGGCCACACTTCGTGTGTTTTCTAAGCAGTTTCCCATATTTGTTTAGGCAAATGCTGAGCTGGTCCCTTCTTTCTGCCTCAGAAAACACGATGCGCAAACAGTTTATACAGGGTGAGTCACCTAACGTTACCGCTGGATATATTTCGTAAACCACATCAAATACTGACGAATCGATTACACAGACCGAACGTGAGGAGAGGGGCTAGTGTAATTGATTAACACAAACCATAAAAAATGCACGGAAGTATGTTTTTTAACACAAACCTACGTTTTTTTAAATGGAACCCCGTTAGTTTTGTTAGCACATCTGAACATATAAACAAATACGTAATCAGTGCCGTTTGTTGCATTGTAAAATGTTAATTACATCCGGAGATATTGTAACCTAAAGTTGACGCTTGAAACCTCCGACGTTCAGTTGCGTGTTGTAACAAACACGGGCCACGGTCGGCGAGCAGCTGCAGCATCCTTGGCGTTTCTACAGAGTGATCTGCCAACGTTGCTCGAAAATGTCCCACTGGAAACGCGTCGACGTATGTGGTATCAGCATGATGGTGCACCTGCACATTCCGCAATTAACACTAGGCTGACCCTTGACAAGATGTTCGACGGGCGTTTCATAGGACGTGGAGGACGCATAAATCGGCCAGCCCGTTCTCCTGATCTTACACCTCTGGACTTCTTTCTGTGGGTACGTTAAAGGAGAATGTGTACCGTGGTGTGCCTACAACCACAGAGGATATGAAACAACGTATTGTGGCAGCCTGCGGGGACATTACACCAGATGTACTGCGGCGTGTACGACATTCATTATGCCAGAGATTGCAATTGTGTGCAGCAAATGATGGCCACCACATTGAACATCTATTGGCCTAACATGTCGGGACACACTCTATTCCACTCCGTAATTGAAAACGGAAACCACGTGTGTACGTGTACCTCACCCCTCATGGTAATGTACATGTACGTCAGTGAAAAAGACCAATAAAAAGGTGTTAGCATGTGGACGTAATGTGCTGTTCCAGTCTCTTCTGTACCTAAGGTCCATCACCGTTCCCTTTGGATCCCTACGTAATTCGGTGATCTCCGATACACACGATCGAACAGCGGAGGAGTGGTACTCAAGCGTCAACTTTAGGTTACAATATCTGCGGATATAATTAACATTTTACAATGCGACAAACGGTACTAATTACGTATTTGTTTATATGTTCAGATGTGCTAACAAAACTAACGGGGTTCCATTTAAAAAAAGGTAGGTTTGTGTTAAAAAACATACTTCCGTGCATTTTTTTTATGGTTTGTGTTAACCTCTCCTCACGTTCTGTCTGTGGAATCGATTCGTCAGTATTTGATGTGGTTTACGAAATATATCCAGCGGTAATGTTAGGTGACTCACCCTGTATACGATCACATACAGAATAAAATTTATACAGTTCACAGGCAGATGGCGCAGAAGACTCCCCTCCATGAAGTAACGACAGCGGCGACAGGAAGAGCATCCGACTGCAAAGTTAAGGTAATTAAATTTATCAGATCATGAGTAGAGCTCGTCCTGTGCCGCATAAACGATAGCGAAAAGAGGAAGAAGCTTTGTATTCCGACGGCTCGGAACCAGAAGCAGTTCTGCTGAACAACCCGTAAGTGAAGTGAATGAGCAGGAACAAGAATAAAGGAAAAATAAGGATTGCCGAGCAAAGCGCTATACAAAGTAGCTGTATCAAAAGTTAGAGGTAAAATGTAAAAGGGTAATGTTCGCAATGGCCAAGGGATTTTTCTCGCCTTATATCAGTGCTGCAGTCAACAGCATAACGCCGGACACAAACACACAGGGGACGGCAGCTGCCATCTTGATGCCACACTCCACTCAGCAGCTCGTCCGTGTGCGTTGCTTGCCTTCGCCAGATCAGTCTGGCCGTCACCTCTCAATTGTCTGGAGTTAACACTCTGCCCGACGCTTCTCGACGCATAGACGTCTATTTTTCTCTCTTCATTACGACGCTCATTCCTCAATGAACTTATTTTAGGCCGTACTCTGCTCCGCTCTACGCACTGGTAGTGATCGCCAACCATCTGCTTGCTTCCGTGACGCGTAGCACCGATAGCGCTGCAGGCTTTTCGAGGAATTAATTTACAAGGAAATTTAATTGCATAATTTCGAACAAAACACAAAACTTCAAGCCATCCTCTATAAGATTTTACTGTATTGCTTTAAGCAGCTTCAAGTGGATGTGCCAGTACACACACAATAATTATACAGAGGCAAAGACCCTGGACAACATAGACTAGCATGAAGAGCTGTATCAAACCAGCCTGAAGACCACAACAACAATACCAAACGACGTATGGTCAGTACCCATGGTCCTACGTCAAATGCTCTATGTTTTGCATAAGGATGTGTACGAATTGTTACCTTTAAGCTGGACAAGATTACCTAAAAGAATTCCTGCATAGTTAGTGTAGATTTTTACCGAAAACCTCTTTGTCAACAATCCTTTGACCACAGGAAATCGCTACATAGAGCTACCGGTGTAAATGGAGGAGTAACCCTGCATTATTTGGTGGAATTCAGCACAGCGCGCTGTGTGTCCAATCGTGCCGTGTCAATGCGGCTTGTCGGCGCTGTTCACTCTCTTCATATCCATCGAAGGGCCACCCCAGATTTAGACCGTCCATTGTCACTTTATGGCAGACAGTGATACCAGCGCGACAAGTTCCCAGCCGAGAGGCGTAAAGTGACGTCATTCGAACATTCAGTCGCTGACGTGAGACACAAAACACTGGGTGACCGTAGCCAACACTATCAGCCGATGACCACTAGCAACCAATTACGGCTCGTGTGCACGACGAAGAGTCTCCAACGTAACTTCGCGCTGCCTTTTTGAAGACAACTGGAAAGGCTGATTCGACCCATCCATAGGCGTCCATTACGAACAACATTGGGAAGAAGGCGAGCAAGGGAACATCGAGGAAGGAACGTTTATCAGTGGTAAGTTCTACTCATTATCGTGTGCAGTGTTTGTCTGACGACTGATCATCACAGTACAACAGTGTGGAGGTGACCAGGTATCAGTCCACTTTTCTGTTTCATTCCACGTGCTACTTTCACAATGCTTATTCTTCCATCATATACCGTCCTTTAATCTCGGCACAGAAACACACATACACACACACACGATCCCAGATATGCAGCTTGTGCAAAGCATTTTTGAACAATTTATATAACAATAGTCAATAAAGCTAGCGTACGCAATTGATATTGACTGACAAACCCAACAATGCCACCGACCTGTCATGGGATTTATTTTCCTATCAAAGGCATTCTTCACGTGTACTGTATCGCACTTAGGTTGCTCTTTCTTATTTATGTTACTTAGTGTAATCATTACAAGACCACTGGACGAGATGGAGGACTCACACCAAACAATATACACACACACAGACACACACACACACACACACACACAGACACACACACACACACACACACACACACACACACAGACATACACACACACACACACACACACACACACACACACACACACACACACACCACCACCACCAACAACAACAACAACAACAATAACAACAACATCATCACAGCTTAGAATGCTATAGCAACAAAGTCTAAAGAGCGTGCATGTACGAGCTTGATTTCTAGAGTGCATGGAAAAGCTGTGTATTTTAGAATCACACGCAGAAACTTTAAAACTTTAAACTTAGCACGTCGTGATTCAACAATACGAGGTAGTTGATTTTGAAGAAAAATATATGTCTGAACATTCGCGTAGCAAACTACAGACCAGAATCATTCGCATAAACATCAAGAGCATCTGACACCAAAAAGTGAAAAATAATCGTTAGGATACTGAGAGCATCGCAACCTCCTAAATGGAGGTCATGTATTGGAATCTCGCTTCGTGCATGGGTGTGAGCTTTAAATCTGCTGTTATTGTGTCTGTCATACGTACACATAGAATATAAAACGGAAATAAAAAAATGATAGCTGGGATCAAAACATATATAATGTTTCACGATTGCATCCAGAGACATTACACTACATCACTTATGTGACAGTTGTAAGCCTTAAGAGGCCAAAAGCAAAATAAAAAAAGTACTGGTGCTTACAGATGTAATATGCAGCTTCTCTGTTCGGGCATTTGGCATGCACGGACCGAGAATCTTTCTTCTTAGCTGTCCACAGTTTTCACGTTTGTTTGGCGGTACTCTGCTTAGTATCACTGTACGGTTGTTTGACACAGGACTCATATTCGAGATAATGGCGATTCGAGAGCCCATCTGGACTCCAAAATTAGTGTATTCTTTGGACGTAAAATATGTCTTGTCTGTCAACAGTCAATTCATTACAGCGAAATACCACAATTTAGTTTTGGCAGGGATGAGAGTGGTTACAGCTGTGATATTGCAGAAGCAATCATACCATTATTCACATTGAGGGATTCTAGAAAATTGGGAGAGAGCCTTAGTCGGGATGAAGAGTTTGGTACTTAGTCTATGATCCTTCCATGACATGGATCGCAGATGGTACCATGGATGTAAATGGGTCATATTCTGAAGCAGGATCATATTCTTGCAGGCCTTTCCAACTTCTCCTTTTCTGTGTTCCACTCCATGCCTTGAAGCAGACTGTTTTTTGCGGACATACTTTCCTTATTTCATCAAATGGTTCAAATGACTCTGAGCACTATGGGACTTAAATTCTGAGGTCATCAATCCCCTAGAACTTAGAACTACTAAAAACCTAACTAACCTAAGGACATCACACACATCCATGCCCGAGGCAGGATTCGAACCTGCGACCGTAGCGGTCGTGCGGTTGCAGACTGTAGTGCCTAGAACCGCTCGGCCACCCTGGCCGGCCCTTATTTCATCACTCCTCCTGTCCACTCCATATGATTCCCTAGAGTTAACCAAACTAGTATTTTTCAGTTAATGATCTTGCGTACTTGGAGAAACAATTTTCTGATTTAAATGCCACCAGTGATATCAAGCTAGTAAACATGATGGTCAAGTCATTTTTGGAAGGACGAATTCCTAATAATCATCTGGCCATCATCATTTAGATTTTTCATGGAGGTGGAGCTGTCGTCTAAGCCAAGGTCGTTTTGAACACTGCATCACTTCGTTTGGCATCCATAGTTTCCCTAAATCACGCCATCGATTCCTATCATCGAACTTACTAAGCACAGCTACTGCTCTGTCTCTTATGATTAGAATATTGTCAGGACAATGAACTAACTTTCCTTCCTTACTTTCTCTTACATCACTCGACGAAACCTGAGAAATATAACTCCTGTATAGGGCACTGAAATGGTTCCATGGAGTAAAATCTTTAATAATCAAAAGGGATAACAGGTGTATAGTCTGTTAATTAAAATCATGGTCGGGTTAATCAATAAAAACATGTATTTGACAATAAAGTGAGATATATAGATAGATCGTACATAAACAAAATAAAAATGCAGTTACAAATAACAACACATCCAGTCACCAACAGCGTCGATAACTGATTGGCATCTCAGAGGCATATTTGAAACCAAGTTTCCCCGTGTTCACGTGGAAGAGACCGCCAAATGCGTCGATTTGAGTTGAAGCTGATTCAGAGTGTAGGTATTTTATCATTGCAACTTCATTTTGATATAAGACCAGGCATTTTCAATACGGTTAGCGTCGGCTGAATGTGAGGGGCAAACCAGAACCTACACAGTTTTCTCCTTTTTCCAGTCCCTGCAAAGCCCTCTGTGTCGTTCCGCAGTATCCAATCTTCATTTTTTTTTTGTCTCTGAACCAACGTTTGGCAATTTGCATCAAACATTTTTCACAAATACAATACTTAAGCTGCACTAATATCACTTCTTCCATATCTCAGTCAAAAATTCAAAGTGAACGAATGCTTTACTTTACATAAAGGATACATCTACATCTACATGGTTACTCTGCAATTCGCACTTAAGTGCCTGGCAGAGGGTTCATCGAACCATTTTCACACTACTTCTCTACCATTCTACTCTCGAATGGCGCGTGGGAAAAAGGAACACCTAAATCTTTCCGCTAGAGCTCTGATTTCTCTTACTTTATTATGATGGTAATTTCTCCCTACGTAGGTGGGTGTCAACAAAATATTTTCGCATTCGGAAGAGAAAACTGGTGATTGAAACTTCGTAAATAGATCTCGCGGCCAAGAAAACTGCCTTTGTTTCAGTGACTGCCACCCCAACTCGCGTATCATATCAGAGTTACTCTCACCCCTATTGCGCAATAACACGAAACGAGCTGCCCTTCTTTGCACTTTTTCGATGTCCTCCGTCATGTGTATTGTAGACTGTCTCTTTAGTGGGTTTCTCGCATCTTCTAAGTGTTCTGCCAACAAAGTGCAGTCTTTGTTTCGCCTTCCCCACAATATTATCTATGTGGAATTTCAAATTCAAGTTGCTCGTAATTGTAATTCCTAGGTGTTTAGTCGAACTGACAGCCCTTAGATTTGTGCGATTTATCGTATACCCAAAATTTAATCGATTTCTTTCAGTTCCCATGTGGATGACCTCGCACTTTTCTTTGTTTAGTGCTAATTGCCACTTTTTGCACCATACATAAATTCTCTCTAGATCATTTTGTAATTGGAATTGACCGTCTGATAATTTTACTAGGCGGTAAATTACAGCGTCATCTGTTGGGCTGTCAAAGAACTAAGGCGATATCTTTTATCATCTGTGTGTAATGCCAACCGTGCTCTTCCTTAACTAACTGTAATTAAACGCGCTGTGATTAAATTCCCTGTGACATCTTTTTCATGGGCAGCAGTACAGTAAGTACATTTAACATGAGTTAATACATTGGTTCATGGACAACGGGTTTATCATCCTACTACCTGTACTCTTTCAACTGTAAATCTCAGTTGCTTGACATGTTGTTGCGGTTCACCTTACTGTTATCAGGGAGCAGGTAAGAGTCTAATGCTGTGGAAGACCCTCCTCGCACATATCTGCAGTGCAGTCTGCATTGCTGTGAGAGGTGTCAGGTAGGAGACTAACGCTGTGAAAGATCATCCTGGTGCTGGACTGAGGTGCAGTTTGCCTTGCTATGTGATGCAGAAAGTAATTGACTAACGCTACTCAAGAGCCTGCCCCGCGCTGGACTGCGGTGCAGTTTGCCTTGCTGTGTCAAGTGGCTGGTAAGAGATTAACACTGTGCAAGACCCTCCTGGCACTGGACTGCAGTGCAGTTGGCCTTGCTGTGTCAGTTGGTAGGTGAAAGGCAAAATCTGTGGAAAACCATCACGGCGCTGGACCGTGGTGCGAACTACACTACTGGCCATTAAAATTGCTACACCAAGAAGAAATGCAGATGATAAACGGGTATTCATTGAACAAATATATTATACTAGAACTGTCAAGTAATTACATTTTCACGCAGTTTGAGTGCATAGATCCTGAGAAACAGTACCCAGAACAACCACCTCTGCCCGTAATAACGGCCTTGATACGCCTGGGCATTGAGTCAAACAGAGCTTGGATGGCGTGTACAGGTACAGCTGCCCATGCAGCTTCATCACGATACCACACTTCATCAAGAGTAGTCACTGGCGTATTGTGACGAGCCAGTTGCTCGGGCACCATTGACCAGACGTTTTCAGTTGGTGAGAGATCTGGAGAATGTGCTGGCCAGGGCAGCAGTCGAACATTTTCTGTGTCCACAACGGCCTGTACAGGACCTGCAACATGCGGTCGTGAATTATCCTGCTGAAATGTAGGGTTTCGCAGGGATCGAATGAAGGGTAGAGCCACGGGTAGTAACACATCTGAAATGTAACGTCCACTGTTAAAAGTGCCGTCAATGCTAACAAGAGGTGACCGAGACGTGTAAGCAATGGCACCCCATACCATCACGCCGGGTGATACGCCAGTATGGCGATGACGAATACACGCTTCCAATATGCGTTCACCGCGATGTCGCCAAACACGGATGCGACCATCATGATGCTGTAAACAGAACCTGGATTCATCCGAAAAAATGAAGTCTTGCCATTCGTGCACCCAGGTTCGTCGTTGAGTACACCATCGCAGGCGCTTCTGTCTGTGATGCAGCGTCAAGGGTAACCACAGCCATGGTCTCCGAGGTGATAGTCCATGCTGCTGCAAACGTCGTCCAACTGTTCGTGCAGATGGTTGTTGTCTTGCAAACGTCCCCATCTGTTGACTCAGGGACCGAGATGTGGCTGCACGATCCGTTACAGTCATGCCGAATAAATCTCGACTGCTAGTGATACGATGCCGTTGGGATCCAGCAAGGCGTTCCGTATTACCCTCCTGAACCCACCGATTCCATATTCTGCTAACAGTCATTGGATCTGGACCAGCGCGAGCAACAATGTCGCGATATGATAAACCGCAATCGCGATAAGCTACAATCCGAATTTTAACAAAGTTTGAAACGTGAAGGTACGCATTTCTCCTCATTACACGAGGCATCACAACAACGTTTCATCAGGCAACGCCGGTCAACTGCTGTTTGTGTATGAGAAATCGGTTGGAAGCTCTCCTCACGTCAGCACGTTGTAGGTGTCGCCACCGGCGCCAGCCTTGTGTGAATGCTCTGAAAAGCTAATCATTTGCATATCACAGCATCTTCTTCCTGTCGGTTAAATTTCGCGTCTGTAGCACGTCATCTTCGTGGTATAGCAATTTTAATGGTCAGTAGTGTACATTGTTGTGTCAGTCAGCAGGACTGTGGTGTAGTCCAAATTGCTGTGTTAGGCAGCAGGTAAGAGACTAACATAGTGCAAGACTCTACCTGTACTGGACTGCAGTGTGATCCGCCTTGCTGCTTCAGGTGGCAGATAAGAGACTAATACTGTGCAAGATCCTTCTGTCACTGGACTGTGGTGACGTCTGCCTTCCTATCTCAGGCAGCAGGTAAGAATCTAATTTTGTGCAAGACTCTCTGGTCACTGGACTACAGTACAGTCCGCCTTGTTGTGTACGACAGTTGGCAAGAATCAGATGCTGCGCAAGACGCTCCCAGCGCTGAACTGTGCTATGGTGTACCTCGCTGTATCAGATGGCAGATGACAGTCTAGTGCTGTGCAAGATCATCCTGGCGCTGGAATTCAGTGCAATCCACCTTGCTATGTCTGGTGGCAGGTAAGAGACTAATGCCCTGGAAGACTCTCCTGGTGCTTGACTTTGGTGTGCTCTACATTGCTGTGTCAGGAGAGAGGCAAGATACCAACGCTATGGAAGACCCCACAGTGCTGGACTGTGGTGAGGTCCACCTTGCTGTGACTGGTGGCAGGCGAGAGACTAACAGTGTAGAAGTCCTTTCCAGTGCTGCACTATAGTGCGGTCCACCTTTTTGTGTCAGGCGACAGGTAAGAGACTAAAACGGGCGCTGGACTGCAGTGTGTCTGCCTTGCTGGGTCATGTGGCAGATAAGATACCAATGCTGTGCAAGACCCTCCCAGGCGGCAGGTAAGAAACTAATGCTGTGCAAAACTCTCCTGGTGCTGGACTGCGGTATGATCCACCTTGCAGTGTCAGGTGGTAGGAAAGAAACTTAACACTGTGCAAAACACTCATGGTGCTGGAACTGAAGTGAGGTCCACCTTGCTGTGTCAGCCAGCAGGTAAGAGATAATGCTGCGCAAAACCCTCCTTATGCTGGACTGTGGTATGGTCCACCTTGCTGTTTCTGGCGCCAGATAAGAGTCTAATGCCGTGCAAGACTCTCCTAGCACTTGAGTATGGTGTGGTCCACCTTGCTGTGTCAGGCAACATGTGCAAGACGCTCCAATCACTGGACTGCACAATGGTCTGCCTTGCTGTGTCACTGCAGATTGGACACTTAACACTTTACAAGACCCTCCCCACCCTGGACTGCAGTATGGTCTGCTTTGCTGTGTCAGGCAGCAAGTAAGGGACTAACTCTGATGAAGACTCTTCTGGCACTGGACTGCAGTGTGGTCCGCCTTGCTGTGTCAGGTGGCAGGTAAGAGACTAACACAGTAAGATACCATCCAGCCCTGAACTGCTGAGGTGTTGTCTGCATGGCATGCGTCTCCCTTCCTCTCAGTTTCTATAAGCTGCGTCATACTGCATCAGAAATTCAGAATGTTCTCTTACTCTCTGTGCACGAACTGATGAGAGCTCAGTGGCTCCCATTCTTTTATACTCATATCCTTGAGTGTCGAAGAGACGTTCTTCTTGCGGATGTACGCCACCACATCTAAATTATCAGGCACATCTGCTGCATACTACGCAGCGTAAATGAGAAGAAATCTTCTCCAGTTTGAGAACGAGATAAATATTAATTGTCAATCAGTGTTAAGTCTTATTTCCGATATTTTATGAGACTGTGGAAAGACATCGACTAAATGCCTACTTGTGGGGAGGCCTCTGATCTATTAAGGTAATGTAAGGATCTAGAATATATAAAACAGAAATGAAGTCTGAAGTTAGTGTTGAATAGGGCGCTGTTTAACTGAGGACAACAGTCACTGACATTTGCAAAAATGGTTCAAATGGCTCTGAGCACTATGGGACTTAACATCAATGGTCATCAGTCCTGACATTTGCACAATCGCAAAAGCGACATAGAGATTGAGCGTTGACTTATAACTATACACACGCAACTGAGAATACATCGGAGACACACTGCTGAACGTGAGAATCATATTTTAAACAACAAAAAGAGGTGGGGGATATTTTGGAGTGTCTCACAGCGTGGCTGTCGCTGCTGATCTGCTATTGTATCGCGATATACGTACGATCGCCAATCGGACGAAATGACCATCGGAAGCGAGCGGCATCGTTAAACGCTATCCAAAGTAACGAATATTTAAACTTTACTGCAGCATTTCAGTGGATGTATATAGAACGTCGTGGTAGCGTGCGACATCGAGTAGACAGCTCCAAGAAGTTCTCACAGAACGAGGCTAATCGACTTGCGCCACCCAGGAATATACCTACAGCCTCGAACAACAGCGCCGAGCCAACCTGCTGGGAGGGGAAATGGCTAATCTCGTCTTCTGGGTCCCATAAACCAACGTCTTTATTTTTGTCCCAGTGGTTCCCTAACCTGCCGCAACCGCAAGGGATTGAACGGTGGCCTTTTATGTACTCGAACTTTAATCTTTTCGTTGATGGTGTTGAGACAGCAACCAGCCACAAATTTATTTTCAGTTCCTTTATTCAAAAGGGACCGTTACCGGTCTCGAATCATTACGATTCATCTTCAGATGGTTTTCATGCTTTCCATGTGGTGAGTTTTTTTACAGATTAATTGTCCTAAAATATAAATAATACATAATTATAAGCATGCCACACAGATGGTTGCGTTACAGATTTGCATTGGATGTGACTTACATGAAATGTCTCTCTCCGATGTGTTCTCAGTTGTGTGTGTGTAAATCAACGCTCAATTTCTATGTCGATTTTGTTCAAATGGTTCAAATGGCTCTGAGCACTATGAGACTTAACTTCGAAGGTCATCAGTCCCCTAGAACTTAGAACTACTTAAACCTATCTAACCTAAGGACATCACACACATCCATGCCCGAGGCAGGATTCGAACCTGCGACCGTAGCGGTCAGGCGGTAATAGACTGTAGCGCTTTTAACCGCTTGGCCACACCGGCCGGCGTCGATTTTGTGATTGTGCAACTATCTGTGTGGCGTGCTTATAATTATGTATTATTGATATTTTAGGACAATTAATCTGTAAAAAACCGCACCACATGTTCTAATGAAAGCATAAAAACCGTCTGAAGATGAATCTTAATGATTCGAAACCGGTAACCGTACCTTTTAAATAAAGGAACTGAAAATAAATTTGTGGCTGGTTGCTGTCTCAACACCATAAACAGTTGTCTTCAAATAACAGCAACGGTCTCCGGTCATGGTATCATATGACAAAATTGCTTTAATCTTTTTACTAGTTGCCATCAGCCAAAATTCGTTTACATAGTTCGGCCCCTATATGTGACGAGGAATTGTTATTGCAAGGCTTCTTTCCTCTCTAAAATTTCTTCGGTGCTGTAATTCGCATTTGAACTATTAGGTACTTCTAAATAAAATTATTATGTAAATTATGAATATACCAACAGGTTTCTCATCATCAAAGGATCCCCAATCTGTCTCCTTTTCTGTTACTGACTAATTTCTACATGACTCATCCTTTGTTTCCGGCCCTGTGCGGCCACCCATTTGCTCTTTACAGAACGTTATGTTCTTGAGAGGTGTAGCAATTGGACACGAGTGTTTTTTAACGCTGAAAATCGTCTCGTGTCACAATTACTACTTTTATTCCTTCCTCTCAGTTCTTATTTGTTATGCTTCATCTTTCTTCCAGGTGAATTCACGGAATTGTATAAATGTCCATAAATCGTGCTGTTTCGCATGCGTGTCAAAAGCAATATCTTTGTGGCTACTGGTAGTCAACCAGGCTTTTAGGCAGGCTATTGCTTCTACCAGAAGAAGGCTCATGGGCTCGTGTCCCTCTTGCCATTTTATGATTGCACTTGACGGTCCATCACTCTAAAGTTTACAAGTTCTGTTGTGCAACTAACCATAAATTTTGGACGCATCTGTGCTTCGTTGCCGGCCGAAGTGGCCGTGCGGTTCTAGGCGCTACAGTCTGGAGCCGCGTGACCGCTACGGTCGCAGGTTCGAATCATGCCTCGGGCATGTCTTCTGTTCACTGCAATGTGACATGTTACCACATGGAGCGCTAGCATCGCTGCAGCGTTCTGTCGTCTGTAGTGTTTTTATAAACATTGCCAGTAAATGCAATTGGTGTGCGCCGACAACTACAAAATTAATAGAGATGTATGAAGCTGATGAGGCGCTTTACAACGTGAGGCACCCTGAATACAAAAATAGATTAAGAAGATTGGTGACCTGACCTGACCTGACCTGACCTAACCTAACCTAACACAACCTTCTCCTGTAGCAAGGAATCGGAGTGTTACAGTGAGCCTGTCTTCTGAAGATGTAGCAGTTCTTAAGTGAATATTGTGCTTTGTGATATGAGGATACACTTCACTGAGCACATACAGAAACGTATGCTCATCCATTCTTAAGTAACTGATGTACGACTTGACGTCTTCCACTGTAAGCTCACGTAACAAGTTTTGTTGAATGCTTTTATCGTGTCGTCGTAAAACCCACGGCTTCACCCAGATTAGATTAGTTTTTCGTTTGATAGATCTGTGCTGAGGAGATCCTCGTGGATGTGAAACATGTCAATATTTTTTAAATCTGAAATAACAATACTAATAGTATAAATAAATACAATACATCATACGTTTCTATTAAAAATTTCGTCAATGGAGTAAGAGGAGTTGGCCACTAGTAAGTCTTTCAGGCTCCTTTTAAACCGATCTTTATTTGTAAATAAACTTTTTATGTTTGCTGGCAAATTATTGAAGCTGAGTGTTCCTGAGTAGTGGACCCCTTTTTGAAGTAAAGTAAGTGCTTTTAAGTCCTTGTGCAGATCATTTTTGTTCCTGGTATTGTATGTATGAACTGAGTTGTTTGTTGGAAAATGAGATATATTATTTAGGACAAATTTCATTAAGGAGTAAATATACTGAGAGGCAGTGGTTAGTATACCCAGTTCTTTGAAGAGGTTTCTACATGACGTCCGTGAATTTACTCCACAAATAATACGTATTACACGCTTTTGGACTCTGAAAACTTTTGTTTGACTTGAAGATTTACCCCAAAATATTATACTATATGACATTATGGATTGAAAGCAGGCAAAGTATGCAAGCTTTTTCATTTTTATGTTGCCTATGTCTGCTAACACTCGAATTGCAAATACAGATTTGTTAAGGCGTTTCTGCAGTTCTGTGGTGTACTCCTCCCAACTGAATTTATTATCAAGTTGTAATCCCACGAATTTAAGAGTGTCAACCTCATATGTATGGTTCCTTTTTTTCCCCCACTTCTTTTCCGCATGTGCACACAATGCAATTGCGGTACGTGGAACTGCTGCAGTTAATAACAAGTTGTTGTCAGCCATCTTGAACTTTGACGAAAAATTTGATGACAGTGTAATACCCCTTCTAGCGCTACGTCAAAGATCTTTGTCAAATATATTTGACGGAATATTTGATCACATCTTTGATCAAATCTTTGACAAAGAAATTTGATAGTGTAATACCGGCCTTAGGCAAAGTTCGGTACATGAATGTATGATTGACAGGTGTGTAGTAGGCGATTGCCAGGGGACACAGCATCTGTTCATAAGGAAAGAATACACAGCGGTTTTCTTAGTTAGAAATCGAATTTTTATGTTGTTTGTTTGTGAAAAGACCGTGCTATGCCTTATGCAAGAAGGAGAAACGGCTTCCAGCAGTTGGGCAGTAGCAGGATCGAGATCTGTTGAGACTGTGGTTTGTCGTACCGTGGTACTCCTGCACACATTGGTCGGAATTGCTCTCATGCCAATATAGAATCCATGAGTTCAGGATGGCCTTACTTCACGCCAAGCATGATCTAAACGGCCCAACTAACAGGCGTCCTCAGGGTAGTACAACCTTGTCACTTACTTTGAAGCAGGAAAAGGGCTTGTTGACAGTAAGATACGTGCGACGATGTCTAGAGCACCACAGACTGATAGCTCAGAGACCAATTCAGACGGTTCCCAGTTCTGAGTACAGTGCCATGATAGGCGGGTGGGCGTTCCCATGAGAAGAAAACCTTGGTAGACTGTGTTGTTCATCATTATATGGGGTCAGCACCTCGTGCGGTGGTATGGGGTTCGACTGGCTACATAACACTGTTATCGCTGGTTTACATAGACTTTAATTTGAGCGGCACATTGCATTTATATGTTAAGACTATTGACTGTGCTCTATGTTCGATGTTTCTGCTGTTATCTTTAAACAAGATACACTCCTGGAAATTGAAATAAGAACACCGTGAATTCATTGTCCCAGGAAGGGGAATTTATTGTCACATTCCTGGGGTCAGATACATCACATGATCACACTGACAGAACCACAGGCACATAGACACAGGCAACAGAGCATGCACAATGTCGGCACTAGTACAGTGTATATCCACCTTTCGCAGCAATGCAGGCTGCTATTCTCCCATGGAGACGATCGTAGAGATGCTGGATGTAGTCCTGTGGAACGGCTTGCCATGCCATTTCCACCTGGCGCCTCAGTTGGACCAGCGTTCGTGCTGGACGTGCAGACCGCGTGAGACGACGCTTCATCCAGTCCCAAACATGCTCAATGGGGGACAGATCCGGAGGTCTTGCTGGCCAGGGTAGTTGCCTTACACCTTCTAGAGCACGTTGGGTGGCACGGGATACATGCGGACGTGCATTGTCCTGTTGGAACAGCAAGTTCCCTTGCCGGTCTAGGAATGGTAGAACGATGGGTTCGATGACGGTTTGGATGTACCGTGCACTATTCAGCGTCCCCTCGACGATCACCAGTGGTGTACGGCCAGTGTAGGAGATCGCTCCCCACACCATGATGCCGGGTGTTGGCCCTGTGTGCCTCGGTCGTATGCAGTCCTGATTGTGGAGCTCACCTGCACGGCGCCAAACACGCATACGACCATCATTGGCACCAAGGCAGAAGCGACTCTCATCGCTGAAGGCGACACGTCTCCATTCGTCCCTCCATTCACGTCTTTCGCGACACCACTGGAGGCGGGCTGAACGATGTTGGGGCGTGAGCGGAAGACGGCCTAACGGTGTGCGGCACCGTAGCCCAGCTTCATGGAGACGGTTGAGAATGGTCCTCGCCGATACCCCAGGAGCAACAGTGTCCCTAATTTGCTGGGAAGTGGCGGTGCGGTCCCCTACGGCACTGCGTAGGATCCTACGGTCTTGGCGTGCATCCGTGCGTCGCTGCGGTCCGGTCCCAGGTCGACGGGCACGTGCACCTTCCGCCGACCACTGGCGACAACATCGATGTACTGTGGAGACCCCACGCCCTACGTGTTGAGCAATTCGGCGGTACGTCCACCCGGCCTCCCGCATGCCCACTATACGCCCTCGCTCAAAGTCCGTCAACTGCACATACGGTTCACGTCCACGCTGTCGCGGCATGCTACCAGTGTTAAAGACTGCGATGGAGCTCCGTACGCCACGGCAAACTGGCTGACACTGACGGCGGCGGTGCACAAATGCTGCGCAGCTAGCGCCATTCGACGGCCAACACCGCGGTTCCTGGTGTGTCCACTGTGCCGTGCGTGTGATCATGGCTTGTACAGCCCTCTCGCAGTGTCCGGAGCAAGTATGGTGGGTCTGACACACCGGTGTCAATGTGTTCTTTTTTCCATTTCCAGGAGTGTAGTTCATGGCCACGTATTTCTTTCGTTGCTCTCACCTACCCCAGTACTGGACGTGTTTGACTGTTCTGCTGATCGCCGGCCGCGGTGGCCGTGCGGTTCTAGGCGCTCCAGTCCGGAGCCGCGCTGCTGCTACGGTCGCAGGTTCGAATCCTGCCTCGGGCATGGGTGTGTGTGCTGTCCTTAGGTTAGTTAGGTTTAAGTAGTTCTAAGTTCTAGGGGACTGATGACCACAGCAGTTGAGTCCCATAGTGCTCAGAGCCATTTGAACCATTTGTTCTGCTGATCCGCATGTTCTCCAGATTTCTGATCCATTGAAAATATCTGGTCATGGGGTACTGTCAGATTGGCATGTCACTGATCGCTGACCACTATCACCGATGAATTCTGGAACGTAGTAGAAGTAGCATGGAATGACGTATCCGTATATGTCATTCACACTCAGTTAATGTTCAATCGAGTTAGCACTGTTGTTGCTGTCAGAGGTTTATCGTAAATTGTGCACCCTGTAAACCCTAAAATTGACTAGAAATTCAGTCATGTATTCTTCCTACTATAAGCACAGTATGCAAAATTTAGCTATTCCTGTTCTCTACTTGGATGAATAAATAGTAACTTCGTGGTGTCTGAAGAATTGTGGAAGGCACCTTTCTACAACAGTAGATGAAAAAGATTGCAAATCAATTAGGTTAAAATTGTAGCACACAATTCCCTTAGATTTATAAGGCCCTGGCCTGAGACTCTTATGTTTGCAGGATGATCAAGCATGGGGTATGGTAGTGGAGGCTAGTCAGCACTCTGTGCACTAGTGAAGTAGCATTAGGAACACATGCATTTACTCGAATTAAGTGTTACAATCTTCTACACAGCTCTGGCGAGAGCAGTGGATGCAGAATGCACACTTCGCTCACGCTTACTCGTCCATCTCAGCAGATTCTCGAGGCCACTGTCTACGTTGCAGCTGCGTATATAACACCATGGCATCATGCAGTGCAGTATGTGGCAGGTATAGCTCATAAAGTGACATCGACCACCAGAGCATCGATTGCATTTTATTATGAATATCAGAGGGATGTGTCGGAGTAAATTTCAGCTGCTCTGGGTGGGGTGTAGATAGTAGTGTAGAGTTACGGCATAGCCTCTCCACCAGACATTGATATCTGCTAAAAGGTGCAAGTCAGGAAGCAGCAGCCTTTAGCGCAGATCCGGAGTATGGTGACAGTTTGACAGTGCAGCGAACACCATCAGTTCATCTATTAGGAAGCTGAAGGTAGAGGTCCCCAAAACTTACCATTAGAAGATGAGATTTTGGCAGCTCACAGTGACTAGATTCCGCAAACCAGGTGGGCAGCAGTCTCGGAGGTAGAAGTCATCTCGCAAATGATAAGCACCACATCACATGGTCTGTATCATAGCTGGCACTGTATCTGACTCGCATATGAGATTGGAAGGCTGTCCATTTAAGGTACAGACATTATATCTTGCTCAAGATCACTAGATGTGTCACCATTTTCTGGCCTCATCAGCGCCACAATAATGCTTACAGTGCGTCAGCTTGGTGCTTTTGCGCCATGCCATTGGGCTGATAAGTGTTCTTGTGGAAGAGTTACTCATTCTTGAGGCATCATGCTGTGCTGTCATGTCAGAATGTTGCTATGGTCACTCTTCCATAAATAACTATTCAGACTTCTCACTTCAGCGTGTTGAAGCAATAGTTTCTGGTGTGTGCCATATCATTTGCGGTTTCGGCTCTCTACCTATTTCGCATTGTGATTGCTACATGGCACGCTTACCTTGTCTGGTCTTGTCTGACTTGGCTTAGTGCTGGCCCGTGAACACATTTGCTTATGGTATCTTCCTGAGGGGCAATAACTTCTGACAGTTCCAGAAATATGCTGACTACATGTAGCTGCTGAAGTGGACATACTAATGTAGCTTTCTGCATTTTGACAAAGATGGAAATGTTTGAATTCTGATTATTTTTGCTCAGAGAGTAAAATTTACTCACCCTCTCGGCTCAGCCACTGAATTTCGTTTTTGAAAAGCGAAGACCCCAGCTGAAAGCAGTCAGTGGGGCTTCGCTACGCAGCTGCTACACCGCTTCCATTACGGCCAAGCTTTTCACACAGGCGGCTCATTCCTCACAGCAGAGAGACTGCGAAAGCAATTCGGCGGCGGCGCGGTTCCCGCTCTGCACGCTGGCGGCGCCACGGTCGCGCCGCTCCCTTTAAAACATGCAACGGAGTGCTCTGCCGCGTCGTGCTGAAGCCGCCGGCTCGGTGCCACCTCTCGCCTCCTCTCCTCTTCTCTCCTCTTCTCTTTTGCTGCACTTTGCGCTGCTTTCGCCGCGGCGCCACTTCGCAGTCTTTTGTTGTCAGCTCTGCAACTTGTCACGCTGCTGGTGCGGTGACGCCAAGGACGCTAATTAAAGGTCCTCGGTCGCGTAATTGGCACGCTGCGGATAGGCAAGTGAACTAACTCCGCAAGACTCTTTGCTGCAGCGACCGGAGGAGATTCAGCGCACGCTTGACCGGGTTTCGCCTGAACACGAGCAACTGGGATTCGGCGGAATGCTGATTTCGTAAAATTTTGTGCGAAAGGAGGGGAAGTAATTCGGACCGCGGGACAAAGTAGGCGCTGCCGTTGACAGCTTGACGGTGAAGCGAAGCTTGCTAAAATAGGGTAACATGCACAGCGTGCGTCTAAAAAGTGCTTTCAGGGAAGCGAGGAGGAAGTCGTTAAGAGACAGGGTGCAAGTTCCTGTAAGAGGACGGTGGGATGCGGAAGCAACCACGACCTCTAGAGAATTATTTTGGTACTCATTTAAAGATGCTTAGGGAAGTTTTCTTTATCAGGCTGTAGTCAGTAACTGTGCAACGAATATTAAATTTTTATAGTACCGCTACCAGAACGAAACTAGCGTAAGTTTATGACAGGGTCACTTTCTTCCTAGGTTATACGCAGAAAGCCTGCATCATCACCAGACAATGTAAACAAACTCACTAGGCAAAATATTATAGAGATTGGTGGAAGATACGGAAACACTGCAAGAAATGCATGCTTCAAGATAAACGCAGATACTAGCCAAGCCTGCAGGTTTTTGACCTCGAACGTGCCTGTGCAATGACCTCAATACGTTGCAAGTGTCAATGGTGGTCAGAACGCTGTTCTGTGTAGTTGTGAGTGGAGTATGTTGGAGCTAAGTGGATTAGAAAGTGGGCAAGTTGTTGGTATTCATATCGTGGGCGCTTCCGTAATTAGGTTAGCTGAAGTCTTTGGTGTTTAAAGAGGCACCGTATCGAAGATTTATACTGCAGTCAGGGAAAGCGGATAAAAATCATCCTGTTAGTCACAACGCGGAAGAAATTTTGTGTCGCGTGATCATGTCGGACGGTCACTGAAGAGGGATGTGAAAAAAAATAGGAGGATGACAGCTGATCATGTCACTGTAGAATTCAATATCGCACTCGCGAACCCTGTCAGTACCAAAACAACATGAAGGAAGCTCCAATAGGGGCGAATTGCAGGACAGACTGTAATTCCAAAAACAGTCATCAGTGATTCAAATGCCCGTAACAGGAAAACGTGGTACCAAAGCCATAAAAGCTGGACTATGCAGCAATGGAAGAATGTCATTTGGTTGGATGAGTGTTGTTTCACGCCGTTTCCAAGTGTGAAACTGGAAGGGGATTCGGTAATGGCCTGAGCAACCATATTGTAATATCCCAGGGCCAAACGGTTTCTCTGCTAGATCGCATTACTGCCAAGCATTAAGCGACCGTTTTGGCTCATCATATCCTTCCCATGACACACCCAAAGCTTGTTCCCATACGGTGAGGCTGTGGTCCAGCGCGACAGGGGCCGTGTTCACACAGCTTCCATCGTCCAGGACTGCTTTTGTGAGCACGAGGATCAATTGTAACTTCTCCTCTGGCCACCACTATCCCCAGATGTCAATACTGTTGAGCGTTTGTGCTGTACTTTGGAGAGAAGGGATCGTGATAGCTATCTTGCGGGGAGAATGATACAAGATTTCCTCGAAAACCATACAGGACCTCTATTTATGTTCTCCGAAACGACTGGAAGCTGTTTTGAATGCCAACAGATTTTCTACATCGTATTCGGCGTGGTAATGTGTGATGTTTGTGATGTTTCAATACTTTTGTCCACCCCCTGTAGTCTCGCATTGAAAGAGCACAGTGATGACTTTGGAGCCTGGCAGAATTGGAACCAGGCGGCCACGTGATCCTACACCGTTGACGTAAGTCATGCACATGTTTGGTCCCGATTTGGTGAATACTCGCGCGTCATCTAGCACGTTTGCTTAAACATCCGATGATAATCCAATGTAAAATGTTTAGGACTATTTGGAACAGTAGATGACAGTTTTGAACACCTCTACTATTTGGTAGCTCTACGTTCTGTCTCGAACTGGTTATGGCACATTTGAAGAAATTTAAGGCCACTTTCAAGTCATCATAAAGGATAAACGGTGTTAGCATGACATCGCCAGCGAGTGGCAAACTGTTTCTGCGGTGTGCTTATGTTACAATAGTTATTATTTTCGTCAAAATATGCAGGGGACATCAGTGTATCATTTTCTCAGATTGTTTCTGACGTTTCACCCAGGATGCCGGGATTGGGGGAGAGGAGGGAGGATGAGGGAGGGAATGTATTTCGTAATGAGTAAAGGATCAAAATTTGTACTCTGTGAATACTTTTCATTTTATGCATCGTACATTACGACTCTGACACTGCTGAACCTGCATACTGGCGTGTGGGTGCTTTAGTCTCCCAGGTACGGTACTCGGCTTGAATACTCTGCCTTCAGTAAGACACATGCGTGTTTCTGTCAGTTTTCACAGTCGCTGGGTTTCCTTTAATCTGACGTAACAATAAGTTTATGTTACACTAGACTACTTACGTGGTATGTGAGAAAGTAGCACTGACAACATAACTCTTGCATATGATGTTATTTATACATATTTGACGATGCTGGTGCTGATTCTGCATTTATCATTTGACGATGCTGGTGCTAATTCTGCATTTAACATTTGACGATGCCACTATGGCTGCAGTTTTTATAAAAAAGATCTGATGATGGTCATTATCGACCGAAACCAGTAATCTGTTAACAA
This sequence comes from Schistocerca cancellata, assembly GCF_023864275.1. Classification (NCBI taxonomy): domain Eukaryota; kingdom Metazoa; phylum Arthropoda; class Insecta; order Orthoptera; family Acrididae; genus Schistocerca; species Schistocerca cancellata. Next base: position 809,675,332 of record NC_064626.1, on the reverse strand, counting down.
AAAGTTTGTGACCATAGACATAAATTAAAGGAAACTAATTGTATATATGGGTCACTGTTTTATTCGCGACAATGTCGCAGCTTGCGTCCACTAAGTGTTTAAAAAGGTGTCCTTGAAAGGCTCAGGAAAAGGTTGAACCTAATGAGACCGGGCATTACAGGCAAGCGAATAGTGCATCATGATAACGTCCCGAGTCGCACGACCACTTCCATCATCGAATTTTTTACCTCAAAAGGCATTCCTGTTGTTCTGCAGTCCTCCTATTCACCTGATCTGAGTCTTGTGACTATCTTTTGCCGAAATCGAAAAATCACTTGAAAGAACGTCATTTTTGGACTCTGAAGAACATTCAAAAGAATGTAACTACAAGTTAAAGGCCATACTAGTTGAAGCCTTTCGGCGCTGCTACCAAGACTGGGAACGATTCCATCGATGTGCCGTTGCCGAAGGTAAGTGCTTTGAAGGGGACCATACTGTTGTTTGAAACAATTAAAACTTTGATAGATGAAAAATCAGTCTCATTACTTCTCTCACACATCTCGTATTGTCCGGAAAAACTTCTCAAAAAGCTTTAACAGAAATAAGTAGCTGAGCAACAAATGTTTGTTTCTTATATGACTGTGTGTCTTCTGTAGTTGATATTTCAGTGCAATTTGTCGTCTGCAGTTAGCAAGCATTACTTTCCAGTCCTGCACTTTAACCACTTATTATATGCTGATGCAGTTTTACCTTGCACCTCCATCACCTCAGCATGTATTGTTGCAGCGAATAATTGCACGATACTCTTCTTTGTCAATTGTCTACGACTCTTCTTTTTTACTATTCTCGCGGTGAGTTACGGTACTGTGGCATTTTCCTTTTTTATTATTGACAAAACTTGTGCCATGATTTAGCGGCCTACGGCACGTTTAAGTCTCACCTCATTCGGCTGTTGGCACCAGTGTTCCAACCGTTGCAGAGAGTGCGTGAAACATCAAAGCAGCCGTGGTAGATGACGGTCCACGGTCAGTGACAACTGAAGGGAGTCTGGTGTTCGATGCGGCCATAACTTTGAGACATTCCCCAGAGCCGTGGGCAATAGCTGCAGAACAACAGTTGGTGGCAGCGTCATCCCGATTTGTTTACACCTTAGAGAGTCTGTATTCTGCATTTGGCCAATCAGAAGGAGCACCATGTGGTCTCAGTGCGTGTGCATTGGGGACGAAGCGTAGTCAGCAAGCTGATAACACAAGTGAGGACCTTGGATGATCCAGCGTCGAGAGGTCCGTTAGTTGGTGGCAGTATCTGGGGGCAGGCAGTTGGTCACGGTGTCTGGAGGTCCAGCAGTTGGTTGTGGTTTCTGGGGTTCCAACTGTTGATCGTGGTAACTGGGGGTCAAGCAGTTGATCGTGGTGTCTGAGGATCAAGCAACAACTGTTGATAGTGGTGACTGGGGGTCAAGCAGTTGATCGTGGTGTCTGAGGATCAGCAGTGGGTCGCAATGTCTGGGGCTGTGGCAGTTCATCTCAGGGTTTGGGGATCTGGCAGTTGTTCTCGGTGCGTGGCAGTCCAGCAGTTGGTTGTGGTTTCTCGGTGTCAAGAAGTTGATCTACAGGTCTGGCAATTAGTCAGGCAGGAGCAAAGCTGCCAAGCCTGGTAGCGTGTGCCCAGGAAGACAAGTGGTTGTTGGCTGCTAGCAAACTGTCATAGTGACTCTGTATGTATAGGGGACGGGACACCCATTATTTTCTTGAGGGTCGGAAGAAACAGCCAGCCTGTTGAGAGCCAACAAAGGAGGACTTGGTGAGGGAGCAACAGAAGTGGCAGTGTGGACAGCAAGGTCAGAGCAGCAAGTTCGAATGATCAACAGTGGGGCAGCCTGTTGCTGAGTCCAGGCCTGAGATACTGGTTGTTATCAACACACAGATGTTGAGTCATACTTAAGATAGGTAAATAAATTAGTGAAATCAATGTGAAGTGAAGTAGAAATTAGAAAATAAATGAAAAACTTAGTTTAGTTTAGAAGAGTTACACACTGGCAAACAGCGGGAGAGCAGCAGTGGCAACAGCTGGTGCTTGCAAGTCAGCACGTTCAGGAGAAGCCATCGCCCTCTCCACATAAGTAGAAGCTGTCGATTCAGTCGTCAGGGCATCACCCGACCGGCTCATGTGTTTTTCAATTGTTGCATGTGATCAAAGGCCCTCGCCTACATTCCAAGAGCCAATGACCGACGTTAAGAAGATTCTTCGAGAAGCTTTTCAACGTGACAGAAGAGGCAATGACCGTGAAGTCGTTCAACTCCAGTGAACTGAAGTAAATAAATATGTGAGACGCAGTGGGCCCGACAGTAGTTTCAGTTCAGTTTCGGTTCGAGTTCAGTTCCAGTACAGTTCAGTCGGTGCTGAAGACCATCATGCAGGAAGAGACTACATCGTACACAGAAGCACCAAGTCCGCCGCTGTAATGGAATAGCAAGCAGCAGCCTCGCCGCCAGAAGACAGAAGTTAGAAGGTATTTGAAGACTGATTTTTACATACCCGGGTGACACGTGAGGACAGGAAGGAGACGGACTCACATCAGCAGTCACCTGTGAGCTGGTGATGAAGATCTGACAGCCGAAGACTGGCAAGCTGGTGTCTGTTGTTCGAATCCGGGATACTGGCCTTCCCCCGCCGCGCCGCTCCGCTGGCCGACGCACAACACTGACACACGCGGCCGCATAGACAAGAGAAGCACTGGGACGCCACATCCAAGGTATCACCATCCGATTCACGACTTCGTTCTCAATAATTAAAGGGGCCACCTCACGATGCATGTCTCCAGTCAACTGGGCGAAACAGCGACATGAGATATACAACGCCAGGCGTAATCAGACGCCGCCGCTCATGCAGCAGAAGGCTTCGCAAACGACACAGATGCCGCTCTCCCAGCCAGAACAATCCAGTGAGGAAACCATTGTACAAAACTTTCAATAACAGTTATTTTATTACCTCATACCCGAGACAAGGAAGAACCCACCCTGCCACATGTTGTTAAGAGAGAAAAAGTAATTTATTTAGTGTTTTTCACCCTGAGATAATGCTTTAGAATCAAATGCCCTTTGCAGTAATGCTCATCCTGACAATTGACTAGCATCAAAAGAGGTTACCCAGTTACACAGACACTGTTTCCTGATCCTAGAGGTTGGATGGTACCTGGCGTCTTGGCCCCAGAGAAAATTGAGTTGTCTGCACACAAGTGAATTCTTCCCATGGTATGTTCTATTGAACGATGGTGCACAGGACGTGTGTCGTGCCAGTGGTAATCAGTGAGAACATAGGTTATGCAGTCCCCTATAGTCTAGCTGTGATTCACATTTAGGCTGTGCTAGCATTCAGAGAGTTTTGGTTTTCAAACAAATTCTCGATTGGAGAGGGACTGGTTGGTGTCCTTGGCAATGGCAGAGTATCCACAGCTGCAGGACATGCCTGGGAACTGGCAGCAGTATGAGGACGAGCGTTGTCCTGTTGAAATAGGGCTTGAGCATGGATGTTCCCGAACTGCAGAGACACCAGTTGCAGGACTTCTTCCTCCACGTTGCCCATTAGGAACACTAACAGTCAATGGAAAGCACAAGAGAGTGTTCTCCACACAAACAGACCAGGATGGGGGGCATGTGATCAGACACCACAAACTGCTCTTCGTGGTGCTCTCATTGAACCTTCAGACACCGACCTGGTGGTTGTCCCTACAAGCCAGAAGCGGGAATCGTCCATAAACATGCTCCATTGCCAGGCTGTAGGGTCCCACGTCCACCGTTGCCGACACCTGGTGAGTCGGGAGTGACGCTGTGGGGGGTGTGAGTGGCTGCCGGCGTGAAGGCCGGCGTGTTGCGAGCCCTACGTCATGCAACAGCCTGCCAATGGCATCAGCACTTACGGGATGTTGCGAAGAAGGCAGGACAGCCTGCTGACTGTCCCCGTCTTTGTCTTTCGATAAGTTTGCCCGTGACAGACAATCCAACTGTCCCTCGTTGTGATGCATGTCGGACGTCTAGTACTTACATGTCATGCATGCTTGCCTTCCTGTATCCACTGCCGCCAGCAACGGGCAATGGTGGTTTCTGTACGACCAATGTGGCGCGTAGCAGGACAGTAACACCACCCAGGTTTCCACAATCCCACCATACGGTCCCTCTCGAACTTGTCTAGCTGGGCACCCAGCTGTTAGATGTGCTGCCTGGACATTGTGGATGTGCTTTGTCACTATACTGGCTGTCGCACTGGCCAGCATGACTACGTGTGGCAGTCTTACTCGTACATTGATCGAAGGGCATGAAGTCATGAGCTCACCCACGCCGCTCGAATGCGCTGCCCACCACGCTAAAGTAAACATTGGCATAGATGTTGGTATGCAACATACCCACCCATTGGGCACCCATTGGGAAGTGAATCAGTTGTGTTTTTGTTGGTGCAGTTCTTTTTATCACTATGGATGTACTTTGTAGTTGTGGATGGTTCTGTGTTAAATTAGAACGCCGGCCGGGATGGCCGAGCGGTTCTAGGCGCTACAGTCTGGAACCGCGCGACAGCTACGGTCGCAGGTTCGAATGCTGCCTCGGGCATGGATGTGTGTGACGTCCTTAGGTTAGTTAGGTTTAAGTAGTTCTAAGCTCTAGGGGACTGATGACCTCAGCAGTTAAGTCCCATAGTGCTCAGAGCCATTTTTTTTAATTAGAACCTGGGCGCATGCTGTCACATTATTACTGAACTATGTTTAACTGGTTAACTTTTCTTGTATTCAGTCTGTGGGCCTAATGTTTTACATATGATGAACGAACCTTTTCCCATATGCCAGCACTGTGTAGGTCTTTTTCTCGACTATTTCTTGCTACTTTTAGTTTTGATTTTAGGAATTCGCGTTAGCTTTTGAATGTATTTTCTCATTTCTCACTTATATTTTATTTAGGAAATAGTGTCTCGAGCTTGTGGGCAGCAACCTTGTTTTATTATTGCTCTTCTCCAGCATTTATAGTTAATCAGTAGCAGGGTTGTTGATCTACACTGTGATCTCCTTTTATTTTTAAAGCAACATCTTAAAAGTATTAAGACGTTTGTCAAGTTGACATCTAATGTATGATATACTGTTCATCTTTAGGGTTCCGTACCTCGGTCGGTAAAAGGGAACCCTTATAGGGTCGATTTGTTGTCGACTGAAGTATTCAACTTGCGATAATGCCGGCGTCTGGCAACAGAGAGGTCGCGGGTTCGAATCTCAGACGGACCGTTTATTTATCAGTCTTCGTCTGAACGTAGCCTTCACCACTCAGTGATGTGAGGACCAGCCAGAAACAATAAGTGGTTCGGATCCCAAGTTAAACTCCTCTTTCCCTGTTGCATGACTGGGGTAAGTTGGGGACACGCAAGTCGCCGAAGTGGCGTCCAATAGAAGAACTTGCATCCTTCGAAATTATTATTATAATGTATAATTAAGAGTATACTGAGCCCTGAGCGCGAGTGCTACTACTCGCACATGACCGGTTTTACCGTTTACTGGAGTTGAGCGCAAGTAATACTTCCTTATTTTGTTATATAGCCGGCCGAAGTGGCCGCGCGGTTCTGGCGCTGCAGTCTGGAACCGCGAGACCGCTACGGTCGCAGGTTCGAATCCTGCCTCGGGCATGGATGTGTGTGATGTCCTTAGGTTAGTTAGGTTTAACTAGTTCTAAGTTCTAGGGGACTAATGACCTCAGCAGTTGAGTCCCATAGTGCTCACAGCCATTTGAACCATTTTTTTGTTATTTAACCTGATGTGTTCTGATAAGTTGGGCCGTGTGGTAGATACACAGATTTCTACATCTATCTATATGGATACTCTGGAAATCACATTTAAGTGCCTGGCAGAGGGTTCATCGAACCACCTTCACAATTCTCTATTATTCCGATCTCGTATAGCGTGCGGAAAGAATGGACACCTATATCTTTCCGTACGAGCTATGATTTCCCTTATTTTATCGTGGTGATCGTTCCGCCCTATGTACGTCGGTGCCAGCAAAATATTTTCGTATTCGGAGGAGAAAGTTGGTGACTGGAATTTCGTGAGAAAATTCAGTCGCAAACCAACCGAAGACGGCTGCTCAGACTGTCTCCCAAATCGTTTATATAGATAAGGAACAGCAAAGGGCCTACATCACTACCTTGGAGAACGCCTGAAATCACTTTTGTTTTACTCGATGACTTTCCGTCGATTAGTATGAACTGAGACCTCACTGACAGGAAATCACAAATCCAGTCACATAACTGAGACGATATTCCATAAGCACGGAATTTTACTACGAGCCGCTTGTATGGTACAGTGTCAAAAGCCTTCCGGAAATCCAGGAACACGGAATCTAAATCGCTTGTCAAGAGCACTCAGCACTTCGTGTGAATAAAGAGCTAGTTGTGTTTCACAGGAACGATGTTTTCTAAACCCATGTAGACTGTGCGTCAATAGACCGTTTCCTTCGAGGTAATTCATAATGTTCCAACACAATGTATGTTGTAAAATCCTGCTGCATACCGACGTTAACGATATGGGCCTGTAATTTAGTGGATTACTCCTACTACCGTTCTTAAATATTGGTGTGACCTGTGCAACTTTCCAGTCTTTGGGTACGAATCATTCTTCGAGCGAACGGTTGCATATGTTTGCTAAGTACGGAGCTAATGCATCAGCATACTCCGAAAGGAACCTAATTAGTATACAGCCTGGACCAGAAGTCTTGCTTTTATTAAGTGATTTGAGTAGGTTCACTACTCCGAGGATATTTAATTCTACGTTACTCGTGTTGGCAACTGTTCTCGATTCGAATTCTGGAATATTTACTTCGTCTTCTTTTGTGAAGGCATTTCGGAAGGCTGTGTTTAGTAAATCTGCTTTGGCAGCAGATTTAAGTTGAAAAGTATTTATGCCTCGACAATACCGAGCCAGTTATCGCTCCCAACGTTCGCTGCATCATAGACTTTAAAAAACTACCTGTCATACGACTGAAATGTTTTGAATAATACTATCTAAGGTAACTGTAGTTTGACACCTAGTGTAGCCCAGCTTAAATGCCGAAATGATATTTGGGAAATGAAACGAAGCACTAGTGTTTGGTGACGAGCGCTTCACACATTCTCTGTAAAGTGTACGGGACACTGTCTGGAGACGGCAATTGACGAGGTCCCAACCCCATCGCAGGCGGGATGATGATGATGATTTATGACCGAGAGCGCTAAACAGGGAGGTCACCAGCGACCGCAGGCGGAGAGCGGTGGGCCGAGCGGAGTGATGGGGAGAAGCGCGCAGCGTCCGCCGAGGCGTCGCCGCCGCCCACGTTGCGGGCCGGGCCGGCAGCAGGCGGTAGGCGGTGGGCGGCATGCAGTGGACGGGGCTAGGCGGAGTGCGTGGCCGCAGGTCGCGGAGCCTTGGCACGGCGCCCGCCGCCTCTGCTGCAGCTGCAGCCGCGCTGCCAGAGCGCCGCCACGGCCGCCAGCTGTCAGCCTGCTCTGCTGCAGGCCGGCTCTTCCTGCGAGGCGCAGCACAGGGGACGGCCGGAGCAACACGAGCAAGCCGGAATTACACTGACGGCAAAAAATCGCATCACCACAAAATAAAGTGTGCAGAGTAATGAAATTTCTGGAATCGTTTATCTAGGTAACATATTTAATTGATTATGTAAGCGCGAGATAAGCCATTGCTTATATGAAATGCTGGTATAGTACTGGCCATTAAAATTGCTACCCCAAGAAGAAATGCAGATGATAAACTGATAAACGGGAATTCATTGGACAAATATATTATACGTGATTAAATTTTCACGCAATTTTGGTACATAGATACTGAGAAATCAGTACCCAGATAACCACCACTGGCCGTAATAACGGCCTTGATACGCCTGGGCATTGAGTCAAACAGAGCGTGCATGGCGTGTACAGGTACAGCTGCCCATGCAGCTTCAACACGATACCACAGTTCATCAAGAGTAGTGACTGGCGTATTGTGACAAGGCAGTTGCTCGGCCACCATTGACCACACGTTTTCAATCGGTCAGAGATCTGGAGAATGTGCTGGCCATCGTAACAGTCGAACATTTTCTGTATCCAGAAAGGCCCGTAACATGTGGTCGTGCATTATCCTGCTGAAATGTAGCGTTTCGCAGGGATCGAATGAAGGGTAGAGCCACGGGTCGTAACACATCTGAAATGTAACGTCCACTGTTCAGAGTGCCGGCAATGCGAACAAGAGGTGACCGAGACGTGTAACGAATGGCACCCCATACCATCACGCCGGGTGATACGCCAGTATGGCGATGACGAATACACGCTTCCAATGTGCGTTCACCGCGATGTCGCCAAACACGGATGCGACCATCATGATGCTGTAAACAGAACCTCGATTCATCCGAAAAAAATGACGTTTTCCCATTCGTGCACCCAGGTTCGTCGTTGAGTACACCATCGCAGGCGCTCCTGTCTGTGATGCAGCGCAAGTGTAACCGCAGCCGTGGTCTCCGAGGTGATAGGCCATGCCGCTGCAAACGTCGTCGAACTGTTCGTGCAGATGATTGTTGTCCTGCAAACGTCCCCATCTCTTGACTCAGGGATCGAGACGTGGTTCAACGATCTGTTACAGCCATGCGGATAAGATGCCTGTCATCTCGACTGCTAGTGATACGAGGCCGTTGCGATCCAGCACGGCGTTCCGTATTATCTTCTTGAACCTACCGATTCCATATTCTGCTAACAGTCATTGGATCTCAACCAACGCGAGCAGCAATGTCGCGATACGATAAACCACAATCGCGGTAGGCTACAATCCGACCTTTAACAAAGTCGGAAACGTGATGGTACGCATTTCTCCTCCTTGTACGAAGCTTCACAACGCCGGTCAACTGCTGTTTGTGTATGAGAAATCGGTTGGAAACTTTCCTCATGTCAGCACGATGTAGGCGTCGCCGCCGGCACCAGCCTTGTGCGAATGCTCTGAAAAGCTAATCATCTTCTTCCTGTCGGTTAAATTTTACGTATGTAGCACGTCATCTTCGTGGTGTAGCAATTATAATGGCCAGTAGTGTAATAACCGGTGTAGCTGCCACAATGTTGAATGCAAGCATGCAGACGTGCTTGCATTGTGTTTTACAGCTGTCAATTGTCTCCTCTATCGCTCTTGCCCTTGGTCGTTCAAGACGGGAACGGCTAATGCTGTTTGAGAATGACGCTAGAATTGTCGTCCGACGATGTCCCATACGTGCAAGATTGGAGACAGATCTGGTGATCGAGCAGGCCAAGGTAACAAGTGGACAGTCTGTAGAGCATGTTGAGTGACAACAGCTGTATGTGGGCAAGCGTTATCCTGTTAGAAAACACCCCCTGGAATACTGTTCATGAATGGCAGCACGACAGGTCGGATCGCCAGACTAATGTACAAATTTGCAGTCAGGGTGTGTGGGATAACCACGACAACGCTCCTGCTATCATACGAAACCGCAACCAAACTGTAACGTCAGGCGTAAGTCCAGTGTGTCAAGAACGTAGATAGGTTGGTTGCAGGTCTCCAACTGGATTCCTTCTGATCAACACACGGCCATCACTGGACCAGTTTTCATCACAAAACACAACGGGCCTCCACCGTGCCCTCCAACGAATTCTCGCTTGACAGCACTGAAGTCAAAAATGGCAGTGATTTGGGGTCACTTGAATCCACTGTACAGGGCGTCCAGCTCAGAGCTCACCTTGAAGTTACTGATTTATAACAGATCGTTGTGTCACTGCGTAGACGACTGATGCTGAAATTGCTGCTGGAGATACAGTACGATGCGCCAGAGCCAAACGCCTAACGAGTGGTCTTCCCTCTCGGTAGTGTCACGTGGCCTTATATCATCGTGACCACCGCAGCAAGCAATCAAGGCCGCACGGTGTAGCCGCGTGGTCTGAGGCGCGCCTGGCCCGGTTGACGCGGCACCCCCGTCGGAGGTTCAAGTCCTCCCTCGGACCTGGGTGTGTGTGTTGTCCTTAGGGTAAGTTAGTTTAACTTAGATTAAGTAATATTTAAGCCTAGGGACCGATGATCTCAGCAGTTTGATCCCACATGGAAAAAAACCGCAGTCAAGTGGTTACATTTCCGCAAAGTCTTTCCGCAGTATCGCGGGAGGGATAGGCAGCTTCTCGTAGCCCTATTACATGACCTCGTTCAAACTCAATGAGTTGTCCCTAATGAAGTCTTTGTTAGCTTAAAGGCATTCTTGATTAACATCACATCCTATCTCGAAGGTAACTGACGCTCACTACCGTTACAGCGTATATTTAAAGCAAACCTGATTTCCGTGTTCATAGTGGCACTATTAGCGCCACTCTTACGCGACTGGAGCAAAATTTGAATAGTCATCATCTTTCAAATGCAGAATTATGGCTACCAACTTCCGTTTATGTTGCACAAGTCCTTCTTTGTATTGTCATTTTTTTCCGCCAGTGTATTCCCATGGGGTTGCAGTGCACTATAGGGTCACCCAGAGATCCACAGACAAATTTACAAACGTGGTGGTAGGGATCACAACAAGAAAAATATCCAGTAAACATGGGCCCTTAAATGGGTACCTTAAGAGCTATGAGCAATTGTTCATTGGAATAGATGTGTTTTATAGTAGCGAAGTGGATGTAACTTAGACTGTCGGTGACTGTTTGTGACAGTGGGTGACTGTGTGTGTCTATGTGAGTGTGCGTCACTACGTGTGACTGTGGGTGATTGTTTGTGACTGTGTGCGTCTGTACGTGACTGTGTGTGACTGGGGTGACTGTGGGTGCCTGTGTGTGAATCTGTATCGCAGTATTTGCCTATCACTGACTGTTTACGGTGATGTCTGTCTATCTGTGACTGTGAGTGTCTGCATGTGACTGTGTGTGTCTTTGTGCATCTGTATGTGACTGTGGATGAGTGTGTGTAGCTGTATGTTACAGTGAATGACTGGGTGTATTTGTGTGAGACTGAGATGACTATGTGAGACTGGGTGTGACTGTGTGAGACTGTACGTGACTGTGTGTGACCGGGATGACTGTGGGTGCCTGTGTTTGACTCTGTGTCGCAGTATGTGTCTATCACTGACTGTTTACGGTGATGTCTGTCTATCTGTGACTGTGAGTGTCTGCATGTGACTGTGTGTGTCTTTGTGGATCTGTATGTGACTGTGGATGAGCGTGTGTAACTGTATGTTACAGTGAATGACTGGGTGTATTTGTGTGAGACTGAGATGACTATGTGAGACTGGGTGAGACTGTGTGAGACTGGGTGTGACTGTGTGAGACTGGGGGTGACTGTGTGAGACTGGGGTGGGGTGGGGGGGGGGGTCTGTGAGTGTCTGTGTGTGTATCTGCGTGGATATATGTGACTGTGTGCGACAGGACTATGTGTGAGCGCATGTGTATGTGTGTGTCTATTTGTGACTGCCCTGAAAACATGGGCTCTAAAGTGCAGACCTTAAGAGCTATGAGCACTTGTTTAGCGCAAGAGCTGTGCTTTACAGTAGCGAAGATAAACATAGCTCTTAAGGTATGCACTTTAGAGCCCACTTTTACTAAACGTTTTTTCTTGTTTTGGTACATACCACCACCAATCAAAATACGGAAAACAGATTGCTTTCAGTACATGAGAAGAAGCTCACAACAGACATGAACATTCAGTATTCATAGAAAATCAAACGATAACGTTGGAATGCTTTCAGGGGAAAAAATTGCTTGATGTGTGTGTGTGTGTGTGTGTGTGTGTGTGTGTGTGTGTGTGTGTGTGTGTGTGTGTGTTTGTGTGTGCGCGTGTGCGTGTGTGTACTTCTGTGTCTTTTAGCGTTGAAAAATTGCCTTCGCATGGTAGTTACAAAAGTTACACAAGGAGAACTTGAGTTGGCCAGATGGATGTCTGTACATAACCAGAGAAATGTGATACATTTCACGGGGAGGTTTGAATGTGAATGTTCTGGAGAGAAACTTTGTTACAGCTTGGAGGCCTCTCGGAACTATGCCTCCGCGCGAAGTCGTATGAGTTGAGATCGCAGTCAGGAGCCGCCTGCTCGCGCTTTCTGGCCACAGCCTACCGCCTCCTGGAGCCAGCGCGGGCGAGTGCCAGCTCGCTCCCACACACAGTTAGCAGCGCCGCCGACTGGCTGATCATCGCCTCGTAACGACATCCACTTAACCACTGCCGTCAGAGTCCACCGGCCGTTGCTCCGTCTGTCCTCGAGTGAGAACAACCATGAGGGCTTTTCACTGATATAATGCGAGTACTTTTGCTTTTTTGTCTTGATCGTAGGATTGAATGATATTAACAGTTCTGTAAAAGGAAAATTTAGTAATCTCGATATGGTGAAAAAAGAACCTTTCATGCAAGTAACACTGATAAAACTATGGTGTCTATTTACTTAAGCAGGTCATTAATACTGCGACATCATGAGGGATAGTGAATAACGAAATTTTGCAAACTGTGGGCCTACAGGATAGTAGGAAGACAGATTATTCAATTCGTAGGTGATTTTGGGGTTTCAAGATGCGACATTTATTACACAGGGCTACCGGCTTTGGCATGCAGCAGTGACTCTAACCCAGATGGGCGTCGTGCGTAAATCAGCTAGAATGACAAATACGGTACGTCATTCCATGCTGCTTCAACTCCATGAGAAATCTCGAGAACGTATAGGCTAGGGCAACAGTTTAACAACCCTAGGTCGAGATATGTCAGGGCAGCACGGGCAAAATGCGGTCTTGCGTTATCTTGTTGAAAGATAAAAGTAGCAAAGACCTCGAAAACAGGACGCAGCCGCAAGCTTAGACACGTAGGAAATGTAACACCTGCCTTACAGATTAGGGGCTGAGCGACCAAGAGTTTACCACGTTGTGTACAGTGGTACTGCATACCATCATGCGGTTGCTGGTGCCACACGATGATGATGGTGAATGTAATCTGGCAACAACAGTTCTCCTTGCAGACTCCACACACGGCCGCAATCATCGTAATGCTGTCAACAGAACCAGAAGTCTTCTGAAAAGACGACGTCGTGCCCCTGCTTTGTCCAGTGTTGTCGGCGCCCATCTCTCGGCTGCCGTGTTAGAGGAACCGGCAACAGTGATCACAGTGGTGGCATCGTTGCTCCAGACGTCGTCGCACTGTCCCTGTTGGTTACTTACCTTGCTGCAAACAAGCCTGCTTCCTTATTCCTGCGAACTATAGACGAAGAGCAACAGCTGGATTCCATATCTCTATATTTCCGTAAAGCATTTGACACGGTGCCACACAGCAGACTGTTGACGAAGGTACAAGCACACGGAATAGATTCCCAGGTATGTGAGTGGCTCGAAGACCTCTTAAGCAGTATGTCATCCTCGACGCAAAGTGTTCACCAGAGCCAAGGGTAAGGTCAGGAGCGCCCTAGGGAAGCGTGATAAGATAGTTGTTATTTTCTGTATAGATAAATGACCTGGCGGACAGGATAAGCAGCAATCTACGGTTGTTTGTTGACGGTGCTGCTGTGTACGGGGAGGTGTCGTCGTTGAGTGACTGTGCAGGATACAAGGTGACTGGGCCAAAATTTCTAATTGATGTGATGGATGGCAGCTTGCTCTAAATGCGAAAAAATTTAAGTTAGTGTAGATGAGAAGGGAAAACAAATCCATAATGTTCGATTACAGCATTAGTAGTACACTGCTTGACACAGTCACATCGATTAAATATCTAGGCGTAACGTTGCGCGTCAGTATGAAATGAAATGAGTATGTAAGGATTGTAGTAGGAAAGGCGAATGGTTGACTTTTGTTTATTGGGAAAATTTTAGTAAAGTGTGGCTCATACGTAAAGGAGTGTTCGAGTCTTTGGGATCTTCACCAGGCCGAATTAAGGGAAGACAGTGAAGCAGTTCATAGGCGGACTGCTAGATTTGTTACTAGTATCTTCGAAGAACACGCAGGTGTTACGGAGATGCTTCGGGAACTCAAATGGGAATCGCTGGAAGAAGGCGACGTTCTTTTCGAGCAGCAATATTGAGAATATTTAGAGAACTGGTCTTTGAGGCTGACATCAGAACGATCCTACTGCCGCCAACGTACACTTCATGTGGCTGACCTAGTATGTAGGTAAAAATAGATATACGTGATGATCCTGCACGTCCGAGCGAATAGTTTGTCTACCCTGTCGGACGGTAGTCGCGTGGAGTAACTGAAATCCTGGATGGTGCTCAGCATGGCCTTCCTGAGCGCATCGATTTAATATACGCTTGCCGGTCGTGGGATCTCGATTGACACAAGCAGCAATATTACGAAACGATAAACCGCTATTTCGACTGACCTTGATATTACCCCTGTAGTATTTCGACACCTGCTGGAAGATGTTTCTTCTTCTTAGACGAGGCATAACACGATCTTCTCACAAACAAACAACACAAAGCAGTGATATCTGAAAGAGAAACTCTTGCTTTGGCGTCACTCATACGTACTGTGTGTGGTTGCTCCTAAACGCTTATCATTTGCATAGACAAGCATGTAGCACATTGCACTCCAATTTGACATTTTTAGCATGTCGCCGCCCCTAGGGTGTCGCCTCTAGGGTGTCGCAGCTTCGATTTCTGGAAGTGGACATACCTATAGCTTGTAATTTTAATCGCCTTTACTGTCAAACTATCTGAGTGGCCGGCGTTGCCCGGATACGTATTTATTCCAGACTTCTATTAGTCCACCTTCCCCTTCCCCCCTCTATCGTCCATCATCTTTTCCCCTTTCTCGCTATTCATCTCGACCTCTATCCTCTTTCCTTTCTTTGAACGTCCCTTCTTCTCCCCTGTTTCTGTCCATCTCCTCCTCTCCCCTTTCTCTTTCCATTCCCCCCTCCCTCTCTCTCTCTCTCTCTCTCTCTCTCTCTCTCTCTGTCGATCTCCTGTTCCCTCCTGTGTGTCTCCATCTCCTCCCATCCCCCCCCCCGCCCCCCTCCCCGATCTGTATCCACGTTATTATCCTCTCCCAGTAGGAGGCCGGTAGTTCCTATTCTCACAGTATTTCTTTTCAGATAGTAATTAAAGTGTATAACAAATTTCAGAGGTTTAGGATGAGCTTTTTACCGAAGGCTTCGCCCGCGTATGCACATGTCAAACATATTTCTCATCATCTATTTAATATATTCCACACGTATTTCTATACACATTTCACTTTTATCACTAGCGCATGTCGAACTGGAGTTTCATTTTCACGCAGTTCAATTTTTATAGCATCATTTGTCCTGAACTACTAGGGGTATTCGGAAAGTAAGTTCCGATTGAGCGCAAAATGGGAACCATTTCGAAAATCAGAAATATTTCGTCTGCAACAGTTAGCTACAGCTTCCAGCCACTGCTCTACATAGTCACCACTCCGACTTAGACATTAGTCGTAGCGCTGTACCAACTTTCCAATACCCACGTCATAGAAGGCAGCCGTCTGTGCTTCCCGCCAATTTTCTACGCTCACCTACAGCTCGTTGCCTGTGCGAAAATGTTGTCTTCGTAGCCAGTAGTTAATGTGAGCGGAGATGAAACACAGAGGGAGCCAATTGCGGGCTGTAGAGTGGTTGATCAAACACTTCCCATCGAAAACAATGCAGGAGCATTTTCATTGCCCCTGCAATTTGCGACCGAGAACTGTCACAAAGTAGGAACCGTATGACACTTTTGTAATGTGGGCTGCATAACACCAGGCGAAATCTCTTACCAGGACTTCATACTTGGCGGGAGTCACTATTTTCTACGTATCTTTATGTGCTCACCATGCGGTCAGAACTGAAAAGAGAGAACTGATGTAACCGACAGGCATACTAGAGACACTGTCGAACATATATGTGCAAAGATTTATTAGATTTCCTTTTCTTGACAGATCGGAAATTATTTTCCGAATACCCATCGTATATGTCGTACAGGGATATAATTTTGCTGGTACGTCAATGGTATATGTAGATATTGTCTGCAAAATGTGTCGCTGATACAGTTAATAGTAAATAAGTAATAAATTAAAACGTCATGCTTCATTTGGCAGTTTTACTGCGTGAACAATGAAAATGTAGCATGCGATAAACTTTTTTCTTTTCATCATTTTGTGGTGGTTGTCAGCGATCAAAAGTTTCGCAAGATCTGTTGCAAGTCACTAAGTACTCTCATTCGTAAATACAAGATGAATAAGGAATGGATATTCGCGCGTTGTGGGACATACTGTTTCTTTACCCCGATCCTCACTCCCTTGATAAGCAGGTGCTTCTTACTCCCACAGCGATTCCTTTCAGACAGTAAGTGATATGCGTACCAATGTTGGATGAATTCGGTCCAGTAGTTTAGGAGGAGATGTGGAACACACATACATACATGCATACATACATACATACATACAGATTTAGGTAGATACGAAGTTATTCGAAAAGTAAGGTCCGATTATGCGCGAAATCGAAACCACTGTGAAAGCCCGATGGAAATTTGCACAGATGTGTTGAGCAGTGTCTTTAGTGTGCCTCTCGATCAATTCTTTTCAGTTCGGAGCGCAAAGTAATCACATAGACATGTCTACCGCCAAGTATGTGGATCTGGTGAAAAATTTAGCCTGAAGGAATCCAGCCCACATAAGATAAATGTCATGTGTTTCTTTCTTCAAGACCATTTTCAGCAGCATTCTGCAAGGGCAATGAAGACGTTCCGTCAGCGTTTTCGATGGGAAGTGTTTGATCACCCACAATACAGCCCTTAATTGGCTCCCTGTGTTGTTCCTCTCGGCTCACATGAACCGCTGGCTACGAAGACAACATTTTGGCACAAACAACGAAAGGCGGACCAGCGTAGAGAATTGGCGGAAAGCACAGGCGGCTGCTTTCTGTGACGAGGGTACTGCAAAGTTTGTACAGCGCCGTGATAAATGTCTAAGTCGGAGCGACGACCACTTAGAGAGATAGCTGGAAGGTGTGGCTAACTGTTGCGAATAAAAAATTTTTGATTTTCGCTGTGGTTTTCATTTCGCGACCGATCGCACCTTACTTTACGAACAGCCCTCGTACATCCATACAGATATATATGTATACATGCATACGTACAGTACTTTAACAATATGTATGGACTGCTTTCAAATGCCATATTTAAGTACAATTTTCTTATTATTAATAACTGTAATCAATCGTACTTAATTACTAGACTTCCAAACGTGGGCGCTTAACCAAACTAAAAAGCCGTCATTCCATAACTGTCATCCTAATAGCGGGCGTTCATTAAATTCCATCACTACATACTAAGTCAGAATCGTGCTTTGAGGTGAATGTCCTTTCCAGTGTACTCTCTATTGCCCGACAATACTGAAGTTTATGATGACTTTTAGATCCGCTCAAGACGATTTATGCGAATTTTGGTAACGTCTCATCAACTTTCTCTAAAATTAGTATCTCGGCTGCTTTTCTCGTAAGATCTGCAGGGACAACCTTAGTTAACATGTTGTGCCATTGTCAGGTGGCATGCATACACGAAAACGAAAATCGTAGATCTGGGAATATTTCACGAAGGATGGGAATGATGTTTATTGTATAATTCCTACTAAAAACTTTGCGTAGCAAAATACACGTCAGGGTTGAATTGCAACCTAATATTACAAGAGTTTGGAGTCATGAATAATCAAAATCTATAGACACCAAAACAAGGTATAACTTTTGAGATAAATTTTGAAATAATTTTTTTTATCCTCCCAGAATGCCAGTAAAGTGTAGCGAGAAATGGAATATGCTCCAATGCCCACGGTCACCAACATTTGAATCGTTGGCAGTTCAGAAGAGGGGTATATTGCCATCGATGGAGACCTAATGAATTAAAGCAACGACGACATCAGTATCTGTAAATTCACTGCAGTGCGTGCTAATAATGAATGTATTTTTTGGTATCAACTCAGTTGTGCGGAAGAATGTGTGTTTCCAAGCTAGACCCTTAAAACTGTACTTGTTAAGCATCAGAGCATCTCAATAAAACGCTCTTCGTCTTGCATTGTTGTTCTTTGCTTCACGCAGATTTTTACACTTCGTTTTAACTCAAAAAAGTAGTGTACGTCAGGTGACAATAAATTCCATCCCTGATTAAAACGGTTCGTTGTGTAACATTTTTAAATAACTCAAGATGTGAGAGGCAGGTCATTAGGCGCAAGTCTACCATAAAGCTTTAATTGGTCAGGAAGTTTCAGAACAGCATTCACGCCACGGTACACAATGCACGACTGAAGTCTGTCTGAAACACATACCCTCAAAGCTATTCCGATGATAACGTTAACCTCTCTCTAATGATCCCCTCTGAGTTTTTTTGAATATTCCAGCAGAATTCAAGAGAAGCTAGCACTATCTGCTTAATAAAGTTCTTCTTGGACAGAAAATCCTCCTTGTGGAAGACATTGTTTCATAATTTTTGTTATTACCCAAACACGTTTCAGCACTTCATGGGTTACCTTCAGTGGGATATTTTATTTGTTTTCTTTCTCACAAGACGCTATCAGTGGTGTATATTCGTAGTTTTAAATTATACCATACATTCCACAGTTTGTCGTGGTTTGTTTGATATTGTGGTCTTGCTTACCTCGTTTACGACTTGTTAAAACACATTTTTTTCTTTTCTGTTGCCGTTTCTTGTTATACACGCATTTAATATATTTTATCGGCGAAGCACAAATGTGGGATATTAAGGGAACCGTTTGGCTTATTGCTATTGCGGGCTCAGTGCTTATGCAGTCATCAGCTGATGACTGAGTGTTACAGTGGCGGACGAAATTAGCATAGGACAGTAGGAAATATTAAATAATAATAACGTAACGTAACGTTAACTCGCACCACAGGTCCTAGTGGGCCCAACGGTACCGACCGATCGCCGTCTAACCCTACGGCACTGCCGTCATTGGATGTTGTATTGAAGGGCATGGGGTCAGTGCAACGCTCTATCTGTCGTTGTCTTGTCAGTTTTCTTCACCTGGAGCGGTTACTACAGCTGAAGTGGCTCCTCAACTGGCCTCAAGAGGCTGATTGCACACCGTTCCAGTCCTCCCACCAAGGAAAAGTCCTAACAGTACCAGGAATCGAACTCGGGTCCTCCGTGTCGCAGTCAGCCCCACTGGCCCCTCAACTAGGGAGGCGGACATTAAATAATAATAATAGCAGTCACGATGTTTACATTTTGATAGTAGCTGTCACACAGAGATTTCAGCTATGTTAAAAAAATCACGTTAATACTTCATATGTACTGATATTTCTTAAAACGCATGTGAGTGAAATATGATTTAACAGGAAGGAAAAATGAAATTCTGTCTGTCTGGTCTCTGTGACGAATGCTTATTAATTTCTAAGATTACATATCCCTCTTTCTTTCCTCTTTTTAGTTTTCTTGGTTTGGGGAGGACATCGTGTTGCACATAATATGGATAGTATTCATTCAGAACGTGCTGAAGAAAGGTGAAATGGATTTTATGGATTCTTCAGTTAATGTCACGTTCGGCAATAAAACTTATAATAGGCTAGCGCTCGATCACTTTTCGGTTGTTATGCATGGAGAGGTGGAAATTTTCTTCATCTTGAACAACTCTTAACTCGTTAAAAATATTTGTAATGTCTTCACTTACAAAAACTGGTCAGGGTTTCATCAAATAGAGACCAAAGTGTTTTCGCGATTTTATTACTTATCAGCTCTGCTGTTTATAAAAGGAATTAAGGCAAGTTTTGCATTCGAGTAGCAAATCTATATGAGGAAAATTCGATGATATATTTCTTTTGTATATCTACCGAGAAATTGTGGAGTGAAAAGAAATGGAGTACGGTAATTTATGTACTGCTGCTGTGTGGTCTTTCGAATGGTACGCCACCCTGTTGTTTACTGCCCTCTCCAGCGAGAGAAATGTAAACATCACGTGTGGAACGGGCAGAGGATTGGCAGCTTACAGTCTGCAACAAAAGTCGGTACTACGCTGCAGTCCAACCTGGAATTAAAAACTCCCTCTGGTATCGAAAATTTCAGGCCATCCTGAACTTGATAACTAACAAGGGAACCTCCCCATCACACCCCCCCTCAGATTTAGTTATAAGTTGGCACAGTGGATAGGCCTTGAAAAACTGAACACAGGTCGATCGAGAAAACAGGAAGAAGTTGTGTGGAACTATGAAAAAAATAAGCAAAATATACAGACTGAGTAGTCCATGCGCAAGATAGGCAACATCAAGGATAGTGTGAGCTCAGGAGCGCCGTGGTCCCGTGGTTAGCGTGAGCAGCTGCGAAGCGAGAGGTCCTTGGTTCAAGTCCTCGTTCGGATGAACAGTTTAATTTTTTATTTTCAGACACTAATTATCTGTCCGCTACACCTAAACAAACATCGAAACACACGACGCAGTCGACTACAGCGCACGGAAGAGAGTATTCCTGCTAACGAGGCTTCATGGCTGGCAGTTGACTGTTCGCTACTTTGGACGAGAGTGCATTAAATACGTGAGATGTATTCCGTGGGCAATATGAATCCAGCAAATATAGTCCGCGAAAATAAAGAAAGTAAACGGGCAGACAATAATTGTCTGAAAATAAAAAATTAAACTTTTCACTCGAGGGAGGAATTTAACCAAGGACCTCTCGTTTGACAGCTGCTCACGCTAACAACGGGACCACTGCGCTCCAGAGTTCACACTATCCTTGATGTTACCTATCTTGCACATGGACTACTCAGTTTGTATATTTTGCTTATTTTTTCATAGTTCCACACAACTTCTTCCTGTTTTCTCGATTGATCTGTGTTCAGTTGTTCAAGGCCTATCCACTGGCCAACTTATAACTAAATCTGAGGGGGGTGCGATGGGGAGGTTCCCTTGTAAGGTTAACTGGTACAAATGCGGACAAACCAAGGTTCGACTGCTTCCCGCTAACATGGTATACGCAGCAATGATAACCCTTTTAGCGACTGTCAAAAGAAAGAATGGAGTTTTAAATCACTTGCTGTTTAGCTGTAGCTGGTTCGAAGTACAGCAAAACCGCTGACTGCAAATGCTACTGAGAGCAAAGGGCTCTCATCCAACAACTGCTCCTGTTTGCTTCTGTTATGAAGATCCTAAAATATATAAAGGCCTCTTTCATTCAATATGAGATAGTAATACATGTTTATGGTGTTTGATTTACTGTCTGTGGTTACATATACATTTTAACTTCCAGGTATGTGTTGCTACAGCTGTGTTCTGTTCCACACTCTGTTAACGCCTACAGTTCGGATTATGTGAACATTCTTTAGCTATAGGTACACAGGGTGGTCCAGTGATCGTGATCGGGCCAAATATCTCACGAAATAAGCGTCAAACGAAAAAACTACAAAGAACGAAACTTGTCTAGCTTGAAGGGAGAAACCAGATGGAGCTATGGTTGGCCTGATAGATGGCGCTGCCATAGGTCAAACGGATATCAACTGCGTTTTTTTTTAAATAGGCTCCCCCATTTTTTATTACATATTCGGGTAGT
The DNA here is from genome assembly GCF_023864275.1 of Schistocerca cancellata. Lineage (NCBI taxonomy): Eukaryota > Metazoa > Arthropoda > Insecta > Orthoptera > Acrididae > Schistocerca > Schistocerca cancellata. The sequence goes on along the minus strand of NC_064626.1, from coordinate 809,653,865 downwards.
ACGTAAAGAAATATGAATGTTTTAGTAGGACTATTTTTTTCGCTTTATGATAGATGGCGCTCACCTCATGACGACAGTTGGTCACCTTACCGAAATATTGTGCAAGAACGACACTGATATCGGGCATAACACTCGGCATTCAGTATGTTAACAGATCGGAGGGAAAAGCCTGAAGAATTACACCATTAATTGAATGTTCTGTCGGTGGTTGCCAGTACATGAAAACAACATTCAATAGGATACAGTTACCTAACGTTCTGTAACATCATGCATCGCTTGTCTCTGTGGCGTGAGTTTCAGTGAATGATCTTGAAAGTTCTAAAAAAATTCTCTTCTTCATTGACTTCTAATTACCAAACACCATCAGTCGAGATGGTTTTTATCCTGTAGCCTGCAGAGTTACTTATTTGTATTTTTATTATTCAGTAAGAATGTTAGTACACGAAGAACAGAAAGTAACTTCCATTTATCCAACTACTGCAGTTCTTGAGTGTTACTAAGCTGTCACATTTAAGCTGTATGTAATAGCAATGAAAAACTCTTGATAGAGCAAATAGTTCTGACGAATTTACTAGTTTCTTTCCCGTGGAGGAATTTGAAAAACTTAGTCTTCCCTCAAAACTTGTTCCGTGACGTCTATCGACAGTTCGGCTTGCAGCCGCTTTGACGTCAACAGCTCATGTGTGTTGCTCAGGGACGGAAATACGAGTGGAGTCTGCCTATTAATAGACGCTACCAGCGTGTCTGCTCTCGACTGCATGGAGCGCCCGGGAGCGTGGCCGTCGTAAATCGAGGAGATACCAAAAATTAATAGGCGTCCAACCAGCCGGCCAGGCCGCACCAACTTCCTCTGCAGGCTGCCAACTCTTAATTGCGTCAAACTTGAAACTTATTATTGGAACGCCGAGCGAGGGGAACTTGGACGGTTCGCTCCAGTGAAACAGCGCCCGGGGAGTTTATTACATGCCGCAGGCAGAGGCTTCTATAGGAGACGACAACTAGTTTTAATCACTCCTTTACAGCCGCGCTATACCGCCGATGAACTCTTTTTGTCTCTGGGCAGGACCGAAAATAGACAGCGCTTCCGCTCCTCAGTGGCTATGCGCTCGGACAGTCTGCCGTACGAATATTTAGTCTCGGACTCAAACCCCCAGTACCCACCGATATACATCTTCTCTTTTTCGGCAGAGGCAGCACAGATGACGGTACCACGACTGGTGTCTTACTTATCCGGCCATGATACCCAGAGGCATTTACCGTTTAAAAACTACTCATATTTTGTTTCATCCCTCTGTATTACACTGAGGTGACAAAACTCACGGGATGCCTTCTAATGTCGTGTCGGACCTCCTTCAGGCAGGCGCAGTGCATCAAGTCGACATGCCATGGACTCAAGTCATTGAGCCCCTGCAGAACTATTCAGCCGTGATGCCTCTATAGCCGTCAATAATTGTGAAATTGTTGGCAGCGCAAGATCGAGCTCTCGATCATGTCCCATAAATGTTCGATGGGGTTCATGTCGGGCGATCTAGGCTGTCCAGAATGTTCTTCAAACAAATCTTGAACAATTGTGGCCCAGTGACATGGCGAATTATCATCCATAAAACTTTCATGGTTTTTTTGGGAGCACGACGTTCGTGAATGGCTGCAAGTGACCCCCATGTTGCCGAATATCCAGAGGATCCAGTCCATTCCATGTAAACACAGCCCACACCATTATGGAGGCACCACCAGCTTGCACAGTGCCTTGTTGACAACTTGGGTCCATGACTTTGTGGATCTCGTGCCACACTCTGATCGTACCATAAGGTCTTACCAGCCGAATTCGGGACTCATTTGAGCAGGCCACGGTTTTCCAGTCATGTAGCGTCCAACCGAAATGGTCACGAACCCAGTAGAGGCTCTGCAGGTGATGTCGCGCTGTTAGTAAAGGCGTTCGCGTCGGTCGTCTGCTGTCATAGCCCGTTAACCCAAAATTTCGCCACTGTCCTAACTTAAATGTTCGTCGTACATCTCACACTGATTTCTGGGGTTACTTCTTGCAGTGTTGCTTGTCTGTTAGCACTGACAACTCTACGCAAACGCCGCTACTCTAGGTCGTTAAGTGAAGGCCGCCAGCCACTGTGTTGTCCGTGGCGTGGGGCAGTGCCTGAAACGTGGTATTCTCGGCACACTCTTGACACTGTGGATCACGGACTATTGAGTTCCCTAGCGATTTCCGACATGGAATGTCCCATGCGTTCCAGCTACCATCCCGCGTTCAAAGTCTCTTAATTCCCGTCGTGCGGCCATAATCACGTCGGAAACCATTTCACGTGAATCAGCTGAGTACAAATGACAGCTCCGCCAATCCACTGTCCTTTTACGAGTATACCATGCGTAAGCGATACTACCGACACCTGTATATGTGCATACCGCTATCCCATGACTTTTGTCACCTCAGTGTATTTATTCTCCATGGCAATTTCAATGGTATCAGACTATACTGACCTCGAAATACATTTATCGCCGTCTGCTTTCCAGTGTGCAGCTGGTACCGTTGGTCTTTTCATGACCCGCAGTGTTTATTTCGTAATAGGTGGCGAACGCAATAAAACTGTTTCTATAACTTGGTACAAAGGTTATTTGTACAAGCTTTCTTTTTTAGGTTGCAATACATTTTCAGGGAGACTGAAGAAATTTGTATACCATAATGTGCTAATTTATTATGATTTACCAACATATATTCTACATCTGTATCCACATACATACTTCGCAAGCACCGTATGGTGCATGGCGGAGAGTCCCATGTATAACTACTAGTGATTTCCTTTCCTGTTCCACTCGCAAATAGAGAGAGGGAAAAACGACTCCGTACAAGCCTCTGTACGTCCTAAATTCTCTTTCCTGATCTTCGAGACCCTTACGCGAAATGTACATTGGCGTCATTAATATCGTTCTGCAGTTAACCTTAAATACCAGTTCTCTAATTTTGTCAATACTGTTTCGTGGAAAGAACGATGTCTTCCTCTAGGTATGCACATTAGAGTTAAAATAGTATCTCCGGAATAACAGCGCGTTAATCGTATCTATGGGGAAGAAATCTACTAGCCCGCCTCCGAAATGCTTCGAGGTTTTCCTTTAATCCAACCAGGTGAGGGTCCCAAATACTCCAATATTACTGAAGAATGGGTTGCACTGATTCCCAATACGCGGTCTCCTTTACAGATTACCCACACTTTCTTGCAGATCTCCTAACAAACCGAAGTCGATTGCTGTCATCCTTACTTGCTCGTTCCATTTCATATCGCTTAGCAGCCTTACGCCTTGATATTTAATCAACGTGACTGTATCAGGTAGCACACTACTAATTACAGGATTGCTTTTCCTACACGTCTGGATTAACTTACAGTTTGCCATATTTATAGCTAGCTACTGTTCATCGAACCAACTAGAAATTTTGTCCAAGTCATCATGTATCCTCCTATAGTCATTCAAGAACTACACCGTTCGGTACACCACCTCGTCATCAGTAAACAACAGCAGACTGCTGTCCACGCAGTACGCGAGATCATTTATGCATGTAGGGAAAAACAGCTTCAAATGGTTCTAAGCACTATGAGACTTAACATCTGAGGTCATCAGTCCCCTAGACTGAGAAACTACTTAAACCTGACTATCCTAAGGACATCACACACATCCATGCCCGTGGCAGGATTCGAACCTGCGACCGTAGCAAGCGCATGATTCCGGACTGAAGCGTCTAGAACCGCTCGGCCACAGCGGCCGGCCGAACAACAGCAGTCCTGTAACATTTCTCTGGGGCACTCCTGACGATACCCCTGTCCCTGATGAACGCTTGCTGCCGGGGATATAACCTACTGGGTTCTACTACTTCAGAAGTCTTCGAACCACTCACAGGTCTGGGAAGTTATTCCGTATGTCCGTACCTTTGTTAAAAGTCTGAAATGGGGCACCCAGTCGAACGCTTTCTGCAAATCTTGGAATAATGAATCTGCTCCTTGCCTTTATCCATGTTTCGCCGTGTACCGTGTGAGATAAGGGCAAGCTGAGTTTCGCACGAGAGTTGCTTTCCAAATCCCTGCTGCTTTGTGGACAAAGCTTTTCCGTCTCTAGGAAACTCATTGTATTCGAACTGAGAATATGTTCAAGAATTCTGCAGCAAACCGGTTTTAAGGACACTGCTCTGCTATTTTGCGGGTCCGTTCTTTTACGCTTCTTATACACAGGAGTCACGTGCGCTTTTTTCCAGTCGCTTTGGTCTTTGCCCTGGGCGAGAGATTCACGTTACATGCGAACCAAGTAAGAGGGAAATACTGTAGATTACTCTGTGCAGAGCCGAATTGACACTGAAGATCGAATTGAGATTCCACCTACAACTGGTGACTGTTTGTTTCCAATAGTTTCAGTTATTTTCCTATGCCAGGGATGCTTATTAACATGTCCTTTATACGAGTGTGCGTGCGACGATTAAATGACGGTATTTCTGTACGATGCTGCGTAAATGATTTCTTAAATGCGGAAACTTCAGCTTTCTTGTTTCTGTCGTCTATTACCACATCAGACTGGTCAGTGAGTGACTGACTATATAGCGGCCTTAGACCTGCTTAGCGATTTGACGTAGGATCAGACTTTTCTCGGGTTCTCGGCAAAAACTTTTGGTAATGTATGACAGTGGTAGTTGTACGCTTGGCGCATCGATCTTTTTATAGACGCACGAATTTCTACTGACTTACGTCTGCTGGCATTTGCGCGTTCCATGTTGACGTACTGTAAATGTTCACTACTGGAAAATAAGAACAGCGCCTCTGACAACGTAATGTTCACACACCATACTTGCGACATTGATAGAAGTAGTAAAAGAAGTGATTAAAAATTATGTACGTAGAGAGAATAGGGACAATACACAGGTTATGAAAACGCGTATGTATACCAACATTGTGTTAAACTTATTGATGGAGTCTACGTTTACACAGCATCCCTAATTAGGTTTTCTTTCAACCAATTTCCACATCTGGTTGGTCTTGTAAACACACTAATGTCGATTTTGTAAACGAGGGACTGGCTGCAAGCTTGCTGTTCCCAAAGCCCAGTTCCGCTCCATGTATACATTATAGCCCACCGCATTTCAGCCGTGTCTGAACTGTTCGATTCCTATTTAGTTTTTAAAATGATTGTTATTATGGTCGAAGCCATATTGCGTAGTGCGAAGGAAAAGAATAAGTACTGAATTCGTTTACTCCGCTTTGTCGAGGTGATATGCATTTTATCTGTATCAGATGGAAAGAGATATATAAACGCTGAAATACAGTCTAAAACAAAAAGAAGAAAAAACGAGGAATCACGGAGGAATTACCCGAATGGGTTGGAGAGCGGTAGATGTGATGTACGTACGAGGCGCGACAATAGAGTAATGAGACCTATATGAAAAAAAATGTTGCTTATCGTTTTAGTCAAGTTTAGTGTTGTCTCCTTCAAAGTAGTTCCCTTCTGATTGCACACACTTTTTCCAGCGCTTCTGCCATTGATTGTAACATTTCTGGAACTCATGTTCTGTAATATCCTCCAAGACCCTCATCACAGCTTTTTGGACATATAGTGAAGTTTGGAAATGGTGTCCCTAGACCGCCGTTTTGACTCTTGGAAACAGAAAAAAGTCGCACGGAGCGCTATCTGGTGAATAAGGTGGCTGTGGTAGTACTGAAATTCATTTTTGAGGTTAAAAATTGCTGCACTGACAGAGCAGTATGGGATGGCGCATCATCGTGATGCAGAATCCAATTACCGGCAATGTTGGCACGAACATGAAGAACTCTTTCACGAAGATTTTCTAAAATTTCTTTGTAGGAATATTGGTTAACTGTTTGTCCAGGAGGCACCCACTCTTCATGAACAATTCCCTAGGAATCAAAGAAGCACACAAGCATGCACGGTCGTCCACTGCGGTCTTCATCTTCAACATTCGTCCTACCTTCACTAAACATTTTATGGCAACGAAAAACTTGAGCCCTTGACATAACCTCCTCTCCAAAAGCCTTCTGAAGCTTACCGTAAGTTGTAGTTGCGTTTTCACCCAGTTTAACGCAAAAAGAAATGGCACACCGTTGCGCAATATTATGCGGTTCCATTTCCGTGACGAGAGACACAAACACGTGTTAACTTATTACAGCACAACTCACGACTGAGCAGTTGTATTGACGTGCCGCTTGGTCTACAAGCGGCTTATACACCAAGGTGAAAGATATTGTGCCTACGCAAGCCTGCAGGGTTGCCACATCTCGCAAAGAAAATCGGTCTCACTCCTTTATTGTCGCACCTCGTATACAGACAAACAAATGATTACAGGTTCAGAAAAATTGGATGTTGTATTCAAGAGAGAGATTTTCACAAACTGAATATCTCAATAATTTTCGTGTTAAATCCTCAAAATCCCGAGATGGATGAAGATTCCTGCCAATAATGCTCCGAACCGTCTCAATTGGGGGAGAGGGGCATCTGGCGACCTTGCTGGCCAAATATGTTTTTGCAAGCACGAAGGCAGCCAATAGAAACTTTCGCCGTATGTGGGCTGGCATTATCTTGCAGAAGTGGAAGCCCAGGATGGTTTGCCATGAAGGGCAACAAAACGGGGCGCAGAATATCGTCGGCGTACGGCTACGCTGTAAGGGTGCCGCAGATCATAACTGAAGGCGTCCTGCTATGAAATAACGGCACCCCAAACCATTGCTCATGGCTCTCGGACCGTATGGCGGGCGATAGCAGTCAGGTTGGTATCTTCCCACAGTCAGGGGCGTATCCACAAACGTCTTCGTCCTGAAATTTCATAGACTGGAGTAGAATAGACTTCAGTGAATAGTCCGGTTTCGAACTGAGCCTCTCCCCCAAGGACAGCGGGGGATACCAACTTCACTCTAGACTGCCATACAGTCCGACAACGAGGAGTGATTGTCTGGGGAGCCATTTCCCCTTTGGTTACCATTCACGACACCCTTACATCACGGCATTGCGTCGACGATATTCTACGCCCCGTCTTGTTGCCCTTCATGGCAAGCCGTCCTGACCTTACATTTCAACGAGATAATGCCCACCCGCAAGCGCAGAGAATTTCTACTGCTTGTCTTTCTGCTTGCCAAACCCTCTTTGGCCAGCAAGGTCGCCGGATCTCTCCCCAATTGAGAACGTTTGGACCATGATGGGCAGGATCCTCCAACCATATCAGGATTTCGACAATCTAATGCGCCAATTTGGTGCGATATCCCTCATGAGGAGATCCAAGAACTCCATAAATCAATGCCAGCCGAATGGCTGCTTGCATCAGGGCCAGAGATGGACCATCACCTTACTGACTTACTCAATTTGTGAAGCCATTTCTCTTGAATAATTCATCCAATACTTCTGTAATTGTAATCATTTGTCTGCCTGTACATCAACGCCACATCTACAACACATCTACGTTTCGTCCCATTCGGGCAGTTTCTTCAGTGGGCTTTCTTTGTCGTCTTAAAGTGTATTTACTGAATTATGGAAATCGAGCTGTTGATAATAACCGTATATCTTGCGTAGCTCCATAATGTGTAAAGTGCCTTAGCCATTCCCTCTTTTAACGGCAAAGGCTCATGTACATAAGCAGTGGGTGGCAACAAGATATTAGCTAAGCCTGTGCACGAGAACTGGTCTTTATTGATTTGGAAGTTTTACTGTTAGAGCACAGTAATGTTCCAGCAGTAATTACTTCGCACATTTTTGATTTAGGAAAACCACTGAATATCCTCTACTGTGATGGCTGGAATGGGATTTAGGCTCCGCTGCTCTCGGATATTAGTCGATGACGAGAACAAAATGGCTCTGAGCACTATGGGACTTAACTACTGTGGTCATCAGTCCGCTAGAACTTAGAACTACTTAAACCTAACAAACCTAAGGTCATCACACACATCCATGCCCGAGGCAGGATTCGAACCTGCGACCGTAGCAGTCGCGCGGTTCCGGACTGCGCGCCTAGAACCGCTAGGCCACCGCGGCCGGCGATGACGAGAACACTGAACATAGAGTTCATGCTCGTAATGGACGCTGATGGAGAAGAAAATTGGGAGTGAGAGGAACATTTGATTATGTATCTCAATAGATTTACGGAAATCATGGGAAACCTAAAACTGGAAATCCGGTCGGGGATTTGAACCCTGCGCCAACCTGTGTGCGAGTCGATTACGACAACTCGCTTAGTGTTTAGGAAGCCCGGATGGTCCTATAGTAAATCCAAAGTCAGACGGTATTCGGATTACAGGTGAAGACCACACGCCGTAAATACTACACCTTTAGTAAGTTACGCGTCATCTCACTCCGCCACTATCGACAGTGCCTTGGTTTAATTTTTTTCCGTACTGGTAACACAAAATAATCTTATTGTCTGAATATCACCAGCTTCCCCTTATATTGTAGTAAATCTGTTTGAAGCACCTATTGTTCTATTCTTCTAAATCGCAATTAATCTCTCTGACTGACTTACGCAATTTGATATTAGATTGATTTTTCTCTGCCACACATTGGCAAATAGCTCCAGACATCCGTAAAACGTTGTACTCACTATCCAATCTCGACTCAGTTGCCCAAACTTACGTTATTGTTCTGTATTATTCGGCAAAATAAATCCCTAAGGAACACAATCGTGCCATTAGTTTGTTATTACTAATCGTGCAATCTCTTTTAAGCTCCCAACTTAAAAGTGTTGAAGAGCAATGCGCTTCTGGTTTAATTCTATCAGTTATCAGCTTCAGCCTAACATTAACTGTTCAACCACTTCGGCAGAAGAAGATGAGTAGTGATAGGACCAGCAAGTCAGAACACTAAAGGTCTATTGACCGATTCACTGTCCCTAAGTGATTCAAGAGAGTAACAGTATTGCTTTTAAGAGAAGTTGAAAGGGTACAGTACCGCCCGACATTGAAAATAGGTACAACATTCTTCGTTATTCTTGTCAGTACAACATATTTTTTCTAATAATAACTCAATTTCAATTAATACAGCGAAGCCAGATCCCAGTTTGGGAAAGAATGACAATCTATTTATTTAATTGATCACATGTGCACTCCCACAAAATAAATCCCTACATCCAGTTTGGTGAGATCTGTGAAATGAATGAATGTATGGTCGTCTGCTAACCGCAGATAGTGAATGTGAATATACGATCATCTTTGAGACGATCCTTTGGTCACCTTTGGTGGAACCAAAGAGATGAAACTTACCGGAGCTTTGAGCGCCTGAAATGTGGCTGACCAATAAGGTAGCATGGTCTTCCGCCACCTCGACAGAAGTGCGAGATGACCTGAAGAACGGCCATGTTTCAGCACTCTGCCGCTGGATCTAGTGTTGGTAGGACCTGTCTTAGGTGTGCTCCGTAAAGACAAAAGAGTGGGGACATGGTATGCATGTGAAATACTTAAGAGTAGTTTGGAATAATAATTTCTCTATTTCAGGAACTTTTGTGGGGAGAATTAAATGTCAGGCAGGTAATATTAAGGGGATCGTAGTAATCTTTGGAAGTGACCAACGGTCACAATGAAACCACGTGTAGCAATAAGTTGAAATACTTCCGAGTGCTTAAGTTAAGCTGAATTACTAGCGTGTGTACTATAGGTTGGAAACATTTAAGAAATGGCGTGTGTAGGACTTGAAATTAGAGACGTGTACTTCCACGTGGTGAGTACTGTGTAAGTCTCAATCTGTGTATGAGACAAAGGATAAAGAGAAGCCGGCCGGAGTGGCCGAGCGGTTAAAGGCGCTACAGTCTGGAACCGCACGACCGCTACGGTCGCAGGTTCGAATCCTGCCTCGGGCATGGATGTGTGTGATGTCTTTAGGTTAGTTAGGTTTAAGTAGTTCTAAGTTCTAGGGGACTTATGACCACAGCAGTTGACTCCCATAGTGCTCAGAGCCATTTGCACCATTTGATAAAGAGAAGTACTCGTCCGTGGTATCAGTTGAGGACTCGCGTGTGTGATGAATATGTTCTTAATATTACTTGGCGTGTTATGTTTCCGAGTGACGCTTGATTCAAACTATAATACTCAGAGAGAGAAGCAAGGTGAGTCAGCTGTCTATCCAGCAACGCCACTTGGCTTGCATTGCACAGGAAGACGTGCATATATCCTCCAGAGTTCATAGTAGGAAAGAAAAGTTACGAAGTGGGGCAGTGTCGTGTGAAACTGGGATAAATACTAGTTGAAGTGGGAAAGCTGAAAGTGATGTGATTATAACGTTGTGACTATTTCTTTGTATTGTATGTTGCCAGTGTGATGTATTTCATGAAATTTAAGTATGTGTGGTTGGCATGGGAGAGTAACAAGATAGGTTCAGAGGCAGTGGGTTATGCATGTTCCTTTTTGTACCGCTCGGTCTGGAGGAAAGTTTCGTGATGATGGTTGTGAGAGTCGAAGTGTGAGATATAGCAAAAGATCCACCATCCTATCCAGAAAGTGCACTGTAGTATTAGATAATTACGAGACCATAAGATAGGGAATCACCAATGTAAAGTTTCTCATGTGCAATTGTTGTAGAAAATGTAATTGTGTGTTTAGGTTATAGAATTTATCGGAATAAATAAGATAGTGAAAAGAAAAAGATTGATGGTCTTTTCCTTCGAATAGTATGTTGTCATGATACCCAGAATTTATAATGTGTGCGCCATGCATATTCAGTGCGATGGCCACGTGTTGTTCAAAGCCGTTGGGTAAGAAAGAAAATGTGGTATTGCCACTGCGTAGTGAACAGTCAAAGTTGTGTAAATTACTAACAGACAGATGTGCGTTATCCGTTGCGTAATATTCATACAGGAGAATAATTTGTAACTTAACTGTGAGTACTAGAGTTCATGTTACTCGATTAATAAGAATGAATCCACTCGCTTGGCAGACCACTCATCTTGCAGGCCTGACTGCTTGATGCCACAGTATGAGCAAGGCATATGGGTGCCTCTCAAAGTTTACCTCGCTTCTAATATGTTCGTTATTTGTACTAGAGTTTTTGAAGATGATATAGCACTTACAATCATCATCGTCTCTGATATTCAACAAATATTCTGTTTCCTCCATACGTTCGTTGGTGATATACACTATAATGGTGATGTATGCTGGACACTCAGTACTACAGTAATACGAGAGTTATCTTTAAGTAAAGCTTGTTTGTTAATATCTTCCGAAGTGTTACAAGACTGTAGAAAAGCATGAGCTCTCTTATTCCCACTGTAGCCGGCCGGTGTGGCCGAGCGGTTCTAGGCGCTTCAGTCTGGAACCGCGCGACCGCTACGGTCGCAGGTTCGAATCCTGCCTCGGGCAGGTTTAAGTAGTTCTAAGTTCTAGGGGACTGATGACTTCAGATGATAAGTCCCATAGTGCTCAGAGCCATTTGAACCATTTTTTGAACTAAACCCGCCCAGATATGTATACAAACATAAATGAGCAGCGCATATTAGACGGAGGGGGTCCGACAGCCGATCAGTTCCAGTCATTCCACCAGGAAGGAGGTACACAGCTCGTGTTGTCTGTTGTTCAACCATGCCTAGACGATCAATACCGCGGTTCGATCGCGTCCACATTGTTACTTTGTGCCAGGAAGAGCCCTCAACAAGGGAAGTGTCCAGGCGTCTCGGAGTGAACCAAAGCCATGTTGTTCGCATATGGAGGGGATTCAGAGAGACAGGAACTATCGATGACATGACTCGCTCAGGCTACCCAAGGGCTAATACTGCAGTGTATGACCGCTACCTACGGATTATGAATCAGAGCAGGTACCAACTCTGATATGATACCGCGTTCTTCTAACGACACCACAGAATGACTACAGACGATTGAGGCAACTTTCAAGGTTTAGAGGAGAATGAATTGAACTTTAATATCACTGTATATGAATCATAATCTTTGTTTGCTTCTCACGTAACGTTTGTATCACCTTACGTCCTCGTAGCAAGCTGCCGCTACATCCTAGAGTTACGCCATACAGTCAAGTTAGTCTTTTTTACCCAAGGCTGGCAGGTCGTTAATCAGCGGCGCGGATTCGATTCGGCTCTGACTCATTTCTCCGTCTCGTAAGCCAGCGCGTTATGTGCTAAGCTATCCGAGCAGTTCACACTGCCACGCTAGTAAGAAACGCATGTTATATGAACACGCGCCTATTTAGAGAGAAAATTCTATACTTACGCTCTGTGAGACTTTTGTGTAGGACATACAGGTATCCCATACACTGAAGAGACAAAAAAACTGGTACGACTACCTAATATCGTGTAGGTTCCCCGTGAACACGCAGAAATGCTGCAAAAAACCGTGGCATGGACTCGACAAATGTCTGAAATAGTGCTGGAGGAAACTGACACCATGAATCCTGCACGGCTATCCATAAATCCGTAAGAGTACGAGGTGGTGGAGATCTCTTCTGAACAGCACGTCGCCAGGCATCCCAGATATGCTCAATAATATTCATGTCCGGTTAGTGGCCAACAGAAGTGTTTAAACTCAGGTTCCTGGAGCCACTCTGTAGCAATTTTGGACGTGTGGGCTGTCGCATTGTCCTGCTGGAATTGCCCAAGTCCGTCGAATGCAGAATGGACATGAATGGATTCAGGTGATCAGACAGGATGCTTACGTAGGTGTCACCTGTCAGAGTCATATCTAGACGTATCAGGAGTCCCATATCACTCCAGTTTCACATGCTCAGCGCAATTACAGAGACTCCACCAACTGGACATGCAGGGTCCATTGATTCATGAGGTTGTCTCCATACCCGTACACGTCCATCCGCTCGATACAATTTGAAATGAGACTCGTCCGACCAGGCAACATTTTTCCCATCATCAAATGTTCAAATGCGTGTGAAATCTTATGGGACTTAAATGCTAAGGTCATCAGTCCCTAAGCTTACACATTACTTAACCTAAATTGTCCTAAGGACAAACACACACACCCATGCCCGAGGGAGGACTCGAACCTCCGCCGGGATCAGCCGCACAGTCCATGACTGCAGCGCCGGAGAGCGCTAATACCGCGCGGCCATTTCCCGTCATCAACAGTCCAGTGTCGGTGTTCACGGATCAGGCGAGTCGTAAAGCTTTTGTCGTGCAGTCATCAACGGTACACGAGTCGGCCTTCGGTTCCGAAACCCTACATCGACGATGTTCCGTTGATTGGTTCGCACGCTGAGACTTGTTGACGGCCCAGCATTGAATTCTGCGGCTATTTGCGGAAGGATTGTACTTGTGTCACGTTGAACGATTCTCTTCAGTTGTCGTTGGACCCGTTCTTGCAGGATCTTTTTCCGGCCGCAGAGATTTCATAGATTTGATGTTTTAGCGGTACACTCGTGAAATGGTCGTACGGGAAAATCTCCACTTCCTCGCTACCTCGTAAATGCTCCGTCCCATCGCTCGTGCGCCGACCATAACACCACGTTCCACCTCACATTCATTTTAATAAACTGCCATTGTCGCAGCAGTAAGCGATCTAATAACTGCACCAGACACTTGTTGTCTTACATGGGCGTTATAGACAGCAGCGCCGTATTCTGTCTGTTTACATTGTATTTGAATACGCATGCCTGTATCAGTTTCTTTGGCGCTTCAGTGTATAAAAGGACATGAATTCATACGCTGGAAACCAGAGGAACTGAAGATGGATGCCTGAAGTCATTACGCTTTATTTAAAATAAAGTCAGTTGCAACTGAATGTGGATTTGTTATGTTGTTGTGGTCTTCAATCCAGAGACTGTTTTGATGCAGCTCTCCATGCTACTCTATCCTGTGAAAGCTGCTTCATTTCCGAGTAACCACTGCAGCCTACATCCTGTTGAGTGTGCTTAGTGTATTCATGCCTTGGCCCCCCGCTACGATTTTTACGCTCCACGGTGCCATCCAATACTAAATTGATGATCACTTGATGCCTGAGAATGTGTCCTACCAACCGATCCCTTCTTCTAGTCAAATTGTGCCAAAAATTCCTCTTCTCCCCAATTCTATTAAGTACCTCTTCATTAGTTACGTGGTCTACGCATATGATCTTCAGCATTCTTCTACAGCATCACATTTCGAAAGCTTTTATTCTCTTCTTGTCTAAAGTTTTTATCTTCCATGTTTCACTTCCATACATGTCGACACTCCATACAAATACTTTCAGAAAAAACTTCCTGACGCTTAAATCTATGCTCGATGTTAACAAATTTCTCTTCTTCAGAAACGCATTCCTTGCCATTGCCAGTGTACATTTTATATCCTCTCTACTTCGACGGTCATCAGTTATTTTGCTTCCCAAATGCCAAAACACCTCTATTACTGTAAGTGTCTCATTTCCTAATCTAATTCCCTCAGCATCACCTGCTTTAATTCGACTACATTCCATTATCCTCGTTTTTGCTTTTGTTGATGTTCATCTTATATCCTCCTTTCAAGACACTGTCCTTTCCGTTCAACTGCCCTTCCAGGTCCTTTGCTGTCCCTGACACAATTACAACGTGGTCGGCAAACCTCAAAGTTTTTATTTCTTCTCCATGAATTTTAATTCTTACACCACATTTTTCTTTCTTTTTTTTCCTTTACTGCTTGCTCAATATACAGATTGTATAACATAGGTGATAGGCTACGTCCCTGTCTCACTCCCTTCTGAACCACCGCTTCCCTTTCATGCCCCTTGCCTCTTACAATTGCCATCTGGTTTCTGTACAAATTGTAAATAGCGTTTCTCTCCCTGTATTTGATCCTGCCACCTTCAGAATTTGAAAGAGAGTATTCCAGTCAACATTGTCAAACGCTTTCTCTAAGTCTACAGATGCTAGATTTGATATATACATTCATATTTGCGGGCATGTGATGTGGACGGGGAACAGGGTACCGTTGGTCTTGGTGTGGCGCTGTATGTCGGCTCCGCGACAGAGGCAGTTTTCTAACCGGCCGCTGGCCACGCGTTTCCCCTGTGATGAGGCGCAGATGTAGGCAAGTGGGGCCCGGCGGCGGGCGCTGCAGACGGACGGCCCACCAGTGCCAGGGGCGGCTCTTCGGGGCCGAGCGGGACACACAGCGGAGCTTTCCCTCACCACTCGCTGCCACCGAGGCTCAGCACAATTTGTCTCCGTCCAGGATGCTGATGGAACGATTCAACGGGTCTAAAGCCAGCATCGAAATGTAGAAAACGTAGTTATGTGCTAGAGCTTAGAGCTTGGAGCTTGGAGCTTGGAGCAGCTTAGGTAGAAAGTGACTGCTCATCTCTGCATCGGATTGAACAGATTTGTCTGCAAATACCTGGTACGTCTCATTACACAGAAAATATAGCTGAGAGATAGAAAACACATTGATGTGCTGGACTTAAAGGACGAAAGTGACTTTCACGTGATCTGTCAGTGCCAACTGACATAGCTAGATGGGACCTGGTCCATCGAAATAAGGAACTACTATAGAGCATACCGTGGTCAAAGTAGTGGAAATAGGTAGCCTCATACCACATAATGTCTCGTCACACCGTAACACCTGGAGCATCAAAACGATTATGTTCGAAAATGTTACTGGGTGCATCACGTGTTCTCATCTCCCGCCGTACGAGGATATGTCCAGAATCACTACTCAGCCAGATTCTGTTCTCATCCAAGAATAGCCCGCGATCCAGTTCCTCGTTGGTCCAGTTCCTATGCTCTTGGTTCAAAATGGTTGAAATGGCTCTTAGTACTATAGGACTTAACGTCTGACGTCATCAGTTCCCTACACTTAGAACTACTTAAACCTAACTAAGGATCGCACACATCCATGCCCCAGGCAGGATTCGAACCTGCGACCGTAGCGTGGTTGCGGACTGAAGCGCCTAGAACGGCTCATCCACAGCGGCCGGCTATGCTCTTGGCACCATCGCAAACTGTTACGTTCTTTTGCGGGTGTCAATAGAACACAACGAACGTGCTGGTCGTCGGCCAAAGAGACTACTCGCCCCCTCCCACTTGTAGTGGCCGTGCCGCCGTGGAGCGTGAGATTGTGTCTCGCAGTCGTATTAAATGTGTTACCAATGGCACCCGCTGTTTCGCATGGATTCCTTCTCTCCTGTTGCACAGTGTAGCCGTCATCTCCCGCTGCAGTTGATCGTGGTGGACCAGTTCCTTTCCTTCGGGCAGCAACGCCTGTGGTTGGGAACGCTCCCCATGCGCGTGAAACGTTTCAGTATTATTCTTCCCTGTTTCTACTGATCCACATGTAGCCTCCGAGCCATGTTCTGAGGAAGAACACGACCACAGTAACTGCTCGCTCATTGACACACACTGTCCGTTTGTTTAACTGCCTCGTGTTGCGGGTGAGCCCCGTTTCGCAATATAGCCGTGATGACTTCACGCCAAGTGGCATCCAACTTCCTGTTCACGATTGGAAGATCTCTGACAACATGCACCCGCACTTTCATTCGTTCTGACCGAGTACTTCATATGTTACGTTATTTTATCTAGCTCGACTACCAAGTTTTGTAGAGCAGTACAATATGCAATTCTTGTATTTTTTGGGCTATTCTGTGTTATGGTGTTTTTTGGGCTCGGATAAATAAAAAAATAAAATGAATAAATAGAATCCAGTCTTTAGAACTAATGATAACGATCGCCACTTTTCTATCGCTATTTGCATAGAGGTTCCGCTTCAGAGTGACAAGACTGCATGATCCAGAACAAACTCCACAAATCAGAATTCGAAGCTGCATCGTATGGTTACTGAAAATAGCTCGGTATAACTGAATGCATATGCCATTAAAGCACAGGTTTTCATTTCTGTTAACTATATCAGTGACCGCTTCTCACTTCGGGACTCAAGTCTAACTTCTTTTAGCACTTTTTCAAAAATGTTCTGTCTGTCAGAAACAACAATCCTTTCCTCAGAATGCCGTAAAAATAGCGCACTATTGCGATGTAAGAAGACATGTCCCTTCATACCTCACGTCCTCTCATCAGAGCAAAATTTTTCACAAACTTGTCTACAGTTCTTCCTGATCTACTGACCTGTCAACGGAAACACTCCACATTATGTTTGGTAACAAACACCATCACTCTCTTTTCTTGTTATTTACTTTATCACAATTTTCATATTCAAGTGCTATCAACTCGGCTTGGGTGTTAGTGAAGTTATTAATTTTTGGTGTGACTGGTATTTGTCTTTATTAAAATAACACTGTTTTTAATACTACCATAAATATAATTGTAATATGAAGTTTACGTTGATCACACGTGAGTATCGAATAAGCTTTAAATGCTACAGTGTGATCCGAAGGTGTGAAATCACCGTTATAAACTATAAACAGATAGAAAAACAGGAACGTAAATTTAAGTAGAATGACTTCATTCATGATAATCGATGTCTTTATATAACCTGCAACTGTCATTCACGTATTCAATAAGGAAAAACTGCATTAGTTACGTATTTTTTCACGCTTAGTACAACGCGTTTCGAGAATTTATTCACATTTTCAAGTGCATTTGCTTACATAAATATTTTTTGTGATGTTATGCGTGTGTGATTTTCTATCTTACTTCCACTCTCTGCCTCTTGTCTTTTGGAGGTTATCAAGTATTGTGCCCCCTGCATTACACAGAATATCTCACACAAGGAAATTATCACTGATTCCGTTTTTGTAACCAAAATATTACAGAGATGAGCTCTGCAACATGTTTTGATTAGAAAAACAAACAGTGTCGGTGATGATTAGTGTATTTCGACAGTCTATATAACACTTTACAACGTGTAAGAGAGCAAGAGAAGCAGAAAATCACACATGCAAATGTCACAAAAAATATTTATGTAAATAAATAAACTCAAAAATGAAAACAAATTCTCGCATTGCATCGTGCTAAACATGAACAAATATGTAACTGGCATCGTTTTTCAGTATTTAAATCACAAGTAATATCAGATGGAAGAGGGGGGGGGGGGCAAAACCTGTGAGGCAATATTCCCAACATGCTAGTCATAATGAAAGCCGACGGTTTGGATGCAATTCGTAATTTTCGTATGGAAAAGTGTCATGTATCGTATTAAACAGACAGAAAACTGCACTAGAAAACAATGATATCTTTCATTTGGCCATAAGTTTGTTCAGTGTCGAGTTTGTGCAGGACAAGGCAAATGCTGGTAATACCACATAAAACCTTACAGGATGTGGTCAAAGTGTTGTCCAGCACTTTATAAGCTTATTGTTATCCGCTCTACCCAGTCCTCGTAGACTTGAACCAGCTACAACAGGATCGGTTCACGGTTCTGTATCAATTCACTTACATTTGTTTCATACATAAAAGCGGGGAGTTGAGCTTTCGGGTGGTGGCTGAAATGTTCTCACGTAAGCAGCTTCCCAGAGGTTCCGCGTTTACTGTCGAGATGCAGCACAAAAGCTTCTCACAAGTCCTGGGTGCCAGTCTGGACAGGTTCCATTCCCGGGGGCTTCTCGCCATACTGTGAAGTAGCGGTAAACCGTTAGGTGCGGCGGCAGGGGCGCTAAGCTCCCTAGCGCCCACTTGATATGTGACAAGAATTTATTCAGCAAAAAGAATCCCGCCTTTTCGTTACATTGAAACGCGAGAAATTTCGGTCCGTCCCATCCTGCGTTGTCTCCTCTACTGGACAGTGTGTACGCAACGTCCACCAATAGTAGATAATAAATTATTTGTGTGTATTCGTTCGCAGTATCACGGAAATTTCTGCTAGGTTCCCCTCTGTTTCTCACAAAGGCTGCAAGCGTGCTGTTGCAGCTCCAACAGAGTTTGGTCTGAGAACAAAGAACTTCGCATTCTTATCATTCGCTTTCTGCTACCCATGTTGATTGTGCAGTTTTGAAGATGCAAGTGTCGCTATATATATATCATGAGGTGTTGGTTTCATATTTCACAGACCGTACTCTGAGCAGCTTGCATTTAACTGGTTCTTTGTGCATTTTGGTTACGGAGTTCACTGGTTTGTTTCTCTCGTTTATTTGAAAATGAGAGTTGCGCCGATGAGAAAACCTGGTTTTGTTCGTCGTTCAGTCATTCTAAAGCTGTCAAAGTCCCATATAATTAGCTTCAGTATTTTCAAAAATGGATTAAATGCAGTCCTGACCGCAATAAAATATTTATGTCAATGGTAACCAGTTTTTGACAGAAAAATTTGACGATCTTCATACCATTTACACCATGGTGACACGCGTTGGCGGTGAACGGAGCAGGTGTTATGAATCCACGAACGTCAACGTCAACATTCGTGGAGCCACGACATCTGCTACGTTCACCGCCATCATGATATAAATGATCTGAAGATGTCACACTCTGATCGAAACTTGTTACGATTGCAAATAAACATTTTATTGCGGTCCAGACAGTCTTCAGTCCATTGTTAAAGTATTTTAGGTATTCCGCTGATTTTCTCCACGAGAAATGTTCTTGAAAATTATTCATTATCTTGATTTTCAAGAATCACATTACAAGATTCCATGTTGCTTTGTTTTCTAAATTTTGAATAAATGTTTGGTAATTGTAATACCGATTTCCATTTATGAAACCTACTTTCCGTAACTTCTCTCACAATTACGCGACACTTGTTTAACAAATATAATAGTGTGATGACAAGCGTGTGTGTAGCCCTCAGATGGTCTTATTTCAGAGCTCAAACTTGTTGCTAATGGAGATTAGTTTCACAACATAGTATGTACGGTATGAGAGAAGAAGCATCAACAATCCGGTTCATGATCCCTTTTGATCATCACCTCCATATATCCACACAGATAGAAATCTAATGGGATTAAATCCGAAGAAAGTGGTTACCCTCAATCGGAGCTCTATGCCCTATCCATCTCCGGTGAAATGAATATCCACATATGCCTTCACAGAGAGCCCTTATTGAGATGGATAATATAGGAAGTGCAACAGTGTACTGTGATTGGCAAAGTTTGACAAATTCTACAGACAAGAAGAGGTAGTTTAGTAATGTACATAAACATTCAGTAGTGTGAAAGTCGTAAACAGCTTTTGAAAAACCATATTTAACACAATTTATATAAGTATCATGATTTGTGAAAAATGTTGTAGCTTCAAAAAACAGTAATTTAGTTACTAAAGGGACTGAGCTACGTTAGGTGATTCCAAATGCCTGCTGCAGTTGTCCAGGGCTTGTAGTAGGAACCGAGTAGGCCTAAGTCACGTTTTGATTGTGAACCTCGTCAGCCTGCAGATGTTCCATTTCCCTTCTGCATGAGACCGAGCAGGTGGATCAGTGGCTAGCACACTGGACTCGCATTATTAAGGATGACGGTTCCGGCCATCCTGATTTAGGTTTTCCGTGATTTCCCTAAATCGCTTCAGGAAAATGCCGGGATGGTTCCTTCGAAGGGGCACGGCCGACTTTCCTCCCCATCCTTCCCTAATGCGATGAGACCGATGACCTCGCAGTTTGGTCTCCTCTCCCAAATCAACCCAACCCTGCTATATGTAAAGCAGACACACATCCATCATCTGTGCTACAGTCAATGTGCCATAACAGTTGTGTGTTTGCTAATGATACAGCTCTATAGTTCATAACCACACGTGATCTATGTTGCCCAAGATCTGCTTGGTCGTACGTTTGCTGAGACACACTAGCTGTTTCGCCTCCTGATTGTCGGATTTAATTTCGTTTCAATTTTCCCTGTATAATTTACGATATCCTAACGCAGTAAGAAGAGGTCCTGTACGCGAGGATTCTAACTGCAACAACTGTGATCTGCTTCAACAGAATTAGGAAATTTAAATGTGTGTTGTAATTTCATTTTACTTGTTGTAAGCAAACGGTACGCATACTCGCAGAGTCACACAGAGTGCCCAGAAACAGTGTGGAAACCTTGTAAGGGTGTTGCGAGGTACGTTGTGCTGAGAAATAATAGTTAAGAAAAAAATTCGATACGTTGTGCGATCCGAGTTAAAAAGGTAAAAGCGCAAAGTTTAAAGGGCAAAAGAACGGACGCGGATAATTACAGACTATATCTTTAACAACGGTTCACATCAGAATCCTTGAACATACTCTCAGTTCGAATATAATAAATTTTCTTAAGAGGCAAAAGCTTCAGTCCACTAATCATCACGGTTTCAGAAAGCATCACTCCTGCGAAACTCAGCTTGTCCTTTTCCCACATGATATCCCGCGAATTATGAATGAAGGGCCACAGGAAGACGTCATATTCCTATATTTCCATAAAGCTTTCGACGCGGTGGCACACTCCCGACTGTTAAGCATGCGGAATAGATTCCCAGGTATGTGAGTGGCTCAAAGACTTTTTAAGTAACTGAACCCAACGCATTGTCCTCGGCGGCGGGTGTTCATCAGAGACAAGGATGAGCTGCCGAGAATTCTTCCGGGTTGTATGGCCGTGGTCCATGGAACTCTTCTATCCCTGAAGTTTCGTCCAAAGCTACGTTGAACATCTTCGGAGGCTTAAGGACAACGACAGGAGACAGCGATGGAAGAACACGGTTTCTCTATCCTTCATCAAAAAAGTAACGGATCAAATCGGCAAGATTTTAAGGAAACACAACGTCCGATCGATTTTCAGACCAACTAAGAAAATAGGCCAAGCACTTCGTTCCATTAAGGATAAACGTCCCCATCTGTTGTAAGTGGTGTATATAAGATTCCGTGCACATGTGGTAGGGTCTACATTGGGACTACTAAGAGAAGTGTGAATGCACGGTTGAAGGAACATAAAAGTCTTTGCTGAGTAGGGAAAACAGACAAGTCAGCCGTGGCGGAACATGCTCTTCAGTCGTGTGATCACGTAGTGAAATTTTCGGAAACTGAATTTTATGTACTATGACGAACTGTTATCCACCGCTGTATAGAGAAGCCATCGAAATATATAAACATGGAGATAATTTTAACAGAAAAGAAGAAGCTATGAAACTCAGCAATATATGGACAGTGGCACTACAGATTCGTGGAAAGGTTTTTAACTTTGACGTATGATCGATAGTTATATTTGATCCTTGATAAGGTTTATCTCTACTATCACGTGAAATCCAGACCACGCCCACTTTCCACGGTATTTAGGCCGTTCTTCGACCACAGACTCGTCAGTCGGTAAGACTCAGCACAACCAGGACCACCTCTTTTTCCTCTCTCTATTTGCGAATGGAACAAGAAAGGAAATAACTGGAAATTGTACATGGTATGGCAGCTTGCGAAGTATGTATGTAGGAGTAGATGAAGAATTAGCACTGAAATTAGCCAATCAGGGCGTCGCCCGCTGATTCAAATGGCCCGCCAGATACAATTACTGTCAAGGATAGAAAAGTTCCATGGACCACGGCCATACAACCCGGAAAAATTCTCGGCAGCTGAAACATCGGGTCGTGAAAGCCTTCATTGTATGAGAGACAAGGATATCGTCAGCTGTGACCCAGTGAACTGTGATAGGACCACTGTTATTTTCTATACACATAAATGACCTGGTGGATAGGGTAAGCAGTTAGCTCTGTTGTAGAAAAAGTAAACGCAGATGAAAAACAAACCCATAAAGTTCGAATACAGCAGTGGTAGTGTGTTACTTGACGCAATCACGTCGATTAGATATCTAACCGTACATCTGTATCTAACCGAACATATAGAATGGTATGAGCACGTTAGGATTGTGCTAGGAAAGGCGAATAGTCAACTTCGGTTTATTGGGAGAATTTTGGGAAAGTCTGGTTCATCTGTAAATGAGACAGCACGTAGAACAGTAGTGTGACCCATTGTTTCGTACTGTTCGCGTCTTGTTAATCAGCACTAGATCGAATTAAAGGAAGATGTCGAAGCAATTCAGAGGCGGGCTGCTAGATTTGATACTGTTGGGTCCGAACAACACACAAATATTAAGAAGACGCTTTGCGAACTAAAATGGGGATCACTGGAGGGAAGGTGACGTTCTTTTCCGAGGAATACTGATGAGAAAATTTAGAGAAGCCGACTGCAGAACGATTCTACTGGTGCCATCGTAGATTTCGCATAAGGACTACGGAGATAAGAGAAACTAGGGCTCATACGGAGCGTCATAGACTGTCGCTTTTTCCTCCCTCTATTTGCGAATGGAACAGGAAAGGAAATAACTGGAAATGTTACAGTGGATGGTAGCTTGCGGAGTATGTATGTAGATGTAGATGTAGAGTTAGCACAGAAATCAGCCAATCAGGGCGTTGCGCGCTGTTCTCATAGCGTAGATGATAGCGCAGGAGACTGCTCAACCTTTGACTGAGGTTCGAACGTGTTCAATTTTTGTATCGCACTCTTATTCGATTTTAGGAAAGCAAACGAAGAACACGTTTCACGGTATCGTCTCAGTTCGTATCCCGTCGTTAAATCCTTCGTTCCACTTATTGTCTAACACTACTGTTTTCTGGACCTGGACTTCCCTTTGGAACTCTCGTTTGATTTTGTGTTGTGAAAGACGAGTCACCGATACTGATTTAGGGCTCGCATCTGTTTCAGTGGTAGCTTGCGCTCTCTACAGGTTTTCGGCCATTCACATACAAGAGGAGGCCACGACTTTGGGATCACGGATTTACTTCAAACTTTGTACACGTTTAGTGGGCCATTAAAACAACATACTGTGAAAGCAGTAAGATGCACTACTCTGGAAATCCCGTGGAAATTGCATGAGAACTTATACGTGTCTGTTATGAGCCTTATGAATGTGCGTGTAGGTACCACACGTTCGTGTTTATGGTGGTTGACTGGTTAGCGTTCGGGCTTCCTAAAACGAATGCATATGAGGAGTCGATTCGACTCCCGGTCAAGCTTAATTTCTGTAGTGCGAGTATAAATTTTGTGATATCTGAAAAATTTACACCTACACTCTTCGTTCTCGCTACATTAGCAACGTTTCACCGCTACGCAGGTTCGCCAAATGGGGGCCTGCCTCTGTGACTCAAGCTCGAAGTGTCGATGTGCAAAGAAGTTCCGGGATTCCGTACCAGACTGCATGTATAAGGGTTTTATCAATCACGACAGGCGTACATTTGCAGGAAAACTCTGTGTGTTTCTTCTTTTACTTGTCAGCGGTTACAAAGATGTTTCTTCTGATAATAAAATTTAAATAAAAATAATTAGTAAAATAATGTGGAATTCACTGAAACTTCATGCAAATACACGTGGTTTTTTGATTGTATTACCTCTCAAATGTCATATAAATTAAATAATGCGACTAGGAATGAAAAAGATATAGATTAAAAACCAAGTTTGAGTGGGAGTTGCAGCCTCGTCTTACACAGTCACGTTCCTCTTACGGAACGCAAGCTCTAACCACTTTCTCTCTCTCTTTTTTATTTTTCTTTTTTTATGTGTACATTAAGCCAAAACGCTGCTTTGTGTAGCAGTTGTTTGACTTTATTTTCATTGGCTTTATAGGCATTTCGGCTCAAAGGCCATTTTCAAGCACTCTGCAAAATATAGTACGGTATTTCGATCATATATCTGTGAGTTTTGGTAATAAATAATTATTTTGTGCATTTGGCGTAAGACTTACTTCCATATTACGTCATTGACGCTCTTGCTGTCAGATACCTTACTTGGTGCGTTTTTAAGCAAAGCACAGGCGAAATTACAAATTACTCGCTAAGTAATGTCTCAGCAGTGGAATTTTTCTTTGTTGGCCAGTGTCGTTAAGATCTTGTTAACATTTTGTAAGTTTGACAGCTTGTCAGCGATGTTACATGATTACAGACTTGTTTTTATAAATCTATGGAGTTGTGCGATAGTAAAATCTTTGCGGCAGAATATTTATGTTCGTTTTATGAAATTATCCGTGGTCAATAATTTCAATAAAGTTATCAAAATAGTTATTATGTTTTAAATCGGTTTGTTCGTTTAAAATTTGTTCTGGATATTTGCGGGTGTGTATATAGATTTCTATCTCATCCAGAAAGTTCAATATTGGGCCTCTTGGTACTATGTGGAGAATTCGCATCGAATTTTATTTTATTTTTTAAGGAACCATCCCGGCGACTAAAGGGAGGTGTGGGGTCAGAGTAGGCAGGGGTCGCAACCCGAGGCCTGGCCAACATGTCCCATTACGGTCCTCCATGAATGCGTAGAGAACGGGGAGTAGAGGTACAATGAGCATCGTTTATTTATGTATTTTTCTTTTTGTTCTTTGTTTTATTTTTATTTATTTATTTTTGTCAATAATACCACCGAGAATACCAGGAAACCGGCGTCACGCAAGGAGGAGGGCGCAGTAAGACGTCAGACAAAATAAGACTATCAACGTATAGTTATTCCGAGAAGAACATTCCAATTATCAGTGAATGTATCGGTTGTAACTGTGGAAGAGGCGGGGATCAACTCTTCTCGACAGGAACGCCCCAGCTCTGGGGTTGGTTAAGGAAGACACTGCAGAGGAAATTGGAGAAAAATTGCCTGTATTTTGGATTGCACACAGCTGCACAATGGCGTTCATTACGGAACTGCTGAATGTCAAGGATACTTTTCTCACCATTAACCACTTGACCACCAAGAACGTTTAACGTAAGGGCCCATATGCACGAATATATAAGATACATAATAGACTCTTAAAACTTTTCTTGTGATTTTCTCAGGACTGCCAGAGTAGTGCACCTTATCGCTTTCACATTATGTTGTTTTAACGGCCTGCTAAAGGTGTACAACGTCTGAAGTAAATCTGTGGGCCCTTGTTAGCGTCGACCTTTTTTTTCCTTATGCCACGTGTCTCGTGACCGCTAGTGTCAGGCTCTCACACTACAACAAGAATTTCAAGCCATCCTTTATACTGATTTTTCTCATGGTTTTGTTAGAACGCCAATTGTACAAGGTGTTTCTAAATGAATATCGGGGTTTTAACGCTTTATAATATTTATTATATTAAACTTACAGTTATAAATGATATGTCAAATGAAAGAGCAAAAACATGGTTCAAATGGCTCTGAGCACTATGGGACTCAACATCTGAGGTCATCAGTCCCCTAGAACTTAGAACTAATTAAACCTAACTAACCTAAGGACATCACACACATCCATGCCCGAGGCAGGATTCGAACCTGCGACCGTAGCAGTCACGCGGTTCCGGACTGACGTGCCTAGAACCGCACGGCCACCGCGGCCGGCATGAAAGAGCAACTGAAACGTCCCCTTAGAAGAATTGTACACGACTGTGCTTTAACTGACACACAATATTTTTTAGCGCAACGCAATCTGACTATCAAAAATCCCTACAAAAGAATGGCCCTGACTAACATTAACCTATACGTTTCACAAATCACTTACCTCACCAAAAATCTTCGTTACTCGAACTACTGCAATACAGCGAGCGCCACTACTGCCAGCTAAATAAAAGATTCTAACTACGAAAGGCACTAACTACTGATAAGCATAGTTAGCAAATGAAAGATTTTAATAGAGAACAAAGACTGTATTTACCTTAATAGTGTTGAAAAATCATAATATACATAACAGATCATGACATCCAGTCTTTGAAATTTCCAAACTCCGTCATCTCTCTCCCCACATCCACCACTGCTGGCGGCTCACCTCCAACTGCGCAACGCTACGCGCTGTTCACATCCAGCTGCTGCTACCAAACACTACAATGGCAGACAACGATGCAAACTAGCCACAGACTGCACACAGCACAGCCAGTGAGTTTCATACAGAGCGCTACGTAACGTTGCCACTAAGAAAACATAAACAGCCTACTTACATAGCCCCCACGCTCCCCACAAAAAATTTTACAAATTGTTTTGGGCACTGGGCAATACATATTTGTTAAAATTTTTCATAATCGTAATTACAATAACAAAGAAATCAAATGCACACACTTATTGATACAATGTTGGTCAAAAGCTAAAATTTTCTCACAGTCCATAAAGATAGTCCTGATCATTCATCAAAATAGTAATTACAGTTTTTTTATTAACAATGCATTGGTGTCTGAAACATGTTCCTCAGTGCTTTTCGGCAGTGAATTTGCACCGGCAACATTCACATTTTGACAAACGGAAAATGTGTCTTGACTCATTTGAGAAAACGGTGAGAACCCAAAACCTGAGTCTACAGTATTTGCAATATTGTGTTCTGTCATTCCCGATTCCTGAGGCGAGCTGTTGCCGACCGATCGATCGATAATGCTTCCCTGTTCACTACCTGTTTCACTGTCTACACCATTATTTGCCGCCCGCTCCATTTCCCTATGCACAGTTACCAAATTACTATTTTGAACATTAGTAAATTCATTACTCGGCGGCGCTGATAAGCTACGCTCGTCGTCACTATTATTTCTCAGTTTACTTTGGAGCCTAGTGTTACGTTTTTCACACGCCATTATTATCACAATATTTCACACGATAACACAGAAAAGCACAATTTGAAGAGCAAAATAAGATAACACATTAACATAGAAATGGAAATAATGTCTACTTAAATACTTGGTGCAAATCTACATGCATGTCACAACTGTTTTACTGTACAACAATGAAAGACTGCAACTACAAAGGAGATTCTCTCTACAATTACGCGCTAGCAATAAACTAAATCTACGCTAATTTCACAAACTACAAGGAAAAAATCAGAAGATTCCAGTGAGGTATCCTAGGCTAAGGGTCGACATATGAAACGTCCCCTTAGAAAAATTATACATGACTGTGCTTAAACTGACACACAATATGTTTTAGCGCAACGCAATCTGACTATCAAAAATCCCTACAAAAGAATGGCCCTGACTAACATTAACCTATACGTTTCACAAATCACTTACCTCACCAAAAATCTTCGTTACTCGAACTACTGCAATACAGCGAGCGCCACTACTGCCAGCTAAATAAAAGATTCTAACTACGAAAGGCACTAACTACTGATAAGCATAGTTAGCAAATGAAAGATTTTAATAGAGAACAAAGACTGTATTTACCTTAATAGTGTTGAAAAATCATAATATACATAACAGATCATGACATCCAGTCTTTGAAATTTCCAAACTCCGTCATCTCTCTCCCCACATCCACCACTGCTGGCGGCTCACCTCCAACTGCGCAACGCTACGCGCTGTTCACATCCAGCTGCTGCTACCAAACACTACAATGGCAGACAACGATGCAAACTAGCCACAGACTGCACACAGCACAGCCAGTGAGTTTCATACAGAGCGCTACGTAACGTTGCCACTAAGAAAACATAAACAGCCTACTTACATAGCCCCCACGCTCCCCACAAAAAATTTTATAAATTGTTTTGGGCACTGGGCAATACATATTTGTTAAAATTTTTCATAATCGTAATTACAATAACAAAGAAATCAAATGCACACACTTATTGATACAATGTTGGTCAAAAGCTAAAATTTTCTCACAGTCCATAAAGATAGTCCTGATCATTCATCAAAATAGTAATTACAGTTTTTTTTATTAACAATGCATTGGTGTCTGAAACATGTTCCTCAGTGCTTTTCGGCAGTGAATTTGCACCGGCAACATTCACATTTTGACAAACGGAAAATGTGTCTTGACTCATTTGAGAAAACGGTGAGAACCCAAAACCTGAGTCTACAGTATTTGCAATATTGTGTTCTGTCATTCCCGATTCCTGAGGCGAGCTGTTGCCGACCGATCGATCGATAATGCTTCCCTGTTCACTACCTGTTTCACTGTCTACACCATTATTTGCCGCCCGCTCCATTTCCCTATGCACAGTTACCAAATTACTATTTTGAACATTAGTAAATTCATTACTCGGCGGCGCTGATAAGCTACGCTCGTCGTCACTATTATTTCTCAGTTTACTTTGGAGCCTAGTGTTACGTTTTTCACACGCCATTATTATCACAATATTTCACACGATAACACAGAAAAGCACAATTTGAAGAGCAAAATAAGATAACACATTAACATAGAAATGGAAATAATGTCTACTTAAATACTTGGTGCAAATCTACATGCATGTCACAACTGTTTTACTGTACAACAATGAAAGACTGCAACTACAAAGGAGATTCTCTCTACAATTACGCGCTAGCAATAAACTAAATCTACGCTAATTTCACAAACTACAAGGAAAAAATCAGAAGATTCCAGTGAGGTATCCTAGGCTAAGGGTCGACATATGAAACGTCCCCTTAGAAAAATTATACATGACTGTGCTTAAACTGACACACAATATGTTTTAGCGCAACGCAATCTGACTATCAAAAATCCCTACAAAAGAATGGCCCTGACTAACATTAACCTATACGTTTCACAAATCACTTACCTCACCAAAAATCTTCGTTACTCGAACTACTGCAATACAGCGAGCGCCACTACTGCCAGCTAAATAAAAGATTCAAACTACGAAAGGCACTAACTACTGATAGGCATAGTTAGCAAATGAAAGATTTTAATAGAGAACAAAGACTGTATTTACCTTAATAGTGTTGAAAAATCATAATATACATAACAGATCATGACATCCAGTCTTAGAAATTTCCAAACTCCGCCATCTCTCTCCCCACATCCACCACTGCTGGCGGCTCACCTCCAACTGCGCAACGCTACGTGCTGTTCACAGCCAGCTGCCGCTACCAAACACTACAATGGCAGACAACAATGCAAACTAGCCACAGACTGCACACGGCACAGCCAGTGATTTTCATACAGAGCGCTACGTAACGTTGCCACCAAGAAAACATAAACAGCCTACTTACATACTCAAACAGTTTTACCAAGAACCTTATAAATGTTCAATGTGAGCACCATGTATCATATGGCACACATCAAGTCTATAGCCGAGTTTTTCCCAAATGTTGATAAGTGTGTCTTCAGTGATTGTAGCAATAGCTGCTTCAATCCAGTTTCTTAATTCAGGAAGGTCTGCTGGTAGCGGAGGCACGTACACACGATCCCTGATGAAGCCCCAAAGGAAAAAATCGCATGGCGTTAGGTCGGGTGAACGTGGAGGCCATGCAAAGCAAGCCCTGTCACTGGGCCCCTTGTGGCCTAACCAGCACTTGGGTGCAGTGAAGTCCAATCGTGTACTTCGCTATGCCAGTGAGGTGGCCCGCCATATTGCTGGAAAATGAAGTTCTCTGGCTCCACTTCTTCCAACTGAGGGAAGAGCCATTGCTCTGATGTATCAAGGTAATAAGTGCCAGTTACAGTAGGTTCACCAAAAAAGAAAGGCCTATAAACTGTCCGCTGGGATACAGCACAGAAAACAGTCACTGTAGGAGAATCTCGTTGCATTTGTATCACCTCGTGAGGCTCACAACCGAACTTCAGCCAGAACGCACGTTGCACACTAACTACAAATTCGGTCTTTGCAAACTTCAAAACACAAAACGCTTTCTGTTTGCTAGTCGCCATCTTCGCTACTACCGCTGTCTAGCGGATTGCGGCGGTAACATTGCGCGCTGCGCATGCGCACTGGTGCCAAACACAACTGTTTGAGTTGCTCTTTCATTTGACATATGATTTGTAAATGTAATTTTAGTTTAATAATTATTATAAAGCCTAAAAACCCCGATATTAATTTACAAACACTCTGTATTTTACGTTTTTGTTGTATATCCTAATGGCCGTGACTAGCAAAACAACAAATAGTCTAATCTCTGTGCTGAACTCTGGCTGAAATTGTTCGCCCACTATGACGAACTGACGAAAACCGCGGAGCGAATTCGTCATCTGGCAAAGTGCGCGCTCTTCTTTACTGCCATCAGTGACTACGGATGCTGCAGCACCTAATCTTGCAGTTATGAAACAAAATACAGTTCTGTAGCACAGACAGTGTAATGCGTAAAAGAGGGAAGCCTCGTGACCTTTAAAGGTCGTCATAATACGCAACCCACGCCGCACCTGCTGCAACCAGCTGCAAATCATTTAAATTGGCGGCACTTAACGTGACGGGGAGGGGGAGAGGCGGTGTGAATGAACTGCAGTAACAACAGAAGAGGGGGTAATAGCGAGACCAGAACACGCCAGATGGGAGGTATTATAGCTTTTTGTCTCAGTCGTGCGCTAGCGTTTCACTCAATAGTTTACCTGTGTTTTTAGGCGTAATACCTGTAGTTAATACTTGCACGTTTAGCACGTATTCAACGGATATACGCGTTATGTCACCAAGAATACTGTAGAATTATCGTTTCCGAGTGAACAAATGCCACGTGCCTGGAGAAGAACTCGACCTAGACAGTAGATTAGCTCTCTTATTGAGCTTTCACCGCTTGTCCAGAACACAACTGAAATGTTTCTCTGTAGGTCTCACATAATTTTAGATTAATTTGTTTGTTTGCAACCACTTAATTCCAAGTGAACTGATAAATATCGCTGCTCTTTGTAATTTTTTTGGAGATTCTAGACGCCTCACACTGACTGGCTGGTATTTCCGATTTTTATATACGCTCTCAACACAAACAAGATCTAAGTATGCGTTCTCTTTTATGTTCTCGTAACACTCATTCTAAGGGAAAGAATAGTAACCTAGAATATTAATTGCAAATGTTCATTCGTATCTAGTTGTATTCAAAATAACCCTTGAGTCTTCGTTTAATGGTGGTTATTTTTGGAGAATTCGAAAAGGTTTAAGTATTACGCATGTCCATGAATATAGCAGGTGAGACAGAGTGTGAATGGCTAGTAACACTGTGAAACCCATTTCTATATTTATTTGTGACCACTTAGACCTCATCTGTACCATCATGGTTGAAACTTAATTTTCCTGTACCATCACGGTTGAAATTTAATTTTCCTCGGGTTATAATACCTGTACCTACAGGTGAGGCTGTTAAGCTCATTGATAAGAAACCGATATGAATTACTGAGCCGGAAAAATAATTCTCTTTGTGGAAGAGATGGCACTTGCCGAAAAGAGGTCACCCGATATAGAATGGTGGTAGATTGACTTTCTCGTCGAAACACAGATTGAGGAGTGAAGCCAGAAAGTTTATTTAAGGGCTCCGGAAAATCTCAAAATCATGAAAAGTTCAATTTTTACTTTTTTGCGTTTTCTGAATCTGCAGACTATTACCTTTTAATAGATATATAATTTATTCAATTCCGAAGACTACAACTATTTTTAAATTTTTTTTGAAATGTGTTCTACATGGGCGTGACCCACTGTGGCGCTGTTAAACTACTGTCAAATTGTGTTATTATTAACGTCCATGTCCATCAGGTACATTTTAGTGATGTGAGATAAAGTATGTGTTGTGGCTAACCTGTGATGGTTCAATTTATATCGCTGGTGTGATTGTCGATTGTTTCATGTTTATTTACTCTGTCGTTATCTCGAAAATATTCGTAATTAATTCTGTTTCTTGAGTCTCTGTTTTGTTGAAGTATAATAATGAGTAAAAGTAAAGTTGCTGTTGCGACTTTCAATGATGGCAACATTGTAAGGTGCAAGGTATTTAGAAATATGGGAATAAAGATAGGTTCTAACATGGTACGAGCGATGCTTGCTTTAGACAAGGAACGCCTTCGGGCTGCAGACAGGGCTGTAAAGAGTCTAGAAATACAAGCAAGAGTAAACAGGAGGAGGAACAAGAGGAAGCTGGAGGAGGAGTTTGCAGAGGATGAAGATAATCCATCCTATGGACCTGGAATGCACTAAAAAGTTAATCCAATCTATGTCGCTCGATTCCCAAAACTTTTATTTTCTCATACTAATTACATGTTTTCAAACTTTCAGTAAATGTTACACAGTACCTTCTGCATAATTTAACACAGCCTTTTTCCAAAAAACTGTATATTTTTGAATATATAAATAAAAAATTGCAAAAAAATGTGAATTTTCATTACAATTGAAAAAAATCATCTTTAATAACTGAACTAAAATTTTGTAAAATCCCTGTGTTGAGTTGTAGCCCATATACCAATAAATAATCTGTAAAAAGTTCAACTTCCTACCTCAAATACTTTGTGAGGAAAGATGTAATTTATAAGCGTTATTTTAACATTGCAAGTATAGGGCGTTCCGGAGCCCCTTAAGCAGTAAAGGGCAATTATTTGATGGCACGATTACGTGTGCGCCACGTAATAGTGAACAATGCACAAAATAAGCCGTGTCTACGCTCGCAAGATACCAGTCAGTAGACGTATGTGGAATATCTGTCAAAGTGACTCAGATTTATATATGAGAAAGACGAGTCAACAGCACAGTCAGAGAGAACGAATTTCGGGATAGATCTGGTTCGTAACAGAACTATTTTATCTTAATCAGCATAACAGTAGACATTCATTCCCTCCACATCGTTCTTTTTATAGTACTGAGACATTTAAGACTATATACATTGATAGTACCACAAGGAAGGAGCAGCTCAGGCAAGTGGTGTAGGACACTGAGCATCTAGGCCAGTTACATGTCGCCATTGCTGTTTATGCCTGTCATGGATGGCACGACGACGAACTCCAGAAATATCTTGCACAGCTTTTGGCCTTAGCTTTTGCTAATGAACTTGTAATCTGCGGAGAAACAAAGCTGGAAGTACCGGATGATTATAATTAAAGTGACTGTGTTCCGAACGCTGCAGCGCGAGCTGTATACGTTACAGGATGCTGAAAAATCGTAGGTATGTTCATTAATCGGTGCGCTCGTGGAGTATGCTGAAAAACTGATGTTCCACTTTTTGCCACCGGAGGAAAATACGCTGCTGTAAGCAGTCAGAATATGGAATGTTTCCTGTTTTGACTTAAGTATGCTCTTTGTCGCAAGGCGATGGTTGCGGAGAGCCCAATGTCAATCAATGAGCTATGGAATACGAAAAAGAAATTTGAAAAAAAAAATCGTTGAATTAGGTGGTACAGGAGCTGGGTCGCGGGAATTTTCTCTCCCCTGGTTCAACAGCTCAAAAGATTTTGCAGCGAATTTTACACTGATACCCCTACAATATTCACAATGTGCGCCAAATGAAGCCGCAAATGAGGCTACAAGGCTATGACTTTGCCATTCGTTTTTTGGCACGCGTGGAAATGGATATGGCTGGGGAACAATCTTTGCACGGACGAGGGACAATTTACTCTGCACGGCGCCGCGAAAGCACAGAACTGAGGCATATGGGGTTCCGGTACAGACATGTAGTGCAGGTACATCCACTACACTCAGCTTATGTGACTGTATAGTGAGGATTCACAAGTTCCTTCATTCTCGATCCACGAAGGAGATAACGCCTCGGCTGGCTGTTAGGTGTACAGTGACAGCTCCACATTAGAACGACCTCCTTGTGCAACACATAGTTTCAGCTTTGCAGGAACCCAATTGTGTCCACACCATTATTTTAAGGCAAGATGGGGCGACATCTCGTTTCGCTTGTCAGGTGAAAGTTTTGCTTCGAGAAACCTTCGATATGGAACACGTCATCTCTAGACACGTTCATGCCGTGTGGCCTTTCAGATCACCCAATCTTAATGCATGTGATGTATGGTTGTGGGGATATCTGAAAGATCGTGTCTATCAGAAATGTATCTGGACACTTTCTGATCTAAAGGAAAGCATACGATGATTTGTCGCTCTGATTATGCAGGATATGCTGCAAGCAGCTGTCGATCATGACATGTTACGGATACAGCATTTCGCTGAGTCGGAAAATCATATTGAACACATTTGACCATATCTTTAAAAAAGTGCCAGAACCACTGTTATCGTGTTTTTGAGCGTTCCTCCCTTTTTTCTGCACCTACAACACATTATTACTTCTTACAGCGCCGAATTTTCACCTGGTGGAAATAATAATTTTTTCAGCATACTGCACGAGCGCACCGGTGAATGAACATACCAGCCATGTATCTGCGCCTTGCGATATACACACTATGTGATCAAAAGTATCCGGACACCCCCAAAAACATACGTTTTTCATATTAGGTGCATTGTGCTGCCACCTACTGCCAGATACTTCATATCAGCGATCTCAGTAGTCATAATGTCAAAATCTGGCGCTCCACGGAACTCATGGACTTCGACGTGGTCAGGTAATTGGGGGTCACTTGTGTGATACGTCTGTACGCGAGATTTCGACACTCCTAAACATCCCTAGGTCCACTGTTTCTGATGCGACAGTGAATCGGAAACTTGAAGGGACACGTACAGTACAAAAGCGTACAGGCCGACGTGGTCTGTTGACTGACAGAGACAGCTGACAGTTGAAGAGTGTCGTAATGTGTAATAGGTAGACATCTATCCAGACCATCAAATGTTTTTTATTCCTATCTTTGATCATAATATCATTTCTTTTGACGATGACCGGTTTAAGTCAGTAATGACCATCCTCAAATCTACAATATAAAAGTATATACACCTAGTGAGCAGTGTGTCTTTCAACACAATACAGCGTTACGTATCCAGACCATCACACAGGAATTCCAAACTGCATCGAGATCCACTGCAAGTTCTAGGACTGTTAGGTGTAACGTGAGAAAACTTGGATTTCATGGTCGAGCGGCTCCTCGTAAGTCACACATCACGCCAGTAAATGCCAAACGACGCCTCGCTTGGTGTAAGGAGCGTAAACAGTGTACGATTGAACACTGGAAAAACGTTGTGTGGAGTGACGAATCACGGTACACAATGTGGCAATCCGATGGCAGGGTGTGGGTATGGTGAATGCCCTGTGAACGTCATCTGCCAGCGTTTGTAGTGCCAACTGTACAATTCGGAGATGCTGGTGTTATGGTGTGGTCATGTTTTTCATGTTGTTTTACGTGGCACTATCATAGCATAGGCCTACATTGATGTTTTAAGTACCTTCGTGCTTCCCACTGTCGAAAAGCGATTCGGGGATGGCGACTTCATCTTTCAACACAATCGAGCACCTGTTCGTAATGCACGGCCAGTGACAGAGTGGTTACACGACAATAACATCCCTGTAGAGGACTGGCCTACACAAGAGTCCTGACCTGAATCCTATAGAACACCTCTGGGATGTTTTGGAACGCCGACTTTGTGCCAGGCCTCACCGACCGACATCGATACCTCTCCTCAGTGCAGCACTCCGTGAAGAATGGGCTGACATTCCACAAGCAACCTTCCAGCACCTGATTGAACATATGCCAGCGAGAGTGGAAGCTGTCATCAAGGCTAAGGGTGGGCCATCACCATATTGAATTCCAGCATTACCGATGGAGTACGCCACGAACTTGTAAGCCATTTTCAGCCAGGTGTCCGGACACTTTTGATCACATAGTGTATAGCACGCACTGCAGTACTCGTTGAACGCTGTCAGTTTAATTGTAACCACCCGGTAGAACAGAAGCTGGAAAAATGGATGATTTAATTAATAATGCAGAGAAAACCGATTTGGCTTCTTTAGTCTTGTGTCATTAAAATGACTGAATATAATTTGAAAGTACTTCCTTTTCTCATTTATAAATATTTGGCATAGCATACCCTACTGTCAAAAAATAAGTTTCGTAAAATTTGCACTGTCACGTATTGCATTTTTGTGTGAACAATAATTAATAATTTTGGGAAGAGAATCAAAAACTAATTTGCTGAAATAGTGACTTAAAAGACATAATATGAAAACGCAAAGTGCCGCGCCGTGATTTATTTGAGCTCATCATTCTGTCCGTGCACCTAGAGCGGAGTCAAGTTATCCATTGGAAAATAGCAATTTTTTGTAGGGAGGGCCCAACTGAACATTTTTGACAGAATGCTGCGAACAGTTTTCTACTAGCACTCGCATAATTTCATGTAAGTTGAAATGTGCGTTTCTGTAATGAGGCATTTTTAAATTACGCAACAGTAAGTCAAAAAATGGCTCTGAGCACTATGGGACTTAACATCTGTGGTCATCAGTCCCCTAGAACTTAGAACTACTTAAACCTAACTAACCTAAGGACATCACACACATCCATGCCCGAGGCAGGATTCGAACCTGCGACCGTAGCAGCTGCGCGGTTCCGGACTGCGCGCCTAGAACCGCTATACCACCGCGGCCGGCAAAACAGTAAGTCATTCTGACATTTTTATGAATCATTTCTGCAATCTAATCCACAGACAGTCAGATGCACTTCTGATTAATTAAAATCACATTATTAAAAACGAAATTTGCACAAATAATTTGACGTTCAAGAGTAGGGTAGCTACGCCGAGTCTATATCTGAATCTGTAATCAGAATTTGGAAGTCAGACAATTTTCAGATTATTAGCGAGAGATACATTTATGCAGAGTTTCAGTACACAACCAACAACAAACTGACAAGTTTCGCTGTCTGTTGTATGGTACCAGCACAATAAGATGGGTCGACGTGACAGATTGACGGAAAGGAGCTATCGTGTTTGGACGTGCCCATGATCTCACCGTGGCTGAGTGAGCCAAATTTGTTGGTCCATCGAGAAGGAGTATCCAGAATGCCTATAATAAAGAGCATGGCCGTAAAAATATCCTAACCGACAGGGACAGTAGATGACTGACACACCTTGTCACTGACATTCAGTTTCAAACCTGACAGGAATTCTTGCTGTCAGTGTATGGAGGTCTGTCATAATCAGTTCCTAAGCGAACATCGCCAAGGGAACTGAATGCAATCGATACCCGAAGTCGGGTGGCACGCTCGCAGCTTTACATAAGAGCTGCACGTCTTCAGTGGGTTAAATTATACAGAAACTGGTTGATATCTGACTGGAGGCGTGCTGTTAGGCTGAACGGCAGCGATTTCGCCTCTTTTCAAACAATGCAGGACGTTGGGAAAGCCGGTGGCCTGATGAGGCGTTTTATCCATAGTTTGAGAGAGATGCATTTCAGGCCGGAGGTGGTTGTGTGATGATGTCTTGCCAAGCCCTTGGAAAGATTCCCGCCATATCACCGATAATTCCAGCTGCTACTTGCACGATAATACGTTCAACAACATTTTGTGCTGACTCCACTGGTGTCTCGTACACCAGGGTTTTCACGCACCCTCAGGAAAGTCAGGCCCAGCGAGTAAGAAGCCAGGCTATTGGGCCAAACGTGTCATTAAAGGGGCCATGTACCACCTTATCGAAATGAGAAGGAACAGCATCATGCTTGAGCTACGTGGGGCGACCCATGTCCAAAGGCAGCAAGTCCAACAAACCAGGTAACATCTCGCTCAGAAATACAATGTAATTGGGACCGTCAACGAACATGAGCGTGAGGTTAGCAAACTATGACGTAGTCACCAGTGAGACCTGCCCACACAGTGACAGCAAAGGGATTCTAGTGACCTAGGATGTGCAGTTCGTAATGATTTTCTTCCATCCAAACAGGCTGTATCTGGCGTTGAACATGCCGTCCCTGGTAAAGATGCATTCATCAGAAAACAGGACATAAAGGAGAACTGCCTGTAGTGATTTTATTTCAACGTACGAAGCATTTCGAGCCCCGGAATCTTATTTTCGGGTGCTTTGAAGGCCTACATCAAGTTTTTTCTCTCCATATTCAGGTTAATTCTCGTCGTGATAAGATAAGATTGGTATATTACAAAGTGGCACATTGTCAATATAAATATACAAAACTAGGACAAATCGGAAAATAAGTTACTGTTTTCAGTAGTGGATACATACACTTACCATTGTACAGCATATTTGTGAACAAAAGTCAAAACAAGTCAAAGAACTATAGATGATAACACAGTGCATTTCTACAAATACACAGGTATTATTACTTCAATGGGCTATTTATAAAATAAATATTTATGAAGTGGATGTGTGTTTTCAAATGGTTACACTATAGCTAACCACATGTACCTTAACGGACACAAAGTGACATACAAAGAAGCCTGACTATACTCCACACAGAAACCAAGCTAACACTCTTAATCTACTACAACGATTAAAAATAGTGATACATAAAGAGAAATCTTCTGAAAACATGTTTAATGAGCAGACGGAGTATAGCAGCCACAGAATTTTTCAGTAATTTAAAAGTTTATTTTTTCTTAAATGAACAAATATTTATAATGCAACCATTTGATAACATACAGCCGCATTTGACATATTCATAAATACTTGTTGCAAATGATATCTACATGTAATTAATAACTAACAGTTTTGAATCTGCTTTGAAATAATAAGAGCTGTGTATTTGTGGAAATGTAGTATCTTTACATTTTTAAATCTTTGACTTGTGTTTACTAATGTGCTTTATAACGGAATGTGTATATACATACACACATCAAAAAAACGTTTGCATCACTTCGGCTCCGAGAGTTCCGGAACCTGTACAGAAAATTGGAACAGAGATCAACATAAATATCATTCACGCCCTTTTTATTGCTCATGAAAACCACACATTCCATGTTGTACCACCATACAGCGAGACCTTCAGTTCCGGTGGTCCAGACTGCTGTACACACCGGTATCTCTAATACCCAGTAGCACGTCCTCTAGCATTGATGCATGCCTGTTTTCGTCGTGGCATACTGTCCACAAGTTAATCAAGGCACTGTTGGTCCAGATTGTCCTACTCCTCAAAGGCGTTTCGGCGTCAATCCCTCAGAGTGGTTGGTGGGTCACGTCGACCATAAATAGCGCTTTTTATCTATCCTAGGCATGTTCGATAGGGTTCATGTCTGGAGAATATGCTGCACAGTTTGAGTCATAACACGACGTCCTGTGGCTGCACGAAAAGCATTAGTCGAGTGATGTCGTTAACTCGGAGGAAGTTATTCACAAAATGGGCACG
Organism: Schistocerca cancellata; assembly: GCF_023864275.1. Taxonomy (NCBI): domain Eukaryota; kingdom Metazoa; phylum Arthropoda; class Insecta; order Orthoptera; family Acrididae; genus Schistocerca; species Schistocerca cancellata. Next base: position 809,614,284 of record NC_064626.1, on the reverse strand, counting down.
ATTGTGGCGCGACTTGTCCATGAAGACGAATGCCTTGCCAGTATGCTGCCGATATGGTTGCACTATCGGTCGGAGGGTGGCATTCACGTGTCGTACAGCCGTTACGGCGCCTTCCATGATTACCAGCGTCGTACGTCGGCCCCACATAATGCCACCCCAAAATAGCAGGGAACCTCCACCTTGCTGCACTCGCTGGTCAGTGTGTCTAAGGCGTTCAACCTGACCGGGTTGCCTCCGAACACGTCTCCGACGATTGTCTGGTTGCAGGCATATCCGACACTCATCAGTGAAGAGAACGTGATTCCAATCCTGAGCAGTCCATTCGGCATGTTGTTGGACCCATCTGTACCACGCTGCGTGGTGTCGTGGTTGCAAAGAGGGACCTCGCCATGGACGTCGAGAGTGAAGTTGTGCATCATGCAATCTATTGCACACAGTCTGAGTCGTAACACGACGTCCTGTGGCTGCACGAAAACCATTATTTAACGTGGTGCCGTTGCTTTCAGGGTTCCTCCGAGCCACATTCCGCAGGTAGCGGTCATCCATTGCAGTAGTAGGCCTTGGGCGGCCTGGGCGAGGCATGTCATCGACAGTTCTTGTCTCTCCTTATCTCCTGTATGTACGAACAATATCGTTTTGGTTCACTCCGAGACGCCTGGATACTTCCGTCGCTGAGAGCGCTTCCTGGCACAAAGTAAGAATGCGGACGCGATCGAACCGCGGTACTGACCGTCTAGACATCGTTGAACTACAGACAACACGAGCCATGTACCTCCTTCTTGGTGGAATGACTGGAACTGTTCGGCTGTCGGACCCCCTCCGTCTAATAGGCGCTGCTCATGCATAGTTGTTTACATCTTTGGGCGGGTTTAGTGACATCTCTGAACAGTCAAAGGGACTGTGTCTGTGATACGACATCCACAGTCAACGCCTACCTTCCAGAGTTCTGGGAACCGGAGTGATGCAAACCTTTTTTTGATGTGTGTACATTAACATGTCTACTCATACTTCTCTTGAAATCCATGTGTCCACTACTGAAAATGGTGAGGTATGTTTCGATTTGTCTTAGTTCTGTGTATTTATATTCACAATGTGCCACTTTGTAATATACCAATGTCATCCTACAAGGATCAGAGTTAACGAGAAATTTGGGAAAAACATTGATGCAGATAGACAAAGCACCTGAAGATGAGCCCCCAGAGAGCTCGATATGAATGGATTGTGACTGATGGCGGTTGTTCTTTATTTCAGGAAAGTAATAAGGTAACGAATGAAACACTGACAGCAATGGATAAAATTAAGAGAACAGGATATAATAGGAAATGAAGACCCAGCCTATTTTGGACGAGGAGCGATCGACAAAAGTTGACATGACATGGAAAGTCGTCGTGAGTCATCACATGAGCCTACAAGTTGTAGAAGTGTTCACCGTGCAGTGCGTGCCGCACTGCCATGTGGTTCACACCTATTGTTCCTATTGCAGGTAAGATGCAAGTTGAAGACTACTCTGCAGAACGCTGACGCACCAGACTTTAGTGCGTGCATATCCGTGGGCGTCCAGGGTTGCCACCGTTAGGATGTAAGCTGCCCGTTCTAGGTAAATGTCTCTCCAGCTTTGCAGACATGGAGTGAGCTGGAGGCGCGTGTTGTGGTTACTTCCTTCATAGAATCTGCAAGCCTATCTTGCATTCCTCTGTGTCTCCCTGTACACGAGACGCATATCGGTGTCCTCTGCAATTGTGTACACGATCGCCATTGTTCATTCTCGCTTTACGACAGCCACAGAAAAACTACATTTAGTATGAAAGTACGGGACACTGCTGTACTTTACTGTTATCTACGCAAGACTGTGGAGTTCCGTGTGTGTGTCACGTAACACCACTCCGACCTCACAGTGCGCACACTACTGCTTGTCTGCGTTGTTTTGTTTACCTACAGCCCCGTTTCTGAGACTTTAGTGCGTTCCTTCACATGTCAAAGAAGCTAGCGCGCAAACGAAGGGTTTTTGAACATACGTTTCTTAGCAAAATAAATGCTGACACGGTACCCATCTACCAACCACTATGCCTTTCTTGATAAGCACTATACAGCTCGAATGTACTGCGGTAGCTGGTACTGTTAAATGAAAGACATAAGCGCTCATTTCTGAACAGCCAAAGCGGACACAGATACCCTCATTCACAAATGACAACGTGAATTAGTGTTACTGCTATGCTGAAGAAGAGCACTCTAGTCTCCTTTTCCATGATGACAACAGCCATGTTCTCAGACCTGGACAACTACCTTCCTGCTTTGACGATCACTCAGCCACGCTGTCACACATCATTTGGCTCTCTAATCCCATTGAAAACGTCTGTGAATAGCTGTAGAAGCGGGTATACGTTGCAATCAACATACATGGCGTTTTGTACCTCTAATAGTTTAATAATTTCAGCTTGACATGAGTATTGGAACAATAGGGGTACCAGGACAAAGTACCGTTATCCAATATGGCGGCCGTGACGTCACAGACACTCCCTCAAAACGTCAATCACGATGGTGGCTGTGTCGTCACAGACACCCCCAGTGACGTCAAGATGGCGGATTTTGGTGGGAAGTTTGAATTTTGGCGGGAAGAAAGTCAATTGGGCTACCTCCACTAACCTAACCCCTCCCCAAAAAAATTAGGCCAAGTTGAAATTCCAACAGGATAATGCGTCACACCCCTGTTACCTCTACTAAGCAAGGTAAATGGCCGAAAAAAGTACTTGTATTTATTAGTTAATCAATTTCAAACAGGTAAGAAAAGGGGTTCACTATACTTTCAACTACCTAGTTACAACTACTTTTCAATGTCCAGACCACCACCTCTTCCTAGTAACCGGCACCGAGTTTGAATTCTGGCAGTAAAGAAAGGTCACTTCCGCTCTCGCTATCAACCTAAGAAAATTGGTGCAAAAAAGCTCACCACCACTAACCTAAGCCTCCAGCGTGCAATGTCTTCCTAGGGGTTGCTGGTAAAAGGACTCAGTCCGCACTAGGCTGATGGAGAGAGGAAGGGGTGTACTTTATTTATTTGGGGGCAATTTATTTAGGGATGGAGTATATGTATCACAGAACACACGCTCTGACATCCGCCACAGCATACAGATCTGCAAACTACTCCTACATAACTCATGTATAAAGCTCTGCACACACTCTTTGCTAATTGTAAACCGCCAAAAATAACGCATTGCACAGCCTACAGACATGCGAGCCACTCGTAAATAATGCAATGCATTTACGTCCAGATAGCCAAACAACTCGTTAATTGACAAAATTAGAATCCATCTAAAAGACTTTGCTTCCTAATCGTCAACTGTCGAAATCATACACCAGCCTTTATTTAAAGAATTAGAGGCAGCACCACCACCCAGTGTATTCGCCACTGAGTCCAGAGACGCTGTAGTGACGTCAGGTGTTGACGCATTCACCGTAATCTAAGATGGCGCCACCTAGTGGGTCCACCACGAGCTCCAGACCCAAGTGTCTTACAAGGGAACCTCCCCATCGCACCCCCCTCCGATTTAGTTATAAGTTGGTACAGTGGATAGGCCTTGAAAAACTGAACACAGATCAATCGAGAAAAGAGGAAGAAGTTGTGTGGAACTATAAGAAAAATTAGTAAAATATACAAACTGAGTAGTCCACGCGAAGATAGGCAACATCAAGGACAATGGGACTCTAGGAGCGCCGTGGTCCCGTGGTTAGCGAGAGCAGCTACGGAACGGGAGGTATCAGGTTCAAGTCTTCCCTCGAGTGAAAAGTTTAACTTTTTATTTTCAGTATATGTGACAAACTCTTATGTTTTCATCACTTTTTTGGGAGTGATTATCACATCCGCAAGAAAACCTAAATCGGGCAAGGTAGAAGAATCTTTTTACCCACTCGCTAAGTGTACAAGTTAGGTGGGTCGACAACATTTTCCCGTCATGTGACGCACATGCCGTCACCAGTGTCGTATAGAATATATCAGACGTGTTTTCCTGTGGAGGAATCGGTTGACCTGACCTTGCGATCAAATGTTTTCGGTTCCCATTGGAGAGGCGCGTCCTTTCGTCTACTAATCGCACGGTTTTGCGGTGCGGTCGGAAAACACAGACACTAAACTTATTACAGTGAACAGAGACGTCAATGAACGAACGGACAGATAATAACTTTGCGAAAATAAAGTAAAATTTTTAGTCGAGGGAGGACTTGAACCAAGGACCTCTCACTCCGCAGCTGCTCACGCTAACCACGGGACCACGGTGCTCCTGAACTCTTAATCTCCTTGATGTTGCCTATCTTGCGCATGAACTACTCAGTTTGTATATTTTACTATTTTTTTTCATAGTTCCACACAACTTCTTCCTGTTTTCTCCATTGATCTGTGTTCAGTTTTTCAAGGCCTATCCACTGTGCCAACTTATAACTAAATCTGAGGGGGGTGCGATGGGGAGGTTCCCTTGTTAGTACATTTCGTCGCTGCCAGAGGACGCCTCCGTGACACCAGCTGATGAAGCAAGTACTGTTATCCATAATGGTGGCAAACCGTGTGTTCTCCATGAGGTCTAGTACTCAGTACCACCAACAGAGGACGCTGTTGTCCTTTTCGTGACGTAAACCAAGATGGTGAGGGAAAATGGTGGGGAAACGACTCAGCCTGTTCTGTGCTGCTGGAGAGAGTAAGGATGGAGTGCACTCTATTTATTTTCAAACAACTTATTTAAGGATAGAGTATCTGACAGTCTACCTATCGTTCTGTAAAGGACCCTTTTTCTCAGGGATGGGATGATGTATATCTTGCTAGTATCGATATCGATAACAGGCGAAAATCGTCGAGCTTCTCGATTCTGGGACGGATGAACTGTCGAGAAACATAATTAAGTTCCTACGGAACCCTCGGTGAGCGAGTCCTGCTCGCACTTACCCGGATTTTTTTATTACTGTTATTATCTATCTTGTAAGATATACAGCTACCTTTAGTTTAGACATCAACTATCTGCGTATGGACATACCACTCAGTATCTGATCTACGAACAGCCATTTTCAAACACAAACCCACTTTAGAAAGCAGCGAAATTCCGTTGGAGAGCATTACGTCGTACAACAGTGAAAGGAGGCAGGTACGCCGTTGCAACGAGACAAGTTACTCTAACAACATTATATATACTACAGCTTCTTCTTTAACACAACACGATATTTAAAATGTAGGATTCCAAAGACGAATAACACAGTAGAGGTAATCTCAGTGAAAGTTCTTCGCCATCTGTCATTACACACGCTGTTTAGTACTGCGAGGTGTCGGGATGGAGAAGAGTTTGTACCTCTTTAATTCAGACGAATCTTGCATGAGAACGAGACATGAACTCGACCCCCTCCTTATCTACCAGCTAATTAATTATGCGCACAACAGCAACGGAAGGAAATGATGATGGACCCTGATAGTTGGTAAAATAAGGAGTGCACACTCACAATAATTTAATAAAAATCGTAATCTACTAAAAAAAAAGAGAACTTTATCATAATAAACAACAGGAAAAGGGATTCTGCCTATATCTACGAAATGATATGCGGATTAAATATTAAAATGAGATTTATTAGATATCAGAACATAAATGCACAGGATTGCGACACACACAATAGGTTAAAGGATTGGGTATACTGAAATATTTTGAGAATAAGAGTTGGCTCGAGAACAAGGGGCTCCTACTCTCTGTGATGCAATGAATTGACGATAATGACTGGAGGTCCTAATATATCGAATGTTAATCTCCCGCCTATATAGTAGTATCGCAATTAGTAGTGAGAGCTCAAATGGGATCGCATGAAGAAACAAGCCAGGTGGACTTGTAGAAAAGTGAGCGTGCATGCTGCTGAGGGATTCAGTATGAGACTGATAAGGTCCTACAATGCCGGAGCCGCATAATACTGTACCAGTACTGAAATCTGCAGCACGTCGTCGGTAGGCAGCGTCCTGATAATGCAGGCGCCGACTTCTGCCGTGCAGCAACTCTGTGTCAACCCCTGGCCTCGGAGGCTGTCCGAGAATTCTAAGTTCTTACGAAAACGAGTGACCAAGTCGCAAGACCGTCCGACTCCGAGGAAGATCAGATCCCTCATCTCCCTCTGTGATATGATGCAAGCACCGAAGCCATCATTGATCTACTCCTTACTCTCCTCGAAAACTGCGAATCATCATTCAGTTCTGATATCAAAATTCACCCACACTGTCTCAGAACATCATTTGAGCCAATAGCGACCGTTCACTCCAATTTAGAGCAGGGCTTTATGAGATCAACTAGCCTCAGTGTAAGTTGACCAATCATGCCTCTGCCATTCAGCCGAGGGCACTGAACTTGCCATTAGACCGGCTATGAAAACAACCTGCCTAGACCACCGGCCATCTGGTGCCAGACAGTCGCACCCAGCAGGGCACAGTCCACAAGCATTCTCAGAATCATGAGCACAATGCAGTCAGACGGTGCCAGTAATCTTCGTTCCGGACGCGCTGGAGCGGTAAACACATAAACTGCGGTGACACTCAGACGTCTCGCACGTCGTTTCGCCCTGCATACAACAGGCGAAACTCGACCGACGTCAGTCGTTCCGCCAGGCGCTTAAGCCTGTTGTACGAACCCCTCAGAAATCAGGGGAGTGCAGCTCCCAAACGGAAACGCTGTGTGCCGCGTCCTACGATGCTGGCTTCGCCCAGGCCACCCACGGAAGTAAAACAACATGTTCAGGAATCGAATGAAAAGTATTTTTTGAGCTCTCAGTACAAATACTCTCATTATAATAACCTTATTCGGTCTGTTACTACCGTGCAATGATACAGAACATTAATAAAATTGATGAAAATGAGAGGAGACATGCAAAAGAGGGCATGGAACCTCTCAGTACAAGTACGGTTTAGTAACCGTAGGTATTTAATATCTGAAACGAGGTAATGAGAGAAGTGCAAGCTAAGAAATGCTCGAAAAATACTTAGTCTGCGGTCGCATAAAATGCAGAGGATCTTCTGAGGAAATGACATGGTAAAACACGAATGCTTTAGTACTATAAAAACTATCTGTAAGACTTTAAACATTGATTTACTATCGTCTTTAAAGTGTACCTGTTCATTTTGAGAATAACATATGGCTGACAGCTCTAATACAGGAACCCAACCCCATATCTATAAAAGTGAATCACTTGTCATTTTTGGACAGAGTAGATCCTTTAACTGAGAATCAGATGCATTGCTTTTCTAAGAAGTCATGCAAACTTTTTCGCAGAACACGCGAATTCTAAGTCGCCAAGCGAGCGGGAATGTCTTCATGAATAAGTGACTACGTAATAGTTACTTTTTGCAAACAGCTCTATCGACCTTAGAACACCTGGGTTCTCTGAGTTAAAAGCTTTTAGCAGAATGGTCAATGATATGTAACTCATCTGTTTTTTTATGAAATTTTGGTGTATAAATCTCCCCATGAAACATGGACCTTGCCGAAGTGATGGTGGCTCTCGTGCCTCAGTGCTACAAACAGCGAACTGTAGGTACAACCACAGCAGACTAATCTGTGGCCCCTGATGAAGGGCAAGAGCCTTTTCAGTAGTTGCAGGGGAAACAGTCTGCATGAATAACTTATGTGGCCTTGTAACTTTACCCACCATGGCCTTGGTGTGCTGCTACAGTGAACGGCTGAAAGCAAAGGGAAACTACAGCCATTATTTTTTCCCAAAGGTATGGAGCTCTACTTTGTCTCTTAATGATGATGGCACCCTCCTGGGTAAAATATTCCAGCGATGAAATAGTCGTCTGGTCGGATCTCTGGGCAGGGACTAAGGAGGATGTCGCCATCAGAAAAATAAAACTGGCTTTCTTCAGATCGGAGAGGGGTTCGTTGGATCCCCTAATCAGGCATGAGGGTTAAAGAATAATACCTAACTTCAAACTATTCATTTCTATTTTTAGATATCGTGGAAATTAGTGAAGTGTCGTGGTAGGAAGAATAGGACTTCTGGTCAGGTTTGTACAATAATTTCAACACAAAAACAGAGATAATGCAGGAGTAGGCCTAATAATGAATAAGAAAAGAGGAAGGTGGTTAAGATGCTAGGAACATCCTCGTGAACGTATTATCATAGTCAAGAGAGACACGAAGCCAACAGCCACAACAGTAGTACCAATTTATATAAGCCAACAGCCACAACAGTAGTACCAATTTATATGCCAGCTTGTTCCGATATGATGAAGAGATTGAAAGAATGGACGATAAGATAAAGGAAGTTGTTGAGATAGTTAAGGGAGACGAAAATTTAATTCTGATGGTGACAGCAGTTTTGTAGTACGAAGGAAAAGGAAGAGAGGGAATAATAATAACAGGGGAAAAGGAATGAAAGAGGAAGCCGCCTGGTAGAATTTTACACATAGCGTAATTTAGTCGTCACTAAGATATAGTTTCATAACCATGAAAAAAGATTGTAAATGTTCAAGAGACTTGAGAGCAATGGAAGGTTTCAAAAAAATGGCTCTGAGCACTATGGGACTCAACATCTTAGGTCATAAGTCCCCTAGAACTTAGAACTACTTAAACCTAACTAACCTAAGGACATCACACACACCCATGCCCGAGGCAGGATTCGAACCTGCGACCGTAGCAGTCCCGCGGTTCCGGACTGCAGAGCCAGAACCGCACGGTCACCGCGGCCGGCTGGAAGGTTTCAGATCGGCTGTATAATGGTAAGACAAAGATGTCGAAACCCGGTTTTAAACTGTTGGACATAACCAGGCGCAGATGTGAATTCTGGCCATAATTTGTATGATATGATCTGCAGATCAGAACTGAAGAAATAGCAAAAACATAGGAAATTAATGAGATGGGATCTGGATAAACTGATTCATTGATTGATTAATGAAGGGATTATCGGACTAAATGTTGAGGTCACTAGTCCCATGATTTCAAAGTTACACGCAGAAGAGAGTCCACTGAAAGTGGATGGATCCTGGCAGAGGAGTCAAATTATAAAACGAGGAAATTAAAGCACACACAGTAGAAGATATAAAAGGGTAGCCCAAATCTAAAAACTGGGAAAACAGAGGGATAAAAAAGCGGTCTTTGCAAGAAGGAATGGTCATGAATCCCGGACCGAGAAAACATGAAGAGAGGCCCCAACCACAACCATCCTGACCCTGCTACAGGAGTAAAGCAAAACGTTATATCTTAAAATAAAAACCACTTTCATAGAGGAAACTGTGAACCAGTTCAACCATCCGTGAATCATATGCTAATATTAAAATTAAGGAATCTGGGAGACTATTCTTAATACAAAGTGCCAAGAGAAGGGGAATTTCCACCAATATGTGGGATACTGTCAGTCTGGCTCCACAACCACACCGTGGGAGTGGTTCGTTATGCGAGAAAAAACAATTAGTGGGCCAGGTATGATCAATAATGTAGATGGCATAAGATAGTGGACTACTCCTGAAAGGAGCAGAAGGAAGATAGCCAAACCAAAGTAGACTCCTTGATTGGGCAGAGTTTATTTCTGAGAGCAGTAGTGCACCAGAAGTCATTCCACTTTTGGGCAAAGAGAGATTTGACGTAAATACGAATATCTGCAGCTGGAATCATGAAAGGGAATGGGGGTAAGCATCTGCTTCTCTAGCCAAACGTTCAGCCAGTTGATTGGGTGGGATTCCCACATGAGTTGGGATCCAGAGAAAGACAACTGAGCAGGCGGCATGGCCAGAGGCAGAGAGAAGGTCATGGATACAGGGACCAAAGGGTGACGAGAGGAGCATCCGTCGATTACCTGCAGGCTGCTCATCGAGTCGATACACATTAAAACACTGTGGAGGGAGGCCTGGGTAACAAAAAGGAGTGTCCTGTGAATAGTTAGCACCTCTGCTGTGAATACACTACATACTGCCGTCAATAAAAGTGTTCTTAGCCAGTAGAAGACATGAGAGAGTATCCCACCTTATCTATCGTCTCAAAACCATTAGTGTAGAAGATGGTGGCACCCTGGAACTCTGCAAGGACGGAACGTACAAGACGCTGGAAAACCATAGGGGCGCCAGAGACCTTAGGACCCTGGAATAGGTCGGTCCTAATCCGTGTCTAGCCACCACTCGAGAGAGAGAGAGAGGGGAAGGGAGGTGTGGAAGGACATACACAGGGCACATTCTAGTGAGTAGAGATGAAGATGCCGACAGACGGAAGTGAAACTCATTCCAGCTGGCAATCCCACCCATGGGCAATTGTCACGAGGAAGATATATCTCGTTTGCAAAGAGGACAGGGTATATGGGATGGTCAGAGAACTGGAAAAGGCGATTGCGTAAGAAACAAGGAGTTGGCTCCGTCGTATTTGCAGAGGGGGAATTCCCACTTCTGCGAGGAGACTGTCAACGGGTCTAGTGCAAAGGGCATCAATATCCAGACGCACCCCTCAATGGTGAACGGGGTCAAGTATTTTCAGAGCAGAAGGAGCCGCTGAGCCATAAACCTACCATAATCTAGTCTGGACAAGACCAGAGCATTATAAAGGTGGAGAGAAGAAGCGTGGTCTGCGCTCCAAGATGTGTGGTCTGGGACACAGAGAGCATTATGCTTCTGCATGCACGTAGTCTTCAGGTGGCGAATATGGGCAAGCCACGTCAGCTTTTTATCAAAAATTAGGCCGAAGAAATGGGACTGTGTGACAAGATATAGGAACTGGAAGCTTAAATAACGTTTGGATCAGGGTGTACTGTGGGTCGAAGACAAAAATGCATAATTCATGGGAGACAGCTCACGCAGGTGGCACCTTGGACCTGGCCTCAGCAGATACTACCGAATGGGAGCTGCACCAGATGCAAAAATCGTCGACATACAACGACGGGGTAACCAGAGGCCCAACAGAGTTTACAAACCCATTGATGGCTATAAGGAAGAGTGTGACACTTAGCACAGAACCCTGTGGGATACCGTTCTCCTGAATCCGAGCGGTTCTTAGTGAAGTGCCATCTCGAACCTGGAACAGCTGGTGGGATAAAAATTTGTGGATACAAATCTTAAGGGGCCAGAAAGCCCCAGTTATGAAGGGTAAATAAAATATGATGGCACCAAGTCTTGTTGTATGCCTTAGGAAGGTCGAAAAAGACCGTGACAAGGTGCCAGCACAGTTAGTAAACGCCTGTCAGAATCTTGTTTCCAATCTGAGTAAATGGTCAGTTGGAGATCGTCCTTCCCAGAAGCCACACTGACACGGGTACAAAAGGCCCTGAGATTCGAGTACCCAACATAATTAGAAGCTAACCATCCTCTCAAGTAGTTTACAAAGTACGTTCGTCAGGCTAATTGGGCTGTAACCATTGAGAGACGTTGGGTTCTTCCAAGGCTTAAGGAAGTGAATAACTATACTGTCTCCCGATTACGACAGAAAATCACCTGTAAACCAAATGTGGTTGAAGACCCTGAGTAGGCACTGCCCATGGGTTACGTCCAAAAGTTGGATCATCTGGTTGTGGATGGAATCCAGGCCTGGGCCGTCTCATATGAAGAGGTAAGAGGCAGCAAGAATTCCAATTCAATGAAAGATTCATTACAGGGTTCAGTGTGGTGTGGGTTGAAACAGAGGGGGGAGGGGAAGGCTCTGTTCAGTTCTCCGTTTCTGCCAGAGAAAGGTAGTGGAATAGGGAGAGGACGCTGATGCCGTCACAAAGTGTGTCACGACGTGTTCTGCAAGGGCTGTAGATCAGTACACAGAGCACTTTGGAGGATAAGACCTTGGACAGTTGACTGTCACTGGCGGCCCAGAAACCTACCTTGGACCAAACCTGCAAGGAAGAGGTATACATCCCCAGAGGGGAAACATAGCGCTCTCACAGTCTACATCTACATTTATACTCCGCAAGCCACCCAACGGTGTCTGGCGGAGGTCACTTTATGTGCCACTGTCATTACCTCCCTTTCCTGTTCCAGTCGCGTATGGTTCGCGGGAAAAACGACTGTCTGAAAGCCTCCGTGCGCGCTCTAATCTCTCTAATTTTACATTCGTGATCTCCTCGGGAGGTATAAGTAGGGGGAAGCAATATATTCGATACCTCATTCAGAAACGCACCCTCTCTGGCGAGCAAGCTACACCGCGATGCAGAGCGCCTCTCTTGCAGAGTCTGCCACTTGAGTTTGCTAAACATCTCCGTAACGCTATCACGGTTACCAAATAACCCTGTGACGAAACGCGCCGCTCTTCTTTGGATCTTCTCTATCTCCTCCGTCAACCCGATCTGGTATGGATCCCACACTGATGAGCAATACTCAAGTATAGGTCGAACGAGTGTTTTGTAAGCCACCTCCTTTGTTGATGGACTACATTTTCTAAGGACTCTCCCAATGAATCTCAACCTGGTACCCGCCTTACCAACAATTAATTTTATATGATCATTCCACTTCAAATCGTTCCGCACGCATACTCCCAGATATTTTACAGATGTAACTGCTACCAGTGTTTGTTCCGCTATCATATAATCATACAATAAAGGATCCTTCTTTCTATGTATTCGCAATACATTACATTTGTCTATGTTAAGGGCCAGTTGCCACTCCCTGCACCAAGTGCCTATCCGCTGCAGATCTTCCTGCATTTCGCTACAATTTTCTAATGCTGCAACTTCTCTGTATATTACAGCATCATCCGCGAAAAGCCGCATGGAACTTCGGACACTATCTACTAGGTCATTTATACATATTGTGAAAAGAAATGGTCCCATAACACTCCCCTGTGGCACGCCAGAGGTTACTTTAACGTCTGTAGACGTCTCTCCATTGATAACAACATGCTGTGTTCTGTTTGCTAAAAACTCTTCAATCCAGCCACACAGCTGGTCTGATATTCCGTAGGCTCTTACTTTGTTTATCATGCGACAGTGCGGAACTGTATCGAACGCCTTCCGGAAGTCAAGAAAAATAGCATCTACCTGGGAGCCTGTATCTAATATTTTCTGGGTCTCATGAACAAATAAAGCGAGTTGGGTCTCACACGATCGCTGTTTCCGGAATCCATGTTGATTCCTACATAGTGGATTCTGGGTTTCCAAAAACGACATGATACTCGAGCAAAAAACATGTTCTAAAATTCTACAACAGATCGACGTCAGAGATATAGGTCTATAGTTTTGCGCATCTCCTCGACGACCCTTCTTGAAGACTGGGACTACCTGTGCTCTTTTCCAATCATTTGGAAGCTTCCGTTCCTCTAGAGACTTGCGGTGCATGGCTGTTAGAAGGGGGGCAAGTTCTTTCGCGTACTCTGTGTAGAATCGAATTGGTATCCCGTCAGGTCCAGTGGACTTTCCTCTGTTGAGTGATTCCAGTTGCTTTTCTATTCCTTGGACACTTATTTCGATGTCAGCCATTCTTTCGTTTGTGCGAGGATTTAGAGAAGGAACTGCAGTGCGGTCCTCCTCTGTGAAACAGCTTTTGAAAAAGGTGTTTAGTATTTCAGCTTTACGCGTGTCATCCTCTGTTTCAATGCCTTCATCATCCCGGAGTGTCTGGATATGCTGTTTCGATCCACTTACTGATTTAACGTAAGACCAGAACTTCGTAGGATTTTCTGTCAAGTCGGTACATAGAATTTTACTTTCGAATTCACTGAACGCTTCACGCATAGCCCTCCTTACGCTAACTTTGACATCGTTTAGCTTCTGTTTGTCTGAGAGGTTTTGGCTGCGTTTAAACTTTGAGTGAAGCTCTCTTTGCTTTCGCAGTAGTTTCCTAACTTTGTTGTTGTACCACGGTGGGTTTTTCCCGTCCCTCACAGTTTTACTCGGCACGTACCTGTCTAAAACGCATTTTACGATTGCCTTGAACTTTTTCCATAAACACTCAACATTGTCAGTGTCGGAACAGAAATTTTCGTTTTGATCTGTTTGATAGTCTGAAATCTGCCTTCTATTACTCTTGCTAAACAGATAAACCTTCCTCCCTTTTTTTATATTCCTATTAACTTCCATATTCAGGGATGCTGCAACGGCCTTATGATCACTGATTCCCTGTTCTGCACATACAGAGTCGAAAAGTTCGGGTCTGTTTGTTATCAGTATGTCCAAGATGTTATCTCCACGAGTCGGTTCTCTGTTTAATTGCTCGAGGTAATTTTCGGATAGTGCACTCAGTATAATGTCACTCGATGCTCTGTCCCTACCACCCGTCCTAAACATCTGAGTGTCCCATTCTATATCTGGTAAATTGAAATCTCCACCTAAGACTATAACATGCTGAGAAAATTTATGTGAAATGTATTCCAAATTTTCTCTCAGTTGTTCTGCCACTAATGCTGCTGAGTCGGGAGGTCGGTAAAAGGAGCCAATTATTAACCTAGCTCGGTTCTTGAGTGTAACCTCCACCCATAATAATTCACAGGAACTATCCACTTCTACTTCACTACAGGATAAACTACTACTAACACCGACGAACACTTCACCACCGGTTGCATGCAATCTATCCTTTCTAAACACCGTCTGTGCCTTTGCAAAAATTTCAGCAGAATTTATCTCTGGCTTCAGCCAGCTTTCTGTACCTTTTTACTCTGCTTGATAAGGTAACTAACCTTAGCATGAAGACGCTTAAAAGCGAGGAGATTGGTCTGTGAAGGGTGTCGTTTAAATCGCTGCAGCGCCCGTCGGCGATTCTGGTCGGCAACTGCTACGTCCTTGGTCCACCAATGTACTAGTCGACGACGATGGGGACCTGTAATAGGGGACAACAGTGCCAGCAGAATGAAGAATTGTGGCAGAGACGTCCTTTGTGACTGCATCAATGCAATTCTAGAGAGAGGTGTCGAAGTGGGCAACAGACGTATATAAAGGCCGATTGGCCCTGCAGAATGCCCAATATTGGGGCCTGTAGATCTAGCGGCGGCAGCGGAACGACAGAATCATCAGAAAGTGGTCATTGTCACAAAGATCATCATGGGGTGACCAATGTAGCGGAACCGCAAGAGCAGGGGAGGAGGTGGTGTGATCGATAGCAGTAAATGTGGCATGGGCAGCACTGAAGTGGGCAGGGAAACCGTCATTGACTAGTCACAAATCAAACCCCATAATAATTTGGTCAATTAAGAGACCCCTACCTGTTGGGGTTAGTGAGCATTGAAGTCCCCAAGCAGGAGAAAAGTGGACGGAAGTTGCTGTATTAACGTAGACAGTTCAACTTAAGGAAGTGGTCTTCCTGGTGGAAGGTAGACATTGCAAATGGTGACTAAAGGAGCTGTTTGCACTCTAACTGCTGTTGCTTCCAGGTTGGTATGAAGGGGTATCCAGTAACTAATGACATCAGAGCGAACCAAAGTACAGACATCTCGAGATGCTATCCCAGGGCTGGCAAGGTTCTGACAGAATGAACGATAGCCACAAAACGTTGGGGAGTGATCATCACGGAAGTGCATTTCTTGAAGAGCAAACAGATCACAGAATAGGAGGAAACAAGACGCTGTATTTCCGGTAAGCGATGACAGTATCCATTGCAATTCCACTGGATTATCATGTGGCAAAAGTCCAGGTTAGACATAAAGAAGCCAAGGGCAGGGGAGGGCAGGACACAGAGGGAATACAGACTTCTGCAAGATCCGGAACCGAAAGAGACTGGACGACCTCATTGGAACACAGATGGTGCTTCTTCTGGCCAAGTTGTGGTAGTAGGCTTCTGGCATGAGAGACACCAGGGTGGGGTGTCCCGGGGGGGAGGGGGCGAGAGCCTTATGACCAGCAGGTGCTGAAGAATGGGGGGCACTTCTCTTCTTCAGTGGAGAGGGGGAGTGGCTCGTGCAGGGTAGGCCATGGGAATTGC
Organism: Schistocerca cancellata; assembly: GCF_023864275.1. Classification (NCBI taxonomy): domain Eukaryota; kingdom Metazoa; phylum Arthropoda; class Insecta; order Orthoptera; family Acrididae; genus Schistocerca; species Schistocerca cancellata. The sequence goes on along the minus strand of NC_064626.1, from coordinate 809,598,467 downwards.
AGGGGAGAGGGAGGGGGGAGGGGTATGGGACTGTGGTAAACGAGTTAGGAGATGGAAAGGATGTAAGAAAGACAAAAATAGATGAAACTGGCACTGGATGGAATCTCGTATTTTTGGCGAGCATCAGCATAGGACAGGCAATCCAGGGACTTGTACTCTTTGGTCTTCTTCTCTTTCTTGTAAGTTGGGAAATTTGGCAGACAAGGAGAGTGGCGGTCATGACAATCGACACACAGTTGTCAGAATACAGGGGCTTCCCTCATGAAGTCGTCCTGTCCATGAGTTTGAAGTACAAAAAATAAATGAAAGGAACGAAATTAGCTACAGCTTGTCAGTAGCACGGATAGAAAACCTGAACTATATGAATATTTCAGCGCGTAGTAGCTACACCAGATGACTATAAATTATGATAACCTGACATACTTAGCCGTATATTCTACAAAGATTACCGCGTTACCTGAAAGTGGAGCGCGCGGAGGTTTGAAGCCGATCTCAGATAGTAAAAAAGAATAAACACAACCAATTGAAGATGAAATAAAAAGAGAATAAGTAGTTCTATGTCCCATAATATGATGTTTAGCAGCTGACGTCTCCAACTCTCCTAGTGTAAATGATTATGAAAAGCTAAATAGACGAAAATTCCGCCAAATAATATCCCGTTATCCACTGATTAAGTTCTGTCATCTGACAGAACGTTCGGCAAAATGCTACGACAAGTAAATGAAATCAAATCCATGGCATTAACTCATGAAGGCAATAATAAAGTTAAAATTTTATAAGATAACATTCTATGGCACAAGTACATTCAGACATTTGAGATATGAAATACGTATTACTTACTCCATCAGTATAGATTTACAGACAAACATCCAAAAAGTAATAGGATAAATTGTTACACAAAAATAACCTGCGGAAAAAATACAGTAAGGGCAAAGTATAAGAATTAAAGCATGCTTAACAGCTATCGAATAAAATCATTTACATTTAGAAAACACATTTTGCGAGATACGTCGGTAAGTTGCCAATACACGAGGGAAATTCAATAATTAGAGACACAAACTGATACTGGAAAAAACTGCGTGTTTTTACAAAATGAGACTTTCACTATTTCTTACATCATCCTCACCAATGATGAACTAGTTCTTTTTTAAGTACTATCCCACAAATTCTTCCATTCCATGCTTTGTCTTTTCGACTCTTGTTGGAAACGAAGAACCCAAGTTTCATGACACTTTAAAATCTGCTCTATAAAACAGTGATCTCTTCCAAACCGTTCTTTCAAGTATGTAGCCATTTTGAGTTTTGTTTCATTAACTCCTTCGGAACGCACCTTGCACTTGTTTTGCTGTACTTGAGCTTGTTACTGACAACGTTATCAACTGTGCCAGCATTTACTGCAAATGTTTCTGCTATATGTTCAACTGTAATACGTCGGTCTTCACGAATAATGTCGTCAACGCGGGTTTCAAGAGGGAGTTGACACTTCAACTGACCTCTCTAGACGATGATCGTCAATCACTGAGGCTTGACCATTTTTTGAACTGTTCTACCCACTGCTCAAAATATCCACCGTTCACACAACTTTCCGTATCGTAAAATCATTCAGTAAGAGAAAGCAAAAAATGGATCCCTGAACATTATTCAGCTAATGGGGAAACTTCAAGCCAACACACAATCGTTAAATACAATACCGAACTTAAAAAAAAAATTATCCGTCAAATGCTTTCAGCTTAACCCAGTGACGCCAACCTAAAGATATGAGATTATAAAACTACCCCTTCAAACTGTTTCACCTGTACGTCATTGTCTGTTTATGTACTGATTGTCCCTCGTACCTGTAAACAGTACTGGCGCCAAACGAGGTTGGCACGTGCGATAATTTATTACAGAAGTCTGCACTGGAGAATCATCCGTCACAAGCAAACATTTAAGCCAACGCTGAGTCCAGCTACGGCTAATAATCCCTCTATTTGTTCCGATGGAATATAGAGCACTGCAGCAGCACTTTACATAAAAATGGCTCTAATAATACATGCACAATTGCGGTGACAGTCTTCGGAAACATGTTAATTCATTGCGAAGCAGTTCCTTTTCATCACACACTGTTACCAAAGCCTCTACTGAACATTTCACAAATATTTAAAGGCCTCTCAGAATCTATGACTCATTTCAGAATTGTCACTGATTTCACAGCATTGCGTAATCACAAATCATTGAAATACGTGCGACGTGCTCCCATGAACAAGTAGTTTCAGTAACATGCAACCAGATTTCCAAATTTTATAGTTAATCGTATATCTACGGCTGGGTTCAACTTAAAACGATATAAATTTACTGTGACTGATGACTCTTAGATATTGATTGCTTCAATTATTTTATGGCCAGCTTAACTAGGCTGCTAGGCTACTAGCATTTCAGTGTTTATTCTCTTCAACGAAATTTATGTGAACCAATACAGTTACTACATTGTTCCCATCAAACTAGTTGACCATTACATATATTGATCAAGAATATTTTGTGGCAGTACCTCTTTCAACTTTTACATACACAACATAAGCCTACACATTTCCACACAAGCTCAAACAATCGCACTTTCAAGCTATATAGAATACAAAATAAACTGCATTCAATTGCAATAATAAAGATTAACTGTTGTTGTTCTTGTGGACTTCAGTCCGAAGACTGATTCGATGCAGCTCTCCTTGCTACTCCATTATGGAGAAGCCTCTTAATCTGCTTACTGTATTCATCTATTGGCCTCCGTCTAGAAAAAATTACCCTACACACTTCCCTCCAATATTAAATCGGTGATCCCTTGATGTCTCAGAGCGTGTTCTATCTTCAAGACAAGTTGTGCCACAAATTTCTGTTTTCCCCTGTTCTGTTCAGCACCTTCTCATAGTACCCACCTAATCTTCAGCCTTCTTCTGTAGCACCAGATTTCAAAAGGTTCATTCTCTTCTTGCCTAAACTGTTTATCGACCATGTTTCACTTCCATGCGTGACTACACTCCATATAAAAACCCTCATAAAAGACTTCCTAACACTTAAATCTACATTCAGTATCAACAATCTTCTCTTCTTCAGTCTCTTGACAGTCTACATTTCATATTCTCTCCACTTCGGTCATCATCAGTTATTTTGCTGCTCAAATAACAAAATTCATCTACTTCTTTAAGTGCTTCGTTTCGTAATAATCATATTACCGCAGCATCACCTTATTGAATCGACTACATTTAATTATCCTTGCTTTACTTTTGTTGATATTCATCTTTTATCTTCCTTTCAGGACACTGCTTATTCCGATCGGCTGCTTTCCAAGTCCTTCGCTGTCCCTGACGTAATTACAAAATCATCGTCTAACCTCAAAGCTTTTATTTTTTGTTCCTCAACTTTAATTCTTACTCCGAATTTTTCTTTCGTGTGATAATTTTAAACTGTAATTTCACTAAGCAAATCTCAAGAATTATCTCAGTTAATGTGACACGATGAGAGCTGATTTATAATTTTTTGCACCTACGCGAATCTACATGTAGATTTATATTCAGTAAAAATACATATTCATCTGCGAGCGAAACAGTATCCCATCTAGACTATAAAACGTGAACGTATGTATGTACTGCTGGTAAAGTGTTCTCTGTTTCACAGTCTAATCTCTCAGAAAGTTGTCTTGCTTAATTAATTATTCTTATGATCTCCTAGTGATACTAATTATTTTTATAATGAGCTAATTCTGTGAGAATATTGCATTAGTCTTTACTAAATGTAATATACTGTTATTATTTCTAGCCTGTTTTCAGATACGTATTATCAAGTATTCCTACCCTGGGCTGTAGACAGTCATCTGTCGATGGCTGTTGTGCTAAAAAATCACGAGGCTAACGTCGATTTTAATGTCTGCAGCAAATGGCCGGCCTCTAATTTAGTCATATTAAGTTTAAAATTATTTCATCGTAAAATTCTCCTCCGGAACGAACAAGAAATCCCAGGAAATACCGCAGGATGAGGTTTGATGTAATGTTCAGACAAAATTGAGATACCATCTGGACAAGGTGTACACGGCAGCTGAATTTTTATTTATTTAGCTTCATTTTCAAACACAAATGCGTATTATGCCCTCACACAATATATAATTCTAAATTGTCTGTAGAATCCCGAAGTTAAAGTAAAGTTTAATTTATGTCTTCGTTACAGTAACGTTTTTAGAGTTCGTACACTTCACTACTGTTTATTGACCAATAATATTACTCTGTTTTCTCATCTTCCACCCATACATCACCAGTCGGAGTCCAAACAATTTCTTATCTTCATTAAACATGACATGGTTGCTGTCCGCACTTAACAGGTCTCGGTCTCTTCCGTCCTCTCTTCTCTCTTACTAAGTTTCTTTCGCGATTTTTTAAATACATTCTTCCATCTTCCAGTCCTCTTCTTTATTGATAGACCTCCATGTCTGTCGAATAATTTAGGTATTTATTGTCATGACGAGAAGTTCACAACGGCGTCACAGCATCTCTAACCATCCATAGCGCAATGCCGTACTTCGCGTTCCCGCATTCAAAAACTCACCGGTTACTGTCCAATGTCTCAAGAATGTCCGTTGTTATTCACTCCGCTTACAGAACACAGATAATAAATACGACGTAATAGGCTTAGTACTGGCCAACATATATTCCATACGTTAACATTACACCAAATTACATAAAAAATCTTCACTAATAAGTTTCACACAACTGAGTACGTTCGTTCACATTTTACCCAAGTACAAACGAAAATCGGCAAATTAATATATCATAGCTTGATAAAGGAACCGAAGATAATTAAGCAAAATCGATACTAAGGGAGGGTGTTGTAATTTGGTATACTTTTCAAACTTGTGTATCTATCCAGATTCTTAATATAAGTTTAATATAGTTTCTAATTCCATTTCTAAATGATGGCATTCACTTTTTATGTGCTGCAAAATTTAAAAAATTCTTCGGAAAAAGTTAAGGGTTTTCCAAATATAAAAACATGTTAGAAGACACAACTTGGTCATGTACCTAGGTACAAATACTCTACTGAAATTCAAAAGCGCTGCAATTGAGAAAATCTTGGCAGTACTATATTTAGTCGTCTACCTGTTACGATGTTACTACATAAACAATCAGTAAGTGAAATCAAATTAAGCAGAAGTATTGTCAAAAACCAGTTATAAGTTTTTCATTTATAAGAATTTTTCTGTTATAAGAATTTCAGAACAGAAGCTAATAGAAGCTAACACAAATTTCTATTTTCAAGACAGGTAAAGCTGTTAAGACATTAACAGAACCCAGTTAATTTGGAAGCATGCCATGTTCGGTAATGAAAGGCTTTGTTTTCAAAGGCATAAGATGGTGCATGACCGAAGAAGTGCCGTTAACGTCGACATTTAATATAATTACACGTTGACTGTGGATATTGTATCTCAGACACAGTCCCTCTGACTGTTCAGAGATGTCATTAAGCCCGCCCAAAGATGTAAACAACCGTGCATGAGCAGCGCCTATTAGACGGAGGGGGTCCGACAGCCGATCAGTTCCAGCCGTTCCACCGGCTCATATTGTCTGTAGTTCAACCGTGTTCGCATTGTTACTTTGTGCCAGGAAGGGCTCTTAACAAGGGAAGTGTCCATGCGTCACGGAGTGAACCAAAGCGTTGTTGTTCGGACTTGGAGGAGATACAGAGAGACAGGAACTGTCGATGACATGCCTCGCTCAGGCTGCCCAAAGACTACTACTGCAGTGGATGGCCACTGCCTACTCATTGTGGCTCGGAGGAGACGTAACACCAACGCCACCATGTTGAATAATGCTTTACGTGCAGCCACAGGACGTCGTTTTACGACTCAAACTGTGCGCAATAGACTGCATGACGGCCACCTTCACTCACGACGCCCATGGTGAGGTCCCTCTTTACAACCATGACACCATGCAGCGTGGTACAGATGGCCCAATAACATACCCACTTTCTCTTCACCCATGAGTGTCGCATATGCCTCCTGTGGTGTCACCGCCAGACACCACACTTGCTAGGTGGTAGCCTTTAAATCGGCCGCGGTCCGTTAGTATACGTCGGACCCGCGTGTCGCCACTATCAGTGATTGCAGACCGAGCGCCGCCACACGGCAGGTCTAGAGAGACTTCCTAGCACTCGCCCCAGTTGTACAGCCGACTTTGCTAGCGATGGTTCACTGACAAATTACGCTCTCATTTGCCGAGACGATAGTTAGCATAGCCTTCAGCTACGTCATTTGCTACGACCTAGCAAGGCGCCATTACCAGTTATTATTGATGCTGTGAAACATGTACCATCAAGAGCGATGTTCACCAATTATGGATTAAAGTTAAGTATTACAGCAGCTACGTACTTTTTTTGCTAGTATAATTACCGCTAGAGCAACCATATCGGCAGCATACTGGCAAGGCATTCGTCTTCATGGACAAGTCGCGCCACAATCGTGCCCATTTTGTGAATAACTTCCTTCAGGATAACGACGTCGCACGACTAGAGTGGCCAGCATGTTCTCCAGATATGAACCCTATGGAACATGCCTGGGATAGATTGAAAAGGGCTGTTTATGGACAACGTGACCCACCAACCACTCTGAGGGATCTACGCTGAATCGCCGTTGAGGAGTGGGACAATCTGGACCAAACGTGCCTCGATGAACTTGTGGATATAGTACGCCACGACGAATGCAGGCATGCATCAATGCAAGAGGACGTGCTACTGGGCATTAGAGGTACCGGTGTGTGTGGTTCTCATGAGCATTAAAGAGGGCGGAAATGATTTTCTGTACAGGCTCCGGAACTCTCGGAACCGAGTTAGTGCAAAACTTTTTTTTTTGATGTGTGTGTAACTGAAGATACAAGTACACAGACGGAAAAAAGATCGCAACGCCAAGAAGGAGTTGTGCAACATAAACGAAGGTTGTAAGCCAGTTTCTGTATCTGGAAGATAATGTCTATTCAAAATCCGCACCCGTCGCATAAGAGTGGCGCTTGTAGCGACTCTATGAAGATGCAGCTCAGGATTGCTTTAAATACAAGCTGTAACAGTCTTGAGCGTTAATTACTCTTGAGACTGGATATGCTAAGTTGACGTTAGTCTAAAATGCCTTACTGCCACAACTACGCCATTATCAACACCTCCCTGAATATGAACGAAGTAATGTAATTGGGTTGCTGGGAGCTGGATGTTTCTTATGCGGTGTTGGAGAAACACTTGGCAGGAATGGTGCCGTGATTGCTGGCAGCGATGATCACGGGAATATACGGTCTCAAGACCACCGGGCTCCGGAAGACCACGTGGTTCAAAATGGTTCAAATGGCTCTGAGCACTATGGGACTTAACATCTTAGGTCATCAGTCCCCTAGAACTTAGAACTACTTAAACCTAACTAACCTAAGGACATCACACAACACCCAGCTATCACGAGGTAGAGAAAATCCCTGACCCCGCCGGGAATCGAACCCGGGAACCCGGGCGTGGGAAGCGAGAACGCTACCGCACGACCACGAGATGCGGGCAAGACCACGTGGCACTACTGAGAGGAAAGACCATCGTATTCGGCGTATACTACATCAGCAGCAGCAATTTGAGCAGCAACTGGTACTACAGTGACGCAACGAACTGTTAGAAATCTGTTACTTCAAGGGCAGCTCCGAGACAGACGTCCTGTAGCGTGCATTGCACTCACCCCAAACCATCGCCATTTGCGACTTCAGTGATGTCAAGCGAGAGCTCATTGGAGGGCACGGTGGATGCCTGTTGTGTTTTCTGATGAGAAGTGGTTCTGCCTCGGTGCCATGATGGCTAGAAGGAGGCCAGTTGAGAACCTGCACCCAACCTGTCTGATTGCTGGTTACATTGGACTTACACCTAGAATTATGGTCTGGGATGCGATTTTGTACGACAGCAGGACAACTCTCGTGGTTATCTCACGCACCCTACCTGCAAAAGTGTATGTGAGTCAGGTGATTCGACCTGAATTGCTGCCATTCATTTACAGCATTCCATAGAGTGTTTTCCAAGATGATAACGGCCAGCCACATACCGCTGTTGTAACCCAACATGCTCTACGAAACGTCGACATACTGCCTTGGCCTGCTGGAACACAAGGTATGTCTCCAATGGAGCACATATGGGACATCATTGCGAGCCAACTCCGGCTGCGTCCACGAACATCATTAACCGCATCTGTATTGACCGACCGAGTACAACAGGCGTGGAACTCCAGCAAACATACTGACACCCAGCGTCTGTACAACACAATGCATGCACATTTGCATGATCGAATTCAACATTCTGGCGATTATACCCTTTAATAATGTACCGACATTACACATTTGCAATGGCTTATCTCGCGCTTACATTAATTTGTGGTCTTGCAATGTTATTCACTTAAATATGTTTCCGACATTTCATTACTGTACATTAATTATTTTTTAGTGTTGCGATTTTTTTCCGTTAGTGTATATTATACAACACTTAAACGTGCAGAACTCGAAATATTTACAAATGCTGCAGCCTCATGTGTAGCAACAATAAAAACAGAAGAAAACTGCAGAAATTGTTTATGGCAGTCTCTAGTGTGAATTCCTTCATGTGGTTCTAAAATCAGTCACTACATTGAAGTACTGACGAAAAAACATCACGTATTCCTATGTACACCATATTCTAGCGACACTCTCCAATACAACCAGACTAGAATTTACAAGAGTCGGAAATCTCCGTCTTAGGCATTTTCAGTTGCACGCTGTTTTCCATTATGTTTAACACAATCAACGTAGGCGCAATAATGCATGAAAATTATGGCCAGGACGATTATTTGCCTTTGCTAAAGTTCCCGTTGGCTGCCAATTCTGACTGATGTTAACTTCCACCATAATGTGTTCTTGCCACATAACCGTAAAAACATTCCGTTTCTGTATGCTACCGTACAATTAGATTTTCACAAGGGACTTAGCTCACTATTCCGCTGGCAGAAAGAAGAAAACCAGATGCCAGTAGACAAGTGATAGCTCAGAGACTATGGGAACATTCACAGCAACAACGGGGTGCTTCATTTTTACTCTCGATCATTTACTACACCAATACAGGAGTCAAATATTACTGATAAATTTGTGGGAATAAGTTTCGCAAAAGTAGCCCGTCCGACCCGAAAATCACGATTCGCTATACCGAAACCTCCTTCGTGAGAAACACGATTCGGAAATTATTTTTCATTTAGCTCAGGAACTATTAACAGCCTATTTCCTCCTCCTTTTTTTTCTAAGGGCCACAGAAGTCAGATGAAGGCTTTTACGGTTCAGTAATCACAGAGAGTTCGTTGCGCGAAGCAGAGCGCGAGAAAATCGGGAAACGTGTAACGCATAATGGATAGTCAAATGAAAATGAGATAGACTATATAACGAGCATGGCGAGGGTGTTGGTATCTCAAGTAGGGATTTGTATGGATGAGCCCTCTATTGGGAATCAGAAAAGAACAGCGCTAACGTTCACGGTTATGCCATTCGTTAGATGTGCGCGACGTGAGGTCGGCGAGTAATGTGTGTGTGTGTGTGACTTCACTATGGAGGTCGAAGAGGAACAGCGAGGTGTAGGGCGGTTTTTGACTGCGGAAGGAGTGTCAGGAGGTGAAAAATCATTCCCGAATGTCTGCTGTGTACGGCGAACGCAGGAAGTCCTTGAGCATGCGCTTGCGTGGAATAAACAGTTTCGAGAGTCACTGAAAGACATCAGGCCGCCAGAAGAGGCTCATCGTGTCATTACCCTTCTGTCATTGCTGCAGTGGATGCCGCCGTCAGAAGCAACCGACGGCGGACGGTGAAGACATTTGGCTTACGTTGGGCATCAGCCACGGTATCGTTCACGACGTCATTTCGGGAAATCTTGCTACAGTGGTCTCCCCACAGCCTGATGGAAAAGCATAAATCTAATACAATGTGTACGTTACTGCAGTACCTGGAGCGTTATCATGTCGAAAAATATACTATCTTGTCCCGTACGGTCGCAGTAGATGAAACATGGCGTCATCGTTTTGAGGCGTAGAGCAAGCGTCTAGGTCAACAATGAAAACACATGGATTCACGCCGACTGAAAAAAATGCAGAGTCGAGCACACCAACTCCGAGAAAGTTCTTCTTTCACTGCAAGGGCCCGCTGCTCATTGACTTTCTGGACCAAGGCGCTACAATTGACGGACAGCGGTAAGTGGACACTTTGCAAAAACTGAAGCGCGGCATCGAGTCCAAACGCCCAGGAATGTTGACGGACCCCATTATTCTGTTGCAGGGATAACGCAGGCCCACGGGATAATGCAGGCCCACGTGTTGCCAAGGGTTGTTTCGGCCACCCTGCTGAAGTTTCGCTGGGAAGCCCTTACACACCCTCCATACAGTCCCGATATCTCCCCACGCGATTTTCATATTTTTGGAGTCCTGAAGAAAGACATTTGTGGCCGTCGATTTTTTTCGGACGATGAGGTGCACATTTGCGTACAATCACGGTTCCGTAGGCAATCGCAAACATTTTTCATTGACAGTTATGGAGATTACTTATCTACTTTCTTCTATGTGTCTCGTGTTCATTTGACTGCCCCTTATAAAAGTCAACGTTGCGGTGATTCTGGTTTATGTTTTCTGTACCCTTAGTAAGTCAACGTTGCAGTGATTCTGGTTTATGTTTTCTGTACTCTTAGTAAAGCCTGACTATTCTCTGTGTTTCACTGTCACCGTTAAGAAATAGTCTTGAACTGAGTATCGCAGAATACTAATCTGAGGTCGGCCTGTTTATTGGACATACAAAATTAGATATGAAGCAACATGTCATATGTAACAAGAACTATGACGAGAGTTCCCATTCACACTGGTCTTCAAAAAAATGGCTAATTTGTCTTTATTTAATTTCATTCTACCTTCACGTTGCAAAACGTAAATTGGACATATCTTCAGTAACACCAAAGACATTCACCTGACGGCGGTTAGTAGACACACCTACAGTGTACATGTATTGTGCGTTACAATTCGCACGTAGTCTGGTGATGTGTCCCACATTGGTCTACATTCAGGTAATGGAACGGACTATACCCCCTTTCTAATTATTGTTAATTAGTAACAGAAGTTGACGTGACTTATGTTGACCTGATATCAGTTCACGTAAGAATTTAAAAGCAGAGCAGTTACATGAGTTTAGTGCAGTACTCACTTTTTTTAAAATCTAATTGGATATCGCAGTATGCTCAACATGAGATATCCAAATCAGTTACGCTGTTATCCCTGCCGTTGGAGTTTGGTCTGGGGCGCGATTTCGTATGACAGCAGGAGCACTCTCGCGGTTATTCCACGCACCGTGACTGCAAAAGTGTGCGTCAATCAGGTGATTCGACCTGTGATGTTGCCATTCATGTACAGCATCCCATGGGGTGTTTTCCAACACATAACAATCGCCCACATAGCGCTGTTGTACCCCAACATGCTGTACAGAATGTCGACATATTGCCTTGGCCTACCCTATCACCAGATCTGTCTCCAACCAAGCACATATTGGATATCATCGGACAACAGCTCCAGCGTCATCCACGACCAGCATTAACCTTACCTATGTTGACCGATCAAGTGCAACAGTCATGGAACTTTGTCACGCAAACTAACATCTGGTACTTGTACAATGAAACACGGCACGTTTTGACGCTTGCATTCAACATTCTGGTGGTTACATCCGTTATTAATGTATAAACATTTTACATTTTTAATGGCGTATCTCGCACTTACATTAGCCTGTCATCTTGCAATGTTAATCTCTTAAAATACTTTACCTAGCCAATGAATTCCCAAAATTTCATTACTCTACATTAATTATTTTTTGGTGTTGCAGCTTTTTTCTGTCAGTGCTTTTTATTCCATAATGATGCTGAAGATTGTATTCATTCAAAATGGCAACACTTTCGCTGCTTATTACGCAAGTAGTTTTCTGGTCTCTTGTTTTTTTCACTGAATACGCGACACTCGCATCCTCTTTTCTAAGCGGACGTAATGTAGAGTGAAGTACACAAGATTTGAACATTAAAAAAGACACTGAATTATAAGTACACTCCTGGAAATGGAAAAAAGAACACATTGACACCTGTGTGTCAGACCCACCATACTTGCTCCGGACACTGTGAGAGGGCTGTACAAGAAATGATCACACGCACGGCACAGCGGACACACCAGGAACCGCGGTGTTGGCCGTCGAATGGCGCTAGCTGCGCAGCATTTGTGCACCGCCTCCGTCAGTGTCAGCCAGTTTGCCGTGGCATACGGAGCTCCATCGCAGTCTTTAACACTGGTAGCATGCCGCGACAGCGTGGACGTGAACCGTATGTGCAGTTGACGGAGTTTGAGCGAGGGCGTATAGTGGGCATGCGGGAGGCCGGGTGGACGTACCGACGAATTGCTCAACACGTGGAGCGTGAGGTCTCCACAGTACATCGATGTTGTCGCCAGTGGTCGGCGGAAGGTGCACGTGCCCGTCGATCTGGGACCGGACCGCAGCGACGCACGGATGCACGCCAAGACCGTAGGATCCTACGCAGTACCGTAGGGGACCGCACCGCCACTTCCCAGCAAATTAGGGACACTGTTGCTCCTGGGGTATCGGCGAGGACCATTCGCAACCGTCTCCATGAAGCTGGGCTACGATCCCGCACACCGTTAGGCCGTCTTCCGCTCACGCCCCAACATCGTGCAGCCCGCCTCCAGTGGTGTCGCGACAGGCGTGAATGGAGGGACGAATGGAGACGTGTCGTCTTCAGCGATGAGAGTCGCTTCTGCCTTGGTGCCAATGATGGTCGTATGCGTGTTTGGCGCCGTGCAGGTGAGCGCCACAATCAGGACTGCATACGACCGAGGCACACAGGGCCAACACCCGGCATCATGGTGTGGGGAGCGATCTCCTACACTGGCCGTACACCACTGGTGATCGTCGAGGGGACACTGAATAGTGCACGGTACATCCAAACCGTCATCGAACCCATCGTTCTACCATTCCTAGACCGGCAAGGGAACTTGCTGTTCCAACAGGACAATGCACGTCCGCATGTATCCCGTGCCACCCAACGTGCTCTAGAAGGTGTAAGTCAACTACCCTGGCCAGCAAGATCTCCGGATCTGTCCCCCATTGAGCATGTTTGGGACTGGATGAAGCGTCGTCTCACGCGGTCTGCACGTCCAGCACGAACGCTGGTCCAACTGAGGCGCCAGGTGGAAATGGCATGGCAAGCCGTTCCACAGGACTACATCCAGCATCTCTACGATCGTCTCCATGGGAGAATAGCAGCCTGCATTGCTGCGAAAGGTGGATATACACTGTACTAGTGCCGACATTGTGCATGCTCTGTTGCCTGTGTCTATGTGCCTGTGGTTCTGTCAGTGTGATCATGTGATGTATCTGACCCCAGGAATGTGTCAATAAAGTTTCCCCTTCCTGGGACAATGAATTCACGGTGTTCTTATTTCAATTTCCAGGAGTGTATAATTAAAATCCAGGGATGGTATGAAATAAACTTTCGAATAAACAAGAAAAACCAGACAAAGTAATTTGAAATTTTACACAGTAAGTATATGCCACGTAGCAGACAGGAAGTCTCCGACCGTGTGAAGATCTCCTAGTATTCGAAACATAATATTTAGATTTACATTGTATCACAACGTCCCGTGTTCCATACGTTCTGACGAGCACATTCAAGTTACGTCGCCAATCCGAATGAACTGACATCTGCGGGCTAGATGCGGCGCACGGTCCATAGTTGGGTCACTCCCGCTGTAGACAACAGCATCGCCTGCGAAAAACATCACGGAGACTCCAGCATTATTTACCACATTCTTAATAGAAATTCTAAATAGCAGCGGTCCTACAACGCCCCATTAGCATACTCTCGAAATTACTTTTACATTTTTCAATTTTATTCCGATAAGGACGTTTGGAGCACAACATTGTATCGTACTTAAACAAACTGTGGGAAAGCTCAAACAGAAGAGAATCGAAGCATTTGAAATATGGTGCTACCGAAGAATATTGAAAATTAGGTGGACTGATAAAGTAAGGAATGAGAAGGTTCTCCGCAGAAACGACGAGGAACGGAATGTGTGGACAACACTGACAACAAGAAGTGTCAGGATGATAGGACACCTGTTAAGACATCAGGTAATAGCTTTCATGGTACTAGAGGGAGCTGTAAAGGGTAAAAACTGTGGGAGAAGACAGAAATTGGGATATATCCAAGAAATAATCGCGGTAGTAGGTTGAAAGTGATATTCTGAGGTGAAAAGGTTGCGCAGGAAGGGAATCCATGTCAAAAGACTTGTTTTTAATAATTTACCTCCAAGGGTGCCCTGTATCCGGTGACAAATCTGGTATTATCTTTTATCGAGCTGCTAGTGAGCCTATGGATAGTAGAGCTGATGTTGAAAGAACAGGAATATTAAGTCTCCGACTGCCGCCGAAGACGCTTTTCCAAATGACATTATTGCTCTCGCTTTGCGTGCGCTGGGCGTCAAATTTTAAGTAGCGTTTGATTACAATAGTAGTCTTGAGCACGTCAGATCGTGTAAGTATTTAGCGATCATATTAAGAAGCGGTGCTAACTGGAACGTTCATGTAATATTAGTACTAAGGAAACCGAATTGAAGACTACAGGCTGTCGGGAAGGTCACTTCTACATTATTCTTCCAGCACTTTGAATCCGTATCGAGTAGCCTAGGCATGACAACAGACATCGCGCGAATACAGAGAAGCGATGCTAGCCCATTTAAAAATTTATTCTTCTTCTTCTTCGTCTTCTTCATCCGTTTCGGTTTTTGGTGGCCATCATAGATATATCACTTTTGCTAGTTCGTAAAAGTTCCTCGTTCGAGTGTGAATCCATGTTCTTAAGTTCCCGAGTCACGATCTTCTTTTTTGTCCTTGTCCTCGTTTACCATGTGTCTTTCCTTGAAGAATGTTCTGCAGAAGTTTATATTTGTTTCCATTTGTCTTTACAGTCAGAGGCAGCGTAGTTATCTGCACTTTACTGTGTTTAACACTTCTCTTTCTTTCTTCGTTTAACTGAGAATGTCGTTGTTTGGAATTTTATCTGTTCATGGCACTCTGAGCTTTATATAGCCACATCTCAAATTCCTCAAATCGTTTGCTCTGTCGAAATTGAGGTCTCAGCTCCATAGAAAACGGTGAGAAACATGTAGCACTGTATGAATTTCGTCTTTGTTTCGGTTGAACGGAAACATTGCGTAACACGTTGGTATAGTCCTTATGAAAGTATGACAGAAATCCTCGGGAAACAATGTAGGAGTCCTTGGAAGAGAGAAATAATCCTCGCGAAACCCTGTTAGGTAAATTTTAAAAAACCTGTATTCAGAGAAGATAGTCCGACCATTATGCTGCCGCCAATGTATATCTCAAGTAGGCAACACAACAATAAGAGAGATTTGGACACACATAGAGGCATGTGAACAGTCAATTTTTCCTCTATTAGTACGCGAAAGGAATAGGAAGGAGCTACAGAGATTAAAGGGATGAAACTGTGTGGTTATCAGTCGAAAGGAATAGGAAAGATAATCGAAAATATAAACACATTGTCGCCTCCGCCATTCACTGTACAGTGGCTTTCAGAGTATATACAGGGTGTTCGGAAACTATTCGTTCAAATTAATACCGGTGGCAGAGAACATCCAAACAAATATATTTAGATAGGGAACATAAAAAATGGTTCAAATGGCTCTGAGCACTATGGGACTTAACAGCTGAGGTCATCAGTCCCCTAGAACTTAGAACTACTTAAACCTAACTAACCTAAGGACACCACATACATCCATGCCCGAGGCATGATTCGAACCCGCGACCGTAGCAGTCACGCGGTTCCGGACTGCGCGCCTAGAACCGCTCGGCCACCAAGGCCGGCGATAGGGAACATATGGTCTCTGCAATCAACTTATAAAGTTGGGGAACATTTTGATAGTGCTACGACATGTAAGCAGTAGTGTCGGTTTCACTGATTGGGGATGCGTACCGACATTCAAAACTGCTCTGTGTACGGGTGAATGGTTCTGAGGTGTGCTTGGAAACACGTCGATTCATTTGCAAGCATCACCGCCATATGACAATGACCGCGACTTCCCTGTAAACACACCGATTCAATCGAAGTAATTATAGCCTTGTAACAACAATTAACATGGAACCATTTACGTATGCTGAAATGACTGGCATACGAGTCTGTGAATGGAACTGGACGAGCTGCAGTGAGAGAGTATCGACAGCGCTTGCCCGACCGGCCGGTTCCAGAACACCAAACATTCGAAAGTCTGAATCGCCTGCTACGTGAAACATGCACTTTACGTACAAGTATGCATGATAGAGGTCGGAATCGAACAGTGCGAATTCCCGAAACCGACGACGAGGTTGTGCGACATGTTGAAGACACTCCACGTATACGATGTATTGCATACATCCTTGACGTCAGACATAGCATCGTGTGGAATGTCTTCTTCATCGAGTGGCAGCACTAGCATCTCAAGATTTTCCCCAACACGTGCAGTTCGCACAATGGTTTTTACAACAGACTGCCCTGCTCCCTTATTTCCAGAAGAGGACCTGAATACCAAAGAGGATTTTGAAACCTGGTTGTCAAGGGAAGGCAGGGTTCGATTACGATTGTGAACGGGGCCGTAATCTGTTACTATTGGTTGCCTTTTACAGTTACACACATTTATTTTTAAAACAGTTATTCCAGACTAAACAACAAATAAAAAACCTACACGTTATTAATGAAGAAATAAACGACTGTGTAAATAGTAGTGTTTTCAGTGCGTTACAATTTAGCAAATCACAATAAAATACAGAAACAGATAATGTTTAAAAAGAAACAAGCCACTGTGATCACGGCTGATCTTACACGCCAGGAACGGCAATTATATAAAAAGTTTAGAACGTCTACAAAGTTTAATTAAAAGAAACAAGCAACTGACCACCAAACAGGTGAAATAAGTTGATGGTAACCTTGTAATACAACTCTTACATTGCTAGATTTATTCCAGAAGGCGACCGGAACTATTAACTAGACATATAAAACCATTAATTTAGGAATTACAAGGTATGGTAATAAATAATACAATAATAAAACACAAGGACCAGTCACAGACGGTGCTCCAGGAATCGACCTCTGAGAAGGTCCAGCAACACACACTTTCGCGAGACATGAGATAGCCAGCCGAGAGTTGCATTCACTTCACAACATGGTAACTCGGGCTAGTGGCAGCCTAACGAGTGACTAATGATAATCTTTCTGTCGCTACCTGATGTCCGATAAACCAAATGCAACGATGGAACAATACACCAAAGCCGGAACCGGCGGTCTGCTCTACGTCCCCAGAATACGTGTTTAGAGCGCCCGGATCGAGGACGGAACCACTATCAGATTTCCATCCGATTCCACAAACCCGAAAATCTGAACAAACAAGTCACAATACAGAACACCAGACAAACTAACAGGTACTAAAACCCCACACGATTTGCGTGCGAGGCAAAACCGAAATGTAACCAACCGGAATCAGCAACCACACGTCATTGCGGAAACAATCGCAAAGCGAGCCAAAACCAAGTACCAAATGAGTGACATCAAATTCATTAGGCACACAAACGCGCACTGAACTCACTGCGACAACTCTGACGACGGTAGGCAGAATGAAACAAGAATGAGATTTTCACTCTGCAGTGGACTGTGTGCTGATATGAACTTCCTGGCAGATTAAAACTGTATGCCAGGCTGAGACACGAACTCGGGACCTTTGCCTTTCGTGGGCAAGTGCTCTGCCTTATGAGCTACCCAGGTTTGCAGAAGAGCTTCTGTGAAGTTTGGAAGGTAGGTGACGAGGTACTGGCGAAAGTAAAGCTGTGAGGACAGGGCGTGAGTCGTGTTTGGGTAGCTCAGATGGTGCCCTCTGTAATAAAAAAACTGAGTAAAGGAATCAACGATCAACTGAACGGAGATGACTGGGTGTCGTGTGCTGTCCTTAGGTTAGTTAGGTTTAAGTAGTTCTAAGTTCTACGGGACTGATGACCATAGATGTTAAGTCCCACAGTGCTCAGAGCCATTTGAACCATTTGAACTGAACGGATGTCTTGTGACGTCCGCCCAGACGAAACGCAACGAACAATACAGAACAAAATTCAAAAAGCACTTGCACTTGAGCACTTTCCCGGGAAGGCAAAGGCCCCGAGTTCGAGTCTCGGTCCGGCACACAGTTTTAATCTGCCAGGAAGTTTCAGAATGAAACAAATCTCTTCACTGCTTTATTAATTCACAGTTGAGTAACGACACCATCTAATCACTGAGCCAAGTGCTTTTAACACAGTAGGGTCTTCAAGTACTAATCAGTACGCAGATCCAACAAACTGCACATGACGGCATGATGATAATCTGTCACAACATCACATACGTACTACAGGGCCCACACGGGTGACTGAATTCGCTCTACTTGGATTGAAATGCACTCATCTTAAAGGTTGCTGGATCCGGTTTACGACGAGGTCGTGCACCCTCGTGACCACAATCCTTCCATCTGGCAGTCCATGCGTGCCGCCAGTGGTCCCGGCGTGTTCTTGCACTGCGCGGACCTGGCTCCTCCTGAGTCCCCAACCAAAATGGGCCACTCACACGACCTGGAAAAACAACGACGTCGGCCCAGATATAGGGCAACAGTTAATACATATCGATAACCGCCGCTGCTGTCACTAGTGGACAGGCAACGCTTGCGAAACCGAATGGCGCCAGTCAAAACGAGAAGACGACAAACAACCGCTACCATGAAACTTCCTGGCAGATTAAAACTGTGTGCCCGACCGAGACTCGAACTCGGGACCTTTGCCTTTCGCGGGCAAGTGCTCTACCATCTGAGCTACCGAATCACGACACACTCCCGGTACTTACAGCTTTACTTCTGCCAGTACCTCGTCTCCTACCTTCCAAACTTTACAGAAGCTCTCCTGCAAACCTTGCAGAACTAGCACTCCTGAAAGAAAGGATATTGCGGAGACATGGCTTAGCCACAGCCTGGGGGATGTTTCCAGAATGAGATTTTCAATCTGCAGCGGAGTGTGCGCTGATATGAAACTTCCTGACAGATTAAAACTGTGTGCCCGACCGAGACTCGAACTCGGAACCTTTGCTTTTCGCGGGCAAGTGGTCTACCATCTGAGCTACCGAAGCACGACTCACGCCCGGTACTCACAGCTTTACTTCTGCCAGTACCTCGTCTCCTACCTTCCAAACTTTACAGAAGCTCTCCTGCAAACCTTCTCACATGCCAACTAAACGATACCGTCTTGCCTGCAACAGAGGGCAGAAAGCTACAAACAACACCAACGCGAGCCGCAGGACGGCTCAGATTTATTTAATCGTGAAGGGTGTTCCAATACCCACAACTTGCATGTTTGTGCACATGTAAATCAACGAGGTACTTGACCTCGTGCTCAACAACAGTGATTTGGTGTTAACATGTGAGGCGGCATTCTCAGTGATAGGTTGATTGGACCATTCTTTCATTCCTCCTCAATGGACGGAGATATCGATTCTTCGTGCAACATGTGTTACCAGAACTGCTACAGGATGTATGTACCTCTTAATGTTAGACAAGGGATGTACTTCCAGCACGATGATGCGCCAACTAATTTCAGCATTTCTGTGTGGAATCATTTGCGATCCATCTTCAGGAATGGCTGGATCGGCTGTTGTGATCCTGTGCCCTGGCCACCCAGGATACGTGGCCTCACGTTTGGGGGCATATGAAACGATTCGTGTATACAGTTGTGGAAAGACCTCGACGCTAGAATTGTCGTCGCTGCGTTACTGTTGCGAACAAACCAGGAAGATTTGAACACACATGACAGTCAATGGTCCGTTGATGTACTGCTTGCATACAGGCCAATCGTCCCAGATTCGAGCAGTTCCTATGAATGCTACTGTGGTAATCATCATGCTAAAGTACCATCTGTGTAAATCATCCCTAGCATTAGAAACTGCCGTCAGGTACCATGTATGATAATTAAAAATATCTGTTCTGATGTTCCCTGCCTCCTGTATTAATTTGAAAGAATACTTTAGGAACATGCTGTATGTATGTGTGGATGTAGATATAGAATGCTGTCTGTAGTCGAAAGTAGTGTGGAAGCTCTTCCTGTGTGTATCGTATCACTTCATTATTATTATCATCATAACTGTTTTGGAGATATTGCTAAAGGCGAGACAAATCAGCCACATGGAGTTATCCATTAATCTAAAACTTCAGTGTTGAAGAACCTAGTAAATGTCGTGACATGCAAGTATTTTCCATAGTAATATTATCTTTTTACTATTATTGGCTGTCGTGTAACGAACGAACCAATAAATAAAGTAGTGCCTTACACATAATCAACTGTTCTATATTGCAACGTACTTCGTCCACATTGTCATATGATCCAGAGTAAATTCTCAATTTTAAGAAATTTGATGCAACTTATTACGAGGCACATGGTACTTCTAATCGATTGTCTGGACAAAAATGAGCTGTGCCTGGAACTGGAGAAGCGGGAATAGTAGCTTGACACCTTCATTGAGTGCGGATGTCACACATTACCACTGAAAATGTTTGCCAACAGAAAATACGACTTTTTAATGCGTGATCGTGTTCATAAGTAAAAAATTCCGAAATCTTTAAGCATAACCTGTTAGGTACTTTACAAGTGTGCATACGAATAATTTGGTCGTGAAACAGACTGACATTACCAAGTACTTTCAAACCGCAGAAGGTGTTAACTAGACCAAATAACGTGGGAGCCTCAGTTTTAAACTGGTTGCGTTTGGCCGATGGTATGGATTTCCTTTTTATCCAGTGTTCTGACCTTGTTGCAAGGGCAACAGTCTGGATGAGTGATTGATCTGGCCCTGTAACTTCAACAAAAACGGCCTTGCTGTGCTTGTACTGCGAACGGTTTGAAACTAGAGGAAACTAGAGACGTAATTTTTACCGAAGGCGTGCGGCTCTACTCTATTATTATGACGGAATAATCATTCGTAAAATATCCCGGAGGTGAAATAGTCCCACGTTCCGATCTCCTGTCGGGCGCTGCTGAAGACAATGTCGTTATCAAGAGAAAGAATGATGAAGAGTAGATGAATGGATTACGTAACTAATGAGGAGGTACTGAATAGAACTGGGGAGAAAAAAATTGTGTCACAACCTGACTAGAAGAAGGTATCGGTTGGTAGGACACATTCTGAGACGTCAAGGGATCACCAATTTATTACTGGAGGAAAGCGTGGTGAGCTAAAAATCGTACACTGATACCAAGAGATGAATACAGTCAGCAAATTCAGAAGGATGTAGGTTGCCGTAGTTACTCGGAGGTGAAGACGCTTGCAATGGATAGAGCTACATGGAAAGCTTATCAAACCAGTCTTTGGGGTGAAGACCACAACAGCAACATGCTGACCGTGACGTTTCAATATATCCAGACAGTGCTAACTAATTGGAAATGAATTGCAGCAACAGTCGTAAGTCTGTTGTTTAACACAACGACCACTTTCAGCAAACAAGGCCACTTTCGGCTGGTAATGATCCTAGGGTTGCCAGATCCAAAAATACAGAAGCTGGACTCTGAATAAAATTTAGCCAGACATTTTGCCCTGAAAGCCGGACTACTTTTATTGCCGGCCGCTGTGGCCAAGTGGTTCTAGGCGCTTCAGTCCGGAACCGCGCTGCTGCTACGGTCACAGGTTCGAATCCTGCCTCGGGCATGGATGTGTGTGATGTCCTTAGGTTAGTTAGGTTTAAGTAGTCCTACGTCTAGGGGACTGATGACCTCAGATGGTAAGTCCCATAGTGCTTAGAGCCATTTTTTAAGCCAGACAATTTTTTTCCGAAATTACTCTTAAAAATACTTAAACTAACATGAAGTTAGTAACAGCCTCATAATTTGGCAGTTTTGGCAGCAAGTAATATCTCAACCTCTCTGTCTTTCTAACTGCTCAGTCTTCTTCCTGTCTTATGACGAAATAAAGTAACATCAAGCAAAATGAACTGTAGATTAAAACTGAAGAAACTGCAAAAAGGTGAGAATTTAAGGAGATGGGACCTGGATAAACTGACAAAACCAGAGGTTGTACAGAGTTTCAGGTAGAGTATAAGGGAACAAATGATAGGAATGGGGGAAAGAAATATGGTAGAAGAAGAATGGGTAGCTTTGAGAGATGAAATAGTGAAGGTAGCAGAGGGTCAAGTAGGTAAAAAACAAGGGCTAGTAGAACTCCTTGGGTAACAGAAGAAATATTGAATTTAATTGATGAAAGGAGAAAATATAAAAATGCAATAAATGAAGCATGCAAAAAAGAATACAAACGTCTCAAAAATGAGATTGACAGGAAGTGCAAAAGGGCTAAGTAGGGATGGCTAGTGGACAAATGTAAGGATGTAGAGGCTTATCTCACTAGGGGTAAGATAGATACTGCCTACAGTAAAATTAAAGAGACCTTTGGAGAAAAGAGAACCACTTGTATGAATATCAAGAGCTCAGATGGAAACCCAGTTCTAACCAAAGAAGGGAAAGCAAAAAGGTGGATGGAGTAGGGGCCTATATAGAGGGTCTATACAAGGGCGGTGTAATTGAGGACAATATTATGGAAATGGAAGAGGATGTAGATGAAGATGAAATGGGAGATATGATACTGCGTGAAGAGTTTGACAGAGCACTGAAAGATCTGAGTCGAAACAAGGCCCCGGGAGTAGACAACATTCCATTAGAACTACTGACGGCCTTGGGAGAGCCAGTCTTGACGAAACTCTACCATCTGGTGAGCAAGATGTATGAGACAGGTGAAATACCCTCAGACTTCAAGAAGAATATAATAATACCAATCCCAAAGAAAGCAGGTGTTGACAGATGTGAAAATTACCGAACTATCCGTTTAATAAGTCACAGCTGCAAAATACTAACGCGAATTCTTTACAGACGAATGGAAAAACTGCTAGAAGCCGACCTCGGGGAATATCAGTTTGGATTCCGTAGAAATATTGGAACACGTGAGGCAATACTGACCTTACGACTTATCTTAGAAGCTAGATTAAGGAAAGGCAAACCTACGTTTCTAGCATTTGTAGACTTTGAGAAAGCGTTTGACAATGTTGACTGGAATACTCTCTTTCAAATTCTGAAGGTAGCAGGGGTAAAATACAGGGAGCGAAAGGCTATTTACAATTTGTACAGAAACCAGATGGCACTTATAAGAGTCGAGGGACATGAAAGGGAAGCAGTGGTTGGGAAGGGTGTGAGACAGGGTTGTAGCCTATCCCTGATGTTATTCAATCTGTATATTGAGCAAGCAGTAAAGGAAACAAAAGAAAAATTCGGAATAGGTATTAAAATTCATGGAGAAGAAGTAAAAACTTTGAGGTTCGCCGATGACATTGTAATTCTGTCAGAGACAGCAAAGGACTTGGAAGAGCAGTTGAACGGAATGGATAGTGTCTTGAAAGGAGGATATAAGATGAATATCAACAGAAGCAAAACCAGGATAATGGAATTGTAGTCGAATTAAGTCGGGTGATGCTGAGGGAATTAGATTAGGAAATGAGACAGTTAAAGTAGTAAAGGAGTTTTGCTATTTGGGGAGCAAAATAACTGATGATGGTCGAAGTAGAGAGGATATAAAATGTAGACTGGCAATGGCAAGGAAAGCGTTTCTGAAGAAGAGAAATTTGTTAACATCGAATATAGATTTAAGTGTTAGGAAGTCATTTCTGAAAGTATTTGTATTTAGTGTAGCCATGTATGGAAGTGAAACATGGACGATAAATAGTTTGTACAAGAAGAGAATGGAAGCTTTCGAAATGTGGTGCTACAGAAGAATGCTGAAGATTAGATGGGTAGATCACATAACTAATGAAGAGGTATTGAATATGATTGGGGAGAAGAGAAGTTTGTGGCACAACTTGACTAGAAGAAGGGATCGATTGGTAGGAGATGTTCTGAGGCATCAAGGGATCACCAATTTAGTATTGGAGGGCAGCGTGTAGGGTAAAAATCGTAGAGGGAGACCAAGAGATGAATACGCTAAGCAGATTCAGAAGGATGTAGGTTGCAGTAAGTACTGGGAGATGAAGAAGCTTGCACAGGATAGAGTAGCATGGAGAGCTGCATCAAACCAGTCTCATGACTGAAGACCACAACAACAAGCAAAATGAATAATTTTCTATTCTTTTGGACGGAATAGAACAGATATTCAGTAACTCTGGTCATTTTAGTTAGATTTTTCAAAAAATAACAATAACCTGTTGTTGAGTTCTAGTATGTCCTTATCGCTAGCAGTGAACTGAGCGTGGCTGAATGCCAACCGAAGTGTCCCAGGGTCGATTCCTGGTCTGGTTGGAGATTTTCTTCGCTCGGGGTCTGGGTGTTGTGTAGCCCTCATCATCATCTTACCATCACCGATGAGCAAGACGCCTAACTGGCGTCACCTATTCCGACTTTCATATACAGAATTGTACCCGGTAGCGGCGAGCTGTCACACGACGTAGAAATAGAATTAACATTTCTGAGTTGAATCCACTTTACGAAGAACATTATTTTCCTAGAAAATCATTTCGTGGAACTCTTTATCGCGTTCCTTTGTGTTTTATGAAAGAGCACCCTTTCGACGCTGGCATTATGGTCAGGAGTTAAAAAGTAATATTCTGCCAGTATCAGTAATTCCGAATCATCATGCTGTAATTTGAAATTGCTGTCCACTGTTCTTGTAGCCAACCTTTCTAAACATAGAGTCATATTTTTTTTGCCACTGGTCAAACAATCAACTGACATCCAACTTTTCCGTTTTTTTAGACAAAATACCAATAGTTTTTGCTGCTTCTTCCCAATTTGAAGCACCAGACAATGTCATCCACTGGAAGTGCTTGAATTGGGTACTAAATTCACATCTCTTGTTCACACTTGCGTTTCTCAACACGTGTAGCAGCGGCGCGTGGTGGAGTGGGACTGGTTGGCATCAGCTGACCGGTACATTCTATAATACTTTGCCTCGTTCGCTCAGCGCGCATAGTGTCTTGGAACGGGCCTTAATCGTGCGTAAGAAGCCTAACAAAAACCCGGCAGGCTGGAAGTATACCGATGCACACTAAGTTCGAGGCCTCAACCGCTTGGAAATGGCCGTGATGGTTGACACCGGACGTGGTGTTAAACAATGAACTTACCTCTGGTGCTGTAAGTCGTTTCCAAATAAGAAGAAACGTTTGTGCCGTTAACAAAAACGGTTCCAGACTTCCAGTTCATTGTTATCTCGTCGATCGGGACTCGGAACCAACAGGCAGATTAAATTTCTGATTTCTTTATTACAAGTAAGGAAGATCTTAGATTAAATCTGGAAAGCGGCCTTCGTAAGTGTTTCGTGTGCTGAAAGATAGACAATGACTCCGTCCCATCAGAGGGTGATTGCCTATCTTTACGATGGAAGGCAATTACCGTTCGATGAACGAACAGGAGTACTCAGACTTGGGTTAGGTTGCGGTCAGCGTGAGGTCACACGATAACATCGGCCGACAGTTTGGTCACAGTGCGCCCGATCTCATTCGTCAGTTTTTGGCGGTACCGAAGAGGCTAGGTTAGGTTAGGTTAGAATCTATTTTATGTATGAAGTAGGTTACATTTTAACATCAAAGGACGGGACGGATATCACGGCGCCTCTGTGCTTGGAGACGAGTGCTGCAGCGCGGCTTTTGCTGATATAAGATGCATGTAAGTGAGATATGTCTGTCTCGAAACAAACATGTCGAACAGTGATTAGTGTCAAGAAATGGCTCTGAGCACTATGCGACTTAACTTCTGAGGTCATCAGTCGCCTAGAACTTAGAACTAATTAAACCTAACTAACCTAAGGACATCACACACATCCATGCCCGAGGCAGGATTCGAACCTGCGACCGTAGCGGTCACGCGTTTCCAGACTGAAGCGCCTTTAACCGCACGGCCACACCGGCCGGCAGTGATTAGTGTCAGAAGGGACCACCACCTTAGAAACTAACAGACCGTAATTGATATTTTTCATATTTATACGCGTGCACTACGAAAATATGTAGTTTCAGCGATACACTGCACTAATGATCTCTCCAAAACACATTGCTCAGAGAGTGGTTTATTATGCTATACTGGCACGATGTGCGACTTCGGTCTGTAAAGTTTTTGCCAATAATGGTTAATTTACATGATGAAAGTACTCTATTATATGATGCGTACATAAAATTTGTATGTCAGGAAGTAATTATTATCCAATTAATGAAAGACAGAATTGTGGTTTCACATCACCACACTTTATTCTGAAAAAGGTGAAAATTAATGCCGTACTGGCTGCATATTCAGATAATCATATTCTAATACACATCACTGCTCTCTAAACACTTACCCAGTGTATTTGAAAAAAGAAGTAACAATATTTGCGGTGGCAGTATTATTTCAGATTGAGTGTTGCTTTTAATAAAGAAAATCAATATTACAGTGTCTTTTAGTGCACATGTACAGCTGCAAAATTCGGTTCAGAAAAAAATAAAAATTTCGTAGAACAGGTATTTGAGGAGCAAGAACGAAAATATTAGATTTTAAATTAGTATTTAGAGCATTGTAAATAACATCTAATATATCACACAAAAGTTTGACACTGTACTTTGCAGAATTTGGCACAGTCCTAATTATCAGAAAGATATAATCGGCAGATGTCAAATATCAAAGTGTTACTTCTGGTTTTACTTGAACCAGAACTGCGCCTTTCATTTGAGAATTGGATTTCGTAACAGACCACGAGTCACACCTCGACAATTTATCTAACATAAAAATGTCGTGTGACTATGGCCTCCCGTCGGGTAGACCGTCCGCCAGGTGCAAGTCTTTCGATTTGACGCCACTTCGGCGATTTGCGCTTCGAGGGGGATGAAATGATGATAATTAGGATAACACAACACCCAGCCCCTGTGCGGAGAAAATCTCCGACGCAGCCGGGAATCGAACGCAGGCCCTTAGGATTGACGTTCTGTCGCGCTGACTCCTCAGCTACCGAGGGCGGACTTTATTTGACATTATACAGGCATATGTCAAATAACCTTCAATAACTGTCATTCAGTATACGTGTAAAAGACAAATATGACATTTAGTGTAAGATACTCTGAATGCCCAAAGCACTGAAAAGTGGAAACACATACGTACACCACATTTGCAGACCACTTCACGTAACAGAATCTCCATCCTACTGCCATAAAAACCACGCCAGTAAGCAGTAATAATAATTTGTAGACAGCTGATGTGCACCTACCACAACCCATTGCAGTAACTTTAAGCAAAAGATAAGCCGTCCTTGCCACTGGAAGAAATTATTTTTCCAGGTTATAATGCCACACCTGAAAAAGCTTTCCTGTCTCGCAAAGAACATGGCAAGTACTATACAGTCTGTCCTCAGTCATAGGAATAACCAGATAAATTTTCGAATATATGACATGAGGGGAGAAACATTTTGTTACATTCTCGAGATAATTCTTGGTGACCTTAAAAGCAAGCTATGAACACTCTGTTTCGCTTTATATATTTAAAGTTGTATGACATACGTCAATTAATCTCCGGTGACTGTCATTTAAGGCAGCAGTTAGAGACAAGCATAAAGTGTAGCGTAAGGTGCTCTGAAAACCTAAAGCACCTAAAAGCTGAAATACATACCGTACACCACATTTGCAAACCACTTCATATTAACATTATCACTACCCTACTGGCATAAAACGGACTAAGCACTACTGGCCATTAAAATTGCTACACCAAGAAGAAATGTAGATGATAAACGGGTATTCATTGGACAAATATATTATACTAGAACTGACATGTGATTACATTTTCAGACAATTTGGGTGCACAAATCCTGAGAAATCAGTACCCAGAACAACCACGTCTGGTCGTAATAACGGCCTTCATACGCCTGGGCATTGAGTCAAACAGAACTTGGATGTCGTGTACAGGTACAGCTGCCCATGCAGCTTCAACACGATACCACAGTGTAGTGACTGGCGTATTGTGACGAGCCAGTTGCTCGGCCACCATCGACCACACGTTTTCAATTGGTGAGAGATCTGGAGAACATGCTGGCCAGTGCAGCAGTCGAACATTGTCTGTATCCAGAAAGGCCCGTACAGGACCTGCAACATGCGGTCGTGCATTATACTGTTGAAATGTAGGGTTTCGCAGGGATCGAATGAAGGGTAGAGCCACGGGTCGTAACACATCTGAAATGTAACGTCCACTGTTCAAAGTGCCGTCAATGAGAACAAGACGTGACCGAGACGTGTAACCAATGGCACCCCATATCATCACGCCGGGTAATACGCCAGTGTGGAGATGACTAATACACGCTTCCAGTGTGCGTTCACCGCGATGTCGCCAAACACGGATGCTACCATCATGATGCTGTAAACAGAACTTGGATTCATCCGAAAAAATAACGTTTTGCCATTCGTGCACCTAGGTTCGTCGTCGAGTACACCATCGCAGGCGCTCCTGTCTGTGATGCAGCGTCAAGGGTAACCGCAGCCATGGTGTCCGAGCTGATAGTCCATGGTGCTGCAAACGTCGTCGAACTGTTCGTGTAGATGGTTGTTGTCTTGCAAACGTCCCCATCTGTTGACTCAGGGATCGAGACGTGGCTGCACTATCCGTTACAGCCATGCTGATAAGATGCCTGTCATCTCGACTGCTAGTGATACGAGGCCATTGGGATCCAGCACGGCGTTCCGAATTACCCTCCTGAACCCACCGATCCCACATTCTGCTAACAGTCATTGGATCTCGAGCAACGCAAGCAGCAAAGTCGCGATACGATAAACCGCAATCACCGCAATCGCGATAGGCTACAAACCGACGTTTATCCAAATCAGAAACGTGATGGTACGCGTTTCTCCTCCTTACACGAGTCGTCACAACAACGTCTCACCATGCAACGCCGGTCAACTGCTCTTTGTGTATGAGAAATCGGTTGGAAACTTTCCTCATGTCAGCACGTTGTAGGTGTCGTTACCGGCGCCAACGTTGTGTGAATGCTCTGAAAAGCTAATCATTTGCATATCACATATCTTCTTGCTGTCGGTTAAATTTAGCGTCTGTAGCACGTCGTCTTCGTGGTGTAGCAATTATAATAGCCAGTAGTGTAATAACACTGTTCTACAAAAAAAACTTTTGTTCTATTTCTGATAAAAAATATTGTGATCCTAGTTGTATTTTGAGTGCTGAATTGAAAACTGTTTTTGGTTTTTTTCTGTCAGGGATAGTTTATGAGTAATCACAATTTTATTTCTCTTTTCAGTTTCTGATATAGTGCAGCAAGCGTGAGGTGAAATTCGACAAACAAATGCACATCTTTATGATGTTATAAGTTCATCACATTAATGGTGGGTGGGATCTAACATATAACACAGTAACCTTCGTGTATACACTTTGAAGCATTTATTTGACATGAGAAATTACAGAAAATTGACAAACAATGAGCCACTGCCTTGTAATGCACATCACTTTTTTTCTCTTGTATTGTGAATATTTCTTCTCTCGAATGATATTCCAGCAATAATCTGCTAACATAGAAGGTACCCACTTCCCTTCATAGCGCCTTTCTATGGTAGAAATGTCTTTATGGAATCTTTCCCCATGTTCATCCGATACGTCACTACAACTCTCTGTGAAGTAGTCCAGATGAGAGTCCATCATATGTACTTTCAAAGACATATTGCACCCCAAATCCTGATATGCTTTGATCATATCCTTCACCATTGCTTTGTAGTTAGTAGCTCTTCTTCTTCCGAGGAAGTTTTCCGACACCATCTTGAAACAGTCCCATGCGGTTTTTTCTTTATCAGTTAAACATGCTTCGAAATTTGCATCTTTCTGCAGCTCCCTGATTTGTGGGCCCACAAATACACCTTTATTTTTGCAGCTGAAAGTCGGGGGAATTTGGTAGCTAGGTATGCAAACCCACAGCCTGTTGGATCCATGGCCTTCACGAATTGTTTCATCAGGCCAAGTTTGATGTGAAGCGGTGGAAGTAGTATATATTCAGGAGCTACCAGACTTTCACGTTGTACATTCTTTTTACCAACTTTCCATCTTCGCCTAGGCCATTTCTTTTTCACGTAGTGAGAATTTCGGTCTCGACTATCCCACTCGCAACTAAAACAGGCATACTTTGTGTAGCCTTGTGGCATTCCCAGTACCATAGCAATTACCTTGAAATCTGCACATATTTTCCATTTATGTTCATTGTATTTTAATGAATTTAGCATCCTTTGTAGAAATTCGTAATTCTCTTTTGTCAAACTAGTGTAAGCTACTGGAACAGAGGGTATTTTATTTCCGTTGTGGAGCAAAACACCCTTCAGACTTGTTTTCGATGCATCTCTGAAAAGTCTCCACTCCTGTGAAATATAAGTGAAGTTCAGCACTCATCAGGCCAGCAACGTCATTGCAAAATGTCAGTGCTTCGTCAGTTGAAAAACAAGAAATAAAGGCATGTTCTCTGTGCCTGAACACACTGATTTTAGTACTTTGGTGCAGTAGATTATACTCTTGTAATCTTGAACCAAGCAGCTGCGCCTTTTGTTTACTTAGTCCTAGATCACGTACTAAATCATTTAAATCTGCCTGTGTTAACAAATGTGGCGATGACTCACTTGTGCAGTGATATAGAGAACCATCATCTGTGATTTCTTCAGTACTACTTATTTCACTGTCAATCGGAATTTGACCTCAAGCTCTTGAAGGTACTGGAAGGTTGTCGGAATGCTGCACTGGCATTCTCGCTGAAGGCACATCTGGGTAAACAATGTGCCTCTTCGACTTTTTGTTTGTAAAACCCTGAATTTTTGTTAGACAGAAATAACAATCAGTAACATGGTCCTTAGGCTCCCTCCACACCATGGGAACAGCAAACAATGCCACATTCTCTTTATCTTTCCACCACTGAATTAGTTTGCAGTAACATATAGCACAGCAGAAACGTGATGCCCATTCTTTATCTTGGTCTCCTACCTCTACTCCTAAGTAATGTTTGTATGCTTTCTTTATGACTGAAGAAATTTTCTTCCTATTTCTGGCAAAAGTGAACTTCCCACAGATGTAGCAGAAGTTGTCCGGCTTATATCGACATCCACGACGACGTGGCATTTCTGCAAATTTAAAAATACCACTTTGGTAATACACCTGTATTAAATTAATAGTAGAGAACTAGAGGAACGCTGATGTGTAAAAACAAGTAGTCGTTTTACCTTCAGCACCAGGCTCAATCAGTTTGCACACAGGAACTAAAAAATTCAACCGTGCTCGGAAATATGACAGTTACTTGTCAGCCAAAACACACACTCGTTAAGACTGATACAAATTGTGGCTAACACCACTGTCGTAAACTCGATGCACCTGCCCCTAGGAGGCGTGAAGCTTTACTGCCGGGGCAGCGACCGGCTGTCGCCGTTCGAGTTATGAGATGTTTCAGGTGGTCTTAATGACATAGGTGTGGCAGGGGATAACCTAATGATGTCTGATTCTTCCCACCTGCTGTTGCACAAGAAATTATCATGTTCTATCACTACTGGATGCGGCAACATACCCGTATTTCTCTATAACGTCTCTGTGTTTGCCATGAATTGTGTGAATATACATATATATACATATTACATAAAAAGTATCCCTGACAACGATATTTTGTTTACATATTTGAATTTCCCAGGGTAAAATGGTCAGGAAGCAACTACTTTAATATCAGAAATAGAACCCATGTCGAACAGTGTAATTTGTAGGCATCTAAAGACAACCTACCACAAAAAAGATACAGTGCAGTAGCTATAAGCATATAAATTGTGCCCCCCACTTAACTTGAACAAATTAATTTTTGAGGTTATAATCTATGCCTCAAATTGCCAATAGATTTTCCCGATTTGAGGCTTCGCATAAAGCTGCGATTTCAGTCCATAGATTCCCCGAACTATATGTTTATTATGATATTTTCATCCTCAGGATGGCACAAACTCACTCTTTCTTAGAATAAAATTATCATTTTCTGTGTGCGAAAATGTCGGTCGATTCGACCGAAGAAAACAAACTGATGCGAACTGCACTGATTGTCGTCCGAAGTCTGTACGTTTGGGAGATAAGATCGGCTATAGTGCGACCGCGGACGTAGTGACGCACTGATTTGAAAAGATCGGACGTAGTGACGCACTGATTTGGAAAGATCGGACGTAGTGACGTACTGATTTGGAAAGATCAGCCGCCTCCGGCCGATGTCGGTCGTCGGCGAAATCCGCTGATATCGGAGCCAGTGTCACCGCAGCCTTAGAGACGCCTCTACTGCGACAGCACAGCTGTGTAGTGGCACCATTGTGCTGGCGGCTTACACACTTGGCGCGGTAGCCGGTGAGTCATCAGTCAGCGCCTGACTTGGGCTGCCTTGCAAGGCCGGCCGTGCTTTATCGCTGCTCGCTTTGCTGCACCGCAGATAGCGTTATCTGCGCCACATGACGCCAGTAACAAACATCGTCTTGCAACGGACTTTCTTAAGGCCGGTGGAAGATTGTTCATAACTATTCATTTCGGTGAACGTAATCTACGTGCATTGTGCTTCCCGATAATTACACACGATCGTGTGTGATGAAATACACGTTCCCAGCTCAAGCTTCAGTATCAAACAGAACGAATTTGTGTTCAACTTTTGTTACACGCTCCTAGCACTATCTAGAAGTAGATACTACATACATAGACTGTACAGTACACACTGGTCGTTTGATCTTTAAGTCAGCTCCACTTTGCTGTAAGACTGTAGATCGCTGCACAATTACATCGAGAAACAGGCAAATTTCACTTTCATTGCAAAGTGAACGTTATTAAATTGGTGGTTTCATGATCATTTAAGAGACAAAAAGTAGTGCCATGCGTTGCTGTATCCATGGAAAAGTGTTACCACGAGTCCTTGCTGTCCAAAATAATGTTCTGGTGACTGAAAACGGCACAATCATTTGCGAGAAGTTATAATTGTGCCACAGGCCAGATGCCTCTCACGGACAGTGCTCTGTCAGTTATTGCAGCGGACCACGTCTTACATAATGACTCGAAGTTCAGTTATTCGTCCATTCCTGTCGTGGTATTCCGATAGCAGCCATATTTGGACAACAAATTATGGGACTGGGTTTCACCTGTTATCACAATTTACAAAATCGTTCGTCTGTCTCTTTTCCTGTCCAAACATATTTCAGCGCATTAAGATGCCAACGATATAATAACCCACTAATGATGGCATAATTGTGCTGAAACATGTTACGAGGTCAGAAAACTAACGTAGCAAGACTTTTGTGGCTTTTATAAACAGGCATATTTCAGTCCTATAACAAATTTGAACTTGTCAGTGACTCCTCTTTCATTACATCGAAATCGCAAAATTTTGCCTATCTTCAACGGACGTGAAATGGATTTTTTAAATTGTTATCAGGTAGTAACTAAAATACTGTGATCTTTGTAAATTGTGCCATACGTTACGGGTTTGGCAGGCCAGCAGCAGGCACACTGTGCAGTGCTGCATTGCAATTCACCTAATCGCTATTAAAAAGGAAAACATTTCTTGAGCATGATCACCAACAACTGTTTAGCATTTTATGAAATGAACGACGCACAGCCATCTATGTGCCAGTTATTATCAATACCGATTTTACTTAATAACCATAATCACAGTATAAAACTTAACAGATATTACTGACGTATCGTGTAATATACACTCCTGGAAATTGAAATAAGAACACCGTGAATTCATTGTCCCAGGAAGGGGAAACGTTATTGACACATTCCTGGGGTCAGATACATCACATGATCACACTGACAGAACCACAGGCACATAGACACAGGCAACAGAGCATGCACAATGTCGGCACTAGTACAGTGTATATCCACCTTTCGCAGCAATGCAGGCTGCTATTCTCCCATGGAGACGATCGTAGAGATGCTGGATGTAGTCCTGTGGAACGGCTTGCCATGCCATTTCCACCTGGCGCCTCAGTTGGACCAGCGTTCGTGCTGGACGTGCAGACCGCATGAGACGACGCTTCATCCAGTCCCAAACATGCTCAATGGGGGACAGATCCGGAGATCTTGCTGGCCAGGGTAGTTGACTTACACCTTCTAGAGCACGTTGGGTGGCACGGGATACATGCGGACGTGCATTGTCCTGTTGGAACAGCACGTTCCCTTGCCAGTCTAGGAATGGTAGAACGATGGGTTCGATGACGGTTTGGATGTGCCGTGCACTATTCAGTGTCCCCTCGACGATCACCAGTGGTGTACGGCCAGTGCAGGAGATCGCTCCCCACACCATGATGCCGGGTGTTGGCCCTGTGTGCCTCGGTCGTATGCAGTCCTGATTGTGGCGCTCACCTGCACGGCGCCAAACACGCATACGACCATCATTGGCACCAAGGCAGAAGCGACTCTCATCGCTGAAGACGACACGTCTCCATTCGTCCCTCCATTCACGCCTGTCGCGACACCACTGGAGGTGGTTCACGTCCACGCTGTCGCGGCATGCTACCAGTGTTAAAGACTGCGATGGAGCTCCGTATGCCACGGCAAACTGGCTGACACTGACGGCGGCGGTGCACAAATGCTGCGCAGCTAGCGCCATTCGACGGCCAACACCGCGGTTCCTGGTGTGTCCGCTGTGCCGTGCGTGTGATCACTGCTTGTACAGCCCTCTCGCAGTGTCCGGAGCAAGTATGGTGGGTCTGACACACCGGTGTCAATGTGTTCTTTTTTCCATTTCCAGGAGTGTAATTTCAATATGGCAATGTTGTTTACACAGCCCCACCAGAACTGGTGCACATGAAAAGAACAAACAGGTATCCATACTCAAGAGGTGGTGTGTCTGACCAGCACGCATACACCGCCCTTGCGATTTCCGTCGCTTGTCAAGGCTCTTCTGCTTTGGCCTGCAGAACAGGCAACACAGTGTGCAGATGGAGAACAGAAACTGCTGCCACCGACTAACTAGTTAACCACTGCCCTGTTCCACTTGACTAACAATGCCGTTATGTCAGCATCGGTAGCCGCGCTGCCGGCGAGGCGGAATGGTAAACGAAAGGACTGGGTTCGATATCCAGCCGGGTCGGAGATTTTTCTCTGCTTGGGGACTGGGTCTTGTGTTGTTCTTACTTTCGTTTCGCCATAATAGCCATTACTATTGCGATGGCCGAGTGGGCACGACCCTAATGCCAATAAATTTGAAAAAAATGTCTGTAACGTCAGTCATAAACCTATTTTAATCGAAGTATAGGCCTAGTTAGATAGTCAAATCTGTATCGTCTATTCTGTCTGTTGCTAAACTGGTTACCTGGTAACTATCGTTTCCAGCGAAACTAATGGTAAATAAACAGACGTAGCTTTTGGACGAACATTGACACGGTTTCTGAAGTTAGCAATGCTCTCCGAAGTACCCTGCAACCAGCCCTGAAAAATCACAAGGTCGCGGTGGCAACATTGTGGACAGCAGCCTATAAACTGCTTCCTAACAAGTTATGCCATTAACCTCCACTCAACAAAGCAAGTACATAACTAAAGGAGATGTGTGATGCCGACCGTTGTTAGTCGAACTGCGGTCATGTGTCAAATAGTTTTATCTAGTGGCCGGCTGGTGTGGCCGAGCGGTTCTAGGCACTTCAGTCTGGAAACGCGCGACCGCTACGGTCGCAGGTTCGAATCCTGCCTCGGGCATGGATATGTGTGATGTCCTTAGGTTAGTTATGTTTAAGTAGTTCTAAGTTCTAGGGGACTGATGTCCTCAGCTGTTGTCCCATAGTGCTCAGAGCCATTTGAACCATTTTTTTTTATCTTGTGACTTCGGTTTTATTCATCTGATGACCATGAGAGCAGTTGTGTTTTAATTTTTATTTCTGCGACAGTGATTTTATATCAGCTGGTCTGCCTCGTCTATCGTTATATCCAAATGGTCTATACTTCTTAAGGTACATTCAGGCATGTGGTACTACACTAATAGTAATGTATATCGTGTAACTCATGTAAGCCCTTCCTCAAACCTGTCGTGTTGTATCTTCACAGATCCGATGATGGCAGCTTTAGTGTGTTGAAAATGTTCATCTAGTAAACAGTATTTAAGCAATCTTGGCTTTTGAATTATTTCTACAACAGAGTGATCGCCCCACAACACACTATGTGTTCACTGCAAAAATTTTACGATATTCACTACTGTCAAAGTGGAGTTATAAAATGCAATACAGGGAATCAGGTATTAAGTTCCTTCAATTTTTTGTTCCCTTGTTTGCTGAAGATGCTTTTGGGTGAAGTAATATATAAAAACACCTTGCTAAAATCATCAGTCCCTTTCATATATCTATTAATTTTTCTTTAGTTTCTAGAGTGTCGATCAACAATAAAATGAAATAATTAAATTACAGTGACAATAGATCGTACAACAGCGAAATGACTTACACTGTCTGATCAAAAGTATACGTACACCTCCGACTAACGCGGAATTGACCACTGGATGTCACGAGAGGCGTACCGACTTACCAGTAGAGAAGCAGCAACAACACAATGCGCCCCTAAGGAGAGCTCGATGACTTCAGAAGTGGACTAGTCACTGGATATCATCTGAATAATGTCATCTGAATAACAAATCCATCGCGAACATTTCAACATTTCCAGAGCTGGGCAAGTCAAACGTTGATGACGTGGTTGTGGAGTGGAAGCGCGAAGGAATAACCACAACTAAACCAAGACCAGGCAGAAATTTTGGAAATTTGTGGTGAGGTCTTATGGAACCAAACTGTTGCGGTCATCGGTCCCTACGCTTACACACTACTTAATCTGTCTTAAACTAGTACTTAATCTAACTTGAACTATGAAACTTCCTGGCAGATTAAAACTGTGTGCCGGACTGAAACTCGAAATCGGGACCTTTTCCTTTCGCGGGCAAGTGGTAGAGCACTTGCCTGCGAAAGGCAAAGGTCCCGAGTTCGAGTCTCAGTCCGGCACACAGTTTTAATCTGCCAGGAAGTTTCGTGTCAGCGCACACTCCGCTGCAGAGTGAAAATCTCATTCTGGTAACTCAAAATAACTTACGCTAAGGACAACACACACACCCATGCCCGAGGGAGGACTTGTACCTCCGACAGAGGGAACCGCGCGGAGCGTGACAAGGCGCCCTAAACCATGCGGCTACCTCTCGCGGAAAGACTAGGCAGACCTCATGTTCTTACCGACGTGGACCGTCGAGCATTGCCAAGGGTAGTTGTGATAAATCGCGTGGAATCTGTGAAAGGAATCGGTCGTGAGTATTTTATTTATTTTATTTCGTTTCAGGCAGAGCCTTTTACACGAGATGCACTTAGTGCACGTAATGACACAAACACGACATCGGTCCGATTTCAGTACAAAAAGAAAAACACAATTAAACGTGATAAGGAGTCAAGAAAAATATTAGTTTGACAGCATAATTATGATAAAAGCCAAGAAATCTTGACATAAAATCCAATTATGTATGTACAAAAAATGGCTCTGAGCACTATGGGACTTAACATCGGAGGTCATCAGTCCCCTAGAACTTAGAACTACTTAAACCTAACTAACCTAAGGACATCACACACATCCATGCCCGAGGCAGGATTCGAACCTGCGACCGAAGCGGTCGCGCGGTTCCGGACTGAAGCGCCTAGAACCACTCGGCCACCGCGCCCGGCTATGTATGTACATAATGAAACTAGCGGAAAATTTCTATCTGAGCACAAAAAATGTGAATATGTTACTGCTTGTTTACAAGACTCTGGCTGAAAATTGGAGTACCAGCTGCTTAATTCTCTCTTCCTCGGCACCTTTAAAATTTTTCCCAAAAATTTTGCGATGCGGTCATATTCACACTTGTTTTAACGTGCAGTTCACCTCAACCGCCACAAGCTGCTCTAACTATAACTCAGTAAGACTCACTAGTCCACCGTTGTGTCGCTCATACCCATCCACTACCAGTTTCTCACTCACTCATTGAACCTAGCTCATTATTATTATCTCTTTGTGTCTCTCTCTGTCACAGTCCCCTTCGTTCTGTCCTACTACTACATTCTTCTCTCATAGTCACTGTCGCCCTCTTGCATTCCTTACTGCTGAAACCTCATTCTTTCCTTCCTACTGATGCTTGCTCTTCTCACTGTCACTATATCTCTTTTCCTCATTATCATTTTCATATTATCTGTTTCTCATTATCACTGGCTTTCCCCACTTTCCCTTTATTCCTCCCCCCCCCCCCTGCCCCAGCAGTGTCTCATTCACTCGTTTCCTAGCACTGTTCTATCGCTGTCAACTATGTTGCGCTGCTACAGCATCTTTCTCTTTCTCTCACATTGCCATTGTCTCCGTTGCTCTTTCTATAACACAACCATTATTTACTATTTTCCAGTATTTATTAATTTTCAGTCTCTTTGCCACTGCGATTGTCTTCTCGTCTCGCAGCATGAAATAGCGTGAATATGTTCGCATGTCAAAATTTTTGGGAATATGTTTATTTGTGCTGAAGAAGGTAGAGTAAGACAGCTTGTAACACCATAGCTCTTATGCTGTACGGATTTATTTTAATTTTGTTCCATTTAATATTACATCGTTAAGCTCCTGTAAATTTCTTTGATTGAATAGATAACACAAAATTGTATACTCCTTTCTTTGTAAAAACTTTGGTGTCTTGATTTGATTCTATGCAAAGTAGTGTATCTGTAATTTAAAACCTTTGTCCCATTTGGAGGGAACAAAACTTACTGTATATAATTGCAATTTTGTGTGAATAATTTTTTGTAGAAGTGTCAATATGTGAAAATGTTCTGTTTTATTTAATGTGTTTGTTTGCTGTTATGTAAACTGCTGACCTTCACTTAGGGCTCTTAGTTATTCTGTATGTAAAAGGTGTAGTGGTTCCCCTCGGGAACGGAACGCGCGCAAATTGTGGTTGGCCTACGTAGAAAAGGTGGAACTGATAGTCAGTCGGGGACAAGCTGCGAGTCGGAGACGAGCTACGAGTCGGAGACGAGCTACGAGTCCGTGCACTGCCATGTAAAAGATGCATATTGTGCTGATTCCGAGAGAGGCTTTTCCTGCTTCTTTCCAAGGCCTCGGATGGATGGATAAATAGCTGGAACTATTCTGGAGCTTGTATCTATCATCGCCACCAAGAAATGACAGAGTCCAGCAATTCTGCCTACAATTCCACCTACCAACATACAGTTGCCACCACATTGCGCAATCATTGCAACGTAATACTATAATGATGTACAGTGAAGGATCAGCTTATTGGACGTGCTAATGTGCTGAAATATAAGGTAATTTATATCTGAATTTATGTACCTACCTTGATTTTTCTCCTCATCATAACACCTCTCAGGTTCCTCTCCGTTTGAGCTAAAGTGATATCCGAGTGTCCTTACGAAAAGAAATTAAAGCCTAGAGTTTTTCTAATTAATGCCTCTTGAACTTAGTAAAAAGAAGGTTAAAGTTAATGTGGCAATAGAGTGAGTTAAAGTAAATGTTATTTGCTCAAAATAATTTTCC
Organism: Schistocerca cancellata; assembly: GCF_023864275.1. Classification (NCBI taxonomy): domain Eukaryota; kingdom Metazoa; phylum Arthropoda; class Insecta; order Orthoptera; family Acrididae; genus Schistocerca; species Schistocerca cancellata. The sequence goes on along the minus strand of NC_064626.1, from coordinate 809,558,793 downwards.
TATTAAAACTGCTATATAAAGTGCTGTTGCTAACTTCAATTTTAAAAGTTCTTAAGACTGAGGCTTATAAGGCAAATGATCACATTATTGTCTGTAGTAAATTCTAAAAGGTGAGTCAGTTTCTTGCAATTTGGTCAGTATTGTGTTTCGCTGTAGTAAAAGTGAGAAAGCTGCAGTTGTGAAACATTATATATTCATGTTTGCTAAGTGTTTGTGTATCTTGTGTATTAGAAGTGCATGTTAATAGTAATGTTATAAAGACCATTCACTTTAAGTAAGCCAGAAAGTAATAGGGTGTTTCGGTATCTCTTATAATTTAGCAAATAGTTTGTGCTGCTCCAGTTGTTAGCTTCAATCTTAAAACTTATGTGTGTCAGAGTTCATTGCACTCGCGTGTGGCTAAGTCTAGGTTGTGTTTGTCCACTATAGTTACTTATACCTACTTTCATAAACGAGAACGTTAATCTTTCTCTTGCCTAATTAGGCTGGCGACCGTTTCCCTTATTCTATAAACAGTATAGCTAGGCAAAATTTTGTTTGTCACTATTCCAATATTTACGTAATTCTGACTTTCATTTCCGATAAGCCACCTCCGTTAGGAACAACACGGTCAACATAACAAAATTCCTCTCAGAGGGTAACACTGCTCTGTTGCTTTGTGCCATAGTTGCTTTTACAAAATAGTTTTATGTCACAACCTGTTTCTGGCATTGAGGTTATGGTACAGTAGTAGCAGACAGGAGTGTTATATATGGCGCCGCGTGACAGGACGTTGTTCAGTTTGCATCTACAGACGGAAAAAATTATAAGTAGTTAGCATTTTACAAACATAGAGTGAACATAAAACGTCCAGCGGCACGAACCTGTACATTACTTGACAGAACTGGTAGTGAAAGTTCAGTTTAAATTAAAAATAAAAGGTATCAGTACTTAATAATAGCTAAAATGGACAGGAAACTAGAAATAAATCTAGACACGCGAGAGCAGAATGCAACCGAGAGAAGTTCAAGCAGCACACCAACAGATGGCATGACGCGCGAGTTAAATTACGTACGTTATCACGCAGACGTCAATAAACAGATCGAAGCTATATGTGTCGCGCGTACTAAACAAGACAATATAGGCGATGTTGTCGAAGACAGTGGCTATGTCAATGAATCGCGGGATATGTTTGAATCACCAAAAACTGAAAGGGAAGTAGGACTCGAACACAAAAATGTAGCAGAACCTAAAAGTGAAAAGAATCCAGATATGATAGAATTGTTAAAAATGTTGTCTGCACAAATTGCAGCGCAAAATGACAATATCAATGACAATATTAAGGGACTAAGGACTGCTCTAAGAGAAAAATACTTCTTAATTTTTAAAGTGCTGTACCGCGTAAGCATGCTTGGATGATGGTATTTATTACTTTCTATGAATGTATGTGCAATGTCCTCATTACTCATTAGGTCCAAAGTGCGACCAGGTGTCTGTCTAACACAGTGACTGTGCATAGGGGGTTAAAAGGAATGGGATATGAGCTGTGCTCGGCTCGCGATTTTGCCGTTTATTGCTCGTCATTTGTTTTTATGGTTCTGTCGCCTCGTTTTCTTTTAATTCGATTCACTGGTGTCACTAAGTTGCTGGTTGCTAGCCCGTGTGTGGCAGCAGCAGCACTTATCGATAAGTGCACTGTCGTACAATCTCTGGAGCCACCACTAGTATTTCCGGGTCGTCGCGTGTCTTCAGTTGGGGACGGAGCGCCATCAGGGGCCCAATCTGTATCGTTCATACCGATAGATGTAGTAGGCTTGCCTCGGTAGTGACGTCATTTTCGGTTCTATATCGAAATATCCTATTCATTAAGCTTCTGAGACCTGTTACCGAATGGTACTCCCACCGATTTTGCGACAATTGTACCGAGAGGTTTTGGATTTCGGTGTGTTCCTGTCGATCGGTGAGCTGTGGTTTATGTACACCTATAATTTGTTATTTTAAACATATTTAGCGGTTTTAGCTTTGTATTTAGTGATTGTGTTACTAAAGAATCACCAGAGGACGCATCCGGTTGGAAAGTGACTTCATAATGGACTATTTTCCTTTGTTAGAAATTTGATTAGGTTAGGTTGTTACTGTGAATGATTAAATCCAAAAAGAAAACGTTTTCGATCTATATTCTCTCAAAATACGTGTTTTTTAAAGCAAATAAGAGTTTAAAGATCATTAAATATCAAAACATCGGCTACGTATATTACATGAGTGTGAACTGACGGGGGACTGATGACCACAGATGTTAAGTCCCATAGTGCTCAGAGCCATTTGGACCATTTGTGAACTGACGTTACTAGTGACTTTGTGTACTTTTCCCCACAAATGGTTTAGCTAGTAATTATCGAAACGTGTTTACAACCTTCAAGTAACAATGGAAAGCAATTATGTGAAGCCTAATATTGGAAACCTTCCAAACTATTACGCATTTCTGAGTTGCGCAGCATCGTTTGCCAACGAAGTCAGCCTACATTCCTCTCCGCAATAGTACAGGGTGTTACAAAAAGGTACGGCCAAACTTTCAGGAAACATTCCTCACACACAAATAAAGAAAAGATTTTATGTGGACATGTGTCCGGAAACGCTTAATTTCCATGTTAGAGCTCATTTTAGTTTCGTCAGTATGTACTGTACTTCGAGCAAGTTATCATGATTTCATACGGGATACTTTACCTGTGCTGCTAGATCATGTGCCTTTACAAGTACGACACAACATGTGGTTCATGCACGATGGAGCTCCTGCACATTTCAGTCGAAGTGATCGTACGCTTCTCAACAACATATTCTGTGACCAATGGATTGGTAGAGGCGGATCAATTCCATGGCCTCCACGCTCTCCTGACCTCAACCCTCTTGACTTTCATTTAGGGGGGCATTTGAAAGCTCTTGTCTACGCAACCCCGGTACCAAATGTAGAGACTCTTCGTGCTCGTATTGTGGACGGCTGTGGTATAATACGCCATTCTCCAGGGCTGCATCAGCGCATCCATGCGACGGAGGGTGGATGCATGTATCCTCGCTAACGGAGGACATTTTGAACATTTCCTGTAACAAAGTGTTTGAAGTCACGCTGGTACGTTCTGTTGCTGTGTGTTTCCATACCATGATTAATGTGATTTGAAGAGAAGTAATAAAATGAGCTCTAACATGGAAAGTAAGCGTTCCGGACACATCTCCACATAACATATTTTCTTTCTTTGTGTGTGAGGAATGTTTCCTGAAAGTTTGGCCGTACCTTTTTGTAACACCCTGCATAAGAATTGAGCAATACGTAGCTGTTGTTTAGCGTGGCCAAGTGGTTAGCGCGAGGGAGTGCTAAATGTAAGGACAAGGGTTAACGCACGGTTTGGTACAAATATTATTTTTTCCTCTTCATATATGCAACACGTTCTGAGACATTGTTATTCGTGTAAGGTAAGATTTTTCTGCAATATTCGTTATTACTTGCATGTAAGAGCGCGCTTCCTCAATGATGATTTCGTGATTCCTGTGTGTTTAAAAAACCAAATATGAAAACGCTCGAGATGAAATTGCTGTGAGTGAAACAACCGACAGTGACCATTACATTTTTTCTTGTCAGAAATAATTCAGCATTTTTTCCGAATATGTAGCGATTTCCGAGTATGCGGTTAGACAGGAATCTAAGAGCACAACTTAAAATACTGGGAATGTAATTAGCAGCAATCATCTTCATAATCTTGCTTGTCACAAGTATTTATCTGCAATCGAATCCTCAACAACAGTAGACAGAGACGAAAGACCTCCACCATAATATTGTTAGGCCATTGTACCATATGCGAAACATTTTCATTCATGAGATACCGTTACATGTTATAAACTTAGATGAACTGCAGGAGCTCTCGAAAACGCGTTTTTCAATTTTATCTTAAAGACACAAATCATTGACGTATCATATAGTGAAGTGGGCTACTTAATCATTTGGATCTCTAGGAGCGAGTTATAACCACATTCTCTTTATCTTCTTATTCTTTGAAACTCTCACAATCAATTTTTCGGGTGTTTTTATAGATGTATTAGTGCAATGTGGTAATACACACTATTCCTAACTCACTTTCCGAAATGTAAAATCCAAAACACAATGTCAGTGTGAATAAGATGACATAATGCGGCATTTACGACAATCTGCGGAATACGGTCAAATGCGCTATCTTTTCGGTACTTCGAAGAATAGCTCGTCTGTGTCGTCTGCTAGCCACTTTGTGTTCGTGGCGCTGTGCGCGCTGCAGTGCGCATGCGCGGATCTGCGGCCGCTTGCTTTTGATTGTCTTGCGTGACGCGAACCGACAACAGCGCTTCAGTTCTCTAGACCCGAACGGTATCGCTTCCGAAATGCATACTGAATAACGCAGGGGCTCTAATTCGAGTACTAGACCGTTCGGTGCTCTTGAGTACCGAAACGATCGGCACAATAGCGAAAAGATACAGAATAGGCACCCAGGTCCGGATGGCCAGTACTCACCGACCGCTGGCGACACACGTGCACCGTCCGACAGAAGGAGACTGGAGCGGGAATGACCGTTGTGTGGTCGTTCAGTCGGTCGTCTCATCGGGCGACGTGTATTTGGTCGCCGACTGCTTATGGAAAATCTATGTGTGCCGACTTGTGATTTCTCCTTGTTGTTCCACAGTGATTGGTTTTAGGATTGTCGGAGTTCTTGGTGCAAGTGTTTAGGTGGAATTGTGTGTAGCTTCTGTAATTTGCACTGAACAGTTATGAATCCTGTCTGCGTACTGGAGTTGGCGGTCGGTCGGTTGGGACACAGCAGCGAGTGTGTGTTTCCTCGCCATGTTGATGCTGTCCATACTGCGTGTATTTTGACAGCCTTTCGTGTTGTTCACATTTTTTGAGTGGTTATTGTGCCTTGGCTGCTTTTAGACGCCAGTTTTGAAAACGTAATGCTGCTGGTATCTTCTCCTCGGCTGATATTTTCCGTTGTCGTGCCGTTGGTCGCCGCAGCGGAATTGATTAGGTTGTTGGTCGGTCCTTCAGCCATCGCTGGGTCGGGTTGCCATCTGATTACTTAAGCTTATTCTTGGCTGCCTGTCTCACCTAAACTGTTGTTAGAGTTTCCTCCCCAGGTAGCCCCTTGGAACACTTGTGAGCACCACTGTTCTGTTGTTTGTGATTGTGATTTTCTTTTATCGCAAGCACTATGCCAAGCTTTCAGCTGTGTATTAATTTTGTCTGTTATATGTTCAGTATGTGGCCTTCAGCCGAACCTTATGTGAAGTATTTTAAGATTAGGACTTCAGCCGTGTTTTATTTAAAATTCGTGTTTGCTTGTATTTAGGGCTTGAGCTGTGTTTGTTTTAAAATCCTTTCAGCCCGTAATGAGTAAATTACTGTTTGTAAGGTTTCCCTCTAATTATCTTGAAATCCTATAATGGCTTTCAGCCATGCTGTGTAAATGCTTATTTTAAGGTTTGTCTTTCATTATTCTGAATAACTGTTTGGTCCTTCAGCTGTCAAGATACTTCAAATTTCTTTTAGATGGTTTTCTGTTGTAGTGTGTAAATGCTTGTCTTTAAAGGTTCCCTTTTATTATGTTGAAATATTGTTCAGCTTTCAGCCGAGGAATTAATTTAAGTTTTCCTTAATTTGGCTTTTAACCGAAATTTGTAAATGCTTGCATTTTAAGAATTTCCTTTGCTGATCTGAAATATTATTTGGGCCTTTATCCGAGAAGATATTTTAAGTTTATTTAAGTAAGGCCTTCGCCGGCCGGTATGGCCGTGCGGTTATAGGCGCTTCAGTCTGGAACCGCGTGAACGCTACGGTCGCAGGTTCGAATCCTGCCTCGGGCATGGATGTGTGTGATGTCCTTAGGTTAGTTAGGTTTAAGTTGTTCTAAGTTCTAGGGGGCTGATGACCTCAGATGTTAAGTCCCATAGTGCTCAGAGCCATTTGAACCATTTTTTAAGTAAGGCCTTCAGCCGTTTGTCTAAATTCTTGTGCCTTAAAAGGAATTATTTAAGGATATATTAATTTTACTTAAGTAAGGCCTTCAGCTGTTTCTCTAAATCCTTGTGTTTTAAAAGGAATTATTTAAACTTTATTATTGAGAAGATACTTGTGCCCTCAGCCGTGAATTTATCCTTGTTGTTTTAAAGAGAAAACTGTGCATTGGTTTTTGTGGAATAAAGTTGTGTGTTCTTATGTAACTAACAGTAACTCACCTTGGCGCGTTTCCACAACCGGATCCGCTCTGTCCTGCGAAACCGGATTTCAGGATACAATGGTCAGGGAGCTCCCCATGAACCACACATTTCTGTAGTCAGCGCTAACCGACGGTTGAGGTGGCGTCATGAACGACGCCACTCGACCCTGTGTAATTGGAAATGAGCGATTTGGAATGATGAAAACGCTATACCTTGTCGCAGTCCGATGGAAGGGTTTAGGTTTGGCGAATGCCTGGGGAACGTAATCTGCCATCACGTGTAGTACCAACAATGAAGTACACAGGATGTGGGGGTGTTTTCGAGCTCAGGGCGTGATTCCCTTATTCAGTTTAACCAAACGCTAAATGTCGAAGGATATGAACACATTTTTCAGCGTCGTGTACTGCATGCGGTAGAAAAAGCGTTCGGAAACGTTGATTGTATCAGCATGACAGTACAGCCCGCCTTAAAGCAGCATCTGTGAGGCAATGGTTTGTGGACGATAACGTTCCTGAAATGAAGTGACCTATCCGGAGTCCTGACCTGAGCACACTGGAACAGGTTTGGTATGGGTTAAAACGTCGACTTAGTTCTAAAGGCCAGTGTCCGATGTCGCAACCTTCTCGCGTTTCATAGCTTGTAGAAGAATCGGCTTCCATTCTTCCACAGACATTGACACACCTCAGTGAAAATATCTCGTTACATATTTCTTTCAGTTACCTTTTGTACCATACTGTAGCAGTTCTTTCTATGTATGGTTCAGGTTTAACCGAGCTATGTTACTTACAAGGTGGCTATTATTTCGCCCCTTAAAAGCACTCATCCACATACTTTGCCGTGATCTACAAATACAATTAGGTATCATGTGATAGGTTGTACATCGTATATATGAATATATAAAGGAGACTGACATTGTCACGTAAGTCTTGTAAATAATTGTTAACGCTTATTTGCATGAAAGATGACGGAGTGTCTTTATTATAAAAACGGCATAGTGAATGATTGCCTATACTAGTAGAGGTTGGAATGCCAGTGGAAATGAAACGGCTGGTGGAACTGAAGCCCTGGGTGGAAGGCCCATACAGGTGTGTTGGTCTTGCTTAAACACAGGAAACAGCAAGACGGACGTCGTAGCACCTAAGCGCTGGAGCATAATAGTCGCGACGGTCGGTTTGTAGCCGAACTGGAAGGATTATACTTCGGAAACGCTGAAAATCTTGGACGCAGGTGAGAGGAGCGAGGAAGCAGCACCTCGGAAACCACGCAGGCTGGTTATTTTCAAGGATTTTTACTCAGAAGCGTACCATTGTACGAGTATAGGTTTTTCCTCGCAAACTTTCCGCGCTGGACGACAAAAGACTAAAATATGGTTGGTCGGCGTTCAGAAGAATCTGTAGAGAGGGAGAATATTCTGTGGTGTCGGGACTATGATTCGTTTTCGGTATTACGATGGTGGGGAGACAAGCCTTGCTGAGAAGCCAGCGCTGGAGAGACGCGGTCTTCCTTTGAGAGCGGCCGTGTGTGACGGTCGCCCGATATCAGCTTTTGTTGGTACAGCCGGACTTGCTGCCTTTGCTCTCAGGAGAGTTTATAGTTAGAACAGTTAGGCACTGTACTGTTGCAAACATATACGAATCTGGACTTCACCTCCGGGTTGGAAGTCGTCGTTGAGTATGCAGCGTTCAGTAATTGAGAGCGCTTCCTCTGCCTATACTTACGTTGAGACATTATCTGAACTCCGTACTTGTGATTGGGAGTTCGCGTTTCTCGTCTGTAGAACATAGAGAGGAGAAGACAGTATTAGAGTATATTAGTCACAGGACTGCCTTCTGCCGTCCTGGTGTTTGAAAGAGTTTATTTTTTGGCTGGAGTTCTTCCATCCAGGCAGACGTGTACGAGACCCAGCACGCAAATTGCTTCGGCTTATTAGGGCTATAAAGCTAAACAGCCGTGATCACGTTAGTTTATTTCCAGTGAGGTTCCACACCACCGTAGATCATCTTTGAAAGTAGTGTCTTCTAGTGTTTGGTACGTAGATGATGTCAGTCATTTCGCATTATTGATATTAGATCGCGCAGTCACAATAAGGGGCAGAGTTGGGCAATTGATTAGTAATTTTACGTAGGAAATGTAAACTTTGTAATATAAGGTTTCTTTTTAAATCTACAATAAATATATAAGTAGGAACAACGTTTATCATTTAGTACGATTAGTTGCCTTTATCATTCATTTATGTTTAGATTGTAATCTATAGAATTAAGATATCCTAAGATCTGATTTAAGGGGTAGTCAGACAAGGCCAAATTTTCGTTTTAGCGTTTCTCCGTTACGTACATTCGTTTAACACCCGGCTGGATCAGCATCTTGGATACTTGGCAGTGATACATCACGTGAAAGTTATTTTCGTCCTTAGGTTTTGCACAGCAGTGTAGTTGGATAGCTACAGGGCATTAACTACAGACTTTGGAATAGTGAGAAGTTTAAACTTGTCTCACGGGTCAAAGAGAGGCTGGTGACCAATGTTTAGACTGAAAGTATAAGTGTAGCATTGCAGAAAATTAATATGGGTGCTCCAATAAACGTCTGCGAGTGAATCTACGGAACAGTACGTCCCGTAATTTGTCTCGCGCGCCGCACATCGGGAAGAATGCTTGGATTCAGGACGCAGCAGTCATGTGACCATGCGCGGATCCCAGAGTTCGGTTCTGGGGAAGGGAGACAGATTATGATAGTTCGTTAGCGCATCTCTCCCCTCCCTCCTCGCGCCCAAAATGTAAGGTGCCGTGACCCTCACTTTTAACGTTCCACAGATGAGTAGGATTTTAATAATGATAGTGATGAAGTGCGGATTTGTAAAATATTTCAATACAACAATTAACTGTTTGATTACCGTTGGAGCCGGCCGCTGTGGCCGAGCGGTTCTAGGCGCTTCAGTCCGAAACCACGTGGCTACTACGATCGCAGGTTCGCATCCTGCCTGGGGCATGGATGTGTGTGATGTCCTTAGGTTAGTTAGGTTTAAGTAGTTCTAAGTCTACGGGAATGATGACCTCAGATGTTAAGTCCCATAGTTCTTAGAGCCATTTGAACCATTCTTTGATTAACGTTGGACCTGATGATCTAGCGGTAAAGCGCGTATACGAAAACCGACAGGTCGCACGATGGAATCTCGGTCGGACCACGGATTTTTCAGTCTTCATTCTAAACTAGCCGTCACCTCTCAATGATGTGAGTAGTCTCCAGAAACAACATCTGGTTCAGATTCCGAGTTAAACTGTAGGTCCTCTTTTCCCCGTCTGGATAAGTGGGTAACTTATGGACACGCAAGTCGCCGAAGTGGCGGTCAATAGAAGGAATTGCATCGTGCCACTGAGCCACAGTAAGTTTTTTTCCCAAATGTGTCCAACTATAGACCGCGTAAAACTTTTTGGCGTTTCTTTTCCTCTTTTTCCAGGACCTCTTCATTATTTTATTCCTTTTCTTTCTCTCCACCTTGGAAATGTAAACTGCTTCTGAATTATTCTCTGTTTTTGATCATTTCTAGTATAATTCCTGCTTCTTATGCCTCTCTTTTGACCTCTTCTGCTCACTTAGAGGTGGTCTTCAGTGATGTGATATAATGTAACTAAAGATCTTTTTTGCTCAATCGGCGTCCGTCCACTTTAGCTATGTTTCCACAAAATTTCAGCCGTTGTTTCCGCATTGTGTCCGTTAATTTTTAGGTACAGTTGTAGAGCTCCTCGTTTTTCGCATTCTTATAAGTTCCATCAACAGTCTTCTTAGGTCCAAGAATTTTCCTGACATTCTTCCCTTTCTTCTTTTCAAGTTCTTCCGACTGTACGCCTATATTCAGAATAAGGTACTCCGAAGAATAAATTGCTCCTGGTTTTATAATGCCATTGCAGTACCCGATTTTGGCCTTGTCGGATATTCCTCGTTTGTTAACTAAGTTAAACTGGAATCAAGGTCTGATTTTCTGGCTATTCCTGTGATTGCCTCTTTATCCAGTCCATTGGGTTGAATCTATTCTCCCACGTATTTCAATTTATCTATCCTTCTCATCTTTCCATATTTTATCCCCAAGTATTTCTCTTCTTGTTTTCTGTGTCCCATATGTTTTGTCTTTTCATGTGAGACTTTGAAAACTGTTTTTCCAGCGATTTCATGCAACATCTCCAGCGTTCTTTGTGCATTTTTCCAGTTTTGGTTAAAAGGACAAAATCATTGGCAGAAGCTAAACATCTGATTTCCAAATTGTTTCGTTTCTTCCCAAGGTGTGTTCCAGTTATTCCTTCCAGCTTCGGAGCTACTTCTCAGGTTCTCATTATTTTCTGCAGGACGATACTGAAGAGAGCTGCGGAATACCCGTCTTCGTTATTATATTTTATTACCACCAGAACTTTAATGTAATAACAATACTTTACTTAGCCGGCCGCGGTGGCCGAGCGGTTCTAGGCTCTTCAGTCCGGAACCGCGCGACTGCTACGGTCGCAGGTTCGAATCCTGCCTCGGGCATGGATGTATGTGGTGTCCTTAGGTTAGTTAGGTTTAAGTAGTTCTAAGTTCTAGGGGACTGATGACCTCAGATGTTAAGTCCCATAGTGCTCAGAGCCATTTGAACGAATACTTTACTTACATCCAGAGACAGTAGCTTGCTTTAGAATAACAAACAATGTAGTGGAATTCAGAGAAAATATAGAGTCTGAAAAGCATTATTTCGAAATTTGAAAAGTACATGTGTCGTAAAATTAATTAAAGAGCTAAGAATCTCTCTCACTAGTTTGAAAAATTCGTAATTCACACAATACAAAATCGATGCATGCAGTCACCATCCACTACGATTGTGAACAGTGGTCTTCATATGTATAAATCTGAGGAACGCTGTATCTTTCAGTCATTTCCGCGTACGCTCAAAAAGTCAGTTTTCTTGTAATTCTTTTTTTCCGTAAATGAACTGGTATTTACCTTTGGGTCTCCCTTTCACGAGCTCTCTCTGTGAATGAGCATCTTCATCTGGCCGGAATATTCCACATCAAGTTGCAACCGCATCCACGTGGAGAGAACATGAGGTAAGCAACTGAAAAGTATTCTGTGTGAAACGTAACTTGCAAGTTTTTCAGAACTCCTCAGCATTTTCGAGGCAATTCTCATGCTACTTCATTGTCCGAAAGCTAGATGAGGAACATGGAAATTGATACATGTTAAAACATAAATGCTTCTACAGATTTTTTTTTTTTTTCGGGCGATAGGTGTCACCATCCCCACGATAGCCCTACTCTCCGCCCGCTTAGATTCTTCATATGAAAGGTCTCGCAGCGACAGCATGCTGTCGTTGGTTAGTCACATGAGGGGTCTCGGCGTAAAGGCGATAATGAAAGAATGCCATCGCTGTTGTGATTTATCGCTGTTCCTAAAGACCTATCTGAAAGCAAGTGAAGTGAGTACCGCCTGAGTCTCTGCAAGTAGCGTACGGGTCAGCGGTCTCCGTCGATTCCAGGCGCTCGTCGGAGCGCGACGGAACGGGACCCCGGCGGCCAGACGGAGAAAGGCGGGATGTGGGCCAGCTGGCCCCTCCCGGAGGCCCGGGGCGGGCGCCTCGTCTTCTCTCGCCCTGCCGGCCGCCCGCGGCGCAGCTTTCTCCCGAACGACGGCGAAACTGGAGCAGACACCGCTCCCAGGCCGCACCGTCCTTTCCAAAACAGCCTTCTGTGTGTGACTCTCCTCTCCAAGTGGCGGCACGGCGATCTCGCTTTAATATTGTTCCCAGTGCCAGATCGTTTTCACGTCGAATACCCTTGACTTCATTACACGCTTTCACCTATTCCCTTTGAAACCACGTCCGCACGAGCTTAATTCTTAAATGTGCGTGGAGCTAAATTATGAAAAAAATAAGTATTTAAATAAAAACCTTTTCTATATGATCAGTTTTTAAAGTGAACTGAAAATATAAAAAAATATATCTGACTCCATACAGATTCCTAACCGACACAGAGAGCCCTGAAAATTTGTGCTGGTGTATTTTTAATAGCTACTAAAATACCTGTAGAATTTAAAACTAAAAACGAGGGGCACATGCAATAGGTAATAGCAAGGAAGTGAACTATACATGGCCGGCCGAAGTAGCCGTGCGGTTCTAGGCGCTGCAGTCTGGAACCGCGAGACCGCTACGGTCGCAGGTTCGAATCCTGCCTCGGGCATGGATGTGTGTGGTGTCCTTAGGTTAGTTAGGTTTAACTAGTTCTAAGTTCTATGAGACTAATGACCTCAGAAGTTAAGTCCCATAGTGCTCAGAGCCATTTGAACCATTTTTTGAACTATACATGCATCAATTACGTATCGCATATGCCCCACGAAGGATACATCGTACCATTATTATCGATTACCCTTCCACCGCAATCTCATACGCTGATTGAGTAAAAAAGTGATTGTCCATACAGGGTGTTACAAAAAGGTACGGCCAAACTTACAGTAAACATTCCTCATACACAAATAAAGAAAAGATGTTCCGGAAACGCTTAATTTCCATCTTAGAGCTCATTTTAGTTTCGTCAGTATGTACTGTACTTGGAGCAAGTTATCATGATTTCATACGGGATACTTTACCTGTGCTGCTAGATCATGTGCCTTTACAAGTACGACACAACATGTGGTTTATGCACGATGGAGCTCCTGCAGTGCCGCGTTTGGGGTCTGCTGAGCATGCCTCTGCAGTTTTTCATAAAAGCTTCCTCGAGAGGTATCCAGAGGAATTTCGTCAGTTGTGCTATTTATCTTTCGGAAATCGCGGCTTTCTTACATTTCTCTTATTTTCTTATGGGAGGCACTCGAGCTTACCCTCATTTCTCTTTTTCCACCACTGCATGCCCTGTCTGGCCCGGGATCCACATGGTTGTTTGTCGTTTCTATTCCGAGAACTGTTTTGTATCAGGGACGGTTAGTACGTCGGTGAGTCTATGGTCAAAAGGTGGTCTGCTGCCTTACGTCAGCAAAAGCCCAGTGTATAATCACGTCGGAACTGATGTTGTATGCTATGGGATGCATTATATTGATGGTGTTTCTCTGAAAGTCTCTCGGAGAGTTCGGCGTTGGTGGGCACTGTCTTACAAGTACAACTTTTTGCCTAGTCGCGCTCTCACTTGAATCGGCGCCTTTGTATAAATTTTGTCACGCTTCTTTCCACTCAGGGTCAACCTGTTTCATTTCAGACTTGTTTCGCTCGTTACCTCCGCATGGCAGCAGGACACGCTGACCATACAATACGAACATTCTTTAATTATCATTGGTTTTAGGCAAGTATATTTCACCTGCTTTGGTGTATCGTCTGGTTTGTTTCCTTGCACTACGTGAGCTCTATATATTTATAGCTTTAGCTCATATATTATTTACTATAGGGTGGCTAGTTACCGACCAGTAGTTATAGATTTGGATGGGCTACACGTAAAGTTTGACCCTGCAGCTGGCGTAGGTGGCCTACCTCCTTCCCTTTGGTGTGAATTACTCCAACCAATAATTCAGCAAGTGACACAAAAACGTAGGCGTCCGCAGTCTCATTAAAGTCCGTCCGGATGTACTGCTGCATCATCACATAAAATACTTAAAATACTGAAATAACTGACGTTTCGGCCGCGTTGTAGTGGCCTTCCTCAGGGCATAGGCTAATTAGCTGGAGAGAGTGCATGCTTCAGTATACAGCATTCCTAACGGTGTCATGGGGCCATCGACGTCACATTTCTTAAAATGTCAGTGCCCCAAAAATACCATTGGTCGATGTTACGCGACACGGACGGGATACGTACACACGACTTGTGGGTTGCACGGCGGCTATATTGCTATTTCAGCATCTTCATTATCTTATGAAATGACGCGGCAGCGCATTCACAGAGATTTTAATTAAAATTCACACAACTATTCTGTAAGCGGACACTTACTGAATCCTGGCTTCCGTCGATGTCGAACTAATGCCGAAGACTCTAGTTCTCTCAACCCGAAACACAAGAGAAGCTAGTTTTGGTCGGAGTTTACTGGGAAGTGACATCAAAATGACAGCTGAGTTGTCGACTGCTGTCGAGTTTCGTGGTCACATCGAGTGATTTGGAGGACACGTCTGCTGACGTGACTTTACAATAAGTTTTGAGTGACACTAGCTTCTCCCGAAAACGCAAGGTGCCTTCTTCTCAAAAGGTGCCATATTTTCTGTCCTTTCATAGTGTATCAAAGTACTCAGTGTTGCTAAATCCACACTACTCATTGTTATCAGGAATCGTTTTACCTAAAATGATGATACCTTATGGTTTAAATGGCTCTGAGCACTATGGGACTTAACAGCTGAGGTCGTCAGTCCCCCGGAACTTAGAACTACCGAAACATAACTAACCCAAGGACATCACACGCATCCATGCCCGAGGCAGGATTCGAACCTGCGACCGTAGCGGTGGCGCCGTTCCAGACTGCAGCGCCTAGAACCGCTCGGTCACTCCGGCCGGCCGATACCTTATGAATGTTCTATATTCTTTCGTGCCGTTGGTAAAAGCGGTAACTGTGTTGCTTTGCGTGGATCAGTTTGTCATTTCTCGATCATTTTCAGCCAGAATAAAACTATTACCGCTGTGATTAGTGCGTCCGACCCAGTTTTTATACGTCTGATTCTGTGCAATCGTCCTGCTTTTCTCAGTCCACTGTGCTAGGCAAAGGTCGACTCAGAAGGGTGTAAATTCCGTAAAAAATAAACTGCGTTTACAATTTACGTGAGTTGAGTCACCGTAATGCCCGCTTTCAATTACCCCTTTCAGACTTTGAATCGCAATTCCCATGAGCTACTCCAGCATTAATGTGGGAGCCACAGTATCGCAGCAGAATCACATCATTCACTAGCGTTACCTCAATAATATCAGGTTTGATTCGTTTCCCATGGTTTCCCTGTAGTTACCGCACAGCTGACAGCATGCCATTGAAAGCATCTGGAAAAGTATCCACGCACAACACTCCCCTGTCACATTTTCTGTGTGACTGCTTGACGTCGTCATGCAGTCTGCCTGAAGGAAGGAATGGAATTCCTGTGCCAACAACCTCGAGTGTAGGAAGCAGGTTCATTGCGCTTGTGGAACTTAAACGATAAGCATCCGAACAAAGACAACGTTCCTCTCGTGAGTGGCTACTGGATAAATTTAGAGAACCCATTTTTGAAACAGACATTAAAAAAATTGTGATTTCAGCACTGAATAATTCGTGGAAGAAATACGCTGAAGCCACAAACAAATTGGTATAGGCATGCGTATACAAATATAGATATGCGTAAACAGGTGGAATACGGCACTGCGGTTGGCAAGGCCTATGTAAGACAAAAAGTGTCTGGTGCAGTTGTTAGATCGGTGAGCCACGCGCGGCTCGTGTTCGTGCCATTTATTGCTTGATATCTTGTCTTGTGGTACTGACGTCCCGTTTCTTATTCGATTTACTGGCGTCACCAAGTTGCTGGCTTGCCTGCCCGTGAGTGGCAGCAGCAGCGCTTGTCGATAAGAGCACTGTCGTACTATCTTTGGAGCGACCGCTAGTATTTCCGGATCGTCGTGTGTCGGAGTATCAGTAGGGACGGAGCAGCAGTGAAGTCCGGACAGCCATGACACGCCCGACCGTTGCCGACACACATGACTTGAGTGGGGACGACCTTGGTCGGTCGTTCAGTCGGTCGTCTCATCGGACGACGTGTATCTGGTCGCCGACTTCTTCTGGGTTCTCCGTGTGTGTTGACTTGTGATTCGTCCTTGTTGTACCACAGTCACTGGTTTTAGTATTGTTCCAGTTGTTTGTGGAAGTGTGTTCGCGGAACCGTGTGTAACTTGTGTGGTTTGACGGAGCAGCTATTTTAATGCTGTCTGCGTGCTGCATGTAGTCGGTCAGTTGGGACAGAGCAGCGAGAAAGTCCCTGCGGTGCTAGGTCAGGCCAGGACCACTGCCGGCGTGCACGCGCTGTCGGATTGTGAGGCGCTAACTGCGAGAGCTACGAAGTTCGTTGCCCACTGAACCTGGACACTGAAGCTGAGTGATCAGTTAACCTGTTATGAAACCTCAACTGCGGGGACATCCCTTCATTCACTGCCGGTGGTTGCTTCCTGGACCATTCCGGCTAGCAGCAACGTATGTTGTGTTGGCGAAATTTTGTAGCCATCTTCCTGCATAGTCTTTAACTATTAAATTGGTTCTTGCTTATCAGGGAAGTACACCAGCAGTATTTTCTGCCTTGTGGCCGTTAATGCCCCAGTCCCCCCCCCCCCCCCTTCCGTGGTCGTTAGAGTAGTTTTCTGGCAGTGTGGTTCAAATGGCTCTGAGCACTATGGGACTTAACATCTATGGTTTTCATCGCTGTGTTGGTGCTGTCTGGCACGGCTTATAGTTCGACAGCCTTTTAGTTGTTTGTTCACGTTTTTTTCTTAATAGTAGTTATTGTGTCTTGGCTGTTTTTAGACGCCAATTTTGAAGGCGTAGTGCTGCTTGGCTGATATTTTCCGTTGTCGTACCGTTCGTCGGGCGGAGGGGTATTGATTAGGCTGTTGGTCGGTCCTTCAGCCATCCCTGGGTCGGGCTGCCATCCGATTATTTAGCCTTACTCTTGACTGCCTGTCTCACCTCACCTTACGTTACAGCTACCTCCTCAGGCTGACCCTTGGAACACTTCTGACCACCACTGTTCTGTTGGTTTTAGATTGTAATTTTCATTTTAGTCTGAAGTACTGCGCAAGGTCTACAGCTGTCTATTAATTTAGTTTGTTTTAATTTTAAAATAAGTCCTTCAGCTGACTTAAGTTAACATTTGAAGATTGATATGTTTAAAAACTAAATTTCGAAAGTCTGTTCTATCTCAAATTCTTGTTATCCAGGCATTAACCCCTGAGTTGTTCAGTGTCCAGTGTGTGGCCTTCAGCCGAGTATTTACGTGAAATATGTATTTTTTTTTTAAATGACCTTCAGCCACGTGTATTCTTTAAAGCAATTTTATAACTTGTGTTCAAGCCTTCAGCCGTTATTGTTTTTGGTGTGGTTTTGGACCTTCAGCCGAGGAGTTGTCGGAAGTTTTCTTAACTAGGCCCTCAGCCATATTGTTTTAATTTGATCCTTTTAAGGCAATGTGTAATTACGTGGTTCTTAGCAAAATAAAGGTTTGTGTGTTTTGTGCAACTAATAGTAACTGATCACGGCCACCTCCACAACCATAAGCTGATCTGCTCTATCCTCTGAAAGAAGATTTCAGTCGGTTACTGCTACTACAATGATAGGTTATCAAGACTTAAGTGAGTCTGAACGTGGTGTTACAGTCGCCGCACGAGCGATGGCACACAGCATCTCCGAGGTAGCGATGAAGTGGGTATTTTCCCGTACGACAATTTCACGAGTGTACCGTGAACATCAGGAATCAGGTAAAACATCAAATCTCCGACATCGCTGCTGTCGGAAGAAGATTCTGCAATAACGGGACCAACGACGACTGAAGAGAATCGTTCAGCGTGACAGAAATGCAAACCTTCCGCAAATTGCTACAGATTTCAGTGGTGGTTCATCAGCAACTGTCAGTGTGCAAACCATTCAACGAAACATATTCGATATGGGCTTTCGGAGCCGAAGGCCCACTCATGTACCCTTGATCACTACACAGCACATAGCTTTACTCCTCGCCTGGGACCGTCAACATCGATATTGGACTGTTGACGACTCGAGTCATGTTGCCTGGTCGGAGGAGTTCTATTGAGCGGATGGACGTGTACGGGTGTGGAGACAACCTCTTGAATCCGTGGACCCTGCATGTTAGCAAAGAACTGCTGGAGGATCTCTAATGGTGTGGAGTGTGTGCAGTTCGAATGATATGGG
Organism: Schistocerca cancellata; assembly: GCF_023864275.1. Classification (NCBI taxonomy): domain Eukaryota; kingdom Metazoa; phylum Arthropoda; class Insecta; order Orthoptera; family Acrididae; genus Schistocerca; species Schistocerca cancellata. Next base: position 809,540,724 of record NC_064626.1, on the reverse strand, counting down.
ACCCCTGACACGTCTAGATACGATTATAACAGGTAAGCATCCTGTCTGATCACCTGCATCCATTCATGTCCATTGTGCATTCCGACGGACTTGGGCAATTCCAGCAGAATAATGCGACACCCAACACGTCCTGAATTGCTACAGAGTGGCTCCAGGAACACTCTTCTGAGTTTAAACACTTCCACTGACCAACAAACGTCCTAGATATCAACATTATTGAGCTTATCTGGGATCCCTTGCAACGTCTTTTTCAGAAAAGATCTCTTCCCTCGTCGGACTCAAACGGATTTATGGACAGCCCTGCATGATTCATGCAGTCAATTCCCTCCAGGACGACTTCGGACATTAGTGGAGTCCATGCAACGTCGTGTAGCAGCACTTTTACGTGCTCGTGGGGCGCTACACGATATTAGACAGATGTACCAGTTTCTTTGCCTCTTCAGTGTATAAGAACAACGTAATAGAAATTCAAGCGAACACAGACACACCGTTATTCAATTTTCTCTCGCCGAATTCATTAATCGAGCAAGAAAGGATGCGATGAAAAACTATACGACGCTCACTCCAATTTACTTGTACAATCGATTCCGAAATATGTGTTGAGGCGTAAAAGGGAAAATCGTAACAAAGAAATGAAATAATCTGAATTACTGTTCCTTTGTATCGTATCTTTACCAGTCCGCAAGGAACGTGTTTGTTGGAGGAGTAATAAGTCGATCTGGATTTCAATCAGAAGAGTTATTTTTCGCGCTTTAAATTTGCTGCGCAAAAGAGGCACAGTGGACACTGGGGCGAGTCTGAGAGGGATTTTCGGAAGATGTTTTGCGCACACAGGAAATAGAGTATTCTGCCAGCAGCCTTAAGGGGATGGGAAGGCTTTCACCAGGTCCAAGTGAAGAGCGGCACATTGCACAGTGCATATTTCGCTCAGCCTTGCTCCGACCAGTATTCAGAGCATTCCCATTACGCGCGGAAACTCTGCCAGTCATTACTTGGAAAAACTAGGTTACATGTCGAACCTAACAGGGGGTTCCTATTATCTATGAAGAAGACGAGAATATCCGTGAATTTTGCAGCCAGAGAATAGAGCTCGAATATACAGAAACCAACACCACAACGAAAGTACCAAACTAAAAGTTGAACACAATGTTACTGTCATGTATTTCAAATGTTTGCGTTTTATTTGAGGGGTTGGGGTTGGGTTGGTTGTTTGGGGGAAGAGACCAACCAGCGAGGTCATCGGTCTCATCGGATCAGGGAAGGAAGGGAAAGGAAGTCAGCCGTGCCCTTTCAAAGGAACCATCCCGGCATTTGCCTGGAGCAATTTGGGGAAATCGCGGAAAACCTACATCAGGATGGCCGGGCGCGGGATTGAACCGTCGTCCTCCCGAATGCGAGTCCAGTGTGCTAACCACTGCGCCACCTCACTCGGTTTTATTCGAGGAATGCAAGTCTGAATTCGGATTTTATCAAAGCAAAATATTCTGAAAGTTATCAATGTGTTTACATCGATGTTTTAATTAATTACAACGTCGTCGTTTAGATGAACCTGATTATATGCATACAGGCACGTTTTACCTCGCGTTTCGATTGAGATACCGCAGTTGCTTCGAAAAGATGTTGCTCAATGGTCGTGAGTAAGTCTTTCAATTGGACGTCACTTCGGGGAGTTTCGAATTGCTATCAACCTCAGTTATCTAAACCTGAGAAAGTGGATCTACAGTTTATGGTGGAATCCGAACTACGTCTTGTTCCTGGGGACTCCTCACATAGTTGAGAGATGAAGGAGAAATGAAAAGCAGATTCGATCCCGTGACATCTCGGTTTCCAGGCACGTGGTTTACCATCAGACACCAGGCCTGACAGTTCATGAAAATTATTGTACACGAAATCTAAGTATGTCACTCCACGTAAGAGATATTTCTGGCTTTCAGTAACTGTTATTATTGAAACCAAATTTTTCAGATGTTAATAACACGCAATACAGTCCCCCTAGGGCATTCAAAGCTTACACTCTAAAGATTCAAGATGGAAATAATGTTTGGAATACTGATCAATTGGAGCTACCAAAGCTTAGATTAAGGATGTATTTATCTAGCAGTTGGAAATTAAAATGTTTGAGGAGCTGACGTTATTATGTTATAAAAACACACATAGTTCAGTAACTCTATTTTACGTGTTGGCTTCTAGTGGCAGGCCACCACTAACCATCGGCCTGTTACGTCCGGGGTAGTGTCTGAAAGTGGATGCACCTGCGATAGATAAAGGATATTGTTTGTTTGATTTGTATCCAGCCTGGAAGGTGGCGCGTGGGTCTGCTCCTGTAATCTGAAGGGTAGGCCGAACGTAGGAAGTGAGTAGGAGCAGGAAAAGAGGAAAATCTTTCGGTACTGCTCTTAGAAATGGTTTTACTATATCACAATATTAACTGAATACATAACTTCGCATTGAGGCGCGAAGCCTCAGACCCGTCGTAAATAGTACATAGTCTCAATAGCACGCTGAGGTTGAAGCGATGTTTCCAGTCCGTCTGCTCTTGATGAAATGGGGGGAATCTGGAGCGGAGCTCGTAGAGCTCCACAGCGCCGGCTAGAGGGCGCTGTCGTCGGTGTCGGTGTCGTAGTGCCAACCTAGCAGAGCGCACCTACATTGTGGCGTCGTAGCTATTGATACCACAGTTTGGGTTGAATCCACCAGCAATAAGAGGAGACAACGCTTAGGGTGTGTCCGCCAGTGCTACACCCGGGATATTGTTTGGAGTGGATCCATCTATGTTCAGTCTGGGAATATTATCAAGAGTATATGTGATCTGGGGTAGCGTCCGAATGTGGATCCACCAGCGTTATGTCCGGCGTAGTGTGCGGAAGTGGATGCACCCACGATATATCTGTGGGTGTGAGGTGGGGCGCAGTGGTGTGTATGGGGGGGGGGGGGCAGGTAGAGAGTTTGAGCGACACATCCCAGAAAACAACGCCAGCCAGCAGTTTTGCTATGTTACTGTGACGTCACGCTAAAGGTCCAGAGCTAGAGAGCATATAGGCAATACAGCGACAATGTTCTACTATGAATAAACTGCTGTGGAGCTGTGGATTGCTGGAACTGTTGTTGTTTCTATACATCACTTTCACCACAGCACAGTATTTGCTTTCTATCAGACTATGGTGAATAAGTGCTATGTATCGGGTTGTAAACTACTGGACTGGTGAAAAGATATTTGTATATAATGGTGTATGTTCTTTCGGACATGTCTAAAAGAATTAAGGTGAGGGCGACCAATGAACTCATCAGTGCAGACGCACATCAGGCTCAAACTCTTACTCGAATCAGCGAAATAAGACGGATAATGAGGATAACGGGCAGGAGCACTATATTAGCTGCATGCAGATAAGTTGCGAGTTTGGGTCTGACGGGAGACTTGCTAGAGTAATCCGTGCAGTTGCGATGACCAATCTGTCTGGGTGGCTTAGTGATCAGAGCATTTGCGAAGTAAATACGAGTCCCAGATACGAATCACGATCTAGTACAAGTTTTCAACTTTCTAATTGATTTAAATCAATGCACACTCGCTGCCAATGTCTGTAATTCCTTTGTGTCTTAAAGATACACTCCTGGAAATGGAAAAAAGAACACATTGACACCGGTGTGTCAGACCCACCATACTTGCTCCGGACACTGCGAGAGGGCTGTACAAGCAATGATCACACGCACGGCACAGCGGACACACCAGGAACCGCGGTGTTGGCCGTCGAATGGCGCTAGCTGCGCAGCATTTGTGCACCGCCGCCGTCAGTGTCAGCCAGTTTGCCGTGGCATACGGAGCTCCATCGCAGTCTTTAACACTGGTAGCATGCCGCGACAGCGTGGACGTGAACCGTATGTGCAGTTGACGGACTTTGAGCGAGGGCGTATAGTGGGCATGCGGGAGGCCGGGTGGACGTACCGCCGAATTGCTCAACACGTGGGGCGTGAGGTCTCCACAGTACATCGATGTTGTCGCCAGTGGTCGGCGGAAAGTGCACGTGCCCGTCGACCTGGGACCGGACCGCAGCGACGCACGGATGCACGCCAAGACCGTAGGATCCTACGCAGTGCCGTAGGGGACCGCACCGCCACTTCCCAGCAAATTAGGGACACTGTTGCTCCTGGGGTATCGGCGAGGACCATTCGCAACCGTCTCCATGAAGCTGGGCTACGGTCCCGCACACCGTTAGGCCGACTTCCGCTCATGCCCCAACATCGTGCAGCCTGCCTCCAGTGGTGTCGCGACAGGCGTAAATGGAGGGACGAATGGAGACGTGTCGTCTTCAGCGATGAGAGTCGCTTCTGCCTTGGTGCCAATGATGGTCGTATGCGTGTTTGGCGCCGTGCAGGTGAGCGCCACAATCAGGACTGCATACGACCGAGGCACACAGGGCCAACACCCGGCATCATGGTGTGGGGAGCGATCTCCTACACTGGCCGTACACCACTGGTGATCGTCGAGGGGACACTGATAGTGCACGGTACATCCAAACCGTCATCGAACCCATCGTTCTACCATTCCTAGACCGGCAAGGGAACTTGCTGTTCCAACAGGACAATGCACGTCCGCATGTATCCCGTGCCACCCAACGTGCTCTAGAAGGTGTAAGTCAACTACCCTGGCCAGCAAGATCTCCGGATCTGTCCCCCATTGAGCATGTTTGGGACTGGATGAAGCGTCGTCTCACGCAGGTTGCACGTCCAGCACGAACGCTGGTCCAACTGAGGCGCCAGGTGGAAATGGCATGGCAAGCCGTTCCACAGGACTACATCCAGCATCTCTACGATCGTCTCCATGGGAGAATAGCAGCCTACATTGCTGCGAAAGGTGGATATACACTGTACTAGTGCCGACATTGTGCATGCTCTGTTGCCTGTGTCTATGTGCCTGTGGTTCTGTCAGTGTGATCATGTGATGTATCTGACCCCAGGAATGTGTCAATAAAGTTTCCCCTTCCTGGGACAATGAATTCACGGTGTTCTCATTTCAATTTCCAGGAGTGTACATGAAATGGACCCATGCTATTCGACAGCAGAGCTTCATCAGAACACTCTATGGTAAGCACTATTTAACAAAATAGCAAAGTTAATTTCAGTGTAGCCTTGTGTGAAGTACGCAACAATAAATTGTAAGCACAAAGGCTCCATTTTCAGCTTGCAGTATCATTGAAAATGTTGTAAAAATGAATTTGAAAGTTCAGGTTTAGATTGTTTCGGTGCGTGTTAAAAGTACAGCTTATTTAACTTAAACTCCATACAGTTAGTACACATGTAAATCCGGCTTGTCAAACATTCTGATCGTAAAATTATTTTCGGTTGATGAGTAGCATTTTCTGCATAATTCTTTCGTCTTTAATTTGTATCGCTTATTGTTTCCCTCTATATACACCCAACGCAAAATGTTTTCATGCAGTGTGTAATGCTATCACCATAAAACCAAACTTAAGTGCTGTACATTGTCTTGAAAATGATAAGAAATAAAACTCAGAATTTTTAGGGCATAGTTAGACAACGTTATCTTCTATTGTTTGACACGCACTGCTAGTTACCTAATACTTTTACTCTTTAAGTGGATTCTGCTGTACATACTGTAAAATCAGAGGTGTTGCAAAGTTTCTTGAAAATGGTAAGAAACAATATTCAGAATTTTTAGGCCACAGTCTGACATTTTCTTTTATTGATTAATATTAATTGCTAGTTCCATTTTACTAGCCTGCAGATGAACCCATAGTGAACTCCATTTCCTCTTTAAATGAATGATTCAGTACATAATGTGCTTAGTGATAAGTATAAAATGCAATGTAAATGTTGAGAGGTTCCATGCCCTCTTTTGCATGTCGCCTCTCATTTTCATTGATTTTTATCAATGTTCTATGTCATTGCACTGTAGTAACAGTCCGAATAAGGTTATTGTAATGAGAGTATTTGTACTGAGAGCTGAAAAAATACGTTTCACTCGATTCCTAAATATGTTGTTTTACTTCCGTGGGTGGCCTGGGCGAAGCCAGCATCGTAGGACGCGGCACACTGCGTTTCCGTTTGGGAGCTGCACTCCCCTGATTTCTGAGGGGTTCGTACAACAGGCTTAAGCGCCTGGTGGAACGACTGACGTCGGTCAAGTTTCGCCTGTTGTATGCAGGGCGAAACGACGTGCGAGACGTCTGAGTGTCGCCGCAGTTTATGTGTTTACCGTTCCAGCGCGTCCAGAACGAAGATTACTGGCACCGTCTGACTGCATTGTCCTCATGATTCTGAGAATGCTTGTGGACTGTACCCTGCTAGGTGCGACTGTCTGTCACCAGATGGCAAGTTGTTTTCGTAGCCGGTCAAATGGCAAGTTCAGTGCCCTCGGCTGAATGGCAGAGGCATGATTGGTCAACTTACACTGAGGCTAGTTGACGTCCTAAAGCCCTGCTCGAAATTGGGGGGAACGGTCGCTATTGGCGCGAATGATGTACTGAGACAGTTTGGGGGAATTTTGGAATCAGAACTGAATGCTGATTCGCAGTTTTCGAGGAGAGTAGGGAGTAGAGCAATGTTGGCTTCGCTCTTGCATTGCGCGGGCGGGGGATTCGGGATCTGATCCTCGTCGGAGTCGGACAGTCTTGCGACATGGTCACTCGTTTTCAGTAGAACTTAGAATTCTCGGACAGCCTTCGCGCTCAGGGGTTGACACAGAGTTGCTGCACGGCAGAAGTCAACAGAATCTTTGAGAAGCCGGATTTACATGTGTACTCACTGTATGGAGTTTAACTTAAATAAGCTGTACTGTTAACACGCACCGAAACAATCTAAACCTACATAATCAGGACGCTGCCTACCGATGACGTGCTGCAGATTTCAGTACTGGTACAGTATTCTGCGGCTCCGGCATTGTAGGACCTTATCAATTTTATACTGAATCCCTCAGCAGCACGCGCGCTCACTTTGCTACAAGTCCCACGTGATCCCATTTGAGTTCTCACTACTAATTGCGATACTGCTGTTCAAATGTCCAAATGTGTGTGATATCTTATGGGACTTAACTGCTAAGGTCATCAGTCCCCAAGCTTACACACTACGTAACCTAAATTATCCCAAGGACAAACATACACACCCATGCCCGAGGGAGGACTCAAACCTCCGCCGGGACCAGCCGCACAGTCCATGACTGCAGCGCCTGAGACCGATCGGCTAATCCCGCGCGACGCGATACTGCTGTATAGTCGGGCGATTAATATTTGATTCGTTAGAACCTCCAGTCATTATCGTCAATCTACTGCATCACAGAGAGTAGGAGCCCCTTGTTCTCGAGCCAACTCTTACTCTCATAATATTTCAGTATAACCTATCCTTTAATCTACTGTGTGTGTCGACAATCGTGTGCATTTATTCTCTGATACAATAAATCTCATTGTAATATTTAATCTGCATATCATTTCGTAGATATAGCCAGAATCCCATTTCCTGTTGTTTATTATGATAAAGTTCTCTTTTTTTGAGTAGATTACGGATTTTATTAAATTGTTGTGAGTGTGCACTCATTTTACCAACTAGCAGTGTCCACCATCATTTCCTTCCGTTACCGTTGCGCGCATAATTAATTAGCTGGTAGATAAGGAGGGGGTCTAGTGCATGTCTCGTTCTCATGCAAAGTTCGTCTGAATTAAAGAGGTACAAACTCTTCTCCACCCCGGCACCCCGCAATGTTGCACAGTCTCTTGAAAACGCTATGAAACAAAAAGTCCGAAGTTTTCGATCAGAGTCTGACAATCCCTTTGAACGCTTAATTAACATTGCTTACTACATACCGTTGTACTCGCACATACAGATATACTCAACTGAAACTATTATGCTCTTGAATTTTAAGCTGCGAAGTCGAAGCCAACTTTTTGTCAGAGATTCTTTAATACAAAATTGTTGAGGCTTTCGTGGTCACTTGTTGACATATTGCCTGTTGGCTTCTGTCTTCGGCCGACGTTTGTCTGATGATTTTTCTGACATTTCTCTAGCACGAGTGGCTGGCATTTTCGAAGCTTCACTCTCCAATGCTGGTGGTAGATACTTATGTAAACGTTTATTGTGCTAGTTTTAAGTAAGCAATGCATGCTGATTCTCAGAGGAACTAGCTATGTAAGAAAACAAACTAACTGAGTTATATTTTGTTCGTAATAGTTTCAAGTCAGTTCCTCAGCTTCTAGGCGCTTCAGTCTGGAACCGCGCTGCTGCTGCGGTCGCAGGTTCGAACCCTGCCTCGGACATGGATATGTTTGATGTCCTTAGGTTGGTTAGGTTTAAGTAGTTCTAAGTTCTAGCGGACTGATGACCTCAGATGTTAAGTCCCATAGTGCTTAGAGCCATTTGAACCATTTTTTAGAAACCCGATATACCGCGTTTTCGGATATAACGCCGTATAGAGTATGTCCCCCAAAATAAAATATCATTTATTAGTGATCTTAGCACTCTTAGTATATCTTATAAACTTGAAATAAATCATATTACAATCTGCATGTAGCGTTTCTGCAGAATAATTCACTGCTGCAACCTCCAAGCTCTCTAAATAACCAAAATAGATGGACGCAATTAAATCTAATCTTTGGTTTGTCTTATGAATATATCGCGACCGTCGCTGGACAGAAGCTTTGAATACACATCTTACGGTTAACACTGTGATACAGTCAGCGAAGTAAACATAGTTTAAACTGTTGTGGGAACGGACAGAAAAAGGACTAAACTGGTGAAAGACAGTGACTTGTTAAATGCATTTATAGGTGGTTTTTAATAAATAAAAGTGAAAGCATGCCATTTTCCGGGCCAGTTATCAAAATCCAAGCTCAAAAATTTCACTTTGATTTACATGGCAATAAATATTTTACAACTTCCGACGGACGGAAATGTCGCCATGAAATTCGCCAAACGGCCGTTGCAGGAGAAGCAAGGTCGTGCGACAGTGAATCTTGTTAAGAGTTTCCTGAAATTAAACACAAAGTAATGGTAGACGAAAATTTCAATGATCATCAAGTGTATAACTGTGATGAAACGGCACTTTATCATCTATTGCTTCTATCCATAACTCTCGACACGAAAATCAGGAAATACGATGCGTTTGAAAATGAGTGGAGACAGAATAGCCCTCATGTTTGCCAAAAATAAATCTAGCAGCCATGAGCTAGAACCTCTTTGTATAGGTTAAAGTAAAAGCCCGAGATGTTTCAGGTATGGAAACACGTCATCATTAAGTTCACTTACAGGCATTCAAAGAATGCTTGGATGTCATGTGACATTTTCACCATTTGGTTTCAAGAACCAAGAAGAGTATGTGCCGTAAGTGAGAAAGCGCCTATGATCACTTAAGCTGACAGAAGAAGCTCTAGTAATCCCTAATCACTATCCAGCTCATCCACCTGCAGATGTGTTGCAATCACAAGATGAAAATATAAAAACATTGTTTTTTACCAAAAAACACGACTGCATTAATTCAACCTCTGGTTCATGGTATCATACGAGCATTTAAGGCTCATTATCGCCGTGAACTGCTCACTTGAATAGTAAATGCAGATATGGAAATGAAAATGGTCTTGAAATCTACATATACATCATCATGGATACTCTGCAAATCACATTTGGTACCTGGCAGAGAGTTCATCGAACCACCTTGACAATTCTCTATTATGCCAATCTCGTATAGCGCACGGAAAGAATGAACACCTGTATCTTTCCGTACGAGCTCTGATTTCCATTATTTTATCTTGGTGATCGTTCCTCCCTATGTAGGTCGCTCTCAACAAAATATTTTCGCATTCGGAGGATAAAGTTGGTGATTGGAATTTCGTGAGAAGATTCCGTCGCAACGAAAAACGCCTTTCTTTTAATGATGTCCAGCCCAAATCCTGTATCATTTCTCTCTCCTATATTTCGCGATAGTACAATGCACGCTGCCTTTCTCTGAACTTTTTCGATGTACTCGGTCAGTCCTATCTGGTAAGTATCCCACACCGCGCAGCAGTATTCTAAAAGAGGACGGACAAGCGTAGTGTAGGCAGGTAAATGTTAAGAATGTGGCGTATTCAGTAGGCCTGACACGGGAATGCACCAGTTCGATCACTATTGCTGGAACAAGTATTCCAGTGCAATATCAAATCAATCCTGAAGACTTGAACCGTTAGGTAGTCGTCTTAAACGAAGCACCGATTTCGGAGATCGTATGTAGTGAGGACATTATTGATACCGTTCGAAATCAGAGTAGTGTAGCAGTCGAGGATCACAATGATGAAGCTGAAGAAGGAAGTATACATGATGTTCCCAGTACACACGAAACGTTGAACAATATAAATAAAGTGATTACGTGGATGGACCGACAATGTGAACCAAACGAAATCTAGCTGTTGCACCTACTAAGTATAAAACAATACGCACTAAAAAGGTGAAGATTTGACAATGCCAGCCACTCGTGCTATCGAAACGTCAGTAAAATCATCAAATGAACGTCGGTCGAAGAACCTGAGACAGAAGCCAATAGGCAGTTTGTCAACAAATGGCCACGAAAGCCTTATCAATTTTGTATGTACTAAAAAGCCTGAGGGGAATGATCCACCAAAGAAAGCTAACTGACTCCTTTAAAGCAGTAGACTGATATCGTACTGTAGCTTGCAGGCAGGGTTCGAAATTGTGGCTAATTGCAACGTTTTCATTATTGATATTTTCTATTACAGCCATGGTGTTCCCAAACCATCATAGATAAAATAGTTTCTACATTGTTTACGCTTTACCTTTTGGTTGGTTGGTTGATTTGGGGGAATGGACCAAACAGTGAGGTCATCGGTCCCATCGGATTAGGAAAGGAAGTCAGTTGTGCCCTGTCAAATGAAACATCCCAGCAATTTCCTGAAACGATTTAGGGAAATCAATTAAAACCTGAATCAGGATGGCTGGACGCGGGTTTGAACCGTCGTCCTCCGGAATGCGAGTCCAATGTAGGTCCGGAGGCAGAGTGGGCAGGGGTCGTACTTGGAGGCCTGGTCACTGTGTCCCCGTCTCCTGACAGGGTAAGGGACAAGCAGCAGGAAGGAAACATTGTACATTGTAATTTTTTGTGTTAGTAACAATAATATTTTATTTATTCATTTAATTTTAATGTTCCAAAAGAAAAATCATATATAAAAAAGAAGAGAAAGAAATACAGGGCCGAATAGTAAATCCTATTCCTCGAAACATGGTAAACCTGGGACTCCCCACCGCTTCGGGGGGTTATGAAACATGCTGCCTAGAAAGTTCGCAAAATGCGTTTTATATTTAGAGTGGCGTCGCATGATTTCGTGTTGTTCTAGTAGATAATGCCAATAGTCCATGCCCGATATCAAGGTCCGCGAGAGCACGTAGTGCGATGCGTGTCCTCCAATCCATCGGATTGCCGATGTTTTTTGTGAGGGGAAAAAGACAGAGACAGGGAAAAATAAAGCGTCCGTCGTGATCGTGGATTCGTCGGTGCGTCGGAGGAGGGCCATGATGCGTTGTATCAGCCGCCAAACCTACTTTGCCTCACCGCACTGCAGAGAATGTTCGTCGGTGTCCTGCATGCCACATATAAGGCAGAGCGGGGAATCTACCATGCGAATGTCGTACAACCGTTGGCGGTTGACTGTCTTGCGGTTGATTAATGTATACCATGACGATCGCGCTGTTGTGGTGAGGAGAGGTGTATGGACAGCTCGCCAAATCTGTCGCCAGTTTCGTGTTGGGTATTTAAGTTCGACAACATTGCTGCCATGATGTCGCCGCAAGTATCGATATCACGGGTAGTGGGGATTCTTGTAGAAAGTATCTGTAACTGAATATAACTAAAATCAACAAAAAATCGCGCGACGTGAGAAAAAGAGGGCGAGATTGTGCCTATCGCCACCGGTGGTTCAAAGGACGTGGGAAGAAGCACATCCAGGATGGCCGACGTGATGGCGTGTTGCCGTTGGTTCCAAGTTCGTAGCGTCGCTCGCAGGTATAGAGCTAGAGCCTTGTTCCGCTCATCCGTGAGGTTAAGTCCTCCAGAATGGTGTGGGAGAGTTAAAGTCTTGTGTTTGATCTTAAACAACATTCCTTGGCTGACATAGTATCCAAAGGCCGCCATTAATCTGTCAGCAATACCATGTGGCATTGGCAGTATATGTGCCAGGTGCGGCAGTCGCGAGGCTAGGTGAACATTAGTGTAGTCCACCCTTTGGAGCAGGTCGTGCGTTCGGAGTGAATTGTTGCGTATGTGCAGTCGGACGTGTTGGAGGAGACGTCGATAGCTCGCCGCCGCTGATTGCCGTAGCGATCGGGTGAACAATACACATAAGCATCGCAAGATGTCCACCGTCGTTAACGGAGTGTGCAGAGCGTCCAGCCCTCGACCGATGTGCATGATCTTGGTTTTATTCATGTTGACCCTGCTTCCCGCAGCTACTCCGTACGTAGTAAGAAGGGTAACCACCTTCTTTGACCGGACGAGTATCATCAAGTCGTAGGCATATGCACGACTCGTGAAGGAGCTCGCACGGAGTCGGACGCCTGTTAGAGTCAGTCTAAGAGTCCGCATCAATGGTTCGAGCGCTATTGTAAACAGTATCATCGACAAGGGACATCCCTGCCTAACTGAGCTGCAAACAGGAATCGTTCCTACCTCCCTGCCATTGACTCTCACCGTCGAAGAAGCGCCGCGAAGGAGGCGCTTGAGGACGGTAAAAAAATACTGTGGTATCGCCATGCGTCGCATGGTCGAGTCAAGGAAATAATGGTTGATCCTGTCAAAGGCACGATCAAAATCCACTGATACGAACGCCGCTCGCATGCGACAAGCTTCCGTCAGGGAAATTACGTCACGGTATTCGCCGAGGATAGAATGTATGTTGCTCCGAACCCCTAGACAAGCCTGGTCTGGTGGTATTGTCTTGGATATTACAATCTTGAGCCTTGCCGCCAACATTCGCGCAAAGATCTTATAGTCAGTATTGAGCATCGTGAGCGGTCTAAATTGGTGGGCGCTGACACTCGCAGTCGATTTCGGTATTGGTATAAGCAGTCCCGCCATGAACTGCGACGGAACGTCCGTGTCAGGGCTCAATAACTCATTATACATCAATACCAACTGGGACATCATTAAATCCACAAATGCGCGATAAAATTCGAGTGTCAACCCATCTGGCCCAGGCGATTTATGCACCGCACCCTTCGCGAGTGCGCCCCGGATGTCATCTTCCGTTAGGGGTTCCAATAGCGCCTCTGCATCCGGACCATCAACCTCCGTTTGCATCTGTCGCAAAATTTCTTCTCCTGTCCGATTGTCCGTCGGCGTCCCAGTGAAAAGGAGGCGGTAATGCTCCAGAAAAACAGCAGCAATGTCCTGTTGTGACGTCAAGGGCTGACCATCGTCATCATGGAGCACTGTGATTAGGGATAGGCGATTACGCGCATGTCCCTTGGACACATGATGCATACTAATACGTTCTCCATCGACGTTGTCCAAGCACCGAGCACGGATCGAAAGTCTCTCCAGTCGACGTCTCGTGATCGATAAAATGCAGGCCTGAATGCGATGGACTTCCTCTTGACGCTCGGACGATGTGGCCATGGAGAACAGGTCGCGGAGCACCATGTAGTAATAATCAAGTGTATCTCGGAGCCATTTCGCTTTTTCCTTGCCACACGTTATGAGAGCTCTTCGTATCGCCGGCTTTGCACACTGCAGCCACCATGAAACAACTGTACGGTGCAGCGGTAGACGGCGAGTGCAAGTCTGCCATGTTTCTTCGATCCGCTGGCGACATTCGAGATCCACCAATAAGGATGAATTAAGTTTCCAGGAACTACGACTCTGCCAGACCCGCTGCCGTGGGAGGGTTAACTTGCATAAATATGCAAGGTGATCCGTAAAAGCTGTGGGCCAACGTTCAGCAGCCAACACGTGATCTCTTAATCCATCAGAAACATAAATCCGATCCAGCCTGCTCGCCGAGTGGCTAGTAAAATACGTGTAGCCCTCTCGCTGCCCATGGTTCTTTTCCCACGTGTCCATTAGGGCATGTCCCGGCAGATCGTGTTCAATGCGTGGCAGGAGCTGAAATTAGGAGTTTGATCCTTCGGTGTGAGTACACAGTTAAAATCCCCCCCCCCCCTACCAAGATGTGGTCATACCTCCCATGGAATAGGGGGGCAATCTCCTCCGAGTAGAAGCGTGCACGCGCCTGTCGATTGTCAGATCCGGAGGGTGCATAGATGTTGACGATACGAATGCCGTTCACGGTCATAGCCAAACCCCGAGCCGAAGGAAGGTAATCGAGATCACACATCGGAATCCCTTCCCGGACCAGTATCGCTGTGCCACGTCCTTCATCTGGAGTCGGCGCTAGGTAAGTGTTGTATCCATGCACGTCAGGAAAAGCAGCATTGCAGGTTTCTTGCATCTGTGGCGTAAATCATGTCCCGGAAAAGTTGCATCTTTGCAAGCGAACGTGCGGTGTTAATTTTCACTGTGCCCACCTTATATGCTTGGCTCGTTGTCGTTGTCATGTTCGTGTCATGTCATTGAGAACTCCAAGGACTTTAGTCCACTATTCGTGGTCAGAGGGGTGCTCGCCAACGGGTTGCCCTCCTTTGTTGTCGTTCCGTGGTGTGCATCCTGTAAGTGAGTGGTCATCATTTGGGGGTGGCAATTCCTGTATGTCTTCGACTGGTTCCGCCCAGTCGCAGTGGTCATCCATCCGAGAAACGTCCTCTGATGTATTTCGACGTGGCTGCCGGGACATTGGTGTCCCTGACTCCTTCGTCGGCAACGCTGGGTCAGTCGGTGTCAATGAAGAGGGACCATCTGAAAGGCAGGACATCCGGTCACCATCTGACGGAATCCTGTCAGCATCCTCTAAAGGCACGTGTTCTGTGTCAGACAGTTCTTCGGCTAGGATACCTTCCGTGTCCCCTAGGCTAGGGGGGGACGTGTCACCCGAACTATGGCGACGCTTTTGGCGACGCTTCGGCGATCGCTGTTTGCTTGCCCTGCCCTCTGCTGCCTCACTGTGTTCGTCGATCGTTCGTTGGTCTGTTGCCGGCGCCACTGTCTCGACCTCTACTTCCACGCCGCGTGCTACATGTGAGTTTTCGGAAGGTTCCTCCCTCAACTGACGTGACATAGGTGTAGGGACATTCTCCGAGTCACCTCCATGCTCCCGTAACTCGGTCTGCTCTTGCATAAACACGTCCTTGCCACGCTCCGAACTTGGCAACACCTCCCGGCGAGCCACTGACACGTACGCCATCTGCAGTTGCGTGGGAACTTCTCGCTGTGACGCTTCTCCATGTGGCAGTTGCACGACGCGGCGTTGTATGCATTCCGAGTGGATATGTCCTTCTCCACCACAGCCAGAACAGGTGCGTGGCTGGCCATCGTAAATCACAATAGCTCGACATCCTCCAATGTATAAATAAGAAGGGATATCCAGAATGAGATTTTCACTCTGCAGCGGAGTGTGCGCTGATATGAAACTTCCTGGCAGATTAAAACTGTGTGCCCGACCGAGACTCGAACTCGGGACCTTTGCCTTTCGCGGGCAAGTGCTCTACCAACTGAGCCACCGAAGCACGACTCACGCCCGGTACTCACAGCTTTACTCCTGCCAGTACCTCGTCTCCTACCTTCCAAACTTTACAGAAGCTCTCCTGCGAACCTTGCAGAACTAGCACTCCTGAAAGAAAGGATATTGCGGAGACATGGCTTAGCCACAGCCTGGGGGATGTTTCCAGAATGAGATTTTCACTCTGCAGCGGAGTGTGCGCTGATATGAAACTTCCTGGCAGATTAAAACTGTGTGCCCGACCGAGACTCGAACTCGGGACCTTTGCCTTTCGCGGGCAAGTGCTCTACCAACTGAGCTACCGAAGCACGACTCACGCCCGGTACTCACAGCTTTACTCCTGCCAGTACCTCGTCTCCTACCTTCCAAACTTTACAGAAGCTCTCCTGCGAACCTTGCAGAACTAGCACTCCTGAAAGAAAGGATATTGCGGAGACATGGCTTAGCCACAGCCTGGAGGATGTTTCCAGAATGAGATTTTCACTCTGCAGTGGAGTGTGCGCTGATATGAAACTTCCTGGCAGATTAAAACTGTGTGCCCGACCGAGACGCGAACTCGGGACCTTTGCCTTTCGCGGGCAAGTGCTCTACCAACTGAGCTACCGAAGCACGACTCACGCCCGGTACTCACAGCTTTACTCCTGCCAGTACCTCGTCTCCTACCTTCCAAACTTTACAGAAGCTCTCCTGCGAACCTAGTTCTGCAAGGTTCGCAGGAGAGCTTCTGTAAAGTTTGGAAGGTAGGAGACGAGGTACTGGCAGGAGTAAAGCTGTGAGTACCGGGCGTGAGTCGTGCTTCGGTAGCTCAGTTGGTAGAGCACTTGCCCGCGAAAGGCAAAGGTCCCGAGTTCGAGTCTCGGTCGGGCACACAGTTTTAATCTGCCAGGAAGTTTCAAGAAGGGATATGTTTAGTAAGGACGATCCGCACCTGTCGGACGCAGTTTAGCACAGGATAGGTGCTAAAGCTTGCCCAGCGTTCAGGCGTATGACTAAGTTCCGTTCCATATGGTCGCAGCGATTCAGTAACCATCGATTCTGGCACCTCAAACGGCAATTCAAAGATCCGAATGACCCTCATACCCAAGTCTGAAGGAGCTATTGTTACATCGCTGATATGGCCATCAGAGTGTCGAAATTTAAATCCTCTTTGAGCAGCGGAGAGAGTTCTTTCACACGCAGCTTCATCGGTCATCTTTACGTACATTGTACTGCTTACAATGGACAGGTGTATTCCAATTATGCCTGCAGCAGGTAAACGAACTTCTTCCCTAAAAAAACGCTCTATTTCGAAAGCTTTGGGTCTGGCAAATTCGTTGTCGAACGGAAATTGGAGCGTAGTCTTTCGAAAATTGTGTGCCATGGCGATCGAGTCAGACAACAACACACGCGAGTACCTGTGGTGTAAACACTTCCTCGTCCACGCGCGCCCACGGCCGGGACAGCAGGTCCGTGCCGCGCCACCGCCTATAGCAGACTTGCTCTCGGCTACCCTGGCGGGTCAACACCACTGAGCCACGTCGCTCGGTACACGTCTTGCCGTCATCTAGTGAGCTCCTGACGCGATTTACTTCACTTCTCTGACGTTTTCGCGGGGCACGTTACTTCTTTCACTGTCGCTGTTTAATCTTACGAGGCGATGTTGGCTGGTAGAGAGAAGATTCAACCGCCTCATTCAAAAGCATTTCTTTCTTCGCGCATTACGACACACTTCCTTTGAGGAGTAAGAGTGTTATTCCCTAAGTTTCTCAGTTGAATGTGTCGCCTGAGCACATTATTGAAGACCTTTTACAAAACTTTTTATAAAAGGTCTCATGAAAACACCTCAGTATAGCGCCAAAGATTGTATAACAGACCTTTTACAAAATAACACGGAATAAGTGACTTGGATGAAAGTATCATGTTATTCTTGTTGTTAACTATAAGAAAGAAAGGAGAGGGTGACACCCAGTGCGTGCACATGATTTACTCTTGCTGAATGATACCAAGGGCATAACCATGCTTAACGTAGTCGCACGAGGGATGGATCACTACTAATTGTGTTAACTACTCCACATTGCGTAATATGATAGAAAAAGACGTTTGGGATTTATTTCAGGACATCGACGCAAAGTCTGGTGCTCAGCAACTCTCCTCTCCTTGTTAGTGTTTCTATCCTCAAAATTCAAACCGGTTACATCTTTAACGTGCACATTAGCTACGTCAACTGTTGAGGAAGCTTACTTTACTCTCATTGATATGATTCACTTTTGCTATAGACACTGTCTTCTAGGACAGGAGTCTGGGCATTCCTCAAAGTCCCTTTCACACGAGCGACTTTATCTCAATCGACAACTCGTGGTAAAGGGGTTGACGGCAGCGCCCCTGGTGTATTATTCCTGTACTGAGGCCCGAGTGGTCGTTTTCATTTACACGTCGACGTCGAAAACTGATACTGTTCTGAATACCGTTTTCTGTGAAGGTGAGATTGCCAGGTGCTTATAGAAGTTGGAGTATAGTAAGATCACTTAGGAACTAGCAATGTCTTTTTTAATATACAAAGCCATGTTCATAGAAAATGGTGTTACGGGTGTGTATCTTAAACCCACCACAGTGCTTGAAACTGAAAGAAGGGTGGCGCCGTGTACTCTTGTTTACCAATGGTGGCCGGCCGGTGTGACCGAGCGGTTCTAGACGCTAGAGTCTGGAACCGCGCGACCGCTACGAACACAGGTTCGAATCCTGCCTCGGGCATGGATGTGTGTGATGTCCTTAGATTAGTTAGGCTTAAGTAGTTCTAAGTTCTAGGGGACTGATAACCTCAGAAGTTATGTCCCATAGTGCTCAGAGCTATTTGAACCATTTTCCCAATGGTCCTCTCAAAATGCTAGTAGGGCTGTTTTTTGATATGGCGTCAACCGAGATTATTTGGACACAAGTTGCTGTTTTCATTAAGGTTATGACATTAGAACTGAGCTGATAATACAATAAGAAGAAAAGAAACCAAAAAGGTTGAGTCTGATGTGGATTTTGCCCAGACATAACACATTGGAGGGGGCAGAGCCATCAAACACACTTATAAATGAAATGGCACTCCTAAACAAAGATGGAATCGGGAACCACGTTCGAGTAACAGAAGCAAATTCGAGTACATCTTCAGCCGTGTATCGAGCTCTATTAAAGAGTCTGATACTCAAATACAGTACTCGCTCGAGTGAAACCACTAGTGAAACTTCGATATTTGACATGTGACGAACGCCGACGAACAGTCGACGAAAGTACAATTTCAGAGTTCTTTTGCGATGTGTTATAAGCTACTTACGACGCCCTGAAGACTCATTTGAAAGGCAATATTTCCACTGTTATTCCCCAATGCAATTAACCAAATAAGACGCCACAGGTACTACGAAGATTAGAGTTAATTTAGACCGAATATTAGAGTTATGTCATGTGTAAGTGCGCTATAATACACTGTAATGTAGCTGTTTGAGTATTCATGTTTTTTTTTTTAATTAAAAGCTAGTCCAGCCAAATTATAATACCTACAGAAACTTCGTCACTTACTTTCACACATTCACTGGGCAGGTGTTTGACTGACACGAAAACGAGAATATAATGGTCCTGTTTCGAAATTCAGCTACGAGGTGACAGTCGAATGGCGCTAAACGATCATGGGGGAGAGGACAGTGGCGTCACAAGGTTAGAGCGAATTTAATTATTAGTGAAATGGCGAAATGTGGCGTCATTCAACTGACGATACAGGAATCTGGCTATTTCCTCATGCAACTTCGTGACGCAACTTGATTGGGGCCGAGTGGCGTCACTTTAGTTGCAGATGGAACCCGGCTTCGTCCGTTGGAGCAACGTTTTCCTGCATTGTCAGTTTGTGTCCAGGATACGCGATGAAGTAGGGAAGTGGCTTCAGTTAGGCTCCCGATCTCGTCTCGCCGGTCCTAGCAGACGGGAGCTGCCTTCACAGCCGCTGTCTGCGACCTCTAGATCGGGCCGCGCTAGTGGCGGTGGCGCCATTACGGGGATGAGGCAGCGGCCACAATGGCGGCTGCGGCGGCCCTGGCCCCTGGGCCCGCCGGCCGGCCGACCTCATCAGCCGGTAGTGCACCGCCGCTGCAGGCACGGGGCCGACACCGCCCGGGCGCCCGCTAGTTGGCGCCAGGACCCCCAGGGACGCCGGCTCTGTGTGCACCTGCTGGAATTTCTGGCGCGTGCTCTTTCGCACGTCCCAGTCCACACGTTCCTTAACAGTGGCACTGCGGGATATGCTAGCTTTTTCGTGGCCTGATTTACGCGAGCACTTACTACCATATTGCCCATGCTACCTGTTGTCATTTCTGCGTAAAGAACTTCTCTATTACTTTCCAAATTTAATTAAAATAGCGCGGATATTCTATCCTTAGACAATGCCGCCACGCATTCGATTCACAGAAACAAAATTTTTTTCTTCCCTTCTATCTTACATTATTCTGTAATTTACTTTGAAACATCTCAGTATACGCACCAATATCTTCGTCACTTATGAAACTGTTTTATTTATTATATTGTCTGTAAAAAAAACATATTTCTTACTAAAATTTTGTATTTGTGGGGATCGACAGCCTCCTGATGCTTAATAAACGTAAACATGCTCCGTAGTAGGCTGTAATGCGATGTTTACGTGATCGTGTGTTTAGCTAATTTCGACCAAGCGTCGTTGTCAAGCACATTTGTAACATCTCTATTTCATATCATTTTCAAATCACTCTTAATTACAAGAAAAAAGTAACCATATTCCACACTACAGTGACACCTTTCAAGATCGCATTCTAAATTTTGTTCTATGTACACAGCATGGTAAAATGATGTAATATGGTTACTTTGTACTTGAAATTAAGTGATTTGAAAATGACATGAAATACGGATGTTACAAATGTGCTTGACAATGACGCTTAGTCGAAATTAGATAATCGCACGATTAAATAAACATTGCAAAAAAATGGTTCAAATGGCTCTGAGCACTATGGGACTCAACATCTTAGGTCATCAGTCCCCTAGAACTTAGAACTACTTAAACCTAACTAACCTAAGGACATCACACACATCCATGCCCGAGGCAGGATTCGAACCTGCGACCGTAGCGGCCGCGCGGTTCCACACTGTAGCGCCTAGAACCGCATGACCACACCGGCCGGCAATAAACATTGCATTACAGCCTACTACAGACCATGTTTACGTTTATTATATATTGTTATTATTCTCCGTGAAACATCTTCAATTGTTTCATTAAACCCATAGAAACTCTAAAAATATATTATGTACGTAGGTAAGTATTTATGTTCCACATCTCCTAAACCACTGGTCCGATTTCAAGAAAACTTGGTACACGTATAATTCATGGTCTGAAAAGAATTTCTGTGCGTTTAGAACCATCTACACTATGTGGTCAAACATATCCGGACACCTGGCTCAAAATGACTTACAAGTTCGTAGTAATGCTGGAATTCAGTACTGTGTTGGCCCACCTTTAGTCTTGATGACAGCTTCCACTCTCGTAGATATACGTTCAATCAGGTGCTGGAAAGTTTCTTGGGGAATGGCAGTCCGTTCTTCACGGGGTGCTGCACTGAGGAGAGGTATCGATGTCGGTCGGCGAGGCCTGGCACGAAATCGGCGTTCCAAAACATCCCAAAGGTGTTCTATAGGATTCAGGTCAGGACTCTGTGCAGGCCAGCCTTTTTCATGGATGTTATTGTCGTGTAACCACTCCGCCACAGGCCGTCCATTATGAATAGGTGCTCGATCGTGTTGAAAGATGCAATCGCCATCCCTAAATTGCTTTTCAACAGTGGGAAGCAAGAAGGTGCTTAAAACATCAATGTAAGCCTGTGCTGTGATAGTGCCACGCATAACAACAGGGGGTGCAACTCCATGAAAAACATGACCACACCATAACACCACCTACTCCGAATTTTACTGTTGGCATTACACACGCTGGCAGATGACGTTCACCGGGCATTCCCCATGCCCACACCATGCCATCGGATCGCCACATTGTGTACCGTTATTCGTCACTCCACAACGTTTTTCCACTGTTCAATCTTCCAATGTTTGCGCTCCTTACACCAAGCGAGGCGGCGTTTGGCATTTACCAGTGTGATGTGTAGCTTATGAGCAGCCGCTCGACCATGAAATCCAAGTTTTCTCACTTTCTTCCTAAGTGTAATAGTACTTGCAGTGGATCCTTATGCAGTTTGGAATTCCTGTGTGATGGTCTGGATAGATGTCTGCTTATTACACATTACGACCCTCTTCAATTGTCGGCGGTCTCTGACAGTCAACAGACGAGGTCGACCTCCGCTTTTGTGCCGTACGTGTCCCTTCACGTTTCCACTTCACCGGAAATAGATGACCTAGGGATGTTTAGGAGTGTGGAAATCTCGCTTACAGACGTGTGACACAAGTGACACCCAATCACCTGACCACGTTCAAAGTCCGTGAGTTCCTCGGAGCGCCCCATTCTGCTCTCTCACGATGTCTAATGACTACTGAGGTCGCTGATATGGAGTACCTGGCAGTAGGTGTCACCACAATGCACCTAATATGAAAAACGTATGTTTTTGGGGGTGTCCGTATACATTTGATCACATAGTATACCAATCAAACGGATGAGGGTGAGGTGAAAGAGAAATGTAGCCCACGATGCGTAAATATCCAGACTTTATTCACTCACTGTTCGACAATGAGAGCCCTTGCGACTTGCAACAAACTTTAGTCGTAGTTTGAAAGCTATATGAAACTTTTTCTCGCTGACAACGCCCACAAAATGGTAAAACAAATCAAGTTTTAGTTTACTACGTTACTGCTGTTGATGCATGTAAAACTGCCGTATCAGCTATGACGTTTAAATGTAGTACTTCTTTGCTACTAACTCTATTCGCCACACAGTATCCATATATGCCGCTGAATTTACCTAGAAATATACAGGGTGAGTCACCTAACGTTACCGCTGGATATATTTCGTAAACGACATCAAATACTGACGAACCGATTCCACAGACCGAACGTGAGGAGAGGGGCTAGTGTAATTGTTTAATACAAACCATACAAAAATGCACGGAAGTATGTTTTTTAACACAAACCTACGTTTTTTTAAATGGAACCACGTTAGTTCTGTTAGCACATCTGAACATATAAACAAATACGTAATCAGTGCCGTTTGTTGCATTGTAAAATGTTAATTACATCCGGAGATATTGTAACCTAAAGTAGACGCTTGAAACCTCCGACTTTCAGTTGCGTGATGTAACAAACACGGGCCACGGGCGTTTCATAGGACGTGGAGGACGCATAAATTAGCCAGCCCGTTCTCCTGATCTTACACCTCTGGAGTTCTTTCTGTGGGGTACGTTAAAGGAGAATGTGTACCGTGATGTGCCTACAACCCCAGAGGATATGGAACAACGTATTGTGGCAGCCTGCGGCGACATTACACCAGATGTACTGCGGCGTGTACGACATTCATTACGCCAGAGATTGCAATTGTGTGCAGCAAATGATGGCCACCACATTGAACGTCTATTGGCCTGACATGTCGGGACACACTCTATTCCACTCCGTAATTGAAAACGGAAACCACGTGTGTACGTGTACCTCACCCCTCATGGTAATGTACATGTGCGTCAGTGTAAAAGACCAATAAAAAGTTGTTAGCATGTGGACGTAATGTGCTGCTCCAGTCTCTTCTGTACCTACCATTCCCTTTGAATCCCTACGTAATTCGGTGCTCTCCGATACATACGATCGAACAGCGGAGTGGTACTCAAGTGTCAACTTTAGGTTACAATATCTCCGGATGTAATTAACATTTTACAATGCAACAAACGGCATTGATTACGTATTTGTTTATATGTTCAGATGTACTAACAAAACTAACGGGGTTCCATTTAAAAAAACGTAGGTTTGTGTTAAACAACGTACTTCCGTGCATTTTTTTATGGTTTGTATTAACCAGTTATACTAGCCCCTCTCCTCACGTTCGGTCTGTGGAATCGATTCGTCAGTATTTGACGTGGTTTACGAAATATATCCAGCGGTAATGTTAGGTGACTCACCCTGTATATCATTGTACGACACATAGTTCAGTGTATATGACGTATATGACTTGGATACGTGAAAAACTGCCGTATCATACATGACCTTTCAATTTATTTCTTCGTTACTTCAAAGTCTATTCGCAGCTCTTTTCGCAGACAGTATTCAAATATACAGGGTGTTACAAAAAGGTACGGCCAAACTTTCGGGAAACATTCCTCACATAGATATAAAGAAAAGATGTTATGTGGACATGTGTCCGGAAACGCTTAATTTCCATGTTAGAGCTCATTTTAGTTTCGTCAGTATGTACTGTACTTACTCGATTTCCACAATCAATATGTGTCGGCTGACGAGAATCCGCACGCAATTGTGCAATCACGTCATTAAGACAGATTTTCTGTGAATGTTTGGGCAGGCATTGTTGGTGATGTCTTGATTTGGCCCCATGTTCTTCCACGTACGCTCAATGGAGCACGTTATCATGATTTCGTACGGATACTCTACCTGTGCTGCTAGAACATGTGCCTTTACAAGTACGACACAACATGTGGTTCATGCACGACGGAGCTACTGCACATTTCAGTCGAAGTGTTCGTACGCTTCTCAACAACAGATTCGGTGACCGACGGATTGGTAGAGGCGGACCGATTCCATGGCCTCCACGCTCTCCTGACATCAACCCTCTTGACTTTCATTTATGGGGCATTTGAAAGCTCTGCACATTTCAGTCGAAGTGTTCGTCCGCTTCTCAACAACAGATGACATGTGTCCGAAAACGCTTACTTTCCATGTTAGAGCTCATTTTATTACTTCTCTTCCAGTCACATTAATCATGGAATGGAAACACACAGCAACAGAACGTACCAGCGTGACTTCAAACAGGAAATGTTACAGGAAATGTTCAAAATGTCCTCCGATAGCGAGGATACATGCATCCACCCTCCGTCGCATGGAATCCCTGATGCGCTGATGCAGCCCTGGAGAATGGCGTATTATACCACAGCCGTCCACAATACGAGCACGAAGAGTCTCTTCATTTGGTACCGGGGTTGCGTAGAGAAGAGCTTTCAAATGCACCCATAAATGAAAGTCAAGAGGGTTGAGGTCAGGAGAGCGTGGAGGCCATGGAATTGGTCCGCCTCTGCCAATCCATCGGTCACCGAATCTGTTGTTGAGAAGCGGACAAACACTTCGACTGAAATGTGCAGGAGCTCCATCGTGCATGAACCACATGTTGTGTCGTACTTGTAAAGGCACATGTTCTAGCAGCACAGGTCGAGTATCCCGTATGAAATCATGATAACGTGCTCCATTGAATCGAGGAAGTACAGTACATACTGACGAAACTAAAATGAGCTCTAACATGGAAATTAAGCGTTTCCGGACGCATGTCCACATAACATATTTTCTTTCTTTGTGTGTGAGGAATGTTTCCTGAAAGTTTGGCCGTGCCTTTTTGTAACACCCTGTATAACTGAATGTACGTGTAATAGAACGTGCTCGAATTAAATCAGGTGATGCTGAAGGAATTTAATTAGAAAATAAGGAACTAAAACTAATAGATGAGTTGCACTATTTGGGCCGCAAAATAACTGATGATGGCTGAAGTAGAGAAGATATAAAATACTGACAGTAATAAAAAAAGAATTTCTGAAAAAAAAAGAATCTGTTAACAAGCCTCTATGAAGGCCTTCTACAGAAGTGAAACGTGGACGATAAGCAGTTCAGACAAGAAAAGAATCGCTTCTGAAATGTTGTGCTATAGAAGAGCGCTGAAGATTAGATGGGGACATCCGATCAAATGAGGTACTGAATAAAACTGGGGAAAAAAGAAATTTGTCACAACCTAACAAAGGACTGGTCGATAGCACACATCGTAAGGCATCAAGGAATCGTCAATTTGGTTAATGGAGGGAAGTATGTGTGTGTTGATGGTGATGGGGGAAGGGAGGGAGAAGGGGGGAAGGGGAGGAGGGGAGGAGGGGAGGAGGGGAGGAGGGGAGGAGGCGACGAAGGCTCGAACACAGTAAGCAGGTTGCAGTAGCTGTGCAGAGATGAAGACGTTTTCACCGGATAGTCTAGCGTGGAGAGCTGGTTAAACCCAGCAAATTCTTCCTTTCGCAGACGTGTCGGACTTGAATTTTGAAAAATGCTTATATTACCAAAAGTACAACCAGTTTTTATTCTCCTGTTATGTCTTTTGTTCAGGTGTGGGTGGGAGCAATATTGCACATATGCAGACAAAACTGATTCATTTATTACTTATGTATTTAGTAGCAGAAGTATAAGCTGAATTGAGCAGTATCCCTCCAAAGGTTATAGATGCGCTATATACTTTTTACGTTCACGTGTTTTTGCGTGCAACAACAAACAGTTATCAGAAGAGAGTGATCTGTGCCAGACTGACGGTGCTACACAGAGCAACACACGATGTCCCGTCAAGAGCTCAGTAGCACATTCTAGTGACAGATTCTTTTCAGTTAGCTTCATAAATAATAGTCGTCCATCTGCAAGGCAGTCCAGTGTTAAACGTCAGTGGCAACGATGAAAAGAGAGTTGAAACTATGCCTTGCACATCTGCAATGTAGCACAGTGAAGGGTTAAATAGCAGTTTATATTCTTTCTGTGCTACGACTCATTCGTTACCTAATTAGGCTGGCGACAACGTTATTCACTTAAGCTGCGCAACACTATTTCCTCCTTCACCTGACGTGGCATGTTTCCATATTTGGATACAAAATTACGAACTTCCTCATAAGACAGCAATCGGTTTCATGTTCAAAACAGATAAAGCGTAAGTTCTAAATGTGACCGTTTATTCGAAACTACTAATCAGATTTTTATGAGTGAAACGCATCTAAAATTGCCACTTTTACAGCTACATTACTAGCAGCAGAAATTACTGCAGTTTCGTTTCAAAGCCGGCCGCGGTGGTCTAGCGGTTCTGGCGCTGCAGTCCGGAACCGCGGGACTGCTACGGTCGCCGGTTCGAATCCTGCCTCGGGCATGGGTGTGTGTGATGTCCTTAGGTTAGTTAGGTTTAAGTAGTTCTAAGTTCTAGGGGACTTATGACCTAAGATGTTGAGTCCCATAGTGCTCAGAGCCATTTGAACCATTTTTATTTTCGTTTCAAAAAGCGAAGTTGGTACCTATATCTGTATAATTAATATAGCACAAATAGCGACTATACGTAACGTAGTGAGAGCTTTTTCACAATTCATTTCTGTGAAAACATAATTACGGTATTTGGAATGGTATGCCGAGCGGGGTAGCCGCGCGGTCTATGGGCGCCTTGTCACGGTCCGCGCGGCTCCTCCCGTTGGAGGTTCGAGTCCTCCCTCGGGCATGGGTGTCTGTGTCGTCCTTAGTGTAAGTTAATTTAAGTTAGATTACGTAGTTTGGTCCCATGAGATCTTACCACAAATTAATTAATTACCAGGAAGTATCTGATGTGAACAGCTTAGGGGACGTACATTAATAATATGAGGGATTTTGCTTAGAATTTGGCTCCCCACTCTCCCCTTGGTGAGATACGGTGAGGCCTCTCCCCCTTCCTCTCACGTGAGGCTTACCTCGTAGTCGGGTAAAACAACGAAAAAATAATTTTTTTATTTGTTCCAAATATTGATTAAAACACTCTAATAAAACGATGTTTTATTTTTAATGTGTATTTATAGTGTTTTTATGACGTGATTAAAACAATTTATTTTAAAGATGCCAACCCTGAATAGTATCCGCGCGGACAGACAGACAGAGATAGAGGGACAAAAACGCTCCTCGTAAATAGTATCAACCGTTTTGACGGGTGCCTAAAGAACCGAAAGAACTGTCCTATTATTGGTATATTATATACATGAAATGTCCTTGAACCTGTACTTACTTTGCGGATGAATCACAACATTGTTTTTAATGCCGTTTAAACTGTATGATTAAATAGCTTTTCAATCTCTTGATTTATATGATCAATATAAGAATTCTTGTCGTGAACTTGAGCTTAGCTTCCTTCAACAATATTAATTACTTCCTCGCTCGTGTTTTCCGACTTGTTCACATGTCACTGAACATATACATTGCAAAAGTTTTGATACAAATTCATGTTGAACACAATAACATCTGCTGTATATGCGTTGCATAATATCACGATTGACTCAGTGATTGGCACGTAATGATCTCGATCACAGCAGCAGAGAACTCCCCAAATAAAATCTGACATTTACGCAGACACTTTCTTCGAATCGTGCAATCCCAAATCGGGCAATCCCAAACATGCACACATGTAAAGCATTAAGTTAATTTCAGAGGGGCCAGAAAGACGGGTGGGTATTTCAGTATTGAGCTACCCCGCTCGGCATACCATTCCAAATACCGTAATTATGTTTTCACAGAAATGAATTGTGAAAAAGCTCTCACTACGTTACGTATAGTCGCTATTTGTGCTATATTAATTATACAGATATAGGTACCAACTTCGCTTTTTGAACAAAATGTTATCCTTCATAATAATGTATATTCACTGAATTCAATAGTTGACATGAGATTTTCATTGCACCCTCTCCCCACCATTTCTAAATGAGATATGGTGATATTTATACTTATATAGACATGGTGTCTGTTCTTTCGGACATGTCCAGAAGAACAGACACCATATCCATGTATGTATATAGTTTTGGCAATACCGGCCATGACCGTTTTCTTCTGTGCGGATGCACACATATTCCCCGAACTCTTACGGGACTTGGTAAGAATGTCTTCCACGAGTTATGAGTGTGTTGGAGTGGGACACTACGAATGTAGTGTGTGGACATATAAGATGAGAATGTGGGTGTCGCGGGATGCGTGCGCGAGATAGTCCCTGCAGTCGCACTATCTTCTGTGTCCTCGGTGGCTCAGATGGAAGCCGGCACGGTGGCTCAGCGTGTTCGGTCAAAGTGCTGCTCGCGCACTGTAATAAAAAGGAACTGAGTAAAGGAATCAACGACCAACTTGAACGGATGTCTTGTGCCGTCCGCTCAGACCAAACGCAACGAACAATACCGAAGAAAATGAAAAAAAAAAGATGGATAGAGCGTCCGCCATGTAAGCAGGAGATTCCGGGTTCGAGTCCTGGTCGGGGAACTCATTTTCACCTGTTCCCGTTCATATATACAGGGTGTTTCAAAAATGACCGGTATATTTGAAACGGCAATAAAAACTAAACGAGCAGCGATAGAAATATACCGTTTGTTGCAATATGTTTGGGACAACAGTGCATTTTCAGGCAGACAAACTTTCGAAATTACAGTAGTTACAATTTTCAACAACAGATGGCGCTGCGGTCTGGGAAACTCTATAGTACGATATTTTCCACATATCCACCATGCGTAGCAATAATATGGCGTAGTCTCTGAATGAAATTACCCGAAACCTTTGACAACGTGTCTGGCGGAATGGCTTCACATGCAGATGAGATGTACTGCTTCAGCTGTTCAATTGTTTCTGGATTCTGGCGGTACACCTGGTCTTTCAAGTGTCCCCACAGAAAGAAGTCACAGGGGTTCATGTCTGGCGAATAGGGAGGCCAATCCACGCCGCCTCCTGTATGTTTCGGATAGCCCAAAGCAATCACACGATCATCGAAATATTCATTCAGGAAATTAAAGATGTCGGCCGTGCGATGTGGCCGGGCACCATCTTGCATAAACCACGAGGTGTTCGCAGTGTCGTCTAAGGCAGTTTGTACCGCCACAAATTCACGAAGAATGTCCAGATAGCGTGATGCAGTAATCGTTTCGGATCTGAAAAATGGGCCAATGATTCCTTTGGAAGAAATGGCGGCCCAGACCAGTACTTTTTGAGGATGCAGGGACGATGGGACTGCAACATAGGGCTTTTCGGTTCCCCATATGCGTCAGTTCTGTTTATTGACGAAGCCGTCCAGGTAAAAATAAGCTTCGTCAGTAAACCAAATGCTGCCCACATGCATATCGCCGTCATCAATCCTGTGCACTATATCGTTAGCGAATGTCTCTCGTGCAGCAATGGTAGCGGCGCTGAGGGGTTGCCGCGTTTGAATTTTGTATGGATAGAGGTGTAAACTCTGGCGCATGAGACGATACGTGGACGTTGGCGTCATTTGGACCGCAGCTGCAACACGGTGAACGGAAACCCGAGGCCGCTGATGGATCACCTGCTGCACTAGCTGCGCGTTGCCCTCTGTGATTGCCATACGCGGTCGCCCTACCTTTCCAGCACGTTCATCCGTCACGTTCCCAGTCCGTTGAAATTTTTCAAACAGATCCTTTATTGTATCGCTTTTCGGTCCTTTGGTTACATTAAACCTCCGTTGAAAACTTCGTCGTGTTGCAACAACACTGTGTTCTAGGCGGTGGAATTCCAACACCAGAAAAATCCTCTGTTCTAAGGAATAAACCATGTTGTCTACAGCACACTTGCACGTTGTGAACAGCACACGCTTACAGCAGAAAGACGACGTACAGAATGGCGCACCCACAGACTGCATTGTCTTCTATATCTTTCACATCACTTGCAGCGCCATCTGTTGTTGAAAATTGTAACTACCGTAATTTCGAAAGTTTGTCCGCCTGAAAATGTAGTGTTGTCCCAAGCATATTGCAACAAACGGTGTATTTCTATCGCTGCTCGTTTAGTTTTTATTGCCGTTTCAAATATACCGGTCATTTTTGAAACACCCTGTATCAACGCCCGTCAGCAGCTGAAGGTATTAATATATCAATCAAATGGTGAGATTTTATCAGATCCTTCCACCCCCATCCCATTTTGAGTTCACATAATGAATGGGCTTCCCGCTGGATGAATCACTCTGTATTTTATTGGCTGTTCCTGAGTCTTCCCCTATCGATTATCCATATTCTCCTGTGCTTGTAATTTAGAGGAATGCTGTTTTTTTGTGATGGGTTGGGGTCGAGCTGCAAGCGCTTCTCGAGTGTGCTGTTTAAAGTCGGCCGGCGAGGCAAGCAGTCCACACATTTCACGGTCAGTTAGTAAACCGATCTGACTCGTTGTGCCGTAACTTGTCCGCAGAAGGAGACGGCCGCGCCGTCGACTGGAGAGACATAAAACGAGAGTTGTGAGAGCGGAGGAGAATGCCCGGGCTGGCTGGCAGTCGCACAAGGCTTTGAGGAGCGGCGCCCGAGTTAAAACCAGCGGCACGGCAATCGCTACGGGCAGACTCTGAAGCCGCCGGTCTGCCGTGCAGCGGGCCGTGCGTAATTACATCCGCAGTGCTTAATTAGAGAGAGGAGAGAGAGAAAGAAAGAGAGGGGGCAGAGTTACAAAGCCAGCGGGGGCGCCTCCCCGCCTGCAGAGGGCGTCCTCCAGTTATCTGCGCCCTCTGTAAGCCGCGCAAATCCGCGCTGTAATGCCACGGAGCAGCTGGCCTCGGCTTTGTGGGTTTGCCGGGGCACTCGCTCTGCACGACCATGGCCGTCGAGTTGCGACGCCACGCGAAGGGGTCACCACTGTTTTACGACTGCTCTACACGACAGCTGTTAGCATGAGTGACATAAAAGTAGATATCTTAGGTGTTGTGAAACAACTCAAATCACTTAAGAAAGGCAAGTCTTCGGCTCCACATGGTATACCAATCAGGTTTCTTTCAGAGTATGCAGACACAATAGCGCCTTTCTTAGCAATCATATACAACTGCTCACTTGACGAAAGGTCTCTTCCTAAAGACTGGAGAGTAGCACAGGTCACACCAATATTCAAGAAAGGAAATAGGAGTAACCCACTGAATTACAGACCCATATCGCTGACCTCAATTTTCAGTAGGATTTTGGAGCATATACTGTACTCGAACATTATGAATCACCTTGAAGAAAATGACTTATTGATACATAACCAATACCGATTCAGAAAATATCGTTCTTGTGCAACACAGCTAGTTTTTTATTCCCATGAAGTAATGAGTGCTGTCAGCAAGGGATCTAAGATCGATTGCATATTCCTAGATTTCCATAAGGCTTTTGATACCGTTGCTCACAAGCGACTATTAATCAAATTGCGTGCATATGGAGTATCGTCTCAATTGTGTGACTGGATTAGTGATTTCCTCCCAGAGAGGTCACAGTTCGTAGTGACAGGCAGTAAATCATCCAGTAGAACAGAAGTGATATCTGGTGTTCGGCAAGGTAGTGTCATAGGCTCTCTGCTGTTCCTGATTTACATATATGACCTAGGTGATAATGTGAATAGCCCCCTTATATTGTTTGTAGATGATGCTGTAATTTATCATCTAGTAGAATCATCAGACGATCAATTCCAATTACAAAATGATCTAGAGAGAATTTCTGTATGGTGCGAAAAGTGGCAATTGGCATTAAACAAAGAAAAGTACGAGGTCATCCACATGGGCACTAAAAGAAATCCGATAAATTTTGGGTATACGAAAAAACGCACAAATCTAAGGGCTGTCAATTCGACTAAATACCTAGGAATTACAATTACGAGAAACTTAAATTGGAAATACCACATAGATAATATTGTGGGAAAGGCGAAACAAAAACTGCGCTTTGTTGGCAGAACACTTGGAAGATGCGACAAACCCACTAAAAGAGACAGCCTACATTACACTTGTCCGTTCTCTGTTGGAATATTGCTGCGCGGTGTGGGATCCTTACCAGGTATAATTGACGGAGGACATCAAAAAACTGCGAAGAAGGGCAGCCCGTTTCGTGTTATCGCGCAATAGTGGTGAGAGTGTCGCTGATATGATACGCGAGTTGGGGTGGCAGTCACTGAAACAAAGGCGGTTTTCTTTCCGACGAGATCTATTTACGAAACTTCAATCACCAACTTTCTCTTCCGTATGAGACAATGTTTTGTTGACATCCACCTACGTAGGGAGAAATGATCATCATAATAAAATAAGAGAAATCAGAGCTCGGACGGAAAGATTTAGGTGTTCCTTTTCCCATGCGCCATTCGAGAGTGGAATGGTAGAGAAGTAGTATGAAAATGGTTCGATGAACCCTCTACCAGGCACTTAAGTGTGAATTGCAGAGTAACCATGTAGATGTAGATGTAGATGTACATCAACTACTTCGCAAGCTACCGTACAGTGTCTGCTGGACCATCATGGGTGTACCACTCGTAAAGCGCTCCAGTTTGTCCATTACACAGAATTGGTCAGAAAGCAGTTTTAAAATGATATCGAAATTTATTGAAACAGTTTACAGAATTTGTAGATACGTCATTTTGTAGCAAACAACATCAAGTTTCACGTAAAAGTGTCAAATGTCATATGATTCGATGTGACTACCATTTTTGAGGCGGCTGACATCCCCTGGCAATCAATTCCTTCCTACACTTGCTGCAGCAAATCGGTTGTAACTTGTGCAACAGCAACGTAGATTCGATTTTTCAGGTCGGCTAAACTGTTTGGTACTGTGGAAACATACATACGCTCTTGAATGAAACCCCAGAGGAAGAAATCCAGTGGTGTCAAGTCTGGGGAACGAGGTGGTTATGTGACCTGGCAAGCGATTAGCGAGAAAATCTCGAACTTCCGTGAGGAAATGAGGTGGCACATGGCCTTCCTAGTAATAAATCATCCCATCTCGGTCATCTTTGTTGATCTTTCAAATTGAAAAAAGTTTTTAAGCATATCCAGATACTCAATACCAGTGACAGTTTTATCCTTAAATAATGAAGGGCTGTAGAATTTCAGTTTGCTAAGGGTGCAAAACGCATTAGCTATGGGGCTGTCACGTAAGTGTTCCTGGGTTGCATGTGGATTTTGGCTGCCCCATAGCCTACAGTTGTGAGTGATCACCATGCCACTGATACGAAATGTTTACTCCCCGCGAGGATGTTCGCACCAGTGAAAGCAGCCATTTTAACTGTGTACTATGCTGGCGCTCCTCGTGGGGGAATGGGGTACTGCTGCACTACGTCAGTCAATCTTGAGATTTAGATTAGATTAGATTAGATTTACTTTCATTCCAGTTGATCCGTAGTGAGGAGGTCCTCCAGGATGTAGAACATGTCAGAAAAACTACAATACATGGCAAATATTTACAACTCAAACAAATAAGGTAATGTACCATTCTACAGGTCCCAAGTGGAATGATCATCATTTTTAATGAACATTATATGAAAGGATCATTTTACAAATACTAATGCACTGAATTTAAAATAAAAAAGTTTTTTATTTATTTATAAGGTAATAAACGTGTAATACAACTACTATAATACTAATTTACAATGAACACAATACTGCACTGAAATGGTGCAGGTATATTGTGCAGAAGTTATACTGTACTTATATATATATATATATATATATATATATATATATATATATATATATATATATATATATATACACAAATCAGTTCGTTCTACTGAGAAATTTATCAATGGAGTAGAAGGAGTTGGCCAACAATAACTCTTTTAGGCTTCTTTTAAACCGAATTTCATTGGTTGTTAAGCTTTTTATGGCTGCTGGCAAGCTATTGAAAATGTGTGTTCCTGAATAATGCACACCTTTTTGTGCAAGGCTAAGTGATTTAAATCCTTGTGAACATTATTCTTATTTCTAGTATTGATTCCATGAATTGAGCTGTTGGTTTGAAAAGATATATTTTAATAACAAATTTCATTAAAGAATAAATATATTGGGAAGCAGTAGTTAGTATCCCTAGTTCCCTAAACAGGCTTCTGCAGGATGTTCTTGAGTTCACACCACAAATAACTCTTACTGCACGTTTTTGTGCCCAGAAAACTTTAGCTTGGCTTGATGAATTACGCCAAAAAATAATCCCATATGACATTATGGAATGAAAGTAAGCATAGTATGCCAGCTTTTTCATTTTTATATCCACTATGTCTGACACAATTCGCATTGCAAATAGAGATTTGTTAAGACGCTTCAGCAGTTCTGTGGTGTGCTTTTCCCAGTTGAATTTATTATCAAGCTGTAATCCCAAGAATTTAACACTGTCCACTTCTTCTATATGCTTGTCATCGTATGTTAGGCGTATACTCGTGGGACATCCCTTACAAGTTCTGAACTGCATGTAGTGTGTTTTTTCAAAGTTTAGTGACAAAGAATTGGCTAGGAAACAGTTATTAATGTCTACAAATATTTTATTAGCTGATCTTTCTAAGCCTACACTTGATATGCTATTTATTACTATGTTCG
Organism: Schistocerca cancellata; assembly: GCF_023864275.1. Classification (NCBI taxonomy): domain Eukaryota; kingdom Metazoa; phylum Arthropoda; class Insecta; order Orthoptera; family Acrididae; genus Schistocerca; species Schistocerca cancellata. The sequence goes on along the minus strand of NC_064626.1, from coordinate 809,505,897 downwards.
CATCGTAGGCAAACAAAACGAACTTGGCATCTGGTAATGTTACTGATGAAAGGTCATTGATATACAGAAGAAAAAGTAAGGGCACTAAAATGGAACCTTGTGGGACCCCACATGTAATTCGTTCCAGTTGGATTCTGCCTGATAGCTTGATACATGTCTCTTTCCTAATAACACCCTTTGTTTCCTGCCAGAGATATAAGATTTGAACCATTTTGCAGCATTTCCTGTTACACTACAATATTCTAATTTGCTTAAAAGGATATTGTGATTTACACAGTCAAATGCCTTTGACAGATCACAAAATATTGTTTGCTACAAAGTGACGCAGCTACCGATCGTGTAATATCAATAAATTTCTATATCATTACAAAGCTGTAAAGACATTTTTGACTCAACCTCCATTGGGTTGGTGCATAAGATGGTAGCGTTTCTCCATAACAGACACAAACAAAAGAGACTTTAGCCAACAATAATATATCCTTCTTTACAACAGTCTGACAACGCTGGGGTAACTTTTCGATTCCGCGACTGTAGAAATCACGTGGTTCTGAGGAGAAGAACTGTTCGAGCCATGATCGGGGGGCATGCTCATCGGGAAAGGGAGTTGCTTGAAGCCTGTTCGATAATCCGGTAAATAAGGTGAGTGCAGAATGATTTCCCAATCCAGATCGCATATGCTAATTTTTGTCAGTCTAGCAGAATGCGGACAGACGTTATCCTAGAGTAGCAAGCATCACTTCACGTAGTCTTATTGGTCTTTGTTCTTTGACTGGAAATGCAAGACGTCTCAGTTGTTGACTATGAATGTCAGCAGTGATGGTTACACCACGGGGAAGCAATTCGTAGTACACCACACAGTCCCTGTTCCACCAGATGCATAACATTATGTTTTGTGGACGAACGCAGGTGTACGTACGGGGAGTTGCTGCTTTGTTTAGGTTCAACCATTCCTTTCTTTTCCTTATGTCCGCGTATTGACACCATTTCTAGTCACCAGAATCGATACAGGATAGGAATGGTCAGTGGTGTTCACAGCCAGTTAATGACGAGCATGCAGATATGCACACCGATTTTTGTGATTTTAGCTTAGAGCATGTGGTAACCATGCCTCCATTTTCAACGTTCTTCATTGCATACAAATGTCCTACGATGGTGGAATGATCACAGTTCATCACATAGTCCAAACCCCGAAAGTCTTCCTGAACGTGGAGTGTCACTAATGTCAAAATGATCCTCCTTACAACGAGAAAACCATTTTCTTGCCGTGCTGTGTCCCGTGGCATTATCCCCATACAGGGCGCGAATGTTTCTGGCTGCCCCCGCTGCTCTCGCCGCTCTCTTGAAATCAAACAGAAGAATACGTCGGAAATGTTCCGATTTCTCCATTTGGCACTCCATATTCTAGCGTCCACAGCTGCACTCAGTATCTCCAAATGACAAAATGACAATATGTGGACTCAGATAGCAGAAGTGAACGAGAAATAAAAAATTGGCAATCGATAAATTAACCCGTAGCAACCGGAATACCAACATACCAACCGAAACTACGAACTTATGCAGCAACATTACACCATGGGACCCATGCAAAACTTCCAAATTTTCGTAGTTGTAAATAATGACAGTATTTGGAGTAAGTGTGGTCTTTGGGATGAGAGTAGTTGTGGAAACGAAGACAAACGTCCTTAAAAATTAACAGAACGACGTGAAATAATTATCATGGATTTATTGCAAATTCTTGTATATACATTTACATATGTCCATAAATGTGTTTTCCTTTCGGTATGTTTGTCCTGGCTGGTACGATGGGCAGATATCGAGGATTGTCAGCAGTGTCACCTAACCTATAACTTCAACGAGACTAACATTTTAAATTAGAGTAAGCACTTTGGGCCGTGGCAGCACTAGCTAAACCACAATTCAAGGCGGTATGACCAATATGTTTGTCGTCTTGGAATTTAAATTCGCTTAGAAAAGTCAACTTGCACGAAGGGCAGAGATAATGGGCTACCGCAGTGGTCACGGTTATTATCTGTGACAATGCTGTATACAAATTTCCACTGAATAACTACATAAAACAAATAAAATGGTATTTGTAATAAGATAAGATGAAAAGGGAGTCTCTGATTTGTGATTAGTAAGTTAGCTTCGTAAAATACAGATATGTAGCTGGGAGTATGTGTGTGAAATCTTATGGGACTTAACTGCTAAGGTCGTCAGTCCCCAAGCTTACACACTACTTAACCTAAATTATCCTAAGGACAAACACACACAGTCACACACCCATGCCCGAGGGAGGACTCGAACCTCCGCTGGGACCAGCCGCACAGTCCAAGACAGCTGGGAGTACATGATGCCCTTTTGCGTATGATCGTTCAGTCTCTTTTACTTCAAAATATTCCACAATTAATAAGTCTTCGCGTAAAACCTGTATGCAGTGTCAGAAGCCGGTTAAAAAACCTTTCTAACGATATTCATTCATCTCTGTACGATTTGTATATGTTGAGAAAAAGGGATGTTGACTTGAGAAATAGTATAATTGATTTTCTAGGTATTCAACGATCCGCCCAAATGATTTCAACCTCGACATGCACAATCAACCTGTCCGGTTAACTTACATACTAAAACATCTAGGACTAATCCCTGGCAGCGGAAAGCACACCTACTAAGCATCCAAAGAAAGGCCCACAATAGACTGTTATGTAGTCTTCAGTTCGATGACTGGCATGAGATTTGTGGATGACATTGTCATTCTATCAGAGAACGGAAAAGGATATGGAAGAGTTAATTACCCCACTAGCGCAACAAGTTTCCAGACAGGATTAATAAAAAATAGAGAAAAGTTAAGATGGTCGTTTTAATGCTCGTGTGTTTTATGTAGTCTCCCCTCCCCACTCCCCCATTTGAGTAAAACGCACAGAACGTTCATCCAGTCACTTGAGAGTGTCAGGAAAGTCATAGATTCGAATATACATCAACTCGTACGTCAAATTTTTGAATGTCTGTTACACCGTTGAAATGTGACCCTTCGTGTAAACCTATGCACTCTGCTGTTTTGTGGTAGGTCCGTACTGATAATACCAAGTCTGGTCGCCCGTGAAGTTTTTCTGCACCAGAGAAGTGTCCACACTTTGCATATCAGTCATGTCGTGGCAGGCGTACACGCGTCGTTTGTATTCGGCGCTTGCTGCTGATTATGTGTTTAAGTGGGAACGACAGGGTGACGGTCGAGAAAACGAAATTTTTTTTTATCACGGAATTGACGAATTATTCGCCAAAATATCATGTGCGAACTCACAAAGTAACGATTCTGTGAGAGTTTGTAGCTAAAGCAAACGGTGGATTGGAAAATTATAAACACAAAACGCTATTGCCACCAGTCGTTATCGATGCCATCACCCGCATTTATACCGATTTGAGTAAACTTGATTTGATGGAGCGTTGTTTGGGTGGTTTTACTCAAATTGTGAACGACAGTCTCACTTGGATATACGCTCCAAAATAACGTCCAGCCGATGCAAAATTGTCAACATTGCTTTAAATTGACCGTATGTCTGTTCAGCGTAGGCAATACTGCATTAATGCACCTGGAAAATGCCCTTCGAAACAAAATCGGCGGTGAAATGTACTGATTCTGTGAAGATAGTGGCGCCAGCGACGATGCGCTCAGCGACGAAAAGGGCTTCAAGGACGACTGCGTATCAGGTCAAAGTAGCAGAAAGCTCCCATCCGGGACGACAATTATTATGGACCAGGCAAGTTTCAGGCTTTGTCCCTTCTTTTTTATGTTAAATACTTGTCAAACTTCAAAAGCGTTTTTGTCAAAACCATGTTTTTCGGCATTGTTGTCGTCGCCCATGCTACAGTTTTCAACAGATTTTAATTATTTTTGGTCTTCCTTGAAGCAAACTGAATCCTCTTCAGTTCATCGTAACTGATTTTTTTTAATGTTAATATTTAATTTTTTTTCGGCCAAAAAAGAGGTAACCATAAAGTGAAAATTTTTTAGAATATCTGTAATTTCACACCAGGACGGAATCAGTGTACACCATCTGTCTCCATCTAGAGTAAATTCGATGTGCAAGTGGGACAAAGTGTCTAAATGTCCGCGTAGAGTGTATCTGAGGCGCGGGTACTACTCCAGAATCCACCTATGGGTCGGTGGAATCCGCCTGAGCTGTACGCTGTGGACGAGCGGTTATTGGCGCTTCAGTCCGGAACCGCGCTGCTGCTACGGTCGCAGGTTCGAATCCTGTCTCGGGCATGGATGTGTGTGACGTCGTTAGGATAGTTAGGTTTAAGTAGTTCTAAGTCTAGGGGACTGATGACCTCAGATTTTAAGTCCCATAGTGCTTAGAGCCATTTGAACCATTTTTTTAATCCGCCTAAAGAATGAGCAACGCACCGGCTCTCGTCTTTCATCCTCAGGGCTGGTTTTTTCCTGGAATCAAAATGCACAGGACAAACTTCTCTCTTCTTTAAAGCATTCTGGAGAGTCTCTTAACACTTTATTTTGAAGTGTTGTTCCATTGCGGTTTGTGACACAACAGCACTGACACACCAAGCCCACACTACCATTACGTAATACTGCCTGCTCAAAGCTGACTGATCGATGCAGATCTGAAGACGGCTGCCGCAGGCGAAGGAAGTCATCGAAATTTGAAAATAAAAACATCCGCAACAAAGACTATATTTTTATCTCAGGTCTTATATTATTTGCAGTATCAGCCGAAACGATGCAATGGAAGAATGCAGGCCTGTTGTTTACAGTTGTTACTTCAAGCCACCACTGTAGATGCTACAATGATGTCATTTATACAGCGGGAATAAAATCAGTCTCTCGGACGTTTTCTGGAGGGACGGTGTGTTGTAATACACGAATGTCGTCGAATTAAATCAGGTGATGCTGAGAGTGCTAAACATAATACATTAGTTTCGCTATTAGGGCACCAAATAACTGACGGCGGCCGAAATAGAGAGGATATAAAATGCAGTCTGGCAATAGAAAGAAGAGCGTTTCTGAGACGAGGAATTTGTGAACCTCGAATATAAATTTAAGTGCGGGTAGTCTTATCTAAAGATGTTTATCTGAAGTATAGCCTTCTATGGAAGAGAAACATGGACGACAAACATTTCAGACAAGAAGACAATAGAAGCTTTTGAAATGTGGTGCTGCAGAATAATGCTGAAGGTTAGCTGTGCAGATAGAATAACTATTGAGGGGGCACTGAATCGAATAGGGGAGAAAAGAAATTCATCGCACAACTTGAGTAATAGAAGGTTCAGTTGATAGGAGCCGGACGGTGTGGCCGAGAGGTTCTAGGCGCTTCAGTCTGGAACCGCACGACCGCTACTGCCGCAGGTTCAAATCCTGCCTCGGGCATGGATGTGTGTGATGTCCTTAGGTTAGTTAGGTTTAAGTAGTTATACGTTCTAGGGGACCGATGACCTCAGATGTTAAGTCCGATAGTGCTCAGAGCCATTTGAACTATTTGAATCAGTTGATAGGACACTTCACGAAACGTCAAGGAATCGTCAATTTTGTAATTGAAGGAACTGTATGAGTGTGTGTGTGCGTTGGGGGGGGGGGGGTGTATGGGACGTGGATGGTTGTGGGGGGGGGGGGGGGGTAATGGCTAAAGGATGTAGAGAGGTAGAGAGAGACCAAGCAGAGACAGTAAGCAGGATGAAATTGCTGTAGCTTGTAGTAGTTATGCAGAGATGCAGAGAGAGGCTTGCACAGGATAGAGTAGCGTAGAGAGTTGCATCAAACCAATCTTCAGACTGAAGACCAAAATGACAAAAATGTTTAAATGTCTGATAGTTCAGATTTTACAATACTTCCGTGACACTCTTCCCTGGATCAAACAAACCTGTGGCCATCGGTGCAGCCCTTCTTCGTATACATTTATATACCCTCAGTTAGTCTTATTTAGTATGGATCCTAGATACTTGAGGAATAGTGTCGGCCGGCCGGTGTGGTCGAGCGGTTCTAGGCACTTCAGTCTGGAACTGCACGACCGCTACGAACGCAGGTTCGAATCCTGCCTCGGACATGGATGTGTGTGATGTCCTTGGGTTAGTTAGGTTCAAGTAGTTCTGAGTTCCAGGGGACTGATGACATCAGATGTTAAGTCCCATAGTGCTCAGAGCCATTTGAACCATTTGAATATTGTCGGGCGGATGTCACGACTGATTAAATTTCCCAGTATCCTACCAGCAAACCGAAGTTTGCCACCCCTTATACCCCTATAGCTATGTCTCAGCCTATGTGATCAGTCCAATTCATGTACCCAAGAATTATTTCACCCATAAGGGGCTCTTAGCCTGTCCTAGCTATTGTGTGCTGTTTACACGGAGCTGATTAGTCCCTCAGAAATCCTCCCTGAACTACAGTGGGAAGGACGAGTAAGGGTGTAACGGGAGGCGCTTGGTCGACCCCGCATCCCCAGTGGATGGCGCCGCTACCTGTTAGCTGGTCGATGCGCGCCAACCACGCCTGCATCAAAATTTCACGTGGCGCAGCGGTCCACAATTCGGCCAGCGCCGAAGTATCGGGCCTCCCTAATCAGATTCACCACGACTTCTACGGCTCGGGAAACGGTCTACAAATAGGTGGAACGCTGGCACCAACCTGGTTACCGGCACGGCAGCCATTATCCGCACCCTGAGCTCTCTATACTCCCCAGTAACCGAGTTTACTGCGCGCGGAAACGATAAAATGCAGCTGGCGAATAGCTGCACAGCTGGATCGTTGCACGACCTCATACGCGAGTGTTCTGGGCAACAGCAAGTGGAAGGCGTTAGCGCCAGCGATTGCGGGGCGCTGGTTAAAAAGAAAGCAGTTAACAATCATTTACGAGATCAAAGTGGTGACCGTGTGTCTTTGTTTTCGACCTGCATCCTTTCTTAGTTATGTCAGTTTGTTCTAGAGATAAATTCCCTCCGTCCAAGTGCGATTCTGTAAGATGCTGAAAAATCAAAACCAACGACCTCCAATCTCTTCGAGCGAATAAAAACGTCATACAGCCACAGACGCTTCTCTGTTTATTATCTGTAGTGTTCTTACAAGCAGAGGATCGGCTTAAAAGATAAATGAAAACATAAAAGATCAATTAAAACAATTACATGAATCACTCACTTTTATTTTCTCCCACGTCGTGTTTCCAAGGCTTCCACCATCATCTTCAGGTGGATCAATGGATTACATTATATTTTTGTTTGCTGGGTGTAGCCAGTTGTCTGTCCTGGGTTTCATTTCGCTATAATCAGCTAAATTTCGATTACGCGATAAGTCACACAAATTTGAAGGCTGTAAGTTCAACTAAATACTTAGGGATTACAATTACAAATAACCTAAATTGGAACGATCACATAGATAATGTTGTGGGTAGAGCAAACCAAAGACTGCGATTCATTGGCAGAACACTTAGAAGGTGCAACAGGTCTACTAAAGAGACTACCTACACCACGCTTGTCCGCCCTATTCTAGAGTACTGCTGTGCGGTGTGGGATTCGCATCAGGTGGGACTGACAGATGACATCGAAAAAGTACAAAGATGGGCAGCTCGTTTTGTATTATCTCGAAATAGGGGAGATAGTGTCACAGACATGATACGTGAATTGGAGTGGCAATCATTAAAACAAAGGCGTTTTTCGTTGCGACGGGGTATTCTCATGAAATTTCAATCACCAGTTTTCTCCTCCGATTGCGAAAACATTCTGTTGGCATCCACCTACATAGGGAGAAATGATAATCACGATAAAATAAGAGTAATCAGGGCTCGCACAGAAAAATTTAAGTGCTCGTTTTCCCCGCGTGCCGTTCGAGAGTGGGACAGTAGAGATACAGATTGAAGGTGGTTCATTGAACCCTCTGCCAGGCACTTTATTGTGAATAGCAGAGTAATCAGGTAGAGGTAGATGTAGATGTAGAAATAAGGACAAAATTGGAGTTGTATTATGGCACTGGGATTAGACATTTTAAACAATAAGGAAGCTCCTTACAAGATTTTCCAGTAGAAATAACCCTGAGGGTCGTCATAAACTGTCTACATATTTTCATCTTTAGGTGTCACGCAAACATGAAACAACATAACAGTCCGGATATTGTACCTGTTGTGGGTTGGCAGGAGAGCCAACCCCGTATTATTAGAGGAAGCCGAAAGGCAAGCGTTTTAGCTCACGCAGGCTGGCGTGAGGTCATGGAACAGGTCAAGGAAATTAGACTTTAGAAAAACGGACGTAGCTGGGGGAATACTTAACTTTAATCCATTAATGATGAGCGTCGCTCTTGACTGTACATGATTCAGTATCAATAGTAATTGGTAATGGCGCCTTGCTAGGTCGTAGCAAATGACGTAGCTGAAGGCTATGCTAACTATCGTCTCGGCAAATGAGAGCGTATTTTGTCAGTGAACCATCGCTAGCAAAGTCGGTTGTACAACTGGACGAGTGCTAGGAAGTCTCTCTAGACCTGCCGTGTGGCGGCGCTCGGTCTGCAATCACTGATAGTGGCGACACGCGGGTCCGACGTATACTAATGGACCGCGGACGATTTAAAGGCTACCACCTAGCAAGTGTGGTGTCTGGCTGTGACACCACAGTACCGATGTAGAAATAGTGCCTTGTACGTCAAAGGGCATTCTTTACCAGCTTACATTTCGAATCAAAGATACAAATAATATGTATAGAAATTTTAATATCTTCACAACCTATTCTCTTAGGATTTCATTGTTACAAGAAATATATAAAAAATGAAAGGCTTATAAAACCATATTGCACCGTATTTATTAGTTGATATATCGATATACTGATTAGGGAGTTTTTTTATGATTTGAGTCACTCAGAAACTCCTGGTAGGTAAAGTTACTGAAAGTTAATGTGCATCGTCTAGCATGCTTCAGCAGCTTTTTAAAAAGTTCACTGCTACTGCCTCAGCTTTGTCATTGAGTATGCTCTGCTCATATTTCCGATTTGTCCATAGAGGTTTAATTTGTAGCCCTTGTTTAGCTTGTGAAGTATTATTAGCTTATTACATGCTTTGTGAAAAGCATGTCCTTTGTCGTTAATGTGAGTAGCTATGGCAGATTTATTGATGTTGTTGTGTCTAAACACAGTTACGTGTTCTTTAGCTGTTGTGTCTAAACACATTTACGTGTTCATTAACTGTTATGTCTAAACGCATTTACGTGTTCCTTAAAGCTAGTTCGGAAGGTTCAATCAGTCTGACCCACATACTGCATCGTGCATACGTTGTACTGCATCTTTTAGACTCCCGAGTTGGAAAATTTTTCTTCTTTTTAATATTTAACATTTTCATGTTTCTACGGTTTTACATTAAACTGAGCTACTAGTACCCTATGTCGCTATTAAGTCACTTTGGTCAGATACATTACTTTCAATAGTTTCATATTTTGCAGCAGATTCTCGTTATATTCAGGTACTTCGTAGCGGTGTAATTTTTTTTTCTTTTTTACTATAGCTCATGTGCTTCTCTGTCTACATAATCATATAGTCTCCCTCAGGTGCGACTGCTTTACTAGATCATCATAGAAGCTTTCAAGTGAATCTTGCAAATCCTTTCAGTGGAGCTGTGCCTCCCGAATCCATATCGGAAGTAAAAGCCTAAAAAGGGCAAAATACTTTCATTTGTAAAATATATGTTTAAACACTAAACTGCCTTCTTTGCTAGAAAATTTGATTCATGTGTAATTGTAATTTATGTTATAATGCTATGTTTGGGACAAGTACTCTTTCTTATCGTTGTCATGAGACAATGCTCTGACCTGACGTAATTTCACAGTTTTACAAACATAAAAGTTGTTTATATGTGTTTACATGTGAAACTTTAATATTTTGTAAAGTTTTCATATTGACTTATGTTCTTATTTGTCTCATTTTGGTTGCATTTAAAATGGAACTATAATTCTCAGTCATCGACTTGCCAAATAAATAATATAGTAATGGTATCCTAAAAAATTTCCCTATTATAAAATGAAGATTGCAAATGTACGCCTATCGTGCTCCACCGCAAAAAGGAGAAGCCTCACGGGTTGTTTATTTATACAGACAGATTAATGCCATAAAGACCTCTGTTACACACAACCAAGTATGCTTCATATTGTTTTCTATGTATATTATGGCACAAGAATATTACATTTAGTATGGGACTTAATACTTACAAGTAAATGTACCCAAGGCATAAATTTGGATTTTGATCGGCTTTGAATATGTTGTACCGAAGAGCAAAATAAAAGACACGTATTTCTTCCATATGTGCCAGTGCATCCGTTAAGGGGATGAAACACTCCCTTGGAAAAATTTTATATTTCTGCGTTACAACGATGCATCCGGATTTGTCCAAATTCTTTTTTTCGAAATCTCCTCCACCTCACTATTTTGTTTTTCATTTCGACATATGACTAATAGCAAAACGTATAGCATATTTAATACCAAATTCAGTCATATACGATGAAGTGATATTCCAAAAACGCTTCTTCCTGAAATAAGCTAGAAATATCTCTATTTCGTTGGTCATATGCTCGCTATGTGTCGGCTTCAATGCCTATTGTCATGCTAGGTTGTTTAATAAGTCTTTCCCATATAAATATCTTCTAAATAAATATTTTCCATACATTGTAATACAAATATTTTTCCTTTTACTTTTGTGACATAAAATATATTGTATTTGTGTTTTCTATTTACATTTGATGAATGTTTTATTTTTGTTTTCAAGTTTTAACATTCTCATATTTAATTATGCTATATTTGAAACTATTTGTAAATTATTCTTGTAACATTATGGCAAATTTGAACAATAAGAAGGAAGTGCAGAACTGTTCCGGTGAAAAATGCACTTTCATTTTGCCTTCCAAGCACAAGCACAAACACAGGCGTCTTTGGAATAACACTTCATCATTTATGGCTGAAATTGGTGTTAATGTTTGTATACGTTATGCTATTAGTCTAATGTAAAAAGGATAAGCAAAACAGAGAAGGGGACGGGATTTCGAAATAAAACTACTTTTCTACAAATCTTGGTGCACCACTGTAACCTACATTAAAAACAATGGAACTTTTATTTGAAGTTTTTTTATTAAATTGTTACTATTTCAACTGTATTTATTCAAAAATATTAAAGTCAGCCGGCCGCTGGTGGCCAAGCGGTTCTAGGCCCTTCAGTCTGGAACCGCGCGACCGCTACGGTCGCAGGTTCGAATCCTGCCTCGGGCATGGATGTGTGTGATGTCCTTAGGTTAGTTAGGTTTAAGTAGTTCTGAGTTCTAGGGGACTGGTGACCTGGGATGTTATGTCCCATAGTGCTCAGAGCCATTTGAACCGTTTGAATTAAAGTCAGTTTTGTTTCAAGTGGGTTGTTTCACCCCTTTAAAGGCTGTAGGGACACTATTAAAACTACGTGCCTCTCATTTTTCTCTATACTGCAACATATTCTAAGCTGATTTTTCTTTCTTCCTTTAGGCCTTCGTCCCGGGTCAGCGCGGGGTCGGCCTTGTTATGACTGATTTGGCAGTGTTAGTGGCAGAGGGTGGCTGGATGCCCTTCCTGCCTCCACCACGAAACCCCTGGGACGTAAGTACTGTACCCCAGCTTTCTGCATCTAGTATAAGCCATGAAAGAGTGCGAACGTTTTCAAATGTCTGTGAGTCATGTAACTGAGGCTGAACGTGGGGACCAGCCTGGTATTCACCTAGCGGGATGTGAAAAACTGCCTAAAAATCACATCCAGGCTGGCCGGCAGACCGGCCCTCGTCGTTAATCCGCCGCGCAAATTTGATCCGAGGCAAGCGCGTCTACCCGAGTCCAGGAAGCAGCGCATTAGCGCAGTCGCCTACCCTAGCGGTTAACATATTCTAAGCAGATAAAAAGCGAAATCTGTTCCCTGGGGTAGGTTACCTTTTAGAAATAGTTCATTTACATCTATACTCCACACGCCAATTTTACGATGTTTGGTGTCTGATACTACTATTTTATCCTCTCTTCCGTTTCCATTCGCGAGTGGCGCATGGAAAGAATGGTAGTCGGAATATCTCCGTATGGATTGTGATATCTACGGTTATCTCGTAGTTCTCATTTCACGAGGCGTGTGTGGGAGGATGTAAAATGTTTCCCGGTCCAAATGGTCAAATGTGTGTGAAATCTTATGGGACTTAACTGTTAAGGTCATCAGTCCCTAAGCTTACACACTACTTAACCTGAATTATCCTAAGGACAAACACACACACCCATGCCCGAGGGAGGACTCGAACCTCCGCCGGGATCAGACGCACAGTGTATGACTGCAGCGCCTTAGAACGCTCAGCTAATCCCGCACGGCTTTCCCGATTCTTCCCAGTGTTCTCTCTCGGAATATTAAGAGTAACCGTCTCTGTAATGCATAACATCTCTCTTGCGGCGGCTGCCACTGGAGTTCGTTGTACATCTCCATAACGCTCTAACGCCGAGTGAAAGATCCGTGACGAAATGTCCTTCTCTTCTATCTCTCTTCTGTGGTGAGGAACCCAAACTGGTAGCCAATACTCAAGAATCAGTAAAACAAATGCTTTATACGCCACTTCTTTCGGAGATGGACTACGTTTCCATAACATTCTTAGAATTAATCTCACCCAGCTATCTACTGTTCCTAAAATTTGCTTTATGTGGTCATTCCACTGTAGGTCGCTAAGTATGAGTCCTGCTGAGTATCGTACCATTGTTACTGTTTCCAGTGGTTTATCACCTACAGCATAGTCGAACAGTAATGGGTCTGTTCACCTTTTTATGAGCAATATGTTATATTTATTTACCTGAACGGTCCACTGTCAGTCGCTGCATCAGTCACCCACAGGTCTTCCTTCACCTGCATGGAGAGGGAAATCACGGAAGTTGGAAAGTAATATGTGGATACAAGAAAAATTCGTACTTAGGCAACCAAAGAAATACTTCAGCTGGCCAAAGGAAGATGGGCATAATTTCTTCAGGAAAAAGAGACAAGAGTATAAATTAATTGGTAATTAAATCAATAGAACATGGTGAGTAGCTACAGTGAAATGGCTTCACGAAAAAAAATCGAAAAGGAAATGGTCATCAGGACAGGAGAGCTTTTAGGCTGGAAAAGGCAGATAAGCAGTTGTTAACAACCTACAATGGAATGACTACGTTTAATTCTCATATGATGAATATAGAGACATTATGGGCAACGTTTAAAGTGATTGTAAATCATGCTCTCGAAAAGTAAATGCGGAGTAAGTGGTTAAAGGTCGGAAACGACTCAACGCGGTTTAATACTACAATATGGAAAATGCTGAGATAAATTCTCGTTTCAAAAATTAAAGCAGAAATTACGTAGAGAAAATGTTAATAGAAATTCGTGGATGTACGAAACATAAAACTTCCATCGCCTTATGTTAGCGAACGATCTTGGAGAAGGACCTAGGAAATTCTGGCCGTATGTGAAATCGCTAAGCAGGTCGAAGGTTTCTATCCAGTCACTTGTTGACCAGTCTGGTATGGTAGAGGGAGACAGCAAAAGGAAACTGAAATTTTAAGTTTCGTTTTTAAAAATGATTCACTCATAGATCTCCGCACCAACTCCCATCTGGAGTACTTAGAAAGAGTCATCTCAGGTGTTGAAACGCCACTGAAAGAGTTGGAAAGAAATAAGTCGCCAGGCGAGAGTGGAATCCTAATTCATCCTTACAGAAAGTATTCTTCAGCACTGGCTTAGCTTACATTTATTGCGAATCTCAGTGGAAAGTACAAAGCGACTATAAAACAGTGCAGGTGACTCCTGTCTACAAGCAGTTTGAAAATACTAATATGCGAAATTACAGAACAATATCTTTAACGTCAGCCTGCACGCAGAAATTTGAGCCTTATCTGCACTGGAATGTAATACGTCTTCTAGGGACGCCTGTGCGGTAACTTATCTCGCCTTTTTCTCGCGCGATATCCTGCGAGCCATGGATGAAGGGGTACATTCCATATTTCTAGAGTTCCGGGAAGCGTTTGACATGATGTCCCACTAAAAGGTGGCACACCACTCTCTCACTTTGCCGGCCGCGGTGGTCTCGCGGTTCTGGCGCTGCAGTCCGGAACCGCGGGACTGCTTCGGTCGCAGGTTCGAATCCTGCCTCGGGCATGGGTGTGTGTGATGTCCTCAGGTTAGTTAGGTTTAAGTAGTTCTAAGTTCTAGGGGACTTATGACCTAAGATGTTGAGTCCCATAGTGCTCAGAGCCATTTGAACCATTTGAATCTCTCTCACTTTAACTACACCGTTTGTCAGAGTAAAGTTCATATTTTAGGTCATGATCTCCATGTTCCCCAGTACTACATTGGTTTGTTTGGTTTAAGACTTGTCTAGATGAGGAAATTGTGAGCAGAATGTTCATAAAATTGCATGTGTTGCCTGTAGAGAACTTGTACCTGAGGGGCCGTAATGGAGGTGACGGAGTACAGGGAGAAAGGTGGATTTTGGGCCATAAACGTTGTGCCCAATGACCTGCCGGTGCGAGTGATTCAGAGAAGCAGCGCTTTGTGGATTGTACCTGCAAAGGGACTTTGGCCATGGCACTCCATTCTCCCCACTTAGCGTTGGAGCAGAAGTGCGTCATTAAAGTTCACTGTTACCAGTCACCGTTTTATTTATTTCCACGACGCGTTTCGAAGGTTTAAACCTCCATCATCGGGTGGATTTACATTAGTAAGAGTTACATTTGTGTGTGTTGTGTTACGATTTTTGGAGGAACTTGTGGCACTGCCTAGTGGAGAAACAAGACGCTATTTCAGAATATGGTTTAGGATTACGTTTGACAAAAAATTAAACTGATATCTAATGGTAAACATTAAATAAGTAAACTACAGTACCTTCAGTGGTCACAGGTTCCTTTTGCTGTCGTAACACATCACGTGTATACTGCCACATTTGTAAACAAATATGTTGTCTGGAATCTGCTGGGTGTAAGGTTCGTATAGCAGAAGAGAAGACATAATCGCAAAGTGCAAAGAATATACATCGTAACAACATTATTACAGAATAATTGCTTTAAGCATTTGGCGGTGTTTGTTTTGAGGTGTCAAATATACAGGGTGTTACAAAAAGGTACGGCCAAACTTTCTCTTGCCACCCCACAGCACAGAAAATGGCAGCATTCCGGTACATGATTAATAGAGCTATCCAACTACCACTCTCAGAAGATAAATGTGATCAAGAAATTGAAATAATAAAACAAACAGCTATTGAAAATGGTTAATACAGCTCCATAGTAGACACCCTAAAACACTCAATAATGGCAAAGGAATCACAACACAAAAAACAAAAAGAAAATAACATGTTCCATACAATCCCCTTTCTGGGTAACATTTCATACTAGATTGCCAATGTCTTCAAACGGAAAGGCATAAGCATATCCTTTACAACAGACAACAAGATTGGACAGAAGTTACCCCACAACATCGGCACACGAAACCCACTTCATCACACAGGTGTGTACAAAATTGAATGTTTGGACTGTGACTGCTTCTACATAGGCCAGACAGGCAGATCATTTGAGATTAGGTTCAAGGAACACATGGCAGCACTAAAAAACAAAAAATATCACACATCAGCAATAGCTACCCACCTGCATGAAACAAAACACCATGTTAACAACACAAGTATTAGCATCCTACACATCCAACCAAAAGGCAGAAAACTAGACATCCTTGAAACACTCCAAATATACAAACATAAAATGAAACAACCAGAATCCATCTTAAATGACAAAAATGACAATATTTACAATAGTATCATCTCCGTTTTCAGCAACTGCCTACACTCTTAAAATGCACACGCACACACTTGCACACACACACACACACATACATACACACACACACACACACACACACACACACACACCTAACATTTACCATAAATGCTGACAGCTGCCAAGAGTACAAGAGATTGACCTCATTCACAGATAATTCATCACACGAACAGCTTGTACCCCTTGTCAGCTTAAAACTGTATGTACATCAACTACTGGCACAAATGTACACTCCTGGAAATTGAAATAAGAACACCGTGAATTCATTGTCCCAGGAAGGGGAAACTTTATTGACACATTCCTGGGGTCAGATACATCACATGATCACACTGACAGAACCACAGGCACATAGACACAGGCAACAGAGCATGCACAATGTCGGCACTAGTACAGTGTATATCCACCTTTCGCAGCAATGCAGGCTGCTATTCTCCCATGGAGACGATCGTAGAGATGCTGTATGTGGTCCTGTGGAACGGCTTGCCATGCCATTTCCACCTGGCGCCTCAGTTGGACCAGCGTTCGTGCTGGACGTGCAGACCGCGTGAGACGACGCTTCATCCAGTCCCAAACATGCTCAATGGGGGACAGATCCGGAGATCTTGCTGGCCATGGTAGTTGACTTACACCTTCTAGAGCACGTTGGGTGGCACGGGATACATGCGGACGTGCATTGTCCTGTTGGAACAGCAAGTTCCCTTGCCGGTCTAGGAATGGTAGAACGATGGGTTCGATGACGGTTTGGATGTACCGTGCACTATTCAGTGTCCCCTCGACGATCACCAGTGGTGTACGGCCAGTGTAGGAGATCGCTCCCCACACCATGATGCCGGGTGTTGGCCCTGTGTGCCTCGGTCGTATGCAGTCCTAATTGTGGCGCTCACCTGCACGGCGCCAAACACGCATACGACCATCATTGGCACCAAGGCAGAAGCGACTCTCATCGCTGAAGACGACACGTCTCCATTCGTCCCTCCATTCACGCTTGTCGCGATACCACTGGAGGCGGGCTGCACGATGTTGGGGCGTGAGCGGAAGACGGCCTAACGGTGTGCGGGACCGTAGCCCAGCTTCACGGAGACGGTTGCGAATGGTCCTCGCCGATACCCCAGGAGCAACAGTGTCCCTAATTTGCTGGGAAGTGGCGGTGCGGTCCCCTACGGCACTGCGTAGGATCCTACGGTCTTGGCGTGCATCCGTGCGTCGCTGCGGTCCGGTCCCAGGTCGACGGGCACGTGCACCTTCCGCCGACCACTGGCGACAACATCGATGTACTGTGGAGACCTCACGCCCCACATGTTGAGCAATTCGGCCGTACGTCCACACGGCCTCCCGCATGCCCACTATACGCCCTCGCTCAAAGTCCGTCAACTGCACATACAGTTCACGTCCACGCTGTCGCGGCATGCTACCAGTGTTAAAGACTGCGATGGAGCTCCGTATGCCGCGGCAACCTGGCTGACACTGACGGCGGCGGTGCACAAATGCTGCGCAGCTAGCGCCATTCGACGGCCAACACCGCGGTTCCTGGTGTGTCCGCTGTGCCGTGCGTGTGATCATTGCTTGTACAGCCCTCTCGCAGTGTCCGGAGCAAGTATGGTGGGTCTGACACACCGGTGTCAATGTGTTCTTTTTTCCATTTCCAGGAGTGTATATCTATCTGCATATTTTATAGCATTAACCAATGTATTACCCCAAGCTTTAGGCAACTAATATATGCAACATGTTATCTTAAGACTCCTTGCCATGTAAATGTTTGCTCTCATATAATCACTCTTTCCTCTCTCTCTCTCTCTCTCTCTCTCTCTCTCTCTCCCTCTCCCTTTCACTCATACACACACACACTTTTTCTCTCTCTCTACCTCTCCTTCTGCCTCCAGCCCCTCACTTCACATCTGTTTATTAACCCCAATCAAAGAGTGTAATGTATGTATGATTTTACTGTTGTAGCCAATATGATCATTGTAATTGAAGTCTGTAACATTTCACCTAATTGTTATCAACAAGTATGAAGTTTAAGCCATTTTAAAATTTCACCTGATTGTATAAACGAGTACGAATGTTTAGCTGTTTTAACTTGTCAGAATTGGATTTATATACCACCTGAAGTACACACACATATATTTGACACCTCAAAACAAACACCGCCAAATGCTTAAAGCAATTATTCTGTAATAATGTTGTTACGATGTATATTCTTTGCACTTTGCGATTGTGTCTTCTCTTCTGCTATACGAACCTTACACCCAGCTGATTCCAGACGCCATATTTGTTTACAAATGTGGCAGTATACATGTGATGTGTTACGACAGCGAAAGGAACCTGTGACCACTGAAGGTACTGTAGTTTACTTATTTAATGTTTACCATTAGATATCAGTTTAATTTTTTGTCAAAAGTAATCCTAAACCATATTCTGAAATAGTGTCTTGTTTCTCCACTAGGCTGTGCCGCAAGTTCCTTCAAAAATCGTAACACAACACACACACAAATGTAACACTCACTAATGTAAATCCACCCGATGATGGAGGTTTAAACTTTCGAAACGCGTCGTGGAAATAAATAAAACGGTGACTGGTAACAATGAACTTGTTGTTTCATTTAATGTCAGTAACAGTCACGGTAAAGCCTAGCCTAAAAATGTTCGCATTTAAAGAAGTGCGTCAGTTTGGAAAACATTTGATCGGGGCCAGGAGACAAACCATGGCGAAGGTGGCCAGTTGGTGGAAAGTAGGTGGAGGAAACTATTTAAGAGAAACTGCAGTAATCTGAGCTTTTGTGCAAATGGTGGGACAGTCATAAAACTAGTAGATTCTAATGTTAGAAGCTGCGACGATACGATCAGAGCAGCTGGTGCACGTGTCTAGTGGAGGCAAGACTGTAACTCTTATGACACCAGGAAGTCGTCACGTTCCTTTAGCGAACGGCAAAAACATATGATTCACAGATATGACTGTCTGGGTAGCTTAACAGCCTTCTTTCAGAAGTTGGAAATGGTCGACCAAAAAAATAAATGAGGGACTGTGGTCCCGTCTAGGTAGACGTTTTTTGCCGAAACGTGGCCATGCTTACAGTGAGAATGACGCCTCCTTAACTAAAATATTCTTTTTTCAGACAAGAGAGATTTTGAGTCGCTGATTAGCTCTTCTCAGGATGTGCAAAGCAGAGGCTTGCTTCCCTAGTGTGGGAATCCCGATGCTGTCTCTGGAGTGGCTACCAGGCTAGTAGAACAATCAAGAGGGGAGATTCAGTGAGTAGAGGATAGTTCATTTCGTGAAGGCGGGTTTGTTCTACTAATTCAGCTCCCGTACAGAGGCTCGGTGGGAAGTGATTGTGATTCTTTGCCTTCGTCTTCTGGTCCTCCCCTGGTGGAGAGCTTCAGATGTTTTCCTAGTGGGTGAGACTTATGGTCTGCGACTTGTGGCGGACTAAGAGCCATTGGCAGTTTCCAGATGTACCGACAGTAGAACTGCATATCCTCTCGAACATATCGTGTCCCACTAGGGTGAGCCTATTTGTCCTGAGTCGGCCGTCTAACGTTTGACAATTCCAGCATGACCCGTCGTGCCTGTGAGTCAAATTGGTTGCCCAGACCAGCGAACAGGATTTCAGGGCTCTAATAGAGAAGTTTCCCGTGTTCTAATAATCAGAGCGCCAGTTCTCGTAGTTTTCAAGGCTTCGTGGACACGTCACAACATTACAGCTGCCGCAGCTCGCAGCCCCTTGCCCACAGCGTGCCGTTTTCTGCTGCCGCCTGAATCGACGTGAAAGGGTAAAGTATTGGTGCACTGACGTAGGGTTGTTAATTGATATTCACAGCTCCTTGTTTTCCGTGAACCATAGTCTGAGATGAACTTGGTCATAGTTGATTCCATGTTGATAGAACTGGGCCTCACAGTGAATTCATGTGAACAAAGACTGCGCTGTAAGAGAGCTTAATTGAGGGAAGAATTTGTCTAGTTTTCACCCAAATAAATGTTTTTCCAATCAAACACCACCCATTTTTTGATTTGTGTTTGTCATTTTTTGTAAGATTTATCAACTCGATTGTAGTTACAAAACGACGAATAAAAACTTGTCTGAAAGTGACCGCAGACATAGGAAACAAAAGCTGTATGAGTAACTTCACTAATTTCATATAAAGATTAAGGGTGTAGCACAGGACTTGAGATTGTTGAGAAGATAATACTTTTCTTTGTGTAAAGATAATGACATTTAGCATCACTTGGAAATATATTTATGATTAAAGCAAGCGACCACTTGCGCCACTGCAGACTTAACGAAGGAGCGAGCAGATCGCACGGGAACACACATAAGTGAGTGGCTCGAAGCCTTCTTAAGTAATAGAAGCCAGTGTATTGTCCTGAGTGTTTCTCAGAGCCAAAGGATACATTCAGGAGTGTCCCACAGAAGTACATATAAGCTATCTGTCGGTTAAGTATCTGGGAGAGACGTTGCGTAGAGACATGAAACCGAACGAAAAGGACACATCGGTTTTATGCAAGGCGAATGGTCGTTTTCGGTTGATCGGGAGAATTTTAGAAAACTGTAGCTTGCCTGCGAACTGCAAGAGACAATGCCCAGAGGGTAAGGAGAAATAACATCATACGGACACACGGCTGGAAACGTGTTCCAAATGAGGTACACCCCCTTGGTGGTGGAGATAAGAGATCTTTGACAGTGGTCCCAGTATCAACACGTCAACACCACACAGGTGGCCTGGCAGCACGGAATAAACCAGATGGCCATGTGGAACATTCTCCTCAACACCCTGCTACTATCTGTATCACTTACACAAGGCGTACATGCCATCTTACCTGCGATATACGCTACATTGCGACGGCTTTGTTGCTAGTTCACCGCGCAGGCCAAAATGGTACTGGAATTTCTGATACCCACCCTACTTACAGATGAGGCTTCCTGTTACGAGGGGCGGTATATTCAATCTTCACGAAACCCACCTGTGGGCTACAGGGAATCCCCATGGTATGGTGGCAGCGAACTGTTAGCATTGATTCAGCCTTAACGTGTGACTTCACAGGCGAGGTATATCTGCACTTACTGTGACTGATCCTCCGTCCCACGCTAGAAGACATGCCATGGTGGTACGAAGAGTAATGTGGCTACTGCAAAATGGTGCTCCGTCCCATGAATGTGGAGCTGAAACATCAGTACAGACAGAACATTCCCACTTGCGTGGTGTGTTCTCATATGTGCCTTTCAACCACTGTAACCACACTGTAAATGGTTTTATCTCCACTTTCAGTTGGATGTACTTCCTTTGAAAAGCACTTACGACCATATGTCCACATGTCTGTTTTTGCTCCTTATCTTCTCAGGGATCGTTTTTCGCAGTTTGTCCCCGTTTAGAAAAACCACTCTGCATAAAGGAGACCGCATCAAAATACGTGCGCAACCAATTCCTGAGTTCAGGGTTCCCGCCAGGTATGACTAAAGGAAGGATCCGAAGAAATTCGGAACCGTGCTGCCAGATTTGTTACCGAAAGGGTCGATCAGCACGTGAGTGTCACGAAACTGCTTCTTGAACTCATATTGGAATGTCTGGAGGACAGAAAGCGTTGTTTTCTTGAAACGCTGTTGAGAATGTTTAGGAAATACGTGTTTGCGACAGCCTGTAGATGGATTCTATTCTAGTGTCACTACTGTACATTTCGCCTAAGGATTTCGAAGACTAGATAAGAGAAATCGTGGCTCGTGCGGAAGTTCACAGAGAGTTGAAACTTCCTCGCAGATTAAAATTGTATGCCTCACCGGGCCTCGGACCTGGCACCTTTGCCTTTAGCGGACAAGTGCTCCTCCAAATTGAAGCGAACTCGACCATAAAGTTATAAAAACTGTGAAAAACATCGATTTGACTTGATTCAAATTTATCTCTGTACGAATAGTATCTTAATAGTTAAGAGTAAGGGAGAAGTCATTACTTTTTACCATCAGCATTTCCAAAATATTTTCCTATATGCCAAAGTAAAATAAAAAGAATGTTGCACAAGCTTGGAATACTAAACTTGGACTTCGTACAAGGCTATGTTCGACGTCATAAGTAATTAAATTTACAAGGGTTGGTCAAAAAGTTTCCGTTCGAAGGGCGTAGATTCAAGAATCGGTATGTCAGTCAGACAAAATCGCCATGAGCATTATTGGCAAACATCCCACCGACACACCAGGTTGAAGATACTTGTTTGGCAAAACAGCCTGTTTCTGTTGCATAAAGAAGTCCATAACTGACTACTGCACATCCTCGTCCGTCAGTAATCGTCGACCCCGTTTTTTACAGGACGAAAGGCATCGGGAGAGATCAGAACTACAGGGTGGTTGCTCGAGTATCTCCCATTTGAGTTGGCGTAACAGTATTTGCGAAGTGGGGAAGTGCGCTATAATGAAGCAGCAGCACCATTACACAACGATAGTTTTCGACAGACGTGCTGCTCCATATACACTCTTCATTCGCGGCTGGATAACTAGTTACGTTTGCCCTTTGGCGTCGACCAGGGTGGCCGAGCGTTTCTAGGCGCTACAGTCTGGAACCGCGACCGCTACGGTCACAGGTTCGAATCCTGCTTCGGGCATGGATGTGTGTGATGTCCCTAGGTTAGTTAGGCTTAAGTAGTTCTAAGTTCTAGGGGACTGATGACCTCAGAATTTAAGTCCCATAGTGCTCAGATCCATTTGAACCATTTTTTTGTCCTTTGGCAGCCAAGAAAGAACAACAGCACTTTGGTCCTGTTCGGAAGCATTTGGTCCTGTTTGGCCAATAACGCCACCATGTTTCACGTTTCTGCGTTTAGCATATTCACATCGGAAAGACACGAATGCCACACTGATCGCTCGCTTATATGTCGGTGCTTATGTACCCCCATCGGAGTCGTTCTACGTCGCATATACGCGACGGAAACTTTTTTATCGCTCCTTACACTTGAGCCCTGATTAGGTACTCATTTTTTTAAAGATGTCCTTTGGTTATGGTACCAGACATCGTGATAACCGGAAAATATCTTTGCATGATTATACCTGACTTCCGTGACAACACTTCGCTGCAACCGTACACACGACTGGAATTGTAGCACCTTATGTTCAGCAATCTGGAGACACGTAGTATGAAATATCTACCCGAAGAATGGCTACGCTTGATCAAAGCACTGATAGTTGAAGGGTTTCTTGAACATATTAAATATCTGCTTGGTCAACTAATCTTACGCCACACGGGGCCTGTTTAGAAAATCCCAAACAGACGAATTACTTCTCTCCAGCGTGCGCTAACCACACTGAAAAAAATTACCTGCACCGTACGATAGAAGTTGACATTGCTGTGACAATACTGCGTTAATTTCAACTGCATTGTGATTTATCAGTCTTGTTTTACTGTACGGGGTATTATGTTGCTCACCTTGCCGGATGTGCAGTGAAATGAGTCTCATTTTGCAACATCGAGTCAATAACGTCAGATGTAAAATTCACGTCAAGTGTACAACAATCAGAGAACCAGCAACTGATAGTTGTCGAACTTCATGTTCATAGAGATGATCTGCGATTACACGAACCACAGGAAAATATACTCGGTGAATTAAAACGGAATTTTTATTATCTGGTAGTTTTTACAGATGAGTGTAGGTATAAAAGTGCTCTGAAATGTCACACTTACGAACTAAGTTTCAGAATGGTGACGTTATCGTTATAACCTTAGTTTTTTATGAAAATACAATTCATCGTCAAGTTATTGTAAATAACAACAACTCAGCTTTTTCTTTAGTTTTTGCTCTACTTTTAAAAGAGACTGTATACTCAGCGGCAACGGCCTTGCCGCAATGGTAACACCGGTTCGTCAGATCACCCATGTTAAGCGCTGTCGGGCTTGGCTAGCACTTAGATGGGTGACCGTCCGGGTCTACCGAGCGCTGTAGGCAAGCGGGGTGCACACAGCCGTTGTGAGGCCAATTGAGGAGCTGCTTTGCTGAGAAGTAGCGGCTCTGCTCTGGGCACGAGAACTAACAACAGCTGGGACACCGATGTGCTGACTACATGCACTTCCATAGCCGTAGCCAGCCTATCCGGCTCAGGATGTCATGGCGGTTGGTCGGTACCATTGGGCTTTCCAGGCCTGTTTAGACGGAGAGAGAGACAGAAGTATATTCAGCACGACGAAGCCTTTGTACTAAAACAACACTTCGGTTGCAGAAACAACTTTGAACTCAGTAGTGGAATGTTGACTGTGATAAAATAAATTAAAATCGTGCACCTAAAGTGTACTACTTCATGTGAGCAATGCTCTTACCAACTGGCTATCCAGTCACGTCCCCCCACGGCCAGAATCAAAGATTTATTCTGTCTATACAGTGGAAGGCATTTACCCGGGGCGTGTGGAACCATGTTACCTGGATTATCGAAAATCTGGATAGTCCGTAAATAAAGAAAAAATTAGAACACTGGATAAAGCCATAAACACACATGTTACATTTATTTGTACATAAACACACAAACTGGACAGTAATTTCACATATTGTAATCGGATATTGAAAAAAGGAACACAATGAGCTTTACACACTGAAGTAATGAATAAGTTTCTGTTGAGCCACAATCTTATTTCGTTCATGTGCAGCACGATCATGCTGGCGTTTCACCTCGCTTAGCCTGGGATTCCAAATAAACCATTATTTTGCCTTGGGACTGAGTGCCAACTTTCTCAGCCAGTAATCACCATTGTCTGCAGCCGAAGAAACGGCCATAATTTCGTCATCAGAAATAATGCCATCATTTATGTCATTAACACCTGTGTCTAAACGTCTTAGAATATTTGAAAATGGTTCACCAACTCAGGCGTGTCGATAGTGTCATCTGTTTCTATATTCAGTGTGTAAGCTGCGTCAATGGACTCACAAACTGCTGGTAATAGAGCAACTAGCTTTTTGTCTTCAGACGCTGTCACCTCCTTTCTCCTTGATGTTATTTTATTTTCTAAACAATTGAGAATTACTCAGCTCTATGTTAACCTGTCAGCTGATACCGTGCCACGATCGGTGAATGGCGGTTTGCTGAATTTAAATTATGTTTATGATCGACAAGTCTTGCCGCTCTTCCTTCCGGAGTATCAAATACTGTACTGTTATGACACTGAAAACATAATAAGTAAAGAAATTATAAAATGACTGAATAAACCGGAGATCCGGATAAACGAGTTTCAGTGTAAGTCCTTCCCATTTTCCATATCCCGGAGCTATGCCGCACTTTTTTCTGGACAGGGATAACTAGGACAGGGTATTTGAAAAAGAGTGAATGAGGCACACAAAGTGTGCAGGCTCCAGTCCCACACCGCCCACGTTTTTCACTTGTCAAGTTTCTCTTCATATGAATATGGCTTAGTACCAGGAAACATACTGTCTTACGATGGCCGTTCTACCAAGCGAGGTGCTGCGGTTGTTAAGATGGTGGAACAATAAGTCCCGCGTGACTGTAAAACTGCATAACCCGCTTAAGGGGAGGTTTACTATGTTTGGCCCGAAAAAAGCATGTTCTTCGGGAATTTTTTTCTAAGGATGTGTTATAGATATCAATGTCAAATTTGGTCAAAATGTTTATTGATATTTCCTCTACAAACCGGAATTTTTTGGGATGGAAATGTCGAAGAGCAAAGGCGGAAGTACCGTCGGAACGAAACAAAATTTCGATGTAGACCTCGACGCGCGGTACGTCACAGGTCAGCTGGCTCGTCTGAAATCAAAATTTAGTTGACGTTAGCGAAGTATATAAGATTCCTTAGGTGTTGTACCTCGCTTAAGTTATTTGGACCTTAGGAAAGAAAATGGCGGCCATTTGAAAAATATAGGTTTCTTTATCGATTTTTCGACTTCATCGGCCAAGTAAAAATGTTTATGGTTGATAGATCGGAATAAAAGTGGTACAACTCCTAGACAATTTAAATAAATGTCATTTCGAGAAAAACGTGTTTGAAGTTTTGACTACATATAAATGCAATATTATGCAACGTACGTTCAATCTTCTATTCCGGGTCCATAAACTAGTCCTTCCTCTTCCTCACAGAGGGAGTTCTGCTCGATCTGGGCCATCCTGCGCTGCTCCAGAGCCGCTCGTACGGCTAGTGACAAGCGGTTTTCGGCAGCTTGAATCCGGTGGTCGTCCGAATGCTTGGCGAACTGCGTCGAATAGAGTCACAGGGTGACGTTCATTGTTATCATGGTCTTTAGAATTGCTCAATACCCTTCGTTGAAGTTGCTCATTGCCAGGAAAGTCGCAATCTCCACAGTCTTCGCACCAGAATGCAAATGTTTGGGGGCTAACTTCCAAACACACGCTTTCAAACTTTCATTTGAATTTCGTGTGTTTCCCCCCAGAGCAGCGGTACAATAACTCGTCCTCGGAAAGAAAAAAACTGGTGCGTGATAAAGGCCGATTTCAGGCAGGTGCATTTTTTTGTTGAACCTATATCTATTTTTATGTTCATCCTATATCTAGTACAGGGATAACGGGGTTAAGAGAAATTATAGTGCATACTGAGGTGTATAGATAGTCAATTTTTCTCGTTCCGTACGCGAATCAGACAAGAAGACAATAATATTGGTAAGTAATACTCTTCACCTTGCACCTTTCAGTGATTTGTATAGTACATACGTTTATTTAGATTTATTATTCTCCGCCCCCCTTCTTTTCCGTGGTGTTATTGAGCTCAAACGATTTCCTTTGGCTTGTTTTTCCATAACATCGTTTTCAGTTTTACTCAAGGCAAGACATGTAGAAACAAACTTCCAATGTCTTTTATTACTTTAATACTCCAGCTGTGTTCTTTTCTTTGCTTTCAGTTGTGTGGCGCAGTGCTACATCTATAAGAAAAACTGTTTCAATTAAAATTGAGCCATATCACCTTCGCCTACTGCGATAAGATTAATATCTGCTTAACAAGAAACATGATGTAATGTGACAGTTCACTGTTCCACTTCACTTCCTATTTGCTGAAACTTGCAGACGTTTAAGAGATTTTATTTTTCCTATACAATTTCTAATTGTATTAAAGGCATTACAACGTTTTGGTTATAGCGCAATGTGAAATTTATTGCATTTTTTAAGTACTCGGAAACGGAAATCTCAACAACTTACTTCTCGTACTAACCAAAAAATGTAATTATATGGTCTTGAAAAGATTAACAACAAGGTAGATGAAGCCTTCATATTTGACGACGTTGGCGTAACAAACAAGAGAAAGAGAAACGTACGTGAAACGAAGGCAACTGTAGTTACGAGGGTTGTTCGCTGCAGAGTGGACACCAAACTGATACACTACTTCATACAACGCTATCATTTGACTGACTGTAACCCCTATTCTTCATCTTCGAAATATTTCGAAAGGGTTTTAATGGTTGTCGCGTTGCACGCTCTTGAACTGCGGTATATGTGGAAGATAAATTTTACAGAACAATCTTTTACACGCCTTCGATGGCTTCGCGACAGATTGCTTAGCTTACTGCGTAACTTGCACCACTGCATCCGAACTTCGTATTAACTGTTGATTACGAGTTTGAATTGAGCATGTATTGGCGGAGTTAATATCATTTCACGAACTGAGAGAACAGTAGCTCACAGAACAGTTATTGGCTAATGGACTGGAATAGGTACACAAGGATTCGCGAGAGAACTGTTTAATATTTCATGTAAGATTAACAAGAGAGTTCTCAGTACGTATTCTACTATGGACGGTATACAAGATATAACTGTGAAAAAGTAAACAATTCAGAATTGCCTGTTGTATTAATGACATCGTAGGTGCACAGATACACGAATTTGGTGTCTGTAGACATGGCAACTGTTGACAAGACAACAGCAGTTCTCCGGGTACTCCAAAAGAGCTATATGCGAAGAGTGACTGGTCTGCTTCCAAGACTCAAGTGTCATATGAATGAGGGTGTCTGCGCAGTGTGGAAGAAGAAGGAAACGACAATGAGGTTGGGTACGAGCCTGCTATCGGAGCACGACGAATTATTGCACATACATATAGAGTGTCGAAGGATGGATGGCAAAAATCTGCACTCCTTTTGTCTTCAGGGTGGTCAAACTGCAATTAGGGCGTCTTTCAGACTCTGCAGTTTTGACATTCTGTTCAACAAGTATTATTTACGGATATTTTCGTAACAGGTCTTTACGAAAAATGCGCGTTGTTCAAGAAAAGTCTGGTTTAAAAAATGGGGTGTTGAGATTTCACATAGATTAAATAACAAAGCTATTAGTATAATTTCATCTGTCAAAATCTTGCATTCAAATTAATAAAAGTAACTGTTGACGAAGGGAATGGTGACGTCACGTAATTAACATCAAGATACAGTAGAAGGGATGTGAAATATTAAGCTGGAGTAGTGGAAGCGCCACTTTTTTATATTACCAGGGGGCTTATTAGTTCAGTGTATCGAAAAAAGGAAAATAGCGAGTGTATGACGCAGTAAGACGTACGACGAATTAATTAAATGAGAATTTTTCATTAAGAGATGAGTGGAGCCGCTGCTGGTGAGGAGACGACATGGAAATAGAGATGAGTGGGGTCGCTTTTGTCACAGCGATCGAAGCTACTTTATTTTACTTTTATATTGGCCTTTCTTTTCAAGTTTTCCCGCTTCAGAAATCTCCATATAACCCACGCCGGCCCGCAGGGTAAGTGAATTTATTAAATTTTAACGAGGTAGTCCTAACAGGAAACTGCTTGCGGATAGGACTAGCCCAATATGACGATGTAAAAAACAGCTGGCTACTTACGAAATAAGTTCAACTTGTGTCTTATTGTAAATTTCGCTGATCGTCTATGCCCATAAGAACACGTTATACACATCAGCAACGTATGTAGTGTTACTAATGCGGTTGTGCCATTTAAGTCATTCCAGCTAGTTGTGAGAGGGACTTCTATATATCTCCTAAGGGCACAAAATTAAATTCAATGTTCGCTTTCCTTTTCATCGACTTGATTAAGACTCTACTAGAAAACTTAACAAAGTAATAAAATGCTCTGATTAAAAGATAAACGCTCCTTTCCCTGTGAGTCTAAATACAGTAGACTGGAAAATAAGGCGATCAATTCGGAATTTACGAAATATGACCTGCAGAGAAAGTATACGGAAAACTACCATAATAATAAAATACACACTTTTTCATGATTGTTCCATTATTTTCGAAGGAGAATTTTATTTGCGAGTCTATAGCTAATATAGTATTTTTCTGAAGGTATCAGTTTCATATCTACACTTTATTGTTTTTATTTATTTATATAATTATAAACAACGATCGCGCACTTAAGGTTCCGTACAAACTTAGTTATGTATAAAGACAGTTTATCCACTCCCAGACTCTCATGTGACATAAAAGGCTGTGTATTTTGATTGCATTGACTTAGAAGCTTCGAACTTTTCCACCGCCAAGGGACCATAGACCTTAATACGTGACATAAATTTGAACTTGTTACTTGTACTCATTCCTGATTAAAAGGGTTCTTTACAGTCGGACAGACAGATTGACGAACGGACGGACAACAAAGCTATCCTATAACGGTTCCGTTTCCACAAGTTGAGGCTCGGAAACCTAAAAATTGGTATAATGGAGTTTCTGGCCCCTCTAATAACAGTTTTTATATCAGAATTGAAAAATTCAATATGGTACATCCGACGTATCGAAAAGAACATGGAAAAGATTAATGAAGTGGGCAAACAACGTTCTCGATGCACATTCGTACTTTTAACGGTAAACTTTATTACAGAACTGCTTCTACTGTTGTCTTTATTACAGAAAATATATATTAGTGACAATAATTGGAAGTTTTATAAGTCTTCTTAATCCTCCACCTCTTGTGGTTCTTGTCCATCTTCATTGCCTTCATCATCTTCCTTCTCGCCGACATTTGTTTCCTCTGCATAATCCTCAGCATCCGATCCCTCGTAATTCTCAGCAGCAGGTACCGAGAGGGCGATAAATTCCGGCGACAAAGTTTTCACTTTCCTCAGAGATGGTTTCCTCAGAGAAGTAAAATATAATTTAATAAAATTAAATTTATCAGGGTAAAGATTTTGGATATGAAATAATATAATAAATTTGTAAAGAGTACCTTTTATGTGTTTAATATATTTAGAATAGGTTTTTTAGTAATCATAAATTTATTTTGTCATAACTTATTAGTAACGTTACAGAAGTAACCATTGTATGATTATGTGTGCGTATGTGTTTTGTTCGTATTTTAATAAAGTTTACAATTCTGTTTTCTCAGTGTAAGTAACGCTGTTTTGCAACTAAATAATGAAATAAGTGTTCATAATATTAAGTCTGTACCTTGTGGAATAGCTACATTTAAAGAATTCCGGTCTGATTTTGTGGAACAAAAATATTTGATCCGAACGAAATTCAACCGTCAGAAGAAAAAAACTGGCCGCTTCTAAAACTGATATTACAAGTCCCATATTTAGTCTTGCCAACCTAGTAAACGAAACTTCTTAACTCCGAATTTCTTTAAAGTTATGGCCCTTTACCAGAATTCTGAACCAATGTGGGCTGCAGCCTTCCTACACACAAATGTCTCGTCCGTAAATAGCCTCGTAGAGTCTCCAACGCATATGTTGTAAGCTTTTGCAGTAAATCAAATGATTTTTCAGTTAAAATTATACTGGGGGTTCAGTAGTGGTAAAGGTTTAGCGCCCCTGGTTAACAACGACACAATTCTGTGCTGTGATTAAGACTTAAATTTTTAAGCGGAATAGTTATCTCAGAATACCAGATCTGCTGGGGATAGTACACATTCTAACAATTCATATTTTGGTTTCCTCATTTGGTCGCCAGCTAATGTTATACTTTCTGCAAGGTAATCTATGAGATGAATCACTTTTATATCCGAGATAACACTGGCTGTGAGATGTCCAGCAGAAGAAGCCGACTGTTACGTTTTCGTGCTTGGTCACTGCTCCAGCCACAGCTTCGACTCATGTTACGCTGCTAGCGTGCGTGACCTATTTCTCATCTACACTAAAATCTCCGCACCAGCGCACAAAATTAGTTTACTTAAAAACAAGAAAACAGTTCAGGAACGATGATAGCGTCAGCAGTCAACAAATGTAGCACCCACCGTGTACAAAACTTTTAGTATTTAAGGCTTCTTCACGTGCTACTTCCTGTAACTTTAATCATCAGTCTCCAGTACCAAACTGTCGATCTTCTTCAATGTTTCGCCTGCTTAAGAAAGTCATTCAAATGAATTATTTTTGAAGTGAAGTACGGCCGCATTTCACTGTAACCATCTATTTCTTAATTGATCAAAACGAAACAGCAGACTTGGATGAATTTCCGTATAAAGTGCCTAAAACAAAGAATTTTATAGCCGCACAGTATTCCACTTTTTCGTTCTAACGCAAAAAACAACACGACCTGTCTCAAATGCAGTGCAATCAAAAGTATATCTGAAATTAAGTTCACGTTTGACTTACGTTACAATGGACCACATACATAATAAAAGCAAAATTTCACTGATAATAGATGGCATGTCTGTGTCAGACGATGAAGTTTTCACCTTGTCTCGCGATGTGAAGTAATATTGTAAAGTACCCCTTATAGCTGCATTCGGTTGACCATTAACCGTGTGGTTGTGTGCGTAAATGGTCCGGAAACAAGGCATCACTTCCGAAACAAACCGAATCAAAGTGGGTAACGTTTAACTGTCCTAAATGACGGCGATTCTTTCCTCAGCCTTCTAACACTAAAATTATAATTAATTGATACTACTTGTAGAGATGACATTAAAAATCAAATAGTTTTCATTGGTCACGATCTATATTATTGTAAAGAAACTAAGTAATTAATGACAATTATACGATAGCTAGTTAATTAACGGCGAAGTATACTGCCTCAGCCTTACATTGTCTTGCGGGATAATTAATCTCTATATTTGAATTGGAGTGTGCACTACGAACTACGTGATTTGCGACAAATGCAAAATCTATAAACATTGCTTACGAGTCTATGGGTTGGCGGTGTTGTACGTTTATTAGTGAACATGAACACTGCTACCCAACAATGGATGAAAGGTCACTACACGTCGTTACGATATGCAATGAACTAACGTAGCCAAATGTACATTAAATTCACTCAAAGAATTATTTTTTCTACACTTTCAATCACGAAGGGCCAAAGATACTGAAGCAGGACGCCAGACACATGGTATAACCATAACTTAAGAAAATTCATATCACTCAGAATTCAATAAAAATCTATGCTTTTATCTCCTCAGGTTTTGAATAACACTTATTTTAAAGATTGAAAAGCACTCAGCTTATTAATTAGTTACTCTGTAAACCAGGGGTGTAGATACGGGATGAGGGGTCCAAATCAACCCTCCCCCCTTCCCCCATAGAGCCACGAAGTTTTTTTTTCTTTTTTTAAATATAAAAAGTCGCTCACGTTAAAATATGTTAGTCATTAGTTGTAATGAATGTGAGATGAAATTTTTCTTGTTCAATACTTACAATGACTATTAGACGTCTGGCAGCAAGGAGAGTTGGTTGGTTGGTTTGGGGAAAGAGGCCAGACAGCGTGGTCATCGGTCTCATCGGATTAGGGAAGGAAGTCGGCCGTGCCCTTTCAGAGGAACCATCCCGGCATTTGCCTGGAGGCAGCAAGGAGATGTGGCACGATGTCTATAAGCTGGCTTTCAGCTTGCTGTTGGTACACTTCGTCTCTGCTGTCTCATGTTTACGACTGCTGCCATCTCTAGTGATCTAACACCTGTAGCACTGTGCAGTAGTGTGACGA
The DNA here is from genome assembly GCF_023864275.1 of Schistocerca cancellata. Classification (NCBI taxonomy): domain Eukaryota; kingdom Metazoa; phylum Arthropoda; class Insecta; order Orthoptera; family Acrididae; genus Schistocerca; species Schistocerca cancellata. Next base: position 809,473,303 of record NC_064626.1, on the reverse strand, counting down.
ACACGAGTTGTGTGTGTCTACTGAAGTATTAACAGGGTAACGAGTATATTTGAACATTAACAACCCTATCAAATGCTTTCACATAAGCCTTTTCGTTCTGTGTATAATGTACGCTATAGCTGCTGATTACTTTATTTACATGCATGAGTGCTAAAGTGTTATAATTGTATCTTACGTTCCACATCAAGGTGCGGACAAAATTCTCTTTCAGGCTTTCTCCACACCTCACACTCCTCTGAGGTAGAAGCTTAACATCACACCGACAACTTAAACTGATATTTGTCGATATCTATGGTGCGGAATTACGGCGTCTAAGATCACTAAAACCAAAAATAAAAGAAGATAATGATTACCAAAAACTTGACCAAGCTAGGTGGCATCCTGATTTATGTTTTCCGTGATGCCGGGATCGTTCCTTTGAAAGGACACGGCCGACTTCCTTCCCCATCCTTCCTTAATCCGATGGGACCGATGAACTCGCTGTTTGGCCCCCTTCCCCAAACCAACTAATCAACCAAACAAAAACTTCGAAGCTTTAATGCTTTATGCTTTAGAGTGTTTCAAAGTTTAATCTGTAGACGTCTGCAAGAAGAGGAAAGAGGGTGCCCTTGACCTCCAACGCCCCCGCCCCAGAATTGGAATTCATACACTCTCAAATGAATGACGCACCACGAAGGAATCGTCCGAATGGATAGGAAACCAATAGGTGTACAGACAAACAAATGATTGCAGTTTCAGAAAAATTGGATGATCTATGCAAGAGAAGAAGCTTCATAAACTGAGCAAGTGAGTAACGGTTGGTCCACCTCTGACCGTAATGCAAGCAGTTATTCTGCTTGGTATTGATTTATAAGGGTTGTTGGATATCGTCCTGCAGATATCGGATCAAATTATGTCTAATTGGCCCATTTGATCGCCAGAACCTCGATGAAGCGTCGTGCCCAGCGTTCCCAATTGGGGAGAAATCGAGCGACCTTGCTGGCCAAGCCAAGGTTTAGCAAGCACGAAGACAAGCAGTATAACTCCCGCCTTGGACAGGCTGCCATTGCCGTGCTGAAATGTAAGCCCAGGATGGCTTGCTATGGAGGGCAACAAAACGGGGCCTAGAAGATCGTCGACGTACCGTTGTGCTGTAAAGGTACTGCAGATGCTAACAAAAGGAATGGCACCCCCAGATTATCAATCCTGGCTGTCGAGGCGTATGGCGAGCGACAATCAGGTTGGTATTCTACCACTGTACACGCTGTCTCCAGTCACGTCTTCGGCCTGGAATCCCATTGACTGGGATAGAATTATTCTCAGTGATGGGTCCTGCCTCGAAATGAGCCCTGATAACCAGCAAACACGTGTCTGGAGACGCACCAGACAGTGGTGGGATAGCAAGTGCCTGCCGTCCGTCAGACCGCCCGACAAAGAGGAGTGACGGTCTCGGGTGCCATTTCATTCTGCAGCAGGACCCTTTTGGATGTCATCTGCGGTACTCTTAAAGCACAGCGACATGTCGAACATATTCTATGCCCTGTTTTGTTGCCCTTCGTGCAAGCCATCCTCGGCTTACATTTCTGCATCGCGAGAGTTTCTACTCCTCGGCTTCGTGCTTGCCAGATCCTACCTTGGCCATCATGGTTGCCGGATCTCCCACCAGTTGAGCGCGTTTGGAATATTATGGGCAGGGCCCTCCAGACAGCTTGGGATTATGACGATCTCACGAGCCAGTTGGACAGAATGTGGCACTACATCCCTCAAGAGGGCATCCAAAAACTCAATCAACGCCCTTGCATAAGGGCCTGAGGGGAAGAAAAGCGTTATTGACTTCCTCAATTTGTGAAGCTCTTTCTCTTGAATGCATCACCCAATTTTTCTGAACTTGTAATCGTTTGTCTGGACATCAACCGATTTCCGTCGCATTCGGATAATTCCTTGTGGTGCGTCGTCTCTTTTGTCTTGGAGTGTATACTGAACGCATAACAGTCAATTCTCTGTGACATAGGCTTCGATCTAGGAACCCGAAAACAAGAACAGCAAGGACCTGTGTACAAGTAGGTTTCAGTTTCACAAACGCATGGTCTGAAAACTGGAACGCATGGCAAAATCATAACATGCCTTGCATCACACAAAAGCTACCTGGTTTTGACCTACCACGCAAAACGTGGTCCACTCTAAATAGGATTAGAACTTGTCATGGCAGATGTGCTTACTCCCTGTATAAATGGGATAAAATACCATCACTCAGTGTGACTGCGGAGAAAATCAGACCATCAACCACATTATCGAAGAATGTTCCAGAAGAGCCTATAATGGGAGCCCCGACGACTTCCTGCTCGCAACTCCAGAGTCGATAGGTTATATTAATAGACTTTATGTTTGCTTGTAATCCTTAAACTTTGTTATATTAGTGATCTTTGATTGCAATTATTAACGTTTGTTATATTAGTGATTTGTCTGTTTCCTTCTTATGTGTGTGTATTGCCATACGATAAATAAATAAATAAAATCTGTGACATAATGTTCTTTGCGCCACTTATTCAATTTAGTTCACCAAACACATAGAGTGGATGTATTTCCAATTGCCCTGTGGCTCTGTGCTAGGGAGATACTGACCAATCACCAAACCTACATTAGTTTACTTGAAGATTAAACTACGAATAGTATCTGCGGAACTTTTAGAACATTTTGGCACACTGAAAGCAAGAAGGGAGTTGCAGTAGTCAGCGTGACTGAGATTGTGTTGTCGTCGTCGCCGTCGTCGTCATCGCCGTCTTCCAGTTCACCTAAGGTGATATTTCACGACAAGTTTGTTTATTTGTATTTTGGAAGGTTAAAGTATTATAAATATGTTAGTTTAATAATGTTAAATTTACATGACAATAAATTTACCTGTTGTATCATCCATTCGGTATAAAAATTGTGGAGTTAAGATTTAAATAAAACAGAAATGTTATAAATGAGTTAATTTAATAATGTTAAACTTACATGACGATAAATGTAACTGCTGTACCACCCATTCGGTATAAAAGTTGTGAGGCTACGATTGGAATAGTACAGAAATACGTAGTCTGTTTGTAGTGGTCTTTACGATGCATTATATATGGGGGGTAATGCCTCGTCCGTTGGAAAAAATAGCACTTCAAGAGCGAAAAGGTGTCTATATATCCTGCAATTTATGCACGGTCCAGTGAGATTAATGTGATTCTAGTTCTAGTATAAGATTTCATCTGGAAAAGTTTAGGCTTGTTATCTTATATCGGTATTCGAGACGAAACCACGATCTTGAGTTACGGATTGCATTACTTCACATTGAACTGACAAACGAAATATTATCGGGTGCTATAAGCACATCAGTTTTAGCTATTCTTTGGATATACGTACATTGGCGAATATCTGTGATGATTCAAGAGAGATACACTTAATTATTTATTATCGCGTAACCACCCTGAGTACTGAGCTAGTTTGTTGATTCCTGATCCGCGTCGGGCTGAACTAAAAATGCATTACACTGTTCTTAGTGTGGTGTCACCGCCAGACACCACACTTGCTAGGTGGTAGCCTTTAAATCGGTCGCGGTCCGTTAGTATACGTCGAACCCGCGTGTCGCCACTGTCAGTGATTGCAGACCGAGCACTGCCACACGGCAGGTCTAGAGAGACGTCCTAGCACTCGCCCCAGTTGTACAGCCGATTTTGCTAGAGATGGAACTGACAAATTACGCTCTCATTTGCCGAGACGATAGTTAGCATAGCCTTCAGCTACGTCATTTGCTACGACCTAGCAAGGCGCCATTTATCCTTTGCTATGTATCTTGGAAGCATGTACCATCAGACCGATGTACACCAATTATGGATTAAAGTTAAGTATTCCAGCAGCAACGTACCTTATTGGCTATATTAATTACATTGTCCTGTTCCAGACCTCACTCCAGCCTGCGTGAGTTTAAACGCGTGCCTTTCGGCATCCTCGCATAGTGACTTGGCTGTCTTGCCAAGTCACAACAAGTTTGGCGACGAGCTAAATCGCGTTCGTCTTGATCCTACTAATTTACTTGTGTAATGGCTTCGCCACCATCTCCAGATGTACTGTCCGAATTTTATCGCTTGCAGAATCAGCAGACGCAGGCCTTATTGGATGCCCTTGGACAGCTCGTCCAAGGTCAGCGACGGTCGCCGCTTCACCGCTACCGCAGCCACAACACGCAGTTGCACCACCTTTTCGTCGTTTTGATGCGGCACTGGAAAGCTGGACGGAGTGGTGACGCCAATTTGGATTCCATCTCGCTGCCTACAGAATTCAAGGTAATGAGCGGCAGCCTTATCTCCTTTCCTCAGTAGGGGTCCAGACGTACCGTGTGATAGTGAAATTATTTCCCCGACGCGACGTTGCAACTCTGTCTTATGAAGAAATTTTGTCTGCATTAGATGCATATTTCAAAGACTCAGTCAATGTAGTTGCCAAACGGTATACGCTCTTTCGTACAAAACGTATGGCAGGTCAGACTAATAGGGAGTGGGTTGCAACTTTGCAAGGCCTTACTAGGGATTGTGCTTTTGAGTGTGAATGTGGACTCCCTTATTCAGATACTATGGTACATGATGCAATTGCACAGAAGATTTCTGATGTTCGTGTACGGGAACAGATTTTGAAACTAGTCAATCCATCCCTTCAACAAGTGCTGGACATATTGGATTGGCAGGACCCACTTGACTTTGCTCAGGACTCATTTGCAATTTCGCCACCCGTGTGTCAGGTTAACAGGCCCGCCGGGCGAGCTGCACAGAACGGTAAACAGTCCTCGCGCCCGGCCGCGCCAAAGCCGCCTGGCCCTCAGCCACGAGTCCTGCGCCAGCAAGCACATGCAGTAAATCATGCCCGCGGTGTGCTACTAGACATTCACGTGAGAATTGCCCATCACGCCAAGCTATTTGCTTTTTCTGTAATAAAAAAGGCCATGTTCAAAGTGTTTGCCAGAAACAGCCCAGAACGGACACTCACACCCATTCCAGGCCCTTTGCTTCGCGCCGAAATCGAACCCAGGATACTCGGGCTCGTGAACCTTCGCCCATGGACATTCATGTAGTTCATTCCACTCCACCCAGTGCTACTCTCTCTAACAGTGTGTTCGTCCCACAAAAAGGGTGCGTCGACATCGACGGAAATCCCGTCAAGTCGCAAGTGATTCTGTACCAGTGTCAGTTCACGTTGCACGAGACAGTCGCTCTTGTCGTCAGCAGGACAACAAACTTTTTGTAGATTTTGACTTTGACGGAAAAGTGATACCGTTCCAGCTCGATACCGGAGCTGCAGTTCCACTACTCAATCACGACACGTACAAACAGCTGGGTACACCTCCGTTGCATGCCGCAAATGTTAAGCTAACTAGTTATTCAGGACAAGCGATCCCTGTGTTAGGACAGTGCAGCCTTCTTGCAACATACAAGGGACAAACAAAACTCGTGTCATTTTACGTCCTTCGTTCTTCTTCTGGAGTGAACTTGTTTGGTTTAGATTTATTTCAGTTGTTTAACTTGTCTATAGTCAATCAGGTCCTATCAGTGAACCAGACTGTGCCTTCAGCCAGTGTTTCTCGTCTCTGTGAAGAATTTGCAGACATTTTTGCACCGGGCCTTGGTTGTGCTAAGAACTATACAGCACATTTGCAACTGAAAGTAAACGCGCAACCGAAATTTTTCAGAGCGCGCAATGTTCCCCACGCATTGCGTGATGAGGTCGCAAAAACATTAAACGATTTGGAATCACAAGGTGTAATTGAACGTGTGCAGGCTTCTCTCTGGGCATCACCCTTTCCGGAAAATTGAGACTTTGTGTGGACTTCAAGGCAACAGTGAATCCACAACTAGTGACTGCAACTTTTCCTTTACCCCGCCCGGAAGATCTTTTTGACAAACTGTGCCCGTGTAAATATTTTTCGAAGTTGGACCTAGCAGATGCGTACTTGCAAATACCGGTGGACGAAGAATCCCAGCGCGTCTTGGTGGTTAACACGCATCTTGGTTTGTACCGATTCAAAAGACTGTCATTTGGGTGTGCATCCGCCCCTGCATTGTTTCAGCAATATTTACAAACTGTTTGTGCGTCGGTCCCTACTGCAGTAAACTATCTGGATGATATTGTGATCTCCGGAAACACGGAAGAAGAACATTTAGCCAATCTCAGAACATTATTTCAGGTCTTGCGACAAAATGGTCTTCGGTTGCGGAAGGACAAATGTGTGTTTTTTGCTCGTGAATTGCCATATCTGGGACATGTACTCAATGTCCAAGACATACATCCCAGTCCAGAGCACCTCCGTGCCATACAAGACTTGCCTTCGCCGCAGAATTTGAAGCAGCTACAGAGGAAGCTGGGAAAAATTAATCATTACCATAAATATGTGCGCCACGCCTCTTCCATTTCAGCTCCGCTTCATCACTTACACCGTAAAGGTGTTCCGTTCGTCTGGACGACGGAATGCGAACGCGCCTTTCGCCAGTTGAAATCGACGTTGCTTTCCAATACTTGCCTTACGCCATTCGATCCCCAGAAACCCCTTTTGTTGATGGTGGATGCATCGGATTTCGGGATCGATGCTGTGCTTGCGCACAAAGATGGTTCGCACGATCGCCCTATTGCCTTTGCGTCCAAATTGCTGTCGTCTGCACAAAGAAATTATTCCCAGATCGAGAAAGAAGCATTGGCTCTCGTATTTGGTGTTACAAAGTTTCATGATTTGTTGTATGGTCGTCACTTTACCATGATCACAGACCACAACCCTTTGACATCGCTTTTTCATCTGACCAAGCCTGTACCTCCACGTACAGCGCAGAAATTCATTCGCTGGTCTATTTTCCTCTCGCAGTACCGCTACGATATCTTGTATTGGTCCACTGCTAAGCACGAAAACACCGATGCGTTGTCCCGTTTGCCTGTTGGTGAGGATCGAGCATTTGATTCCTCCGAACTTGCTTGCATGTTCATTGATTCAGAAACCGATGACGTGGTCGAATCGTTTCTGATTTATTTTCGTCGTGTAGCTACAGCCACAGCTGCTGACCCTGTCCTTGCTACCATTTTGCGTTTTGTTGCTACGCAATGGCCCTTGTCAAAGTCACGGATCGGAGATCCGTTGGTTCACAGATTTTTTGCTCACAAGGAGACTTTTTGTACGACGTGGTGTTTTGCTGTTGCGTTCTGATAATGATCAATCCAGGGTCGTGGTCCCACGTTCATTACAGTCCTCTGTCTTAAAGCTTCTCCACCAAGGACATTGGGGTATAGTGCATACGAAACAACTTGCTCGTCAGCACTGTACTTGGTTCGGAATCGATGCTGCGATTACGAATATGTGCTCTTCTTGCATGGTGTGTGCCGAACAACAATCAGCACCTCCGCGGAAATTCTTTGCATGGCCAAAAGCCACTTCCCCTTGGCAACGCTTACACATCGATTTTGCTGGTCCCTTCTGGAATGCTCGATGGTTGGTTGTGGTCGATTCATTCAGTAATTTTCCTTTCGTTGTCCGGATGTCTTCCACGACGTCATCGGCCACCATCCAAGCGTTACCCGCTCCGGACCATCTGTCGTCTTCGCCCGTCGGGTGCTCCGACTCGATGGAGGTCGACCCTTCGGCCCCTCCTGACTATCTACGGGCGCATACACCGCATGTTGGCGTGCACCCTGGACTAGGTTTTCAGGCCTTTCCTAGCTCCCCTCGGACCGAATGGCAGGGTGCGGGTGGCACAGCCTCGCCTGTTGTGAGGCTCCCCACATCGTCGCATACGTCAACATGGGGTCCCCACGGCGGACCGTTCGCCGATTTGCGGGGGAGGAATGTGGTGTCACCGCCAGACACGACACTTGCTAGGTGGTAGCCTTTAAATCGGCCGCGGTCCGTTAGTATACGTCGGACCCGCGTGTCGCCACTGTCAGTGATTGCAGACCGAGCGCTGCCACACGGCAGGTCTAGAGACGTCCTAGCACTCGCCCCAGTTGTACAGCCAACTTTGCTAGAGATGGAACTGACAAATTACGCTCTCATTTGCCGAGATGATAGTTAGCATAGCCTTCAGCTACGTCATTTGCTACGACCTAGCAATACGCCATTTATCCTTTGCTATGTATCTTGGAAGCATGTACCATCAGACCGATGTACACCAATTATGGATTAAAGTTAAGTATTCCAGCAGCAACGTACCTTATTGGCTATATTAATTACATTGTCCTGTTCCAGACCTCACTCCAGCCTGCGTGAGCTTAAACGCGTGCCTTTCGGCATCCTCGCATAGTGACTTGGCTGTCTTGCCAAGTCACAACACTTAGTATTATTAGTTATTTCTCTTTTGTTCTGACGTCACTGTATTAAATGATATCAAAGCAGATATAAAAAACTTAAAATATTATTAAATTACGTTACACTATCCGAGCGTGTCTCAGGTCTAGACGCAAAGTTCCATATGTGGTCAACCACATGTCTACGACGTGGACTCCAACATTCATTAGTATATTCCCTTACAAGAAAGACAGTTTAATTGGTAGTTGCTTGCTCGGTATTGGCGAGTAAAGACGATATCGCAATGCTCGTGTTGCTCTGAAGTACGATGCAATGTCCCTTCGAACATTGCAATACCGTATTTTACTGCTGACAACGCACAAGTGACATTCAGTTGTCTACACTATATGGTAACATACTGAATGTACGAGTACAAGTTGTACACACTTGGTTGACGACGTTCGGCAGTTTGGGTCAAGCCGTGAGTCGTGATCATATAGCCTAACAGTAAGTTGGCCGCTCGCGGTAAGCGGGACATCCGGGCTCAAGCCCCCGTCGGCACCAATTATCATTGCCACTCCATTATGCAGCTGATGATGGTCCGCACTCGCAACTGTGAATACCGTACAGCTCATGCAACTATAAAGTAGGATCATATTACGCGAATGCAGTGGACCCTAGACTACGAAGTAAGAAACTGCAAGGTTATTTGACGCAAACGTTTACGTAAGATGCGGGTCAGTGCTTCTATCAGTGCTTCACTTGGAGAGGAGGCTTTTCACTTTCAAATAAATAAAAGAAATGGAAAAAAACGGTGAGTTACTTGTGAACAGTGGTGCAGCAATCACATTTTCATGTAAACCCAAAATACTTCAAACTGGAAGTTTAAGTCATAGAAACATAATTCGCCACGCTTCAAATCATAGTCTTTAATTTATCCGACGGGGCTGATCAATCAATGAGAAAAGTAGTCAACTGACAGTCGTACTAATAATTTCGAAGTTAATAGTTATCTTCTCGCAGTTAATCGTCAATGGTGATGAGTCATGGGCGTACCACTACATGCCCGAAACCAGGTAGGCGTCTACAGAGTGGAGACATGCTGGTTCCCCAGCACGAAAAAAAATCGAAGTGACTCAACGTGCTAGGAAAGTGCTTGTGACATGTTCTGGGATATGTATGATGTGTTACTGGTGCACTTTGCTGAACACGGGACCAATGTGAATGCTGCAGCCTGCGTTAAAGCTTTGGATTAATTGGGTCGTGCCTTTCGTGACAAACGCCACAACAGCAATGCTAACGGTGTCAGACTTCATGACAATACTCGTCCCCACGTTGCTGCTCATCGCCAGACTTGGGTGGGAGGTGCTCCGTCATCCGCCATGCGGTTCTGACCTTGCACCGTCCGACTTTCATCTGGTTCCATGAAGAAATTGCTAGCCAGCTACACTTTGCGACCGATGCGGAAGTGAAATCAGCAGTCCGCAGGTGACTGTACTGCAACCAAACCGACTTTTACGAACAGGGCACACTGAAACTGGTACCACGACAGGAGAAATGTGTTGAGAACGTCGGTGACTGTGTAGGAAAGTAGGTGATTTTTATGTTTTCTTAACTATTAAACATTTTGGTAATAAAATTATTGTGCGTTGCTTTCCGATCATCCCCCAAGCTCCCGAAGAGACTGCTGTTGTTAATAAGACAAAGAATTTTTAAATGATATCTGGTTTAGTTATCATAACAGATTCACCTAAAAAAATCAGAATTATTTCAAAAAAACATGGAACTGATCATTCTCCAAAGATTCTCCCGCGGGCCACAGCGAGAGACGTAGCGGGCTGCATATAGCCCGCCTGCAGTATGTAGTAGTAGTAGTAGTGGTAGTAGTAGTAGTAGCAGCTTTATTCATCCGTAGGTCTCTTTTTACAAGGATACAGGACATGTCAAAATATTTACAAGTTTAGATCAATTTAAAATAAGCTAATTCGTATACACATATACACTCCTGGAAATGGAAAAAAGAACACATTGACACCGGAGTGTCAGACCCACCATACTTGCTCCGGACACTGCGAGAGGGCTGTACAAGCAATGATCACACGCACGGCACAGCGGACACACCAGGAACCGCGGTGTTGGCCGTCGAATGGCGCTAGCTGCGCAGCATTTGTGCACCGCCGCCGTCAGTGTCAGCCAGTTTGCCGTGGCATACGGAGCTCCATCGCACTCTTTAACACTGGTAGCATGCCGCGACAGCGTGGACGTGAACCGTATGTGCAGTTGACAGACTTTGAGCGAGGGCGTATAGTGGGCATGCGGGAGGCCGGGTGGACATACCGCCGAATTGCTCAACACGTGGGGCGTGAGGTCTCCACAGTACATCGATGTTGTCGCCAGTGGTCGGCGGAAGGTGCACGTGCCCGTCGACCTGGGACCGGACCGCAGCGACGCACGGATGCACGCCAAGACCGTAGGATCCTACGCAGTGCCGTAGGGGACCGCACCGCCACTTCCCAGCAAATTAGGGTCACTGTTGCTCCTGGGGTATCGGCGAGGACCATTCGCAACCGTCTCCATGAAGCTGGGCTACGGTCCCGCACACCGTTAGGCCGTCTTCCGCTCACGCCCCAACATTGTGCAGCCCGCCTCCAGTGGTGTCGCGACAGGCGTGAATGGAGGGACGAATGGAGACGTGTCGTCTTCAGCGATGAGAGTCGCTTCTGCCTTGGTGCCAATGATGGTCGTATGCGTGTTTGGCGCCGTGCAGGTGAGCGCCACAATCAGGACTGCATACGACCGAGGCACACAGGGCCAACACCCGGCATCATGGTGTGGGGAGCGATCTCCTACACTGGCCGTACACCACTGGTGATCGTCGAGGGGACACTGAATAGTGCACGATACATCCAAACCGTCATCGAACCCATCGTTCTACCATTCCTAGACCGGCAAGGGAACTTGCTGTTCCAACAGGACAATGCACGTCCGCATGTATCCCATGCCACCCAACGTGCTCTAGAAGGTGTAAGTCAACTACCCTGGCCAGCAAGATCTCCGGATCTGTCCCCCATTGAGCATGTTTGGGACTGGATGAAGCGTCGTCTCACGCGGTCTGCACGTCCAGCACGAACGCTGGTGCAACTGAGGCGCCAGGTGGAAATGGCATGGCAAGCCGTTCCACAGGACTACATCCAGCATCTCTACGATCGTCTCCATGGGAGAATAGCAGCCTGCATTGCTGCGAAAGGTGGATATACACTGTACTAGTGCCGACATTGTGCATGCTCTGTTGCCTGTGTCTATGTGCCTGTGGTTCTGTCAGTGTGATCATGTGATGTATCTGACCCCAGGAATGTGTCAATAAAGTTTCCCCTTCCTGGGACAATGAATTCACGGTGTTCTTATTTCAATTTCCAGGAGTGTATTTACAGACTTCTAGTTAGGGACAATCATTTGATTTACTCATGGTATACAATATTTTTTTTTTACAAATAACTTATTAAATAATGTAATGGCACACTGTTCAGTCCTATCTCACTATCACTCAATGCACACACTATACACACATTGTTCACAACTTCCCATTTGCTTTCCTGAAAAACTGAGTCAGCATCCCTCCATAATGAGTGAGATGTTGAGCTCAGAAAGAGGAAGAGGTGTTAGTATTGTGCTATGTGTAGCTTGGGAGTAAGTATTTCTAGAAAGGAAAAAAGAAGCGAAAAAACATAAAGTGAAGGTGTTATGTGGGATGCTGTATGTTTTATAATCATTATTGTTATTATTTATTTGTATAACATTTTTTTATCAAACTCCTACTCTGTTTTATCTAAGTAATCCTTCAACGTATAAAACGTATTGCATAAGAGGTACTTTTTTGCTGCCTTTTTAAATAAATGTATTTTTGCAATTTCTTTAATCTCTTTTGGTAATTTATTGTATAGTTTTATTCCTTGGTAGAAAATGATGTTTTGAGTTTTATGTTTATTTTTTCTTGGTAAAGTCTATCTCTTGTTGCATGGTCATGGACAGAGCTATTTGTGCAGTAATTGCCAATGTTATTTTTGGGGTGTAGAACTGACTGGTAAATGTATTCACATGGAGCAGTTAGAATCCCCAGTGTTTTGAACAGATCTTTACAATGAGCTCGACTAGTATTTTTGGTTATTATTCTTATGGCTCTTTTCTGGAGTTTGAAAATTGTGCTCATATTTTGTGCATTTGTTCCCCAAAAATGCCATAGCTAAGAACTGAGTGTACATATGAATAATATGAAACTAAAAGACACTGACTGACGATAGGATTCTAAGGGCATAACATGCTGATGACATTCTGTTTGCACGTACCTTCGTGTGTTCACACCACTCCAACTGAGAATCAATATTCATTCTGAGAAATTCTGCATTTGTTACACAGTCTGTAGAGGTGCCATCTACATTTAATTTAATTGTGCACCCGTGATGTAGAGAATAGATGCATAGTTTAGGAGTCCAGTTACGCTCACGATGCTATCGAAGAAAATGGTTGGTGACATCCATACTGCACGAGGCGCGGACTACTCACATACAGGCGCCAAACGGCGCAAAGTGGATTAGCGGCAGCAGCCTCGTGCGCGGCCGCTGCTGCCGCCACCGTACTCACCAGCCCTAGGCTGCGGGCAGCGCGAGGCGAGCGTTGCACCCGGCGGGAAGTGGAGCGCGGCGCGTCCGGCCGGACCTTCACGGCGGTGGCCGCCTGCCGGCGCCGCGAGCACAAAGTACTGCTCTGTACCGCTGCTCCTCATACGGCGTATCTGGCGCGGGCCACTGGCCGACTATTTTCCCATAATATCCGCAGCAAATACAGTTCGCACAAAAATCGGGATTAGGTACCGGTGGCAAAAAACAGAGTCTCTACTGCTGAGTGAGTATTCAGCGTGACGTCCGCCTTGGACGGAGGAATTTGTAAGCTGCCTGTATTTCGTAAAATGAACCGACTGAGCTTAGAAAACCCTTGTAGATTCCCCCTCTGATGAAAATGCCCTCTTTTCTTCTTGTATGTGTACCCGCAAAAAATTTTAAAACGTAACCTGATTGGAAAAAAAACTGGTAGAAACCAACTATCGAGAAGATCAGTTTCGATTCCTGAGAAGTATAGGAACACGAGAGTCAAAACTGACCCCAGACTTATCTTAGAGGGTAGGTTAAGAAAATACAAATCCATTGTGACTCAGGAAGTCGGGATGAGGGGTACACTTAGCATGGAAGGTCCAGGCCCCTAAAATGTCACTCCTTAAACAAAACAACTACCAAAACAATAAATTAACAATTTATTCAAGACAATATTTATAAAACAGCTAAGAGACCATCAACAAGTGACTGTCTTCAAGACAATACCGAAATTTCACATAGCTTGCTTCTTAAGCAAGGTAGCAAATTATAATTACCAAGATTAACTTAAAGAGATGATTCATAAAGATTTCAGTTGTTAAAGGAAAATAAATTACAATCTGGAGGTGATTTAAAAGTTACCAATTAATACAATGCCTTCCCAAGCTAATTAAAAAAACCTTTGATTTTAAATATATATGGATCACGTTAACAGTTTACCAAACGGCCCGCATCTCGTGGTCGTGTGGTAGCGTTCTCGCTTCCCACGCCCGGGTTCACGGGTTCGATTCCCGGCGGGGTCAGGGATTTTCTCTGCCTCGTGATGGCTGGGTGTTGTGTGATGTCCTTAGGTTAGTTAGGTTTAAGTGGTTTTAAGTTCTAGGGGACTGATGACCTAAGATGTTAAGTCCCATAGTGCTCAGAGCCATTTGAACCACTTTTTTTAACCAAACGGGCAGTGACGCCGGGCTGCCCTGAGCAAAAGGTGACTTACAATGCCTGAAGCAGCAGACCAGCCGTCCAAAACAACACCTAAACGCCGGTGCCCAACCGGGACTCACTTCCCATTAGACGTCACGTCACAGCTTCTGTGCACTGAAGCGAAACGTAGCGCCGCTCCCACACACCCCAACTCGCAGCAAACTGGAACACAAACAGACCGCAGAAGACACGGCAAACACCAACCAAACATCAATTAATATAAGTTAAGGGATCAATAAATAACAATATAAATGAACAAGCAATTGCTCTAATACTGAGTGAGCGCATTCAAATAAATGCACGTATATAACGGAACTACACTCCTGGAAATTGAAGTAAGAACACCGTGAATTCATTGTCCCAGGAATTCCTGGGGTCAGATACATCACATGATCACACTGACAGAACCACAGGCACATAGACACAGGCAACAGAGCATGCACAATGTCGGCACTAGTACAGTGTATATCCACCTTTCGCAGCAATGCAGGCTGCTATTCTCCCATGGAGACGATCGTAGAGATGCTGGATGTAGTCCTGTGGAGCGGCTTGCCATGCCATTTCCACCTGGCGCCTCAGTTGGACCAGCGTTCGTGCTGGACGTGCAGACCGCGTGAGACGACGCTTCATCCAGTCCCAAACATGCTCAATGGGGGACAGATCCGGAGATCTTGCTGGCCAGGGTAGTTGACTTACACCTTCTAGAGCACGTTGGGTGGCACGGGATACATGCGGACGTGTATTGTCCTGTTGGAACAGCAAGTTCCCTTGCCGGTCTAGGAATGGTAGAACGATGGGTTCGATGACGGTTTGGATGTACCGTGCACTATTCAGTGTCCCCTCGACGATCACCAGTGGTGTACGGCCAGTGTAGGAGATCGCTCCCCACACCATGATGCCGGGTGTTGGCCCTGTGTGCCTCGGTCGTATGCAGTCCTGATTGTGGCGCTCACCTGCACGGCGCCAAACACGCATACGACCATCATTGGCACCAAGGCAGAAGCGACTCTCATCGCTGAAGACGACACGTCTCCATTCGTCCGTCCATTCACGCCTGTCGCGACACCACTGGAGGCGGGCTGCACGATGTTGGGGCGTGAGCGGAAGACGGCCTAACAGTGTGCGGGACCGTAGCCCAGCTTCATGGAGACGGTTGCGAATGGTCCTCGCCGATACCCCAGGAGCAACAGTGTCCCTAATTTGCTGGGAAGTGGCGGTGCGGTCCCCTACGGCACTGCGTAGGATCCTACGGTCTTGGCGTGCATCCGTGCGTCGCTGCGGTCCGGTCCCAGGTCGACGGGCACGTGCACCTTCCGCCGACCACTGGCGACAACATCGATGTACTGTGGAGATCTCACGCCCCACGTGTTGAGCAATTCGGCGGTACGTCCACCCGGCCTCCCGCATGCCCACTATACGCCCTCGCTCAAAGTCCGTCAACTGCACATACGGTTCACGTCCACGCTGTCGCGGCATGCTACCAGTGTTAAAGACTGCGATGGAGCTCCGTATGCCACGGCAAACTGGCTGACACTGACGGCGGCGGTGCACAAATGCTGCGCAGCTAGCGCCATTCGACGGCCAACACCGCGGTTCCTGGTGTGTCCGCTGTGCCGTGCGTGTGATCATTGCTTGTACAGCCCTCTCGCAGTGTCCGGAGCAAGTATGGTGGGTCTGACACACCGGTGTCAATGTGTTCTTTTTTCCATTTCCAGGAGTGTTCGTATAAATAACTAGCTTCACAAATACGAGTCCTGACTACTAACCGAGTGAGAACTTTCAAATAAATGCACGTATATAAGTGACCCAAATTTTGCAGTAATATACAAGGGACGTCGACTTGATGGCAATCAAAATACACTGAAAATCTCTTACGTAAACTTCTGGACACTGTCCCAAAAAGCCAAAAAAATATAACACACACACCTTCGTGCTATTCAGCTTCCTAATAGTAATGCAACCAGCGGATTTTTAAAAGCAACTGGTCACTTCTGGTCTCCATGCGGTCACAGACTTTTCCGGCTGCTCTTACTTTAACAACTCGTTTATTTGGGCAACCAAGCAACAAGTACACTCGTTGGATGCAAATGGTTCAACGAAACGAAGGCACCAAAATCACTTACATCTTCGATGGAGAGCATTGTTCGAGATGGTCTCCAGGTATGGGTCTCTCCGAGAAAACAGGCACCACGTCAATGTGACGAACAGCGCCTGGAGTTGACATCAGGCAAGTCCACCACCGTCTTGCGAGGTAGCCACGGCGTGCCGCTGCCGACGGAGCACATGTGTTTTCCTCTTTCGTCCACCCAGGCATGTTCTTGCGCCCTGTAGCGAGCCCAACACCAACTGCCGCGAGCGCAAAACACCCACAAGTTCACAACAGGGGCAAAGATCCTAGCATAGCCGGGTAATCGATAGTGTCGTGCCAAAGAGCTGGTGTCCAGAAAAGGCGCACCACGGCCCGTCCATGTTTATAGCATTTGCAAACTTGGAGAAAACTTTTGACGATGTTGAGTGAAATACTCTTTCACATTCTTAAAGTACAAGGGGTAAAATATAGGGGAAAAAGGCTATTTATATATTGTACAGTAACCAGTCGGTAAGTTATAAGAGTCGAGGGGCATGAAAGGGAGGCAGTGGATGAAAAAAGAGTGCGGGAGTATTGTAGCCTATCCACGATGTTATTCAATCTTACATTGAGCAAGCAGTAAAGGAAGAAAAGAAAAAAAAAGGAGTAGAGTAGGAATTAAAGTCAGACCAGGGAGAAGAAATAAAAACTTTAAGTTTTCCCATGACGTCCTTTTTTCAGAGACAGCAAAAGACTTGGAAGAGTAGTTGAACAGAATAGACAACGTCTTGAAAGGAAGAAATAAGAGGAACATCGACAAAAGCAGAAGAAGGATAATGGAATGTAGTCTAATTAAATCAGATGATGCTAAGGGAATTACATTAGGAAACAAGACAACGTACTAGAAGAGTTTTCCTATTTGGGCAGCAAAATGTTTGATGATGGTCGAAGTAGAGAGGATATAGAATGTAGACTGGCAACGGCAAGAAAGCGTTTCCGAGGAAGAGAAATTTGTTAACATCGAATATGGATTTAAGCGTTAGGAAGCTTTTTCTTAAATGTTTGTGTGGAATGTAACCATCTATGGAAGTGAAACATCGACGGTAAAAATTTTGTACAATAATAGATTGAAGCTTTTGAAGTGTGGTGCTGCAGCTTTCAGCTTTCCCTTCTTTGCTTCGGACTGGTTATCCAGCTAAGCTCTTGATATTCATACAGCTGCTTCTCTTTTCTTCAAAAGTCTGTTTAATTTTCCTGTAGGCAGTGTCTATCTTCTAAATCCTTACATTTGTCCTCTAGCCACTGCTGCTTTGCCATTTTGCACTTTCTGTCAGTCTCATTTTTTAGGCGTTCGTATTACATTTCGCCTGCTTCATTTCCCACATTTTTGTATTTTCTCCTTTCGTCATTTAAATTCAATATCTCCTGTGTTGGCGGCAGGTCGGGACAGTTGGGCCTTCACGGCCTGTTCGGGCGGAGTTTCGTTTTTTTAGTTCTCTTGTGTTACTTAAGGATATCAGCTAGCCCTCGTCTTTTTACATATTTGATCTTCTACTACCTTCACTATTTTATCTCAGAACTACCCATTTTTCTTCTACTTTATTCCTTTCCGTTGTTTCCTAATGCTGCCTCTGAAACTCTCAACAACCAGTGGTTCTTTCAATTTGTCCAGGTTCCATCTCCTTAGTTTTCTACCTTTTTGCGACCTCTTCAGTTTTAATCTACAGGCCTTTATCAATAAATTGTGGTCAGAGCCCACATCTGCCCTTGGAAATGCCTTACAATTTAAAATCTGATTCCGAAATCTCTGTCTTATCATTATATAATCAATATAAAACCTACCAGTGCCTCCAGGTCTCTTCCACGTATACAACCTTCTTTCATGATTCTCAAACCAAGTGTTAGCGATGATTAATTTATGCTTTGTGCAAACATGCGTCAAAGCAAGATGCTTGAGTAAGCGAAGCGATAAAGGTGTTGGTGCCAAGTCAACAATGTCCCCTTCCTCTCAAGCGCTAATTGTGTGGCGCCATTGATATCCTGGATGGCTTTGAGTACGACGTTCCAGAAGCAATTCGGTTGCCGTCTGTCAGGAGATAGTGTCCCTTCACGGGAATAAGCTCAGTGGGGCTGCCCCACCACTTTGTACGAATTGCGCCCAAATTTTAACTGTCCGTCACTAGCTGCTGAACTGATCCTTTTTTAAACTAATTTACGTTCCATCTTGGGTTTGCCATCTGATTTATCAGCTGTTTTAGCAAATGACGCGCGGGCTGTCGCCCGCTTTTTACTTTTCATCCGCCGAAGCAATATGGTGAAGGCCACTTAATTTTTCGTTTTGAATCTCCATATTTGTATAGTCTTTTTTTTTTCTTTTTAGTCTTTTCCAGGTGCCTTGCTTAGATGTCTCCTATACTTTCCATTGGGACTGACATATAGTCGTTTCCTTTGTCTCTGTGTTTGCGTTCTATAGTTTAGACTTGGGCGCGTACGACCTCAGTTGTTTTTTGCGCCCTAAAACGAAACAAACAAACAAACAGAAGCAATTGATTCCGTATTCACATGACACTCGTTCATCTGGACCTACTCGAACAGCAGATATCATTTCTTGTTGAGAGACCCACTGTGTAATCTTCCCTTACATGCAGAATCTAGTTGGCGTTACTCCTCCCGACTTTCTGTGCTTCCGCTGACACGCTGATCATTTGCATCTGTCGAGACAGATACAAGATCTTTCCTATATGTCGATGATACAGCAGTTGCAGCCCAAGGACGTACATTTGAAGAGGTGAAAATGAAACTGACTGCAGCCCTCGAAGACCTGACAAAATTCTATGACAACAACCACCTAAAGCCTAACCCAACCAAAACACAGGTGTGTGCGTTTCACTTGAGAAATAGATAAGCTAGAAGAAAACTGGATATAACTTGGAGGAGAATGCAATTACAACATACATACACCCCCACAGACCTCGGAGTGAAGCTTGACCGAACACTCACTTTCAAAGATCACTGCGAGGAAACGAAGCTCAAAGTCTGCAGACGAAATAATATAATACGCAAGCTCACTAATAGCTCATGGGGAGCTCAACCAAATTTGCTACGCACATCTGCCCTAGCTTTATGTTTCTCCACAGCTGAATATGCAGCACCAGTCAGGCAGAGCTCTGCACACACCAAGCATGTTGATATCACTCTCAACGAGAAAGGCCGCATCATAACAGGTTGCTTACGACCACCTCCAGTCGAGAAAATCTACCAGCCGGCAGGCACAGCACCCCCGGAGATAAGACGAAGAACAGCAGCAGACGTTGAAAAGAAAAAAACAGGGAAACAATCCCAGGCGCCCCATGTTTGGAAGTGAAGCACCGTGTTCAAGGCTGAAGTCCAGAAAGAGTTTCCTGCAAACAAGTGAAGCAATTACATCTTCGTCTTCCACTCGCCGAATTGAGCTGTGGCGGCACAAAATAAATAATAACCTAAAGGAAGAGCCTGCGGACTGGAGTGACGCGGTGCAAACAAAACTTGAAACGACGGGGATACATTTCTGGAGATGCAACCTGCGAATGCAGAGAATCTCAAGATGATGCACTCCCCTTGGTCTGCCCAAAGTTTCCTGAATCTTGCACACTTGATGACCTGGTCACAGCAAACGTTGCAGCAATCAAGACTGCCAATTTCTGAGCCTCAAAACCAATTTAACTTGTACAAAATACTGAGTACATATTGTAGATATGTTTGATTTCGTAAATAATTTTATTGTACTGTCCTGGATGCGAAAATAATAAAAATAATTTGCATATCCAAGCATGCCCTTTTGAAGGTCGCCTCATTGCACCCTTCATGGTGTTGCAGTTATAACAGTATAGTTTTGAAACGTAAATTTGAAAAGAACCCTCTCTCGACCGTTTTTTGAGCGCTGCTCATCAGTCTGGCATCATCGTTACCACGCGGGCTTAACGGAGGAGGCATAAAAGATGTAAAGATGATCGGCACGAATACTACATATAACAAACCAAGATTTAGGCAACTTCCTGGGTTAACCGATGGTTGAGATTCCATCTTTTCGGGAATGTTTATTTCGGCTATAAAGTAAGAAATTCATGTTTCTCATGTAATTACGCAATACTCTAGTGCATTTACAAAATGTTATACCTTTACAAATCTGTCCATAACTAATAACATTTTTGCATGTTTCTGAGTGATAATGTTTGGTACAAAAATTAGGTATCTGCCAATTTCGCTTTACAACACCCTAAATTCAAACTCTAGTATGTAACTATGCAAAACGTAATCTGATTTTTATTTTGTTTTATTATTCATAACCAATACCACATGGGGATGACTATTTTTCAAATTTAATTTATGTAATGGTAAACAAAACATTATTTATCAAAAAAGAGAACCATAATAATGTTTCACAAAAACATTTAATTTTATCGTAAACAATTTATTTTACGTAAAATATTAATATTACTATATGTAAACAAATCTTGTGATGCAGCATATCTTGAAATTTTACATTTTTGTTTTACGACTATAGCAAACAATGTTTATTACTTCTGTTGTTCTTAGATTTTTGTAGCTCTTAGAACATTCTGGAAAAATACAGTTGGTTTTATAGAAGTGAAAGCGCATCAAACCAATCAGTCTGCATTTGGTCTTCGACTAGACTGCATTTTGTAATCAATCTGTGGTTGGTAATTGTACTTAGTGCACAGTGTGTGTTTTGTTCAGAGAAATTACACGCAAATACCTTTCTTGTGCGTAAAACTGCATGTCCAGTTTTTGTGAATGAAGCCTCTTGGAATGAAAACGTGAGATAAGAAACTGTCGAAATAAAACATCGTTCTTCAGTCTTCTGTAGCTGAAAGCTGGGATTAATGCTGTTTTAATGAAGATTTATCTGCGTTAATCCCCTAGACGCCGAAGTCGAATTAAAATAAGTATTGATGTAACATCTCCTCTTGGAACATTAAATAAGAAGTACCGCTTAATGACACTGCATGAAGTTTTGGCAGTTTATCCAAGAGAGGGTTGTTATAACATGCACAAGAGATGTGTTGTGCATCACGGAGAGGTTTACTGCTAAAGTTTCACTAAAATTTCCTGAGCGTACGTTCCAAAAAGTGCGACTCCTTCCCATGTACATCTCGCTAATTTACAATGACGGAATAATCTTAGAAATTCCAGCTTCTAAGAAGGCTTACACATAATTCTTTTTCACCGTCACCATTCACGACTGTAAGAGGAACGGATGTAAACTATTATGGTACCAGAAGCACAGCGAAAGTTGGGTTGCGGAGTGTAGATATACACTGCCACACGTAAAGTGAGGCACCGAAAAGACGTTGCAGGGTATCAGCGTAGCTTCGCACATGTACACTCTGTCGACAGGTGTGTAAATGATTAGAGTTGCAATCTTCTGTGATAAATAGAACGGTCAAGGAATGCATTAGTGTTGTCCAGTTTAGTGTTGTTACCAGGCTTGGTAGGGTATATAAGAGGCGAGAAGGGCGTCAGATGTTGAGTGATCACTATGAAGGACACAGGGATGCCAAGTACTCGCGTGAGATAGCATTATAACCACTTGACAGAGTTTGGAAGGGACCTAATTATGGGTGTCCATTTGGCCTTCTGATCGTCTCGTGCAATATCCAGATTTGTGGAGCATTCGGATGTGACAATGGTCCGATGTTGGACTGCATGCGAACTCGAGGGCGGTCACTCGTCTTCAAGGCTCCGGTCAACCACGTCTCACTGCCACAAGGGTTGATCGCCGTATCGTGCACCAAGTACATAGTAACCTTTTCACGTCGCCGCCCACCATCCGAGAACTAATAGTTTGCTCGCTGCAACATTCTGTGTCCCCCCTCCCTCTCTCCCTCCCCCTCCTCCCCACAGCAATGGTCGGTGACTAGCACAGCCATGTAGTGGAATTACTGACTCAACCCGGATTAAAGAACTACCATTGCATGCGTTGGCTGTCGTTCATACCACAACACAAATGGCTGGAGTGGTGCCTGACTGAGAAACATGGACTGCTGATGAATGATTTCGCACTGTGTTCAGCGATGAATGGCGGTTCTGAAGCACCCCGGATGACCATCGTCTGCGAGTAGTGGCCACCTGGCGAGAGGTCCCATTCTCCCACTATTTTGAAGAGGCACAGTAGCACAGTGGCGTCGTGATGCGGTGCGCAGAGATATCGAGTATCACTTCAGGTTATGGTTGGTAGTGATTGAGGAACTCTAGACGGCACAACGGTACGTCACAGAAATCCTGCATCCAATATAACATCTCTCTTGCGACGGTATTGTGACGTCGTGTGTCAACACGTGGTACATGTCTCTGTGAACTGCCTGTGTGGTGGTGAGGTACTTCTGTGGCCAGTGAGATCTTCAGATCTGTCCCCGACAGTACATGTGTAGGGTCAGCTAGGACGTCGACACTGTCCCAGGTTATCAAGGACCAGTTACAGCAGTTGTGCTTTATTAATACCTAGCCATGTTAGAGAAATCACAGCGTTTCTCCGGGAAAAAAAGGAATAATAATTTTTCACACTGAAATAATATGTATTTTGCCGAGTGCCACGCGTTTGCTGCCAGTCTTACGAATTAGAGTTGCAGATGTGTGCTGGAGTAGGAAGAGAACCCGTGAAGATTGGGCAGGAAATGCGTGTTCCCATAATTAAACAACACGTATCCGTGGCGTAATAGCAGATAGAACCGAAAGTTTGACATAAATCTCATCCAAGAATACATTCAGTTTAATGTCGATGAGGTATTAGGCTATTTCTCTCATATGAGCGGGCATTTGA
Source organism: Schistocerca cancellata (assembly GCF_023864275.1). NCBI lineage: Eukaryota > Metazoa > Arthropoda > Insecta > Orthoptera > Acrididae > Schistocerca > Schistocerca cancellata. The sequence goes on along the minus strand of NC_064626.1, from coordinate 809,450,309 downwards.
AAGAATAGAAAACGAAGCAAACAGGCACTCCAGTTATTTCATAACGACCAACTCAGGTCTTTCAATGTGGGACAATCTCCGACCTAGTACGACATGTATAACAAAATATAGTAGACCCTTGGAAACTAGGTTTCTGCCTTTTCCCTGCATTTCCTAATTTCCTCTGCTCTCACTGCCGCTACACACACACACACAGCCTGTATGCGGTCGGATAGTTTCCTGTGACCTGTACTTTGAGGACTGCGATACTGTAAAAGTTTTGTGAACATGTACATGTTCAGCAGTTTCCATCCTATCCTGGGAACAGACAGGCAGATGGCGTTTCTCAGACTGAAATATCGTGTTTTTTGACTCGGCAGTACAATTCACGGAGAAGTAAACTGAATAATGTAGGCACAACCGACGGACAGAGGGAAAGCGCTGTGAGTTCGGCTGTGTGAGTGGTGGTGTATGGCGCAAGGGGAAGGGGGAGGGGTAGAGGGGTGGGATGACATCCAGCAGAGGCTGAGCGGGCAGGAAATAAAACGCGAGTGGCAGAAGTTCCGTTCCAACCCTACACCGCAGCCAGCATCCAGTCGCTCAAAGTTGGCTAGGTTGTTGTTTTATGAAATTTGAGACCGGCAGAAGCCGCGGTACAACTCGATGTGTGGGAAGTTCTGTCCTTTTGATGTAACAGCAGCTCCAGTCAGTGGCCTCGTACTCACATTTCTATGTCCATTTGTATTTATGCGTATGAGCAGCCTCTGCTTACGCCCTTTCTAAGGCAGTGCAGCAGCCTGCCTTTTCAGGTAACGGGACAAAATTTTAGGTGCACAAAAATCTTACTCCACTTCTTGTATTGAAACCACATGGTAGTTTTTTTATATTTATTGTTCGCGAAGATCAGAACTCGAATATCAGTCCCCCAGAGCAGTTCAATGCAATTCTCAAAACTTCTTGAGAAAATCGAATTTCAAGTTTTCTGAAGAGCTTTAATTCCTGCAGAAGTTAAGTTTTTCGACAAGTGGCGTGGCTTTGTGGTAGAATGCTCGGATGTAATGTGTGGGCTTGGGATAGGTGTCCGGCATGACAAAATGTAAACAAATTTGCATGTTCTGTGGGAATGTACTTAAAGCGTAAAATACAAGAAGAAGGAAAATATTAGTACCACTCGAGACTAGTAATCGCTGGTTTACCGGTTCGAGCGTCGTTTCGTATAATTCCTTATTAGTTTTTTTCGTTCAGTTCGAACATTACCGTCATTTAAACATAAAATTCATCAAATACATGTTAATTTACACATATCTAACTGTCATTTTTTTATGAAAAATGTACATCTTCTTATTGCTAATTACACATTGTCTACAAAATTCTTAATTACAATTCTTTTATAAAAGACTGACTATATTTTAAACAATACAAATGAAATTTTTTCGTCTTTAAGTATTTTGCACTTCTCCCAAATGCTCGTGAAACATGTTTAAAAATTTGCATTGGCGGAGACTCGAACCAGTGTCGCACACATGACTAACGAGCAATCTGTCACAGCAGAAATCCTTATTACTGGCCAGTTGCCGCGACCACTGAACAATCCGAACACAGTGGTCACTGCAACTCCACGGACTCCCCTAGCGCGCCTCCTGTCAGACCGAAACTCTTTAACTTCTCCACACACTACTAATGGAACGCCCCTTGCCCGCTGTACTCCTTTATCGCAGCATTTCGCCGATTCCCGTAAGAGTTCTAGCTTACATTAGTAGTTAACCAACTTTCTATATACATTTTGACATTGTACATAACTAACTGTGTAAGCATATTTTTGTAAGATTGTGTTCAACAGTTGTAGGGTATTTAATCAAAGTTTTTAATGTACCCCATCAGCAGCGGGATGAACTTTATTGAAATATGATAATAGTTTTAGTCCCAAGTATTATTGGTTTCTCCGTCTTAAGCTTACTGCAAATTAACTAAAGAAAATTTTACACGAGACGCGTTTCGTTTTTATTTACAAAGTATCTTCTGTGGTCATTCTACAAATTGGGTATATATGTTTTTACATTTTTGGTTGTTTTAGAGTAAAAACAGCTTTTTGCTCATAAAGTTTGCTTACCATGGTTCTGCTTCTTGTCTATATATCCTCTAAACCACTACTTCTACCCTCTTTGTTACCAGAGGTTGATGTCGAACGAAACTTGGTTACACATACACACTTCGCAGTTTTGCCTATTTACACTATTTCTTACGCTGCATTTGCGTTGTAATTAAAAGCGAAAAGCATCTGGTGTAAAATCTCTTTAATTGCAGTAAGCTTAAGAAGGAGAAACCAATAATACTGATTTTAATAGCTGCTGCGAAAGATGATCATGCAAGATACATATTAGTTTCAGTCTGTATGGACCAGCTACTGGCGCTGTACAAAACGTCGTTTTGTCGTCTAGCTTGCTGATGTGTTTAACATAGTGATCTAATATTGGCTTATGTAGCAAACATCAGTATTTAATAGGCAAACAGGCAAGCCTGAGTATTTAAGTCAATATGAAGGCAGTTATGTTCAATACGCCAGAGAGTGTGATGCTAAAACGACCTTTTGGCAGAAGGTGGTCCTTATAGACTGCAACTAGCAGCACACCTCAGTACGGTTAAGACAAAAGCTTATGTCTTGTGTGTATATATAAAATCTCGAATAGTTGTAAACGGATTTTCTTTAAATTTTTAAACGATACTCAAATAACCATCTCGACAGACAGTGAACATGTATATAACAGAGAAAGGTTATTAGCAAAAATCTAAAAAAGTTCTTCATTCATATACTTTAAATATTTTCACTATGCTCTAATGAGCGTTCAGACGAACATAGGATACATCTTTTTTTTATATGTATTGTATAAAAATACGTATGTGATAAATGGGAAACGTTGTTAGAAGAAACATCGAAAGCTTCTTGTCTGATATATATCCTTTGTGATTTACTTCAAATTTTTACACCATGCTCTACTAAACATTTGGTCGGTCTTAGGCTACAAATTTTGTAATATAGTTAAGTTCTTCAAATTTTTACACAATACTCTAATAAACAGCAACCGGGCATATGCTGTATATTATCCTAAGCAACGTACTGGTTAAAACCGGCTGCGAGAAGAAAAGCACTGTGCTGTAAAAATGTGTGGTTTCTCCTTTCCCTCAGTCATATTTAATTACAAAAGCAATTCGTTATCCTCGTTCCTCGCAGCCTTTCGTGTATTCCCGCAAGAGTTCGAGATTGGTGTACATCGGCACCGAAGGGACCATTAGCAGTCTCGCCTTCGGACAGGTCCGAAAGAACAGACACCATTTCCATACAACAGTCTCATATCGTTTGACAGTTATCGAAGTATTAATTTATAAAAAATATTTTGCACAGATATACATCAGAAGATGCAACATAAAAATTACAAAACCGGTTGTGTGAGTCTCTTACTCGACATCAGTAAATACAACTGTTGGGGACTATTGAAGTTTTCATTCAATTTTTAGTTTAAAATTTCTAACCCCTGTATGTGAATGCCTGTTTTACACTATGGATCGTCAACCAGTTATGTATCATCACTTTAGCTGTGGCTGCCCTAGTTTTAAAATCATCTGTTCTACAACGATGTTTAACATTTTAAATAGAACAGGTAATTTAAAAATGTAATCATTATAATTCCATTGCCAGGCTATTTTTATTGGAAGCTGTATAAAACCATTTTCAAAGGTGCTTTGCATTGTGATATAGTTTTTATTTTGTTCTGCAAAATGTAAAAATGTGTACCGTTTTACTGTTATTTTCACTTTTATTTCCGCGAAAACATTGTAGAGTCGTTGTTATAAGAAGTTTGCGCGATGGAATAAACATAGTCTTGTCAACGCATAATTACAGCCGTCGCCAAATAAGTACAAGGGACAGTGTCGATCTAGGGACACACTTATTACTGCAAACAAGAGCATCTTTACACAACCAGTGCCAACATTGTGTGGATTGCTCCCGTAAATCGTGCCAGACAGGGACGACGGCAGAGAAGAGAAGCAATATCCGCCGAATCCGTGCTGCTCTGCTGACGTGGTGTCTGTCCCGAGATTCGCCAGGTTGCGGCGCGGCGGAGCCCGCAGCCGTGCCGACTGCCGGCCACGTCTCAGCAGAGCACAGTGGCGGATATTCTGCGCTGCTGACGTCACATCGGCAGAGCCCAGTCGCCGCGTTTCAGTCGAATCGCTGCACTGACCGACAATTCTCGTCAAAAGCGTCCCTCAACACTCCCTTCAATGCCCGCATCTCGTGGTCGTGCGGTAGCGTTCTCGCTTCCCGCGCCCGGGTTCCCGGGTTCGATTCCTGGCCGGGTCAGGGATTTTCTCTGCCTCGTGATGGCTGGGTGTTGTGTGCTGTCCTTAGGTTAGTTAGGTTTAAGTAGTTCTAGGGGACTGATGACCATTGATGTTAAGTCCCATAGTGCTCAGAGCCATTTGAACCACTCCCTTCAACTGAAGCAATGCTTATAAGATACAGCCAGAATCTCATTCTGGAAACATCCCCCAGGCTGTGGCTAAGCCATGTCTACACATTATCCTTTCTTTCAGGAGTGCTAGTTCTGCAGGGTTCGCAGGAGAGCTTCTGTAAAGTTTGGAAGAAGTTTGGAAGGTAGGAGACGAAGTACTGGCGGAACTAAAGCTGTGAGGACGGGGCGTGAGTCGTGCTTGGGTAGCTCAGTTGGTAGAGCACTTGCCCGCGAAAGGCAAAGGTCCCGAGTTCGAGTCTCGGTCCGGCACACAGTTTTAATCTGCCAGGAAGTTTCATATCAGCGCACACTCCGCTGCAGTGTGAAAATCTCATTCTGGATACAGCCAGGTAGTTTCGCACTAGCGAACCATTCCTGTCTTGCTGCATCCAGTGGCTTTCACAGCCATTATCAGAGACCCTTTGCTTTCACGAAGAGTCAAGATAACACTACTTGGCGCAGGCTTAAATTTACAACAACAAAAAAAATACAACTTTGACCATGAAACATAGTGATGGTGTCGGTCTTTCTCCACATACTCTCCCTTCTGCGTGACACATTTTTCACGATGATGGATAACATAATGGAGATCTTGGTTTTACACATAGAAATCATCACGTCGTCATTTTGTAAAAGCTTGCCACGCAACTGTTTCTTCATGCGAGTAAACATGAAGAAGTCACTTCGTGTTACGTCATACGGGATGAGAAGCAAGATTTGACAGGAGAAAGAAGCAGCATTTGTGGCTGTGTCTTAAGCAACCCGAGAGAGGACGTTGTCGTGAAGGAAAAATAGTTCTTTGTAGAGTTTCCTGTGATTCTTCTACTTAGCAGTCTCATGTAACCTCGTTAGAAAATTTCAGTAACATGCTATTGTGACCGATTGCTATTAGCACAACCTGTTACCGTCAACCCACGGCAGTTCCAGAAAGAATCATCACACTGCTGCATGAAGTTTAGCTCTTTGCGTTTTTCGGCGATGGTAAATCCACTTGATCCACTGCCTGAGTTGTCCCAGTGTCTTAAGTCACACACCTAACATTTTTTCCATTATATAGGTGGCTTCATAAGTCATCTTCTTAGATATAGATGGCTCACTCCTTCTATTCTGTCGAGGAGCTCCTGGAAGAGCTGAAAAATTAAGCAAGTTCCAGTGTTACATTGTTGATTTTCTTTATTTAAACTTACGAATTGTCGCCTGAATATGTTACTTATATTTCATTTTATCTGTTTTTTCTATCGTGTTATAATTTCATGTATTGACTCGTTCCATGACCATGGAGACTTCTCCTTAATTTGGTCCCACGGAACAATAAATAAATAAATAAATAAATAAATGTAGACTGGCAATGGTAAGGAAAGCATTTCTGAAGAAGAAATTTTTTTTAATGTTGAATATATATTACGAAGTCATTTCTGAAGGTATTTCTCTGAAGCGTAGCCACGCATGGAAGTGAAACATGAACGATAAACAGTTTAGACAAGAAGAAAATAGAGGCTTTTTAAAGGCGATGCTTCGGAAGAATGCTGAATATTAGATGGGTGTATCGCGTAACTAACGAGGAGGTACTGAATAAAACTGGGGAGACAAGAAATCTGTGGCACAATTTGACGAAAACAAGAGATCGGTTGATGGACACTTTCTGAAATCTCAAAGGATCACTAGTTTAGTATTGGAGGGAAGTGTAGGGGGGGGGGGGTAAAAATCGTAGAGAGAGATCAAGAGGTGAATACATTAAGCAGATTCAGAAGGACGTAGGTTGCAGTAGTTTCTTGTAGATTAAGAGGCTCGCACAGATCAGAGTAGCATGGAGAGCTCCATCAAAACAGTTTTCCTACTGAAGACGACAACAATAACAGTAAGTCGTCTGGACGGGCCTGACACAGCTGCAAAATCCCCGTCACTGCAGGCTTACTTAATGTGTGTTAGCAGTCACGGAACTCAGTGGACGGCGACTTTTTGCATTTTCCAGATGTCTTGCAAGGTGTTGAAAACAGATCCACGACAGATTTACAGTTTTTCCACTAAACGCGTGTCTTACAGAACCAGGGCTGTAAGTTCCCATTAGTTCATAGAGAGATGGTCTGCAACTACCTTCTTCATCGTTTAAAATGTTTGTACACACTGGAAGCTTCTGCATGAGCTAACCACACCGTCTTATGCACCATTTTGTTTTGATACTCTAGAGGCGTGCTGCGGTCCTGTGGCACGAGGACTTCAGTGTCTATCAGGACTGCAAACCCGTAGCTGCAAACAAACAAAAAATGAAATGTACAACTTTAGTTTTTCGAAGTGATTTTTAAAACTTTATGACTACTCTCCGTGAAACTACTACAAGGATTATATGCTTTACATATCTGGCTCATAGAAACTAATTTCACTCATCTTGGAACAGCGAGCAGTACAGTCTTCTCGTCATATTGTCTTTTTTGAGGCTTTTCGCAGACCTTCAGGATTATGCTGGATGAAGTTCCTGATTGGCCTTCATAATTACGGCACGTACTAAAATTTATTTTCTCCATTTGATACTCGACAGATTGTCGTTGTATACTGTATGTGATAGCTGCATTGTTTCATATCGACATCATGAACTGTGCAAGATTTTACTGCTTAATTCAGTTCTGTTTCATGTCTTGTACAAGCTCCAGATTCGAGTGTGACAACTTATATCGACTTTTTAATTTTTTTAAAGACATAGTCTTTCAACTATTCACACTTTCTTTTACTTTCTTCTGTAACTTCATATTTCATATTGCGTCCTTCTTTTCTTCTGGCTTGCTCAAGATCGTTCCTTCACAACCACAGATCGTTGTACAATAGGGTTGCAGTTTCACAAATGTCTTTCTCAATTTCCTTCCACTTTACTCTTGTTGTTTGTCATCTCGTCGACCCCTTCCTTCAAGCTGCATGTCCATATCTTCTCTTCCACGTACAGTCTGAAAACAATTGTGCACCTGAAACATCATAGAAATATACAGAAAATTGACATCTGTTATTAATATTACGAAATACAATTAGACTACGAAATCATAGCACCTACAAATACCTTCGTAGTATCGAAAATTATTTATCGTCCAATTATCCTGACGACTGTCCTCGCACAAGAGCGTGCTGAAAAGTAATGCATCCGAATTTTTTATGTGAAAACTCTTAAAGTTTTAAAATAAAATAAACATTATAAAAATCCTACATCTTCGTACTTCATGTGAACGTATTTGCAGCCCTCTGCTGCTAGAAGGCTCCTAATAGTAGCATGGAACATAACAATGCGTAACGTAACTATGTACTTGCGTGAGAAACAGGGTACTGTAATAGAGTTTATAACCACAAAAATCTTCAGTATGACAATGCCAGACCACACACGAAAGGTGCGACATCTGCAACAATCCGATTTCGTGTGTTCAATGTCATCAATCATCCTCCATATAGTCCCGATTTGGCACCATCCGATTTTATCTGCTTCCAGAATTTAAAGAACACGTTCGAGGACTTCACTTTGATAGTGATGAAGCGATGCAAGCACAGGTTGAGGTTGTAGCTCCGTCAAACAAACTGGTTTCTCGTTGGGAGAAATGTGTTCGCCGCTACGGCAACTATGTTGAAAGATAAATATATATAGACATGAAGACTAAAGATGCAGAATGTTAATAAAGTTTGTTTTACTTAAAAAGCTATAAGAGCCTTCAGATAAAAAGTTCCGATACACTATTTTTCAACATGTCCTAGCTGCTCAAAATCTTCGTTCTGAATCGTGTAACTTAACAAATGTTGTTCCTTAATTTGATTGCTTTTATTTCCGACAGCATTCACAATTCTTAAATAGCATATTAGACAGACGCTCACAGCCCTTATTCAACTCCTGAAATAACTTTTCCGAAAGGGCACAAAAGAATACCAACTTCCACATTATTGACCTGAGCTTCAATAACTGGCTTAAAAGTATCGCAACCCGCTCCTCCACTAACAAAACTTTACAAAACCTGGAATTCTTGTTGATTATCAAACTGCAAGGTGTCTGTTGGTAACTGTGACCTAATTTCCACAATTTTCGTTACGGACAGGGTAGCACCCGAAACTAAATTGGGTTTTCCTGCAATCCATAGTATGAAACGCCATCTTCAGTCCTTCTCTGTTGCAGCGATCTGTCATGCAATTGCTGACTGTCATTAGTTTAAAAATAACGTTGAAAAATTCTTGTTAACGATCATAAAATGGCTTACATTCGTTAAATCTCTTGGATCCTTGGATCATTGTACTCATTCGACTCATTCGCTGCATACGGCGCTCTATAATACCTTCATCTGAATTATCATCATGCAATGATTCCAGGTCGCGGTTTGATGCATCAGAATTGCTAGTTTCTCTGTGCCGCCGTTCACTGTCGAGCGCTTCAGTAAGATGTATAATCAGGCACAAGTCTTCAGTGACCTTGTTCCATTCGAGTTCTACTCTCGCACATACTGATAATGGAAATCTCTGTAGTAAAATGTCTGTTCACTTGGCATCCTTGACTGCATGGTGGAGCTATACGTTCCGCTCTCAGTATTTTTACGGAAAGTCACGGATCACGCCGTCACCTCTGCTGTAATTCGGTGGGATCAACAACTTTGAATTCACTGCCCACTGTTGTCCTGACGACCAAAATTAATTCAGAAAAGCCATCTGAAACTCTTCAAACGTTTGGAAATCGTCAGCTAAGCTTCTGTCGCAAATGTGTACTCTCTTCTACTGTGTGTCCGCCCCGATTGCTGAGTGATAAGCGTAACAGATTGCCATTCTACGTACCCGGGCTCGATTCCCGGCTGAGTCGGAGATTTTCTCTGCTCAGGGATTGGGTGTTGTGTTGTCTTCATTATCATTTCATCCCCATCTGGCGCGCAGGCCGCCGGACGTGCCCCGTAAGGGGCCTCCCAGCCAATGACGCCAAACGCTCATTTCCATTTCTACTGTGTATCTAACATACTCGTGCATATCGATTTTATGCATATCAGTTTGCTATTGTGAGAATGTGTGCTTAACCTGCGCATGAATACGACTGGATACTGTCCATCTAGAGCCTTTTGTTTGACTTTAGGGTATGAGCCCTGCTGCATAGGCTGGCCGCGTAGAATTCCTATTGAAAGAGTCACCGCTCGTCCCAAAGACTGCCTTTAAGACAAAGGATCGCAACTGAGCTCGGAGCGGCAAGGCCACATTTATCGACCAGTGGGCACAGTAACGACTATTCTCGAGTTCACTGACGCGTAAAACATGACAAGTTGGAGGTTGACAAATTCAACACTCAGCTTTCAAGTCTTTTGAGTTAATATACGTTTCAGGTCTTGAGTATCGCACATCGTATTTTCATTATTTACACGGACTCTAGAATCAGCCGGCCGAAGTGGTCATGCGGTTCTAGGCGCTGCAGTGTGGAACCGCGAGGCCGCTACGGTCGCAGGTTCGAATCCTGCCTCGGGTATGGATGTGTGTGATGTCCTTAGGTTAGTTAGGTTTAACTAGTTCTAAGTTCTAGGGTACTAATGACCTCAGAAGTTGAGTCCCATATTGCTCAGAGCCATTTGAACCATTTGAACTCTAGAATCCATGCTCGATTCTGCATGAACTACTGAACTGTTCTGCATATTTACAGCTTTGACGCAATCACTGATATCATTCGCGCCATTCATTGTTAATACTACTACGACACCTATAGTACAGAAGAGTTATACTGTTTCCACATAGAGTTCTCAGCTAATTAACATCTTCTTATTCAACGGCGTTCCCATGAAAACGATTCGCTGCTATGCTGAAATACCTCACACTCAGCGTATAACATAGTTTAGCTGTATCGGCCATCTCCAAAGACTTCATTGAGACCGAAGTCCGTTGCACGAGTATGTATAATGTCCTTTCCGTTAGATTCTCCTTGCTTGCAAGTGTCGAACTCTTCTCCCTCTCTTGTCCTGGAAAGTAATGCCTTATGAATCGGAAAAGTAATTTAACTGGCTTAACCCAACGTTTTCAGTTGATAATAACCACTTATAGTACTGTTTTTTTTCTACTAAAACCAATCTTCACTAAACACTTGAAACGTCCCCTTAGAAAAATTATACATGACTGTGTTTAAACTGACACAATATTTTTAGCGCAACGCAATCTGACTTTCAAAAGTCCCTACAAAAGAATGGCCCTGACTAACATTAACCTATACCTTTCACAAATCACTTACCTCACCAAAAATCTTCGTTACTCGAACTACTGCAATACAGCAAGCGCCACTACTGCCAGCTAAATAAAAGATTCAAACTACTGAAGGCACTAACTACTGATAGGCATAGTTATCAGATGAAAGATTTTGATAGAGAACAAACAATTTATTTACCTTAATAGTGTTCAAAAGTCGTAATATATATAGCAGTTCATGACATCCAGTCTTACAAATATCAAAACTCCGCCATTTCTCTCCCCACATCCACCACTGCTGGCGGCTCACCTCCAACTGCGCAACGCTACGCGCTGTTCACATCCAGCTGCCGCTGGCCAACACTACAATGGCAGACAACAATGCAAACTAGCCACAGACTGCACACAGCACAGCCAGTGATTTTCATACAGAGCGCTACGTGGCGTTACCAATAAGAAAACCTAAACAGCCTACTTACACACTATACACACTGCTCTTTATTGAACTATCTCATTAGCAGTTTAATTGAATTAGCAATTTTACTAAACCTTTAACCACTTCGTGCAACCAACTTTCATATCATCGACGTATGAATCATCTCAAAGCAAATTCTTGCGACCGGCCTGTACAGCGACTCAACACGACGGCGTCGCAAACGAGTCAGCCGACTGACCCCTACTGCCCGCCGCGCTAAACACAGGGCATAACCCCCACTGTTCTGGCCAGAGATACAGATTTCTTTATTATCACAACTTACCGATACTATGGCTCGCTAGGCTCGTATGTATATACTGATATTTGGATATGCTGAGACAACAAACCTTACAGATCCCGTGCCAAGATTTTCTTCAGAAGCAGATTTTTCACTCTTCTCTCGTCAATCCTGAATCATGAGTGTTCTAACTGGTTTGATGCGGCCCACCACGAATTCCTCGCATGTGCCAACCTCTTCATCTCAGAGTATCACTTGCAAACTATGTCACTATGTCGTCAGTTATTTTCTAGATGTATTCCAGTCTCTGTCTTCCTCTACAATTTTTAACCTCTACAGCCCCCACTAGTACCATGGAAGTCAAATCCCTGATGTCTTAGCAGATGTCCTACCGTCCTCTACCTTCTTCTTGTGAGTGTTTTCGCATATTCCTTTCCTCGCCGAATCTGCGGAGAACCTCTTCATTCCTTACGTTATCAGTCCACCTAATTTTCGACATTGTTTTGTAGCACCACATCACAAATACTTCGATTCTCTTCCTTTCTGGTTTTCCCACAGCCAGTGTTTCACTACCATACAATGCTTTGCTCCAAATGTACATTGCTCTAAATTGCTTCGTCAAATTAAGGCCTATGTTTGACACTAAAAGACTTCTCTTGGCTAGCAATGTTCTTTTTGCTGGTGCTAATCTACTTCTTATGCTCTCCTTGCTCCGTCCGTCAGTGGTTATTTCGCTGCCTAGGTAGCAGTATTCCTTAACTTTGTCTACTTCATGATCTCCAATCCTGATGCTAAGTTTCTCGCTGTTCTCGTTTCTGCTACTCCTCATTACTTTCGTCTTTCATCGATTGACTGTCATATTCTATATTCATCACACTGTTCATTCCATCCTGTAACTGATTTTCACTTATACTGAGGATAGCAATGTCATCAGCCAATGTTATCGTTGATATCCTTTCAGACTGATATTTAATCCCACTCTTGAACCTGTCTTTATTTCCGTCATTGCTTGCTCGATGTGCAGGCTAAACAGTAGGGACGCAATACTACATCCCTGTCTTACACCCTTTTTAATCCAAATACTTCGCTCTTTTATTTTGTGTTTTAGTCTTCCCTCTTGGCTCTTGTACAAACTGTATATTACCCGTCTATATCAGAATTTTCCCCTATTTTTCTCAGAAATTCGGACATCTTGCACTATTTTACATGGCCGAACACTTGTAATGGTACTTTGACTTCCGCGCCTCCGCCAATACAAAGATATAATTTACGATCGCGCACGCAGAAGAGCGCTGCGCCAGCGACCGATTTTTATAAATAATTTTGTTCGTCTTTTTTTTACTTTTGCGTAGGTTTTTTGTTTTTAACAACTAATTGATGTCACTCTCTCTCTTGTCTTCATACGAAAGACGTGTATTTTCGGCGATGTGTTGAATGTGCTTTTGGGTGGATATTAAAGTTACATTACAAAGCGAGGATGTTTCAATAGTGATTCGAGGTGGTTATCATCAAATTTGTAAATTGATCATGACAGTGACAACTTGAAGAAGTTTTCAACAGATGGAGAAAAGTGAAAGACGGGTCGTCCTACAAGAGAAATTAGGAAGACAGCCATGAAGACTATATTGTAATTAGTACTGCGTATCTAACAAGATTATAAGGTAAATTTCAATTAGTTTCTGATGCTATTTCCGTACAGTCGCTTTTTGTAGTGTTGCCGACCCGGTCTGCCATGCACGGTCAAATTACAGCACGATCTCAATGAATAATACTAAGTCCGCCTTATCCGTAACTGAAACCACCAAAATTCCAAACCCAATCAGATTTTATATTTTATATTTTTCACGGTATTTTCCCAATACAAAGGCAACACTACAATTGGCGTCCTAGTGACAGGACTTGCAATTTTCGGATTTGATACAAGTGCATTTATTATAAATTTTGGACATTTTATCTAATTTTAACCACTTAATAGCAATGGACTAAGTCTCATTCATTTCAATTGTAATGTTACGTGCATGAAATTTACAACAATATTGTTTTCCCTGTTATTAATTCGTGTTAATTTTCATTTTCATGCCGAGGAAATTAATTTGGTAAAAAAAGGGGAAAAGGATAACGTTCCATAAAATAATTTGCACGGACGCGAAAGAAAAATTTTGGATTGAAAACTGTCTATCTGACGCTACATTTGCAACATAAGACTGAAGAACAAAAAAATTGGTGAGTACAGAAATTTACATTTTTTCCAGTTTCAAGCAGCCATCAGTACTTCCTTTATTCCGATCCATTTATTTCGAAATTATTTTTTCAAATTGATTTACTACTATTATTGCAAATGGTAAGTTAAGAGCATATTCACAGTCATTTATTTGTGAGAGGGAAATTTCAGTACCAGTGTAATAATTCAATTTCTAATTAGAAATAATATAGAAATATCCATTTACATTAGAGAAATTTCAGATTTCAACATATCATATTTTAAATATTTTTTTTGCCATTGGAAAATTTTATTTGCAATTCATTATGAAAATCGCAAGATGGACGCTAGACGCGTAGAAATTGTTTCCGCGGACGAGCTTAGTGAAAGTGACACATTGCAAAACATGTCCGACAGTCAAATGAATATTGAACTTAATTGTGAGGATGTTCAAGACATAATTTTACCGGATCGATTAAGACAACAAACCCTATATTTAAACAGATATACAGGCGAATGGAGAGTGAGTACTATGCGACAAAACGTGACATTGACAACGTCAACTTCAGAACCAGACATCAATCAGACACGAAAAAATGACGAAACTAAGACACAGGACTCTGACATGTTCAACCAGATTCTGAAGTTACTTGGTGACCAAAACAGAAAATTTGACACTTTAGACAAAAGATTTGACGCTTTAGACGACAATTTAAAACGTGACATTGGGAAATTTGACACTAAATTCGATGAACTGACACGGGACATAAAACAAAATTTTGAAAAACAATCGAGACAAATTGCCGACTTGACAGAAACCACCAGTAGTCTTGGAAGGAAATTTACTGACTTGTCAGACAAGTTTACGAGACAAGAAAAGGTATTTGTGGAATTCAGTGACGAAACAAAAAATGACTTACAACTATGTAATGAGAAATAGTTAACAGTAGTTTTTGAACAACAGAAAACCAGTACCCAAGTTGACGAATTACGACAGTCACACAATTCCGTAAAAACAACCAAGAACACTTAGACCTGACGATTACAGACCTTTCAGACAGATTAAATGATGTAACATTGGAGCAGAAATCCTTACAGGAAAAGTTAGGAAAACTTGAAGACAGAGCAGATGTAGCATCTTTAAAGAATGACACAACTCTAGCAGAGAAACTTGTACATGAATGCAAATTATGTGATGATTATTTAGATGAGAAGTTTGAGACAATGACACAGATCATTTTAGATAAGACAAAGGAACAAGTAAAGGGAGAAACAGATAATATTCAGAAAGAGGTACGTAAACTTAAAGAAAATGTAATACCAAGTTCGTCAGTGATACCAAAACCCATAACAGGCAACCAAAACATAAATGAGAATCATCATAATGCTAGACCCAGCACACAGCCGAAAATAGAATTACCAATGAGTGATACAAATCCCAATGAACCATTTTTAATGCTACCACAAGATCAAAATTACTATCAGACATCACCACATTATATGCACAGTTTGACACAAAATGCAGGACCCATAATACCATCGGCAGTAGCTGATGAAACAATAGTACGACATGGATACTTTCAGACATTTTCATGTGATGAGAAAGACAAAGTGCATCCGATTGTTTTCATCCGCTCTTTTGATGGTATTTTCCCGAGACATTGGTTAGAAGCCGATAAAATTCGTTATGTTACAAATTTGTTACGTGGAAGAGCAGCTAAGTGGGGAGTAGCAATAAAAAGACGATGTTTAACATTTGAACAAGCATTTATTGAGGAATTCTGGTCGATCACAGAACAGCAAAGTTTAAAACGAGAAGTATACAATCCAGAAATTTACAACCCGAAGAAAGAGACTTTACGTCAATATTTTCAACGCTACCTAGACAAAACATTATATTGGACAAAACCAGCAGATTTACCAGATGTAATTAGAACACTTAAAAGCCACTTACCATTTCCTTACCATGATAAATTAATAGGAGTGTCCGAGGACAACATAAAGAATTTTTTTAGTTATGTTGATGAGATAGATGTTGTTTACAGAGATGAGATCAGGAATTTCAATCAATTGTATCCGATCCATCCAAGTAATTCGCGTACGCACAACAGAAATGACAGAGGCTATTGGAATCCGCCTCTGACACCACAACAAAACACTCAAAGAAACAATTCGCACTACACTGGGACAAATCCATTCAATATTAGGAGAAACAATTCGCAGCATTGGCAAGGAAACAGTAATTATTACTATAATGGTTATCCGAACAGTAATTACAATCAGAACCATAACAGTTATATTTAAAATAACAACAACAGAAGAAGGAACCGAAATCATAGAGATCAAAGAAGAGAGGATAACAGGTACCATCCAGGATACTTTCAGAGAAACAACATCCAACAACATCCAAACATGTATTGCAGGAATAACAGTAATGACAATACCAGTTACAGTCATGGGCGAAATAATGTATGGGGAAATCACAATGGACCACCGCCACGACACATGCAATACAGCAACCCTCAATTCCTACCTAACGGAACTCCCAATGCGACGCGAGGTAATGTCAACAACCAAACAGCTGATACTTGGGTGACGCGCGACAGAAATGTAAATATTATTGAGTTGGACAATGAACCCAACCCGCAGCAACAACCGAATTTGCCGGAAAACGAACGACGACCAAGCTAAGCGCTCGAGTTACGGTCGATAGGGAGCAGAGCGCAACGGAACCGACGATTTGTTTTCTCCTGTATGATGACAGTAAGAAAATAGAAAAAGAATTATATCAGGATGTAGATTTTAATAGTACCAGTAAAACAAAGAAGATTATTCAGGCTATAACACGAGTTATGATTGGTAGTTATGAAGTGGAAGTAATGTTAGATACAGGAGCAGCAGCAAGTGTCATTTCAATGTCCTTATATAATGAACTCAAACAAATAATGAACATACAAACATTGCCAGTACAGAATTGTCACATTATAAGTGCCACCGGTAACAAATCAAAGAATGTGAAATTTCAAGTGCTAATTAACTTCACATTTTCAAATATACCACTCAATTACAGTTTTCTGGTAGTAGACAAATTAGTTATGCATTGCATATTAGGAATTGACTTTTTGAATGAATATCAAGCAATCATAGATTTAGGAAAAGGGAAATGCCATTTAACCGTAAACCAACAACAACTGAAAATAGAGTTAACACAGGGTAAAAACTTAAACAGTAAACAAGGTAAATTTGAACAGTTACATTTTGTGTATCCACCAGCAACAAACATATGTGATTTAACTGTTAATGAAGCTGTATCTCAGGGAATTAAACCTAATGATTTATATGAGAAATGCACAGAATCTGAATATCTGACAAAGGAACAACTTGAATTACTTGAAGTTTTGCAGCAATTTGCTGAGGTATTTGTGGAGAAACCTGGAATTATTAGAGGCTACACTTATGAGATGGATGTTAAACCACACAAAACATACTGTAGAACATATTATAATATTCCTTGGTCAAAGAAACCCGCAGTTTTGAAAGAGATTGAAAAAATGCAAGCTTGGGGTACCATTGAAAGGTCACATTCTCCATATTGCAGTCCGATACTAGCAGTTAATAGAGATGATGGTAGTGTAAGGTTAGTGCTGGACGCACGAGAAATTAACAAAGTTATAATCCCAATCAACACACGACCTATAAATTTAGAAGAACAACTTTTAAAATTTCATAATGTACAGCATTTAACCAATATAGACCTCCGCTCATCATTTTAGCAGGTGAACCTCCATAAAAACAGTCGTAAATACACTGCATTTCTATGTGAGGGACATAGTTATCAATTTTGTGTTCTACCCTTTGGTCTATGAGTGAGTGCTGGAGTATTTATTGAAGCCTTAGATGCTGTTCTTGGACCACAATTGTTATCGCAAATCACAGTTTATGTTGATGACATTGTCATTGCCACCACTTCTTGGGAAGAACATGTTAATCTTTTGAAGCAAGTTCTGACTAAATTTTCTGACGCAGGTGTCACTATCAATTTATCAAAGACGAAATTAGGGACGAGAGAAATCAAATTCCTTAGTCACATCATATTAACTAAAGGCATTTATCCAGACTCAAGAAAAATTGATGCAATAAAGAATTTTCCATCCCCACAGAATCGTAAACAACTCAAAACCTTTCTTGGTCTATCTTCATTCTTCAGGAAATTTGTACCCTACCACCTTCTTAACAGTCCACATCTTCTATCTTCTATTTTATATTAATTTAGATTTTTTTACACTATTCAGCGTGAGCAGCTAATTTATCTATATTACATCTGTTTACAAACAAAAAAATCTTGTCTAGTGCGTAGCATTTACAGTCATTGCCAAATAAAAGGATTATAAGTGTAATGTGCAGGAAATAATGACAAGGACTGTAATTACTTAATTCCCACAGGAGTCATCTTGTGCTAGACCACAGCTAAACTGTTTCCAGATGCCCCTTAAAAAATATACCATGTGGCTACAATTAATGTGCAGCTACTCATGGAGGTCCAGTGTGGGTTGTAATCATGGTGTGGCGGTAAAACTTGATAGACATACTAGAGTGTTAATTCGGAACCGATTTACGCTGGAAAAAATTTAGTTCCCATTTTGAAAAAAAAAAAAAAAAAAAAAACTGGGAATTTGTGGTAAGGACTCATGGGACCAAACTGCGTAGGTCATCGATCCCTAAGCTTACACACTACTTAATGCAACTTAAACTAACGCTAAAGACGGCACACACACACCCATGCCCGAGAGAGAACTCGAACCTCTAACGGGAGGAACCCCGCGGACCGTGGCAAAGCGCCTTAGACCACGCGGCTACCCCGCGCGGCCCACTTTGGCCACCAGATGCAAGTCTGCTTCTGTACAGCATATCGTCGACGTCTCCGGTGGTCATACTGAACAAATAATGTAAACAGCAATTAATAATAAAACCAGAATTATGCGTTTCTCACTTGTTTGAGCTTTTCAGCCCACATCCTGTTCCTAATTCACTACACATGGAAACATTTCTCTAACTCTTCCTTGCATTTTCAGTGCCAGATTTTCAACTGGCGACCGAAACTGGAACTAATCTTTTTCCAACGTAAGTCGGTTGCGTACTAACGCAGCAGAATATTTATCAAGTGTGGCTGCCAAGCGATAATTACAGCCCACAGTGGACCTCTGTGAGTAGCTGCACTTTAATTATAATTACCCGGTACTTTGAAACAGTCACCATCCTTCAATCACACACTAACAAAAAAAAAGACAATAATATGAGATTTTCACTCTGCAGCGGAGTGTGCACTGATAAGAAACTTACTGGCAGATTAAAACTATGTGCCGGACCGAGACTCGAACTCGGGACCCTTACCTTTCGCGGGCAAGTGCTCTGAAATCTGAGCTACCCAAGCATGACTCGCGCCCAGTCCTCACAGTTGTACTTCTGCCAGTCCCTCGTCTCCTACCTTCCAAACTTTACAGAAGCTCTCCTGCGAACCTCGCCCGCGAAAGGCAGAGGTCCCGAGTTCGAGTGTCGGTCCGGCACACAGTTTTAATCTGCCAGGAAGTTTCAAGACAATAATATGTCCATTCCATTTGTATTTATGTCCCTGTCAAATTCCTCGGTATTGTTTATTACTCTGAGACAAACAGAACGTAGCAGCTTGACTTTTAATTCGATGCTTTATTGCATTTCATTACCGGATTCTGCATATCTACCACACTGGCATCGAGAGGCTGCACACGTGATACACTAACAGTATGTCTGAGCGGTGGACACTGTATGTGTGACGACCGCGAATTAGTGGCTGGACGTTAGCATAATGGATCGAACGGTCATTGGGGCACGTCATATCTCACAACGAAGTCTCTTACTGTAAGAACCTCTCGGCTGGTCCCGGCGGAGGTTCGAGTCCTCCCTCGGGCATGGGTGTGTGTGTTTGTCCTTAGGATAATTTAGGTTAAGTAGTGTGTAAGCTTAGGGACTGATGACCTTAGCAGTTAAGTCCCATACGATTTCACACACATTTGAACATTTTTTTTTTGTAAGAACCTCTGTCACTTGACGTTCTGATGAATTTTCTCTGTGCATGTCCTTACACCTGACTGGCCAGCTCGTGTACAGTTTATTCATAAGGACCTCTAGGATTTCAGAAGACTACTGTGTAAAAACTATAAGACATACAGAAAAATGACAGACATCAGTGGACGCAGCGTCCCTCAAAGTTTCTATTCAGATCATGAAGACAAATCATTCGCTTAATATTGTCGCACTGAATAGGTTCGCACCTACAGATAGGCAACCCAATGAACCGCTTTTCACAGCAGTGTGCTGTCGCTGCAAGAGCAGCAGCAACTTCAATGAACTGCAGTCATGTGTTGAAGTTTGGCAAGTGCCAGACGGTGGCCATACTGAGCATCTATGATGTGAGCTAAGGACTTCCAGAAATGCCCCATCCACTGATATGTGTTTATTTTCTGTATTTCTTGTAGTTTTCGCGCAGTCTTTTTCTGAAACCATGGAGGAACTTATAAACGACCGTGTACTTAATGTTGCCAATGGTATTATCTGTTAGCACCTTCCGTTGTTGTTCCATAACGTTCTCCTCCTCACCCACACTAAAAAACGCACCGGTCAAAAAAACGCATCAGCTTTGTCGATTGCACTTAATACCGCTGGCCGTACAGAGCAACAACACGTTGTCCATTCCACTTCACAGACTTTTTGGAATGTTAGCATGTTGTGATCCACTTTCTCCTGTGTATGCAGGGTGCAAGCACATCACAATGTTCTTACTTAAGAATTATCATTAATTCGGTAAAAACCGCTTGAATGGAACGATTGTGTGGCAATACTGGGGTTGTTTTGCCGCCCAATGCAAGTCTTTCTACTTGACGCTACTTCGGCGACTTTTACGTCTCTCAGTGATGGTGATGATGATTGAAAATTGTGATGATGAGAGGAAATTGTTAGGACAACACAGACACCGAGACCTCGAAAGACTCGAACCAGTTATCCCGCCGAGTCAACTCTGCTAACCGCTTTTTATTTATTTTATATATATATATCATTTTTTGCCTCCAATCCAACCCTACAGCCCATCCTTAAGCTAATCAGAATATGCCTTCATTGGCTAGTTGCTTCAGCTGTATTCGTATTTCTTGAATTAACTAAACTCTTGTTCGAGAAACAAACTACAACTTATATTTATTCCGAAGTGTAATTCATGAGTGAACTCAACAATGTAATTTTTTAAATGACTGAATAACATTTGCCGTTGCGTCGTTCAAACTCAGTAAAAGCGGTAAATAGAGTGGGATACAAATAAAATAATCTTCTTGTTCCTAACTGAGGTCTTCTTAATAAAAGTAGTGAAATAAAGTATTATGCTTTTTCGTCAGAAGTCTCATCCACTATTCCTGGAGAGGCAAGGTGCCGGTATTAGTAAAGTAAAACGTCTGAATATAAGTTTTGTTCTTTGGGGCCCGCAGCGCAAAATATGTCTTTCAGTGACAGCTTCACTACTCTCTAAATTGTTTTTATTTTATATCATTCACAATGAGCCCATTTCGACATATTGCAATCATCAGGTACTCTGTAAAGACATAAGTAAACGATGGTCTTAATATAATGGTCTGTAACTATGATCAAAAAAGCTATAATACATCGTTAGGGATTTTTACCTTACATGTAACATCGCTCTTGTCATGTCCTGTACTTTTTAGAATTATTATTTTCTCCTAGGTACACTGGAGATTTTAGTCGGCTTCCAAGTATGCTACTGTTATAAGAGCTTGGATGACAATGGATCAGCGATATTACATATTTACACAGTTACCACTATAAATAAGTGGTGTGTGAAATTCAGTTGGTTTTTATTATTTTCATAGGTATGGTTCCAATTATGTTTTTGCCTGGAGTTTGTTTTAGATTTATTCGAGATTTTCATTTTACGTTTTTAATTTTTTCTTATTAATTTTGTTATTGTCTATGATTTACGTCGATTTTATATCTCTGTTTTACACTATTCGTGTTGTTATCACTGTTATTATGGATATGTGTTATTTAGCGTCTCTGATTTATTACTATACCAGTTCTCTTGATTTATCACGTGAATAAAGTTTTCCCTGTACTTTTTGTGCTTTAGATTGGGTTGTTCAAATGGCTCAAATGGCTCTGAGCACTATGGGGCTTAACATCTGAGGTCATCAGTCCCCTAGACTTAGAACTACTTAAACCTAACTAACTTAAGGACATCACACACATCCATGCCGGAGGCAGTCACGCGGTTCCGGACTGAAGCGCCTAGAACTACTCGGCCAGAACGGCCGGCTAGGGTTATTCGTTCAGTAAATTTGCAGGTTGGTGTATGCATCTGAATATATCTCTGTTTCCTCAAAGATGTTCCCTTCTGTGTACTATGGAGTATTTCTAGTGCTTTGTTTATCGGTTTTGCGTCAGAAGGAAACAAAAATCTTAGAATACGTATCCCAGCAAAACGATTATGACCCCAAAATTGCAACCCAATTTTACTGCAGTAAGACACAACCGGTAATGCATAATGTACATGAACAACACTAAACATACACATAACGATAAAGAAAAAAGCAAAATACGAAACCACAACTTTTCTAGGAAACACCTCGAGCAAAATTAACATACTGCCAACAAAATCGACATCGCCTTTGCATCTCAAAACACACCCAGCCTCAAACACAAAATTCACGAAGACAGCTCGATAATTCCCATACAGATCAACCTCGGCATTTAAAAAATTTCTTGTATCACAACCAAAAATTCTACATAGGATAAATCAGTAGAAACTTCAACATTAGTTATAAAGGGTGAAGAGAACCCATCCACTTCATTTCAGTATCTACAAACAGAAAAACACGACGTAAAACCTAGAAACGAAGCATTAGAAATCCTCCATATCACGCAGAAGGACATTCATGGACATCGTTGGGAAATAGAGATATATTCACATGCATACTCCAACCTTACAAATTTACTGCACCTAAAGCACAAAAAGTACATAGAAAACTTTATTCACATTAGAAATCAAGAAAACGGATAAAGCAATAAATCAGAGATGCTAAATAACACATATCCATAGTAACAGTGATAACAATATGAAGAGTATAAAACAGGGACATAACACCAACATAAATCATAGACAACAACAAAATTATTAAGAAAAAATTAAAAATGTAAAATAAAAATCTCAAATAAAACTAAAACAGACTCCAGGCAAAAATGTAATTATAACCAATCCTACAAGAACAATAAAAAACTGAATTTCACACATCACTTATTTGTAAGGGTAACTATGTAAATATGTAATATCGCTGATCTATTGTCATCCAAGCTGCCAGAAAAGTAGCATACATAGAAGCCAACTAAAATCGAATATACATCTCCAGTGTACCTAGGAGAAAATAAAACTTCTAAAAAATACAGGACATGACATCAACGATGTTACATGTAATGTAAAAACATCCAGACCAGTATATTATGATCATCGCTTACTTATGTATTTACAGAGCACCTGATGATGGCAATATGCCGAAATGGGCTCATTGTGAATGATATAAAATAAAAACAATTTACAGAGCAGTGTAGCTGGCTATTATTCCTAATAATTCTGAATATAAGCTAAAACACTTTTTGCTATCCCAAGTCACTGCAGCTTATTCACATTCTTATATCAAAGTATAAAAAATGAAGTTTTGAATACCGGTACACTGTTCCTATTTATGGAATTTCCTTAACTTAAAATGCTCTTCTGCTACACAAATCACAAAAAAATTTGTGACGTTGCGACATTGTTTCTAATGACGTAGTTCGCAAAATTTCCAAGTAGCCACGTATAACTATTGTATTTCGGGTTGGGATGTAACCCCCTGCCCGGGTGTAGCATACCCTGTATACATATTAAGGTTTTCAGCGTCCCGTTGATAATTAGTAGTTTTTGTGTCCTGTTTCACTTCTTAATGCGCCTCTGCAAACAAAGTTACGTGCTATCGAGTCTACCAGATGGAATTGGTCACAATATGGGTCAGGCTTCAGTTTAATTTTGTGTAATTTTTCTCCCGTTACAATTTTTTGATTGACAGCATCATACTATATAGATTTCACATCTGAAGTGAGGATATTGTTGTTTACGTTCTTCTAGATATTTGTATACCTCCCCTAGTCATTGATATGTATAGCTTGGAAATGGCATACCGGTGAGGGGCTTCTTGTGACTAACCCAATTCTGTATAATATTTACGAACATTCCCCAGTTGGCCATTAACGTGCCCAAAGTTTACTGGCGCCCTGTGGTCTTTCGGTGTTAAGGCAGTGAACAGGTGTTTGGTCATGCCATTATGGTTACTACGTAGTATTTTAGAAGTTTATTTTATAAACATTGCAGTACACTGTGAACTGACATCATTGACACCTAAGCCGCGGTCAATGCGGATGAAAGCCACGGTACGAATTCGACTTTGAATATGTTGCCTCTTCATACATATCACTATTCGGCCGTCTGTGCGATGTCAGAAGGAACTGGTAACATATGTGCCGTGTGGTACGTCTTGCTGAGAATAGAGGTATTGACAAATAGTGCACTTAGCAAATGGTTTACTGACCTCTTTGGTTGTCTTCCAGGCTGGCTCTTAAAGTGTTGAGCTCTCGCTTTCAGTTTAACGTAAGTATGTCATGCAGATTCGATATCAAGACCATTCCTAACCGGCTCTCCTTGTTCATTTTTGTAGCCAGAATGTGTTCATACGATCACTGGTGAGTCCTGAGGGCTCCACTAGACAACACGTTATGGATTCTGCTTCAAATGGCCAATAATAAAAAGCTGATATCTGTCATCTAAATGGACTGAAATGTCTTATTTTAATATGTGATAGATTTTCTGTGTTTGTATCTACGATATGTGAATACAACAACAAAAACACAGGGTAATTTCGTCACACAGAAGAAAACGGAACGTACGTTTTCACCACATTTCACGTTTTAATAACTAGAAAATCTTTTCATAAATTCTTTGATAAAGAACATAAGAAAAAAATCTGTCGTAAACTTTACCAAACAATGAACAACAAACTTTTGTCTATCCTAGTGCTCCAAACAAATAACCGACAAAAAACGAGGCTCCAGCAACAAAACAACGAAACGTGTAACAACCATCTGAAGACGGATTTGATCCAAATAACTCTTGTTAAACCATACGTGTGACTGGTTGCTGTTTCAGTTATAGCCTTATAGTATTACAACGTATCAGTTTTCTACAAAATAGCGTTAGGATTACAGCTCTCTAAAAGTTTTGCAGCTGGTTCCAGATAAAGAAAGAAACTTAACGTTGTAAGGATTACTCAATGCACAACACCAGTAGCTTTTCACCACAGGTTAATGAAACTTCGAAAAAGTCAATCGTTCTACGTAGATACTGATGGTAGTAAACCAAAGAATAGATAACTTCAGACATGCCTGAGGGTAAAATCCACTGCAATTCTTCGACGGCGGAAACTACTTCGTTGTGTGGAATTGATATAGCATACAGACAGAACTGGGTCTGAGAATGACGAACGTTGTTGCAAAGCATGTTTGTAAACGTTGTGTCGGCAACGTTGTCTGCAACGTAGGGAGACGGAAAGGGACAACGACCTCATGGAACTGCACAGTGAGAAGCAGCTGACACTGTGCTTACGTACCACAGTGCACAGCAAAAACATTTACCTCGATGGAACTTTAATTAGCTTTTAATTTTGTGGCAGTTATTAACGAATATAAATATTTGCCGTGATATTTGTTTGTGTTGTGTTATGTCATAACCATACTAATTAACTTGTTCCCATGTATCTGCATTGCTGGCTACAAATTGGACGGCCCATGACGTTGATATTGCTTTCCCACGAATCAGTCAGAGGTCGCTTAATTTATTATTTAAAATCGGTCGAGGTCAGTGCTTTACAAGAATTAACCACCAGACTAATTTTTCCTCCCCCTTCCGAATAGCTGCCCTTAGTAATTCTTTATAACAAATGGGATCTTAAACAGCCACAGCAGTTCTTCTTATTCAACATTTCGACTGTGGGTCCCGTGCATACGAAGTGTTAAGTACAAATGGGAGAAGTTCAATGCATTACGCTTGTTTCTCAGGCCTACTCACAAGTTCACGTTTCATTGCATCACCGTGATACTGATCAGAGACTTGTAATTTTGTTTTACGTGTTGTAAAGTAGTACTGACTTCCTCTGTTGCCTTCTGTACCATGGAGCAATCGTCCCAATTAAATTAGACAACAATCGCACAGAACTTTTACTTTATTGCTGCACCTTGAAACGTACGGTATTGTTGCTACTACGTTGTTTGTTTCGACGGGAATCTTAAAGACAGTTTTACCGGCAGAAAAGAACGTGGCCGGTATCCCTGATCATGCCATAGCGAGCGTTCGTCTACAGTTTCCGAGTTTGGAACAATGCTAGGCCTTTACTACCGTGTATTGTTTGAAAAGTAACAGGGAAAGGCTATTCAGAAATCCTAGCCACCATATTCCAAGCCAATATGCCAAGCCAGAAAATGTTTCCGAAAATCCTGTACTTCAATAAATTCATTGTCATCATCATAAAGACCGCCTCCAGGCTTCTCGACGCATGACAGCCTTCAGCTATGAGAGCTAGCGTTCTTCAATTATGTTGACCTCACAGTTTTCCTGAAATCAAGCGAAGACCTGTTTTTTCTATTCGCTTGGCTAAATATCCGTTCAGCTTTGTTTCATTATAAGTCCATAATTATGTGTCTCACCCCAGTTCGATGCTTGATCCATCAGTTTCTCTGCCTCTCCTAATAATTATCAACACTCATTTCTTCGTTAATCGGTTAGAGCCTTCTACTTTTTTGAAAGGTTAACTTAAATCAAATCAATTTGTTACGTTAAAAATTTCAGTTTTACTACTGCCTATGATCTTTATTACGAAACAAACCTTGTAAATCCGTATCGGAAACGTAAATTTTTTAACGTTGCTCTAATTGTATCTATGCAGTTAGAGGGAGTGGTAGGACTGGATTGGGCTGTGAATGGTTCTTGCTCCTTGGTAAAATAACTTTTATTTTATTTAAAGAATTTGTGAATATTTAATTTCTCATAAAAATAGCACAATTTAGAAATTTAAAGACAATTACTTTTTCCAGATTGTTACGGCACAGGCCAAAAAATCAGCTTTGTAGCTATGAAACAAGAAGAATTTACTCAAAACGAAAATTCTCACGTAACAGTAGGAAATTCAACTACAGTGGAAACACATGAAGTATCATCGCTGTTACGTAATAAAAAGAATGATTTAAAATACATACATATTAAAAGTTATACACAAAACCATTAGGCAAGGAGCAAATTCTATTTCAAATCTTCAAGAGAATTTTTATAACAAAAATACAATCCAAATAAGCACCACCTGCAGTGTGATAGATAAATAAGGAGGGTGTTAATAGGCAACGGCCTTGCCGCCGGTTCCCGCCAGAACACCGAAGTTCAGCGCTGTTGGGCTGGGCTAGCACTTGGATAGGTGACCATCCGGTCTGTCGAGCGCTGTTACAAGCAGGGTGCACTCAGCTATTGTGAGGCAAAACTGAGGAGCTACTTGATTGAGAAGTAGCGGCTCCGGTCTCGTAACCTGACATACGGCCGGGAGAGCAGTGTACTGACCATATGCCCCTTCGTATCCGCATGCAGTGATGCTGCGTGCTGAAGATGACACGGCGGCCGGTGGGTACCATTGAACCTTCGTGGCCTGTTCGGGAGGAGTTTAGTTTAGCTTAGTTTAGTGATTGCATGGAACATAACGAAAAATCAAATGACATCAAATCCAGTGGCCAAAAGAATACGCATTTAAAAACTTAGGGAATCGAGAACTGACAGATATGAAGCACAACGGCAAGTACTGGTTTTAAAATGTGTGCTTATCAGGCTGAATTCACTCGGTACGCACAGCAGCGCACACCACTCAATAACATCTGTAGCCTTCCAAAACAAGAGAATAACACTGTCTATTAACACACACAGGAAATTCCGTTACCTCCAGGTTCCGCTTCGGTAACAGCCCGCCAGCTGGTCCTGAAGCAAATTGCGCCCAGTCTCTCCGTATCACAAGTCTCCGGCCAGCACCCTCTTCCTTGTTGTTGCCCTTCACCACGGCAGCCACGGCATGCAGTTAAACCCAACGGCCGTTTACACTGCTGAGATATGGTTCTGGTAAACACTAGCTCGCCGTCCGAAACCAGACTCCTCGTACTGCTAGCTGTTGCGAAGGTTCGCTCGGTGGCGCCTGTATCGCTGGGCCTCGATGCACGCGACGGCTCAGTATCGAACTGAAATAGCTTTCAGAACCTAATGTAACCTTGACATTGCAGCAAGTGAAATGCATAACATTAAAATTAGTTAATCGTCAATGGCAGAATATACTTTTACTTTAAAAAACCGGACCAACAGTAAGTAATCTAAAAATGGTCAAATGTGTGTGAAACCTTGTGGGACTTAACTGCTAAGGTCATCAGCCCGTAAGTCCGCAGCTCGTGGTCTTGCGGTAGCGTTCTCACTTCCCGCTCACGGGGTTCTGGGTTCGATTCCCGGCGGGGTCAGGGATTCTCTGCCTCGTGATGACTGGGTGTTGTGTGTTCTTCATCGTCATTTCTTCATCATTGACTCGCAAGTCGCCGAAGTGGCGTCAACTAAAAAGGACTTGCGGTACGGCGGCCGAACTTCCCCGCATGGGGCCTCCCGGCCAACAATGCCATATGATCATTTCATTTCATCAGTCCCTAAGTCTACACACTACTTAACCTAAATAATCCTAAGGGCAAACACACACACCCATGCCCGAGGGAGGAATCGAACCTCCGCCGGGACCAGCCGCACAGTCCATGACTGCAGCGCCTAAGACCGCTCGGCTAATCCCGCGCGGCTAAGTAATCTAATATTGTAAACATGGTAATAGCTTCAGTGACAAAAAAAAATTAACGGAAAACATTCAAAAATTTTAAAGCAAGGCAAACAATAATAATCCTCTATTAGACCGCAAAATACAATCCAGACTCAAGAAGTACAGACTAAAGCCAAAGACATCTCAAGCCAAGAAAAGACTACGTCCGTTGTAGTGTATTGTATTGTATGTTAATAGGGGACCTAGAAACGACGGAGAGGCTCCGTTCCCGCCGCAGCCGCAGTGGTCCACAATCCCACTTCACTTCACCCCTCCGCCGCCCTACACTTTCAGGGTTATTGTGCCGTTCGGCCCTCGGTGGACCCCCCAGGGAACGTCTAACACTAGACGAGTGTAACCCCTATGTTTGCGTGATAGAGTAAAAGGTGGTGTACGCGTACGTGGAGAATTTGTTTGCGCAGCAATCGCCGACATAGTGTAGCTGAGGCGGAATAAGGGGAACCAGCCCGCATTCGCCGAGGCAGATGGAAAACCGTCTAAAAACCATCCACATACTGGCCGGCACACCGGACCTCGACACAAGTCCGCCGGGCGGATTCGTGCCAGCGACCAAGCGCTCCTTCCCACTCCGGAAAGTCGTGCGTTTAGACCGCACGGCTAACCGGGCTGGCATCTACGTCGATTACTCGAAGATCTAGTCATGTTTTCAGTGTCGAAAGCGGTCCGTTATCATTTAGGTTGCTGAACTGAAAGCCTATTCCGACCGAGACAAAACCAGTGCACCAGTGCATTCCGTAGGTGTAAATCGAGTTGAATATCTATGAGGTAGTGTAGAGGACGCCAAGGTGCTGAGATAAATAATAACCTGACTGCGTATGTTCCTCTGTGGTTGTGTGCGGAAACCATGATAGAAGCTCATGCTCATGCTACTTTAAACCAACAATGTAAAGCTAAATTTCAGAATTTTGCTTATTCAGAGGCAGCAGTTCGCTGCGACACGGACCTCAAGCTGGCACGGCTGGCTGTTCATTGAACTTCAAACGCAGTGTTGCCAATCCTCCAAACGAAACAAACTTAATGTTTCTACCAGAAAAAATATATTGTGCAGTTTTATTTCTGCTATAGCTATATATTGTAAGATATTTAAGGGGGGGGGGGGAGTATTCGAAAACGCAGTAAGGCAGACAGGCAGATATTGAGAGATAACTTTAACTGCATGAAGAAAAATTTTGTGAAATTTTCTTCATAGACAAGCCAAAATTTAATCAACGCTGATATTATTTTGATGGAACGTTGTTTAAATAAAGAATCTGATTCTTGAAAAATAATTTACTTAGATTGACTTGCATCAGGAACGTAATTCAGTTTAAAACAACTTTAGGAAATAACTGTTCCACAGAATTTTGTATCATATCTTAAATGCGTATACGATGTTTCGTTTTATTGGCTTCAATAACTGGAGAGAAAATGTGTAAAAATTCAAAGATATAAAATTTTCGGAAAACAAAAGAGGATACAAATATAGGGGTGTGCTTCCTTGTCATCTCCTGAGAGAAATAATTTCTGGATGCACTTGTATTGTGAATGCAGAAAAGATGAGATTTTATTTTTCTGATATGCATATAAAATATCAGCCCATTTTAAAAACCTCAATATTTTGATAGAAAAATGTGCTAAAATAAATATATTCGTATAAAGTTTTTTCGCATAACTTTCTTTTTATCACAGAAAAATAAAAATAATATTTCTGCTATATACGTACAGGACAAACTTCAAAATACCTGCACTGTAATGTTACATTATTTATTACACTTGAAAAACTACTACACTGAATGTAATTTTGCTGTTCCTCTCCTCAGTTTAGTCGCTGGCACATTGTTTGTTGCAACAATGAAGCTTATGATTTCTGATTCATCCCGCTTAAATCAAAGTCTACTAGCATGCTTCCTTGTTGTGAAGTTGCGCTACTTTGTTGATGCCAGCTATCCTGCAACAGCCTTTCCAATAGCGCTCTCAACTGTTTCTATTTCGTGATTACATATACGTATATGCTGACGAGCCCAGGACGCTCACCAACACAGCTTCAGTTTGCTTTTTGATATAGCACATCTTTATGTAATATGGAAGCGCGTTTTGAAATCTCAGTTCAGTGTAAATAATTTTCGTTTGATGAACATGGGTTTTAACGTTTTCTTATTGTGAAGAAAACAAAGCTTTTCGCAATAATCTCTTCAAGGTATACGTTGAACAACAGCGGGGAAAGGCAACAACCTTATCTAACACCTCGTCCAATGCTACTTCCTTCTGACATTTCATTTCCAATCCTTATCCTTACATTCTGGTGTAAATATAGATTCTGTATCAGTCGTCTCTCTCTTTCCAATCTAATCCTTTCCTCTTCAAAATATCCATCAGCTTGTTCCACTGAAGTCTGTGAAAAGCCTTTTCTAAATCTATATAAATAAAAAAGATTTCTCTACCCTTTTGCATATATCTTTCCCCTATAGTTTTTAACAGGCCAATAGCATCTCTTGTTCCTTTTCTTCTTCTAAATCCGAACTGCTCCTCTGCAATCCCTCTATCCAGCTTGCCATATAACCTTCTATTCAATACTTTAGCTCCATGAGAAATTAGACTGATGGTCCGGTGCTCTTCACATTTTTTAGTGTTTCTCTTTTTCTCTATTGGTATCATAACTGTTGCAAGGAAGTCCTCAGGCCATTCCCCTTTGTCATATATCTCGTTACAGAGGTAGACTACTTTTTTTCTTGCCTTGTTTACCAGACTCTTCATCAATTCCACATGCCTTCCTATTCTTCATCTCCTTCAGCGCCTTTTCTACTACTGCTTCCAAGATGGTAAATCCCTTTCCATCTTCCGACACATACTGCTCCTCTTCAGCCTTAATTTCGCTTTACATTTCATCCCCCTTGTACAGACATTCAATATATTTTTGCCATTTGTTCAAAACCTCCTGTGGTTCTTCTGCTGGAGTACCATCTGCTCTTTCTATTTCCATGTTATTCCTCTTCCTTTTACGTTCAAAAACTATCTCACTAGCCAATCTATACATCATTTCATACTTCCCTTTGCCGGCCGCGGTGGTCTCGCGGTTCTAGGCGCGCAGTCCGGAACCTCGCGACCGCTACGGTCGCAGGTTCGAATCCTGCCTCGGGCATGGATGTGTGTGATGTCCTTAGGTTAGTTAGGTTTAAGTAGTTCTAAGTTCTAGGGGACTGATGACCACAGCTGTTAAGTCCCATAGTGCTCAGAGCCATTTGAACCAGCCATACTTCCCTCTCTCTCCATTTTCTCTATTTCGTCTCATTTCTGTTTCATCCATTTTTCTCTTGCTTCTTCAGTTTCTCTTCTTAATTCATTATTCAGTTTCCTGTACCTCCTTTTTGCCTTCTTCAATCTATACACTTTTCCACTTTCTCACTCTTCCATCTTTTTCAACATGTTTTCTGTTATCCTTTCTTTCCTGGTGCTTTGGGATACTCTAATTCCTAGTACTTCTTTGGCAGAGTCCAAAGGAGAAGCCAGAGTGAGCTCTAAAATAGTTGATTTTGCAACACTGGACAAAAGCTCAGACAAGAATATGCCCGCGCTAGCCCCGCCCCTTGTTGCTGCAAGCGGAAGCGTAATCTGCTTTCTGGATAGTAATCTAATTTCTGGGTAGCCCTCGCACTTTATCTTTAGTCTTTCTCTCAGACTGAGCTAAAACCCATAGACACTCGTCCGTGACGTAGCTGCATTTCAGTTCTCCAAATAATGTGTTATTATATTCAAAGCGATGTCTTCCTTCGACGATACTGGAAAAGACAACCTAGAATCCCCCCCCCCCCTCATACAAACACAAACACACGAGAGTTTTAATGATATTTGGTGCCCCGTCCCTACTGTGAGAGGAAAACCGATAGAGACTTCCGGCCAGCGGCGCTGATGCAGTAGAAGCGCGTAGCGTCGCGGCCAGAGTTATCTGCTTGCAGTTATCTCGGCGCGCAGCTGCAGCAGCAGCAAATACACACGCCGTGGCCCTCGTAAACCAGCGGACTGCCGCCCTGGCTGAGACTGGCTGAGATTACGTGTCTGGGCTGCCGAGAGCCACACTAGGGAACGCGCTGTGTCTGCACCCAATTCTGCTGAAGTTTGATAAGCTGACGGAGACAACGACAACGCAACCCGCATGATATGAGGACTCTAACGTAACTCCCAGGCACTTCAGTGTGACTTGCAGACTATCCCTGTAGATACATATCTACATGAAACAGGCGGTTCTAGTAAACTACTTTAGTTTTACTGAATGGCAGCTCGAACTGTACTAAAACATTTTACACGATCAGTATTTCAGACTTGTCTCAAGTTTTCGCAACTGAACAATAGGATCCCTTTTGTCATTCGGAGCACTCTAGTCCATCTCACTCTTGTTGCTCAGTTGTGGATACTTGGTCGGGGGGGGGGGGGGGGGAGTTTCAGAGCAATCAGAGACGCCATTCAATAAAACTAGTAGTAACAGTTGCGGATGCTCCGTATCCAAGAAAATTTTTTATAGAAAGTTATAAACTGCTATTGGCCTGTAGCCTTTCTAACTCAAACAAGCCATCCTTTTGCTGGAACTTTGTGGGCATCATATATTTTTATGGTATTTCCTCCTTAACCATGTTGCTACAACCGCTATCCGGAGTGGAATGTTTCTCGTCTGCTCTGATTCTCTAAGTGCCCCACAATGGAGGGGTAATGCAGGAGAGGTTGTGCTGACAAAAACTGTTAAGAAAAACATTCGATACGTTGCTCCGTTTCCGAGGTAACTGGCTTTGAAGCTGGCCAATCGGGATGTTGCGTGTGCAAATTCAAGCCGCCCGCCAGAGACGATGAGAAACTAAGTCTTTAATTATTATTACTTTTTTTTTACTAAGTACTGACCAACAGAATTTTCCCTGACAAAGACAACTCATACTTAACCTATTCATTTACTACCCAAAATATACAAGCCCAACGCAATCTGACTGCTATAAATTGACAACAAGCCGGCCGTGGTGGCCGAGCGGTTCTAGGCACTTCAGTCTGGAACCGCGCGACTGTTACGGTCGCAGGTTCGAATCCTGCCTCGGGCGTGTATGTGTGTGATTTCCTTAGGTTAGTTACTTTTAAGTAGTTCTGAGTTCTAGGGGCTGATGACCTCAGATGTTAAGTCCCATAGGGCTCAGAGCCATTTGAACCATTGACAACATGAATTTCAATAATTAACACAAAAGAATAGCCCCAAATTGCAAGAAATCCTAACACTAATACAAATCCAAAAACTATGAAATTAAAGAAATATGAAACTACTTAAAACTCTGTTAATTGCCTAAATTCATTTCAATCACGAATCTCGGTAGTGGAAACCCGCATTCTTTTTTTTATAAGTCACTTACCTCACTAAAAAATCGTCATAACACGAACTAAAGCAATTACAGCAAGTAGCAAAAACGGCCAGCTAAATAAAAAGATTCTAACCACTATAGACTCTAACTACTAGGAGGCATATGGTTAGCAGAAGAAAGATTTTCTTGTAGAGCAAACAATTTATTTAGAAAATTTTACCTTAATTGTGTGACATCCATCTACATCTACATCTACATGGATACTCTGCAAATCACATATAAGTGCCTGGCAGAGGGTTCATCGAACCATCTTCACGATTCTCTATTATTCCAATCTCGTATACATCTCGGGAAGAATGAACACCTATTTCTTTCCGTACGAGCTCTGATTTCCCTTATTTTATGGTGGTGATCGTTCCTCCCTGTGTAGGTCGTTGTCAACAAAATATTTTTGCATTCGAAGAAGAAAGTTGTTGATTGGAATTTCGTGAGAAGATTCCGCCGCAACAAAAAACGCCTTTCTTTTAATGATTTCCGGTCCAAATCCTGTATCATTTCTGTGACACTCTCTCCCATATTTCGCGATAATACACAACGTGCTGCCTTTCTTTGAACTTTTTCGATGTACTCCGTCAGTCCTATCTGGTAAGAATCCCACACCGCGCAGCGTAGTGTAGGCGTAGTGTAGGCCGTCTCCTTAGTAGGCCGTCTACTTACGGCTTTTAGATTAGACTGGTTTATCGTGTAACCGAAGTTCAACGTGTTCCTTTTAGCACTCATGTGGATGACCTCACACTTTTCGCACCATTCAGATATATTTTCTAAACCGTTTTGCAGTTTGTTTTGATCTTCTGATGACTTTACTAGTCGGTAAACGACAGCGTCATCCGCAAACAACCGAAGACGGCTGCTCAGATTGTCTCCCAAATCGTTTATATAGATAAGGAACAGCAAAGGGCCTATAACACTACTTGGGGAACGCCAGAAATCGCTTCTGTTTTACTCGATGACTTTCCGTCAGTTACTGTGAACTGTGACCTCCCTAACAGGAAATCACATATCCAGTCACATAACTGAGATGGTATTCCATAAGCACGCAATTCCACTACGAGTCACATCTGTGGTACAGTGTCAAAAGCCTTCCGGAAATCCAGAAACCCGGAATCGATCTGAAATCCCTTCTCAATAGCACTCAACACTTGATGTGAATAAAGAGATAGTTGTGTTTCACAGGGACGATGTTTTCTAAACCTATGATGATTGTGTGTCAATAGACAGTTTTCTTCGAAGTAATTCATAATGTTCGAACACAATATATGTTCCAAAATCCAGCTGCATATCGACGTTAACGACATTTGCCTGTAATTTAGTGGATTACTCCTACTACCTTTCTTGAATATTGGTGTGACCTATGTAACTTTCCAGTCTTTGGGTACGGATCTTTGGTCGAGCGAAGGTTGTATATGATTGTTAAGTATGGAGCTAATGCATCAGCAAACTCCGAAAGGAACCTAACTGGTATACAGTCTGGACCAGAAGACTTGCTTTTATGAAGTGATTTAAGTTGCTTTACTACTCCGATGATATTTACTTCTACGTCACTCATGTTGGCAGCTGTTCTCGAGTCTAATTCTGGAATATTTACTTCGTTTTCTTTCGTGAAGGCATTTCGGAAGACTGTATTTATTCACTCTGCTTTGGAAGCACTGTCTTCGATAGTATCTCCATTGCTACCGCGCAGAGAAGGCATTGATTGTTTCTTGCCACTAACATACTTCACATACGACCAGAATCTCTTTGCATTTTCTGCCAGGTTTCGAGACAAAGTTTCGTAGTGGAAACTATTATAAGCCCTCGCATTGAAGTCCACCCTAAATTTCGAGAACTGTAAAAGATCTCCAATCTTGAAGATTTTGCGTCTGTTTAAATTTGGCATGTTTGTTTCGTTGTTTCTGCAACAGTGTTCTAACCCGTTTTGTGTACCAAGGAGGATCAACTCCGTCGTTTGTTAATTTATTTGGTATCAATCTAACAACTGCGGCCGATACTATTTCTTTGAATTTTAACCACATCTGGTCTACACTTATATTATTAATTTGGAATGAGTGGAGATTGCCGGCCGGGGTGGCCGAGCGGTTCTAGGCGCTATAGTCTGGAACCGCGCGACCGCTACGGTCGCAGGTTCGAATCCTGCCTCGGGCATGGATGTGTGTGATGTCCTTAGGTTAGTTAGGTTTAAGTAGTTCAAAGTTCTAGAGGACTGATGACCTCTGATGTTAAGTCCCATAGTGCTCAGAGCCATTTGAGTGGAGATTGTCTCTCAGGAAGGCGTCAAGTGAATTTTTATCTGCTTTTTTGAATAGGTATATTTTTTGCTTATTTTTCGAGGATTTGGGGATTACAACATTCAATCTCGCTACGACAACCCTGTGTTCACTTATCCCTGAATCGGTTTTGATGCTCGGTATTAACTCAGGATTATTTATTGCTAAGAGGTCAAGTGTGTTTTCACAATCGTTCACATTTCGCGTGTGCTCATGAACCAACTGCTCGAAATAATTTTCAGAGAATGCGTTTATCACAATTTCCGATGATATTTTATGCGTACCTCCGGAATTAAAGATGTATTTTCGCCAACATATCGAGGGTAAATTAAAGTCACCACCAACTATTATCGTATGAGTCGCGTACGTGTTTGAAATCAAACTCAAGTTTTCTTTGAACTTTTCAGCAACTGTATGATCGGAATTGGGAGGTCGGTAAAGGATCCAATTATTAAGTCTCAAATGACTCTGAGCACTATGGGACTTAACAGCTGAGGTCATCAGTCCTCTAGAACTTAGAACTACTTAGACCTAACTAAACTAAGGACATAACACACACATCCATGCCCGAGGCAGGATTCGAACCCGCGACCGTTGCGTTCCAGACTGAAGCGCCTAGAAGCGCTCGGCCACACCGGCCTGCCTCCAATTATTATTTTATTCCGGTTGCCAACAATGACCTCTGCCCATACTAACTCACAGGAAGTATCTACGTCAATTTCGCGACTTGTTAAACTACTTCTGACAGCTACAAACACGCCACAGTCAACGGTGTTTAGCCTATACTTTCGGATCACCGTTAGGTTCTTCGCAAAAATTTAGGGCTGAGCGTGTATCCAGCTTTAGGCAGTTTCAGTGCCTATAACGATTTGAGCATCAGTGCTTTCTATTAGCGCTTGGAGCTCTGGTACTTTCCCAACACGGCTACGACAATTTACAACTTTTATACCAATGGTTCCTGTATCTACGTTCTGTCAGCGATATTAACAGTCTATAGCGCTGCCAACATACAAACGAGCTACTTATAGATGTCGCCAGACGTGTCCTTCGTTTCGTTTCGTAAAACCGAACGAGAGAGTGATACAAAAATTGAACATGGGACAACAGTAAGAAACTAATTCGAGTCAAAAGCAATCTTGGGCACTATCATCTACGCTATGTTAACAACTAACACTAATTGTACTTGGCGGGCCGTTTGAATTTTCTCGCGCATACCTGACTGGCTAACTTCAATGCTAATTCACTCGGAAATGACGCAATCTATAGAACTTTCTTCTCAACAATTTTTTCGCAGCACTACCTCCCCTGAAATACCCTTACAAGCTTTTGAGACTGTTTCTGCCCATCCTATATTATTCAACAGACGTATTCGGTTGAAAAACTTATTCATATCGCCCATGATGGCCTACAGTAGATACAGAACCGAACAAAAGGGGTGGTATTCTGCTAAACAGCGGGATGTGTTGGAATGTGGGGAAGTAGCCAACAAAGCAGTGAAATAATTGTGTGGAGGAGGCGTTGTGATTCATGAGTTCGGTCGCACTGCATGCTGCCATGATACCGACGGACAAAAAAGTAATATATGAAGTTGGTATGTATACAGATATCATTGGAGATCTTGTAGCTTTCAAAGAATGAAATTGCAATGAAATCCAGAACAATAGCTGCTTACTAACATCGAAGTAATGGAAAGTTTAACACTATCTGCGAGCCAAAGTGAGGACATGTCCGAATGTACAGATACCATCTTCATAAAGATGAGGCTTACCGACCAATGATCTTCTTCGGAGCGGATGCACTCACATTACTCAAACTCTTACGGGAATCGGTAGATTGTCTACCGCTAGTAACCGCGCGGGATTAGCCGAACGGTCTGAGGCGCTGCATTCATGGACTGTGCAGCTGGTCCTGGCGGAGGTTCGAGCCCTCCCTCGGGCATGGGTGTGTGTGTTTGTCCTTAGGATAATTTCGGTTAAGTAGTGTGTAAGCTTAAGATTTCACACACATTTGAACATTTTTCTACCGCTAGTAAGAGTATAGTGGGCAGGGGCTCTACAAATGTAGCGTGTCGACAGAAACTTAGAAGTGTCAGTCTAACAGGGAACTTGCCAGAGATAAGTCCATGCAGTCACGCTGTACTCTGTGTCCTCGGTGGCGCAGTCAGATAGAGCGTCTGCCACGTAAGCAGGAGATCCAGGGTTCGAGTTCCGGTCGGGGCACACATTTTTCAACTGTACGCGTTGATATTTATCATCGCCTGTAAGTAGCTAAAGGTCTGGATTCATTGTAATTTCAAAAGAATAAGTCACTTGGCAAACGAGTCGTCAGAGGTGTTAATCAATGAATCGACCACTACTTGAGCTTTATTTGCTCACATAATGACAACCCCCTGCTTGGTTGTAGACTTGACCGCCATCGTAGCTGAAAATGGGAACAATAAAACATGGGTTTCACAATTTTGGTAAGTGACAGGCCTACTGCAATGCTGGAGACACAAAGTCAGTGACCTCTGACTGGGTGGCTCGATCTCTGTATTCTGTTTAACTCACTAGCCATCCATATAACAGGCAGTGTGTCATGCGAACCACATACTTCTGTCGAAACAATCAGAAAATCTGAAGAGCTCTGCTGTTGTGTTTCTCTGGTGAACCGTTGCAGTTGCTTCGTATGTGACAACCGACATAGTTCAGAGCACGAGATGCGTGTGTTCAGACCCAGCAACACAGCCGTTGAGCGCCCTAAACCCTATATCGTCACTTACGATTTGTCCGTTTCTTTATGAAATAGCCAGGAAAAATGCAGTGTTGCAAGGGAGCTGATAAACACCTTTATGCTTCAGAGAGTTCTGATTCATGATGCGAATGGTGCTAACTCGAAATAGACGCCCATTTCTAGGTACCTAGACTACGTGCCTGTAGTTTACCGTAGGATATCTTCTTGTGAACTCCAATTTGCGGACAAAATGGTGCGAAAGCATTACGAATTTGCGAACAATTTTGTTTACGCTGCTCCTGTGCTCCCATTCCTGAATACTACAATGTTTCATACTTTTCAAAGTGAGTGATGTCTAGCAAACTTGTAGATGAGGTGCTAGGGTTGTGGTTGTTCAGCGTAGCCAGTACGATAATAGTGCAGAGTTCAGTTACCATGCGTATTACTGGAAGGTGACGGCGATTGTCTCGAGAAAGCTACTATACACTTCGAGTGCCTGTGTGCATTGATTCAGTGTTCTCCCACACTAAATGCCATCACGTCACAGACGTTTCAAAAAGCCCCAATGCGAAAACTATTCGCAAAGCTCATCTGTAAGAAAGGGAAGATATCACTATTTTTTAATACCATGCAAATTCAAGAGGTCAAGGGAGTGGTAACTAAACGATCGTTGGCTTATTACCTCGAAATTCCAGTATACCACATTAGAGAAACAACAGAAAGTCAAACTCAGAATTCCCTCTCTTTTCTTGAATGTCTAAAATTTCTTAACTAATGTTCCTCCTAGATACGTCTGATCCATTTCACACTGAACTACTTTAACATATCTCTCGTATCGAAATCTTAAGAATGAAATAAAGAAGATCAGAATGTGAAGGGAGACGTTTATACAATCTTTCAGTATTGCTCTGTTAAAGACCGAAACAAGAAACTCGAAAAGTATGCTGCTACGAAAATTGGCTACCAAAAAGTAATGACCTTCTTGTAGCTTTTGGTTATTTCTATAAAAGAAAGAGAAACGCTTGTCAAATTTTATGTCTTGCATATTTGGGCGATATAAACAGCCTATTGTAGGTGGAAAAAATGCTATTATAATATGTACTTTTTTACTTACCAAAATTCTTTCATTTTATCTAATTACATTATAATTTGAAACAAAATATGGCGCATACGTTTTGGGGTAGTTTCTAGGAAAACAGGAGAAACAATTATTTGATTCGAATTATAAAAACCTCATCCTTTCTTCTGGGTTCTATAAAGTTGGGTAAAAACTTTAAAGTGACCAGACTTCATGGTATTTTACCATATAGATATGAATTCTGAACTTAGTAAGTAACCTCCCGCCTTGTATCCACCAAACAAGAATATTTGACATAGATTTCTTCACTATGTTTCACTCAAAAGCTATTAGAGTTGAATCTCTAACAGTCTGTGCATAATATTACGATCTAATACTTAGCAGCAAAATTTTCAGCTAATATAGCATTATCTTGGCCAAAGTTATGTAATGAATACCTCTTAATTTTTCGCTGTTTATGCACGCTTTATGTCCATATGTGGTCTTGCCCCATCTTTCATGAACCATTTGGTGCCTGGCTCTTCCTCCAACGCTATCTGTGTGGCTATAAATTGTTTCAAAATCGCGAATTAATGTTCACTTTTGATCGTTTCCCGGATGAAAGAAGGGCCATTAGTGCTTCTGCTATGTATCGCAGCCCAAACAGTAACTTCGTGAAAATACAGTGGTTTGGCGTCACACAAATAGGGTCTTTGGATCCCCAAAATCGCCAGTTTTGTTTATTCACGACTCCATTTAGGTGGAAGTATGCTTCATTTGTGAACCAGATGCAGCCAACATAAAATCCTCCATTATAAATCACTGTGAGAATCTGGTTCGCAAAATCACCGCTCTGTCGCTCAGGTTGCACAGGTATGTCCCGGTGGTTTAGGACTGTGAGTGGAAACATGTGTAGGGGCTGTCTCACTCTCTGCTGCACTTTTTGAGACGAACTTCCCTGGATTCTTCT
This sequence comes from Schistocerca cancellata, assembly GCF_023864275.1. Classification (NCBI taxonomy): domain Eukaryota; kingdom Metazoa; phylum Arthropoda; class Insecta; order Orthoptera; family Acrididae; genus Schistocerca; species Schistocerca cancellata. The sequence goes on along the minus strand of NC_064626.1, from coordinate 809,409,355 downwards.
GAATAATTCCAGAAACTATGGCGACATTGTCAGGAGTAATTACAGTTTACCTGGTAATAACATTTCCCGGTAGAACATCATCCACGCTGTCTGTCCATTGGAATTTGGCGATGAGCTTTGCGAATAGTTTTCGCATTGGAGCTTTTTGAAACGTCTAATAGCGTTTGGAAATGTGCCCCTTGGTGCACAGGACTGTGTTCTAACCTGTGACACTCCAGGAACCAGTTGTTGTTGTGGTCTTCAGTCCTGAGACTGGTTTGATGCAGCTCTCCATGCTACTCTATCCTGTGCAAGCTGCTTCATCTCCCAGTACCTACTGCAACCTACATCCTTCTGAATCTGCTTAGTGTATTCTTCTCTTGGTCTCCCTCTACGATTTTTACCCTCCACGCTGCCCTCCAATACTAAATTGGTGATCCCTTGATGCCTCAGAACATGTCCTACCAACCGATCCCTTCTTCTTGTCAAGTTGTGCCACAAACTTCTCTTATCCCCAATCCTATTCAGTACTTCCTCATTAGTTATGTGATCTACCCATCTGATCTTCAGCATTCTTCTGTAGCACCACATTTCGAAAGCTTCTATTCTCTTCTTGTCCAAACTATTTATCGTCCACGTTTCACTTCCATACATGGCTGCACTCCATACAAATACTTTCAGGAACGACTTCCTGACACTTAAATCTATACTCGATGTTAACAAATTTCTCTTCTTCAGAAACGCTTTCCTTGCCATTGCCAGTCTACATTTTATATCCTCTCTACTTCGACCATCATCAGTTATTTTGCTCCCCAAATAGCAAAACTCCTTTACTACTTTAAGTGTCTCATTTCCTAATCTAATTCCCTCAGCATCACCCGACTTAATTCGACTACATTCCATTATCCTCGTTTTGCTTTTGTTGATGTTCATCTTATATCCTCCTTTCAAGACACTGTCTATTCCATTCAACTGCTCTTCCAAGTCCTTTGCTGTCTCTGACAGAATTACAATGTCATCGGCGAACCTCAAAGTTTTTATTTTTTCTCCATGGATTTTAATACCTACTCCGAATTTTTCTTTTGTTTCCTTTACTGCTTGCTCAATATACAGATTGAATAACATCGGGGACAGGCTACAACCCTGTCTTACTCCCTTCCCAACCACTGCTTCCTTTTCATGTCCCTCGACTCTTATAACTGCCATCTGATTACTGTACAAATTGTAAATAGCCTTTCGCTCCCTGTATTTTACCCCTGCCACCTTTAGAATTTGAAAGAGAGTATTCCAGTCAACATTGTCAAAAGCTTTCTCTAAGTCTACAGATGCTAGAAACGTAGGTTTGCCTTTCCTTAATCTTTCTTCTAAGATAAGTCGTAAGGTCAGTATTGCCTCACGTGTTCCAGTATTTCTACGGAATCCAAACTGATCTTCCCCGAGGTCGGGTTGTACTAGTTTTTCAATTCGTCTGTAAGTAATTCGTGTTAGTATTTTGCAGCTGTGGCTTATTAAACTGATTGTTCGGTAATTTTCACATCTGTCAACACCTGCTTTCTTTTGGATTGGAATTATTATATTCTTCTTGAAGACTGAGGAACCAGGGAAACACGTTATTTAATGCAGTACATGACTTCAACCTCTTCCTGCCGCACGCCAACCTCCTTTTACGTCTCAACGGTGGAACTGACCGCTCTGAGGTGCAGCGCACGTTTTATGGGCACTACGTATTGCGATTAGAGCCCCATACGTTAGAATTTTTTGAAACTATTTCTAAATTTCTGTATAACATCTGTGTAAAGTTCTTACACCTTTCACAATAAACATACAGTTATCGATATTACTTTTCGATGTATTTAATTTTGAAATCAGGGACTCATTCGCTGGACACCTGTAACTAGCTGAAACTTGCAGTGAGTCGTCACGGGAAGCAAGCCTCCTCACACAGTGGATGACCTTTGAAGAGTGGGACACATGTGAGCAGTAGAGTCTCGACCGCCCTGTCAACAACAAGCCAGTAAGGATCCAAGCCTATGAAACTGCACGGAGTACAGAAACATGGTACTGATTGCTATCCACTACAAGTTTTCAGGATCACAGATGTGCTAAGATGTGCTCATTCGAAGTGACTGCCTTTGTATTGTTTGCTGTTTTACATTTATTGCTCGGTAAAGCTTTCTTAATTTTTCATTTCATTCCTTGCTCCTGTTTACAGATTTGTAAGTGGTGCAAGAAACAATTTTGAGCAATTTATAACCGACTTTTCTCCCTTAGCTACACTTCTCCATTTCGTCACGTACTGTTTCAAATGGTCGTCCATCTGACTTCCCCCAACTGTTTCATCTGTTCATGTCATGTTTCATATACTGGAAAGCGATTTCGATAAAAATGCGGGATCGCATTTAAGAAAGCCTGAACAGTTTAGACCAACGTTCATTCGAATACGTTGTTAGTCGCTGCTTATCGGATGGTGTACCCATCTAGAGGAAATGGCGAACAAGGCCTTCCAAAATCTTTAGAGTGTAATTGAGCTTCCGTACCATCAGTTGGCGATACTGACAGCAGCATAGCGAACTTTTTCTACAATTTCGCCAGTCGTAATCGCTTTTGGAAATCCTGTGCGCTTGAACGCGCCTTTTTATACACGACTACCTTTTAATTTAGCAGTCCTTTTCCTAAAGTTTCTTAAGGAAGTGAGACAATAGTGTAATGCTAGATGTAACATCTGTTGATTCGTTTCTTTTGAAACTCTTAAAATTTAACACGAAATTCAGTTTGATTTATTCTTCGCGAAAACGGTAAACGCAAGATGGCTTGTACGATCACCTCAGACAACCAATTAAAAATAAGCTCACCAGATAAATGTTAGTATCCCCTTAAAAGAGCACACTGGATGCTTTGGAATGCGGTAGATGGTTTAAGTCTGGTACACTCCATTCCTGAAGTAGCTGATGGCAGTGAACGTGCCTGGCGGTTGAATGGAATCAGCGCACTAGCGTCGGTCGACGTGTGGACATAACATGTTTAGAAGAGCCCAAGGCTGCGCGCTGAATGAAGCAGCCCAATTGGTTAATGTGTCGAAGCGAACTGTCCAACATCTGTACAAGGAATGCTCTACCACTCAAAGCCAGACACCGGAGGCGAGTGTCACACCTAGTCAACGAGAATGGTTTCGAAGCTGGAAAGAGCTGCTCCTATCCGTGAACGGATGCCCACTTCAACCTTTACGGGCGAACATTGTGAAGAAAATTGCATGCAGTGGACTTCTGGAATTGGGTATTTTGCAAAATGCCACTGACCATAGCTGCACATCTTCAGTTGGTCGCATAACACAGAAACTAGACTGACCAGAGTTTTGTAGTGTGGTCCGACAAGTCACCAGTTTGCTTCTCTTCAAATAATGCAAGACGTCAACTGCAACGACCACACAACAAGACGTTTCACTCGCAGAGTGTGTAGTTCGAGCCAGGAGTGACTCTGTGAAGTTTCGGGCCACTCATTCAGGAGGTTATCCATGAACGCAGATCTGGATGTTCATTTCGACATTCTCGTCGCCAAAATGATGCTTTTCTTGTATATCTTAGTAGTGTGTATGCTGTGGACAGTCCCATCTTCCACGATGACAAAAACCAGGTTCACAGGGTTGCTCGCACACTTTCCTAGTCTGTCGGATACTCAGGTACCCTATCGCACTTCGACTGGCCCGCTAGATCGCCTGAGCTTACGCTCACAGAAAATGCGTGGGACTACATGGAAGAGCGGATAGAACGTACTAATCAACAGCTTTGGAATCTGGTAGGTCTACTGGAACTATTCATCAAAGAGTGACTGTATAGATGTGACATTTAATTTTACTTTAGTTTACATGTGGCAAGGGCCTTATCGACCATACGCCTGCTCTACGAGCCTCTTCCACTTCTGCCTGTCCAATGCGCTGTTTGTCCAGTTGCTGTTGCTGTTCATCCTAGTTGTGTTCAACCGAATACTATCCCGCCATCTGATTCTGGGTCTCGCTCTTCCTCTCGTTCCATCTATGAGACATACCTGAAGAAAATTCTGGAGCTTTCCTCGATTAAATTAAGCTATTATCAAGGCCAGAGACTGTGTACACGGTACAGTGTTCGTAGGAAGATCCTAACCGACAGGATATGGAGACGAGTGTCACACTTTATCAGTAACAATCGTTTTCGAACCAGGAAGGAAGTGCTACTATTGGTGAACGCACATCCATCTGAACCAGTTACCGAGTGCGCAGTGAGAAGGAAACTGTCTACAGGGAGGAAGATTGGGGAGCACTTATTTGCCGTCTGATGGGCTCACTTCTCTAAAACTTCAAAGATTGTAATACGGAGTGATCAGCTGCCGCTTGTAACGCTGGAAATGCATATCCTCCTATTTCCATCTATTGTACTATAAATTTGTTTTCCTTATTTTTGTTACCTGAATATATGACATTTCTGTGTCTTTACATATTGTAATTGTTTTACTATATATATATATATATATATTTATTTATTTATTTATTTATGCATTTATGTCGATGTATAATTGGTTTGTTTCGTAAATATTATTTGTATTTTTACGCTGGGTCTTGCCTAGGGAAAACTGCTATCGAACGATTACATCGATAGGTCGTGTGAAGAATCAAAGTGTGTAGGTTCTTTGGTAGTGTTAACTCTGTCGCGTGGAGCGCGGGCAGAGGGAGAGTCTGGCTGGAGTAGCAAGTGGAGCAGGTGTGTTGTGTGACGCTCCCGCGAGCTGCAGCGCTTTCGGGGTTTGGCAGCATGTAATTGCGCTCGACTTGCGATGATAGTTTCTGATATGGTGTCGCGGACGGGAAGCATTATCTGGCGCACATCAAGAGCCCGTTTCGTCTGGTGACCGTGTCGAGAAGAAGGCGCGCCAACATCCAGCTTCTGCAACAGCGACGGCCGACAATGAGTGACTGTCGCCACATCCTCGATCGACGGCTTCAAACCTTCAATCAACCAACAAGGAAGACTGGAAGCACGTAAAGTTTTAGAACTGTATGGCAGACCTCAGCTTTTCAAACTTTTAAAAGTTGCATCACAAAATTACAGCAACTTAGCATGAACGTTTGTTGCTCATTGTCCCAATTGCATTACCAAGCAGGGTCCCTTCCTTTTCCGGAATGAACCTGAGTGTCGTTGAAATTCAAACGCCAGCATCTTTCGATTTCAATGCTTTAATTTCAAAGTTCAGTTAAGGTATCCATAGCTGGCTACAATAGTTAGATTACACTAGCACAAATTAAGAGTTACCGTATTTTAGCTTACCTGTGACTGCAGCTCAGCTTGGTACGTACTAAATTTTACTATTGTTAATTGTTCAGAATCATTTAATTCAAGTTCAAAGTTAAAACTCTTCTTTCTAAATTGCGTAGATTCAAGTAGCTTTTGAAATGATTGTTGAGGTAGTCCAAGACTAACCGTATTTTACTGAATTTCGATGTTCTTCAGAAAGAAAGCTCACTATTATCTTCAGTCACTAAATAAACCGTCGATTTTCCGGTTTTATTAATTCTTTCGCTAAATTAAGTCAGAGTGTAGCGAAATTTATTACTTCTGACAAACTTTCAGTTTTCACACTACATGTGTCAACCTTCAGTTGCCACGCTTCTAGTGATAATTATATGTGTAATAATCTTTCTTTTTCAGTTACTATAGTAATTGTCCTTAGGACTGGCGACCGTAATTTCCCCCAAATCTCAAATATCTAATTACCGCTAGTTGATTGTTAATGTAACGGCCGCACATTTTCTTTCTTTATTAACTTAACCCCTATTTCAAAATTAATTTCCACCAGTTTCATTAGCATTTTTCCTTTCATTTAGATGTAACCCTTTCCTCCCTCTTTACCAACAAATTAACCTTGGTGACGATTGCTTTTCCCAAATTTCCATTAGGTACACGTGGTTTAATTTTTCACTGTCATTAAGGTCGATAAGTGAGGGGGATGTTACACGCTACCTATTGGTTTTATGCATATTGCAGCACCTTCAAAACTCACAAACAAATTTTTCATATCCCTTTGCTCGCTATGCGTCCATTATTAGTCATACAGGAAAAAGGAAAGAGACCTTTTCGTAGGAATTTTAATGTAGTTAGTTTTTCTTCAATAAATCGTAACCTCCACGAGAAAAATGTTCAAATGTGTGTGAAATCTTATGGGACTTGACTGCTAAGGTCATCAGTCCCTAAGCTTACACACTACTTAACCTAAATTATCCTAAGGACAAACACACAGACCCATGCCCGAGGAAGGACTCGAACCTCCGCCGGGACCAGCCGCACAGTCCATGACTGCAGCGCCTGAGACCGCTCGGCTAATCCCGCGCGGCACCTCCACCAGAAACGTATCTCAGAACAAAATTTAACTGCATTAAATCTCGTACAAAAAGGGCCTCTAATTTTTTCTATAGGACTAATAGACTGCATATATCGAACGAGAGAATACGAAAATCTCGTACGTGGTTTTTGAAAGTGTTGCGGGTTGCATAGCTCAGCCCGTATAAAGGTAAAGCTCTGCGAAAGATCGTACTATTTTAACCACAATGAAGTTGTTTCCATTGTAAGTCGATAATTTTCATAATATCTGTCGTGAGCATTCCAGAGGTGCACTGTTACGCTACAAGGAGCTTTCGGCCACTAAAGCGACCCTGCTCTTTCCGCTTACGAGCGGAGCAGCGCAGCGCGGCGTGGCTCAGGGAGAAGTCTGGCGATGACCTCAGTGTGAGTGTGCCGTGGGTCGGGTCGTTATTCTCAGCCCGGCTGGCTGGCTGGCTGGCGGGCGCAAGGCTCGCTGGGAACCGCTGCGTCGGCGGCTCGAGTAGGATTCGAGTCGCTGCCTTAATGACGCGCCGCCGCCCACTCACGGGGGACATCGGCGTCTGCTCACCGCCACCCTGTACCAATTCGGCACCTTTTTTTGCACCTCAGAAGGCGGCGACTTCGTTATTCCGTGCTCCTTTGAGTGTGGCGCGCCAATTGTGCGCCTCCTGCAACAGTGCCCTGTATTGCGAAAGCGAAGGCGCAACTCTTGCGAAAATGAAAGGGAAATTACTTTTCCTCCTTCGAGGTTGCACAGCCGAGTTTGGCAAATTCCGCGTGACGTCAGAGAGGTTTTTGGGAGCATCGGTGGCACTCCGTGACGCACATAAATGAGAATGCTGAAGATGGTAGTCTCTATTTACGACCACCGTATGCACTGTATTCATTCATACATATTACCAACTGTGTAGCAATCACTACCTGCTCGTTCCCGTTTGAACTGGAGGCAGACAGACAGGATGTCAACTATTGCGTACAGACTTAAAGCGGGTAAAGTAAAATTCGTGATGTACATATTTTCATTTTGGTGCGAGCAGCTGCTGGCTGAAGAAGGAATGGGCAGCACTTTCAGTCTGCATCTACATTAACATCTGCATCGATACTCCGCAATGCACCGTACGGTGCATGTAGGAGGAAAGCCAGTGCCACTATTAATTTCCTTTCCTGTTCCACTCGCAAATGGAGCGAGGTAAAAACGATTGTACCCGCATCTTCGGATGAGCCCTAATTTCTCGTATCTTATCTTCATGGTCCTTACGCGCAATATATGTTAGAGGCAGTAGAATCGTTCTGCCGTCCAAATGCATAATATCTAAATGTTCTCAATTGAGTTCCTCGAGAAGAACTTCGCCTTCTTGCAGGTATTCTCATTTGAGTTCCTGAAGCATGTCCGTAACCTTGCGTATTGTTCAAACTTATCAGTGACATATTTACCAGACCACTTCTGAATTGCTTCGATGTCTTCCTTTGAGGCAGTCTGGTGCAGATCCCAAACACTCGAGCAGTACTCAAGGAAAGGTCGCACTAACGTCATATATGCGGTCTCCTTTCAGATGAACCACACTCTCCTAAAATTCTCCCAGTAAACCAGAGTCGGCCATTCGCCTTCCCTACTACAATCCTCGCATGCTCGTTCCACTTATAGAATTTCGTAACTTTACGCACAGATATTTAAACGACGTGACTGTGTCACGTGGGGCACTACTAATGCAGTATCCAAACATTACAGGTTTGTTTTTCCCACTTACTCTCATTAACTTACTTTTTCTCACTTTTAGAGCTAGCTGCCATTCACCACACCAACTACAAATTTTGTATAAGCATCCTGTATCCTCTTAAAGTCACTGAACTTCGACATCTTACCGTGCACCACAGCATCACCAGCAAACGACAGCAAATTGCTGCTGCCCACCCTGTCCGCCAAATCATTTCCCTTGTCGCTGGTGAACACTCACCGTCCAGGACAACATATTGGGTTCTGGAACTTAAAAAGTCTTCGAGACTTTCACATATCTGTCAATCTATTCAATACACTCGCAACTCCTTCAACAGTTTGCAATGGGGCAAAGTGTCAAATGCCTTCCGGAAATCTAGAAATATAGAATCTGCTTCTTACCCTTCTTCCATAGTTCGCATTATTTCCTGTGAGAAAAGATCAAGGTGAGTTCCGCACGAGCGATGCTTTCTAAGTAGATGCTTATTTGTGGACATAAAGAGGCTCGGTCCCAAGAAAATTTATTGTATTCGAACTGACAGTATGTTCAAGGATTCTGCAGCGGACCGATGTTAGGAATGTTGGCCTGTAATTTTGCGGATCCGTTATTTTGCCCTTCTTGTATACAGGAGTCACCTGTGCTTTTTTTTCATTTACTTGGGACTTTGCACTGCGCTATATATTGGCTATAAACGGAAGCTAGGTAAGGGGCTATTGCTTTAGAGCGCTGTTTGATAACCCGAAATTCGGTTCCATCCGGACATGATGACTGATTTGTTTTCAACTATTTCAGCTGTTTCTCTACACCAGGGATGCTATATCGTCCATACGATAGTTCGATGATCAAACAGCGGTATGTTTGTACGATTCTCCTACGTGAAAGATTTCTTAAACGTGAAATTTAAAACTTCCACTTTTGTTTTGCTGTCTTGAACTTTCACACCAGACTGATCAACAAGTGACGGGATGGAAGCCTTAGACCCAATTAACGATTTACATAGGACCAGAATTTTCTCGGGCTCTCTGCCAGATCTGTTAAGATATGACAGTGGCAGTTGCATGCCTCGCGCATGAATCTTTTCACAACGCACGAATCTCTACTAACCTTTGGTTATCGTTATTTGCGTGTTCTCTTTTGAACCGAGAGATCAACAGCCTCTGCTTCCTCAGAATTTTCCAACTCTCGTCATGAAATTATAGTTGGTCTTTTGTGTCCTTAATCCACAGAATTCTTCATGCAACGATTTACAATCTGCTTAAACTTTGCACATTATTCCTCTACGCCCATCTTACTGCATGTCAGTTCACGGTCTAAGTGAGATACTAAGGCATTCAAAGGTAGTTCGCAAGACTGTTTGTGCCCCCTGCAATAAATCGATAGACATCCCAGTCTATAGTTTGTAGGTTAACGTCGCCTCCAACTAGTATTACATCATCTGGGTATTTACACGCTGCTGACCGTCGACTTCCCTTGAATGACTCTAGAGCAGTCACAGCGGAACCGGGTGGCGGTAAAAACATCCAACAGTTAACTGGGTTTCATCTGGACTTATACGCTACCAAATAACTTCACTATCACATTCAACATCGACCTCAATAGGGACAATATTTATGTCAGCTGCAACGAACACCCCCTTTCCTTTGGCATCTAACATGCCTTCCTGATATACGTTTCAAGACTCGCTGAATATCTCAGAGATTTCCACTTGTGGTTTCAGCTCTTGGTCCCGAGAATAATTTGAGCTCGTGAACTTTCTTGGAGGCAGATTCGCGAGCTTTGTTACGAAGTCTTCGACAATTTAGTGATAAAATTTTGACAGTCGAAGTAACTTTACTCTGAACGCCGTTTGACTTCCCTTGTTGTTGAGCGACTGTTCATCAGAGTACCTCAAACTACCACCTAGCCTAAAAAAACCAATGTGCGCTCCAGGCGTCCTCTGCTTCCTTTGTGTAGTGCACCACTGACCTATCAACGCGAGTCATACAGATCTCCAGCCGATAACCCAGGTCTTGAAATCTGCAGCCAAGACTGTCACAGAGTCGACGAATCCTTTGTCTCCGAACCAACTCTGATCAACTCTGGACTGAAAACGCTAGTCGAGTTAAGGTCATAGGTTATGTGCGCTTACTGACTGTATGTGTTCTCCGCCCGTCGAACAAGCAGGGACAACATTTCGAATGCAAAATATGTTGTTGGACACATGGAAATGTATACGGGGTGGTCCATTGATAGCGACCGGGCCAAATTTCTCACGAAATAAGCATCAAACGAAAAAACTACAAACAACGAAACTCGTCTAGCTTGAAGGGGGAAACCAGATGGCGCTACGGTTGGCCTGCTAGATGGCGCTGCCATAGGTCAGACGGATATCAACTGCGTTTCTTAAAATAGGAACCCCCATTTTTTATTACATATTCGTGTAGTACGTGAAGAAATATGAATGTTTTAGTTGGACCAATTTTTCCCTTTGAGATAGATGGCGCTGTAATAGTCACAAACGTATACGTACGTGGTATCACGTAACATTCCGCCAGTGCGGACGATGTTTGCTTCGTGATACATTACCCGTGTTAAAATGGACCGTTTACCAATTGCGAAAAGGTTGATATCGTGTTGATGTATGGCTATAGTGATCAAAATGACCAACGGGCGTATGCTATGTATGCTGCTCGGTATCCTTGACGACATCATCCAAGTGTCCGGACCGTTCGCCGGATAGTTACGTTATTTAAGGAAACAGGAAGTGTTCAGCCACATGTGAAACTTCAACCACGACCTGCAACAAATGATGACGCCCAAGTAGGTGTTTTAGCTGCTATCGCGGCTAATCCGCACATCAGTAACAGACAAATTGCGCGAGAATCGGGAATCTCAAAAACGTCGGTGTCGAGAATGCTACATAAACATCCATTGCACCAGTACCATATATCTATGTAACAGGAATTGCACGGCGACGACTTTGAACGTCGTCTACAGTTCTGCCACTGGGCACAAGAGAAATTACGGGACGATGACAGCTTTTTTGCACGCGTTCTATTCAGCGACGAAGCGTCATCCACCAACAGCGGTAACGTAAATCGGCATAATATGCACTATTGGGCAACGGAAAATCCACGATGGTTGCGACAAGTGGAACATCAGCGACCTTGGCGGGTTAATGTATGGTGCAGCATTATGGGTGGAAGGATAATTGTCCCCCATTTTATCGATGGCAATCTAAATGGTGCAATGTATGCTGATATCCTACGTAATGTTCTACCGATGTTACTACTAGATGTTTCACTGCATGACAGAATGGCGATGTACTTCCAATATGATGGATGTCCGGCACATAGCTCGCCTGCGGTTGAAGCGGTATTGAATAGCATATTTCATGACAGGTGGATTGGTCGTCGAAGCACCGTACAATGGCCCGCACGTTCACCGGATCTGACGTTCCCGGATTTCTTTCTGTGGGGAAAGTTGAAGGATATTTGCTATCGTGATCCACTGACAACGCCTGACAATATGCGTCAGCGCATTGTCAATGCATGAACGAACATTACGGAAGGCGAACTACTCGCTGTTGAGAGGAATGTCGTTACACGTATTGCCAAATGCATTGAGGTTGACGGGCATCATTTTCAGCATTTATTGCATTAATACGCTATTTACAGGTAATCACCCTGTAACAGCACGCGTTCTCAGAAATGATAAGTTCACAAAGGTACATGTATCACATTGGAAGAACCGAAATAAAGTGTTCAAACGTACTTATGCTCTGTATTTTAAGTTAAAAAACCTACCTGTTACGAACTGATCATCTAAAATTGTGAGCCATATGTTTGTGACTATTACAGCGCCATCTGTCACAAAGCGAAAAAAGTGGTCGGCGAATGACTCTGTCGCGTCGTACTGCGTCTACAGCAGTAATTACAGCAGGACTTGGCACAACAGTGACACAGTGAACTGTTACAGACCGGTTTCTTGATGGATAGCTCCGAGCTAGACCCAGAGGACCGCCATTTACGACTTCAGAACTGACTGGAGCGCAGGGTGGAGATCTGTTGTGTTTGCTGATGAAAGCTAGTTCTGCCTCGGTGCCAGTGATGGCCGCGTGTTTGTTAGAAGAAGGCCGGTGAGGGCCTGGTACCAACCTGTCTGCGTGCCAGACACGCTGGACCTACACCTGGAGTTATAGTCTGGGACGCGATTTCGTATGACAGCAGGAGCACTCTCTTGGTTATCCGACACACCATGACTGCACAATTGTACGTCAATCTTGTGATTCGACCTGTTGTGCTGCCATTCATGAAAAGCATTCCAGAGGGCTCTTTCCAATAGGATAATGCTCTTCCTCATACCGTTGTCATAACCCAACATGTTCTACAGAGTGTCGACATATTGTATTGGATGCTGTGTCACAAGATCTGTCTCCAATCAAGCCCATATGGCACGTCATCGGACGACAACTCCAGCGTCATCCGCAGCCAATATTAATTGGCCAAGTGCAAGAGACATGGAACTCCATCCCAACAACTGATATCCGGCACCTGTACGGCACAACACGTGGACGTTTGTAACCTTTCATCAAAAATTCTGACGGTTACACCAGTTATTAAAGTGCCAGCATTTCAGGTTTTGAATTGTTTATCTCGCGCTTACATTAACGTGTGACCTTGCAATGTTACGAGTATTTACTCAAATACGTTATCCAGTATGTATGAAACAGGCGAAATACCCTCAGACTTCAAGAAGAATATAATAATTCCAATCCCAAAGAAAGCAGGTGTTGACAGATGTGAAAATTACCGAACAATCAGTTTAATAAGCCACAGCTGCAAAATACTAACACGAATTCTTTACAGACGAATTGAAAAACTAGTAGAACCCGACCTCGGGGAAGATCAGTTTGGATTCCGTAGAAATACTGGAACACGTGAGGCAATACTGACCTTACGACTTATCTTAGAAGAAAGATTAAGGAAAAGCAAACCTACGTTTCTAGCATTTGTAGACTTAGAGAAAGCTTTTAACAATGTTGACTGGAATACTCTCTTTCAAATTCTAAAGGTGGCAGGGGTAACATACAGGGAGCGAAAGGCTATTTACAATTTGTACAGAAACCAGATGGCAGTTATAAGAGTCGAGTGACATGAAAGGGAAGCAGTGGTTGGGAAGGGAGTAAGACAGGGTTGTAGGCTCTCCCCGATGTTATTCAATCTGTATATTGAGCAAGCAGTAAAGGAAACAAAGGAAAAATTCGGAGTAGGTATTAAAATCCATGGAGAAGAAATAAAAACTTTGAGGTTCGCCGATGACATTGTAATTCTGTCAGAGACAGCAAAGGTCCTGGAAGAGCAGTTGAACGGAATGAATGGTGTCTTGAAGGGAGGATATAAGATGAACATCAACAAAAGCAAAACGAGGATAATGGAATGTAGTCGAATTAAGTCGGGTGATGTTGAGGGTATAAGATTAGGAAATGAGACACTTAAAGTAGTAAAGGAGTTTTGCTATTTGGGGAGCAAAATAACTGATGATGGTCGAAGTAGAGAGGATATAAAATGTAGACTGGCAATGGGAAGGAAAGCGTTTCTGAAGAAGAGAAATTTGTTAACATCGAGTATTGAGTTAAGTGTCAGGAAGTCATTTCTGAAAGTATTTGTATGGAGTGTAGGCATATATGGAAGTGAAACATGGACGGTAAATAGTTTGGACAAGAAGAGAATAGAAGCTTTCGAAATGTGGTGCTACAGAAGAATGCTGAAGATTAGATGGGTAGATCACATAACTAATGAGGAAGTATTGAATAGGATTGGGGAGAAGAGAAGTTTGTGGCACAACTTGACCAGAAGAAGGGACCGGTTGGTAGGACATGTTCTGAGGCATCAAGGGATCACCAATTTAGTATTGGAGGGCAGCGTGGAGGGTAAAAATCGTAGGGGGAGACCAAGAGATGAATACACTAAGCAGATTCAGAAGGATGTAGGTTGCAGTAGGTAGTGGGAGATGAAGAAGCTTGCACACGATAGAGTAGCATGGAGAGCTGCATCAAACCAGTCTCAGGACTGAAGACCACAACAGCAACAACCTTATCCAGACAAATACACTCCTGGAAATTGAAATAAGAACACTGTGAATTCATTGTCCCAGGAAGGGGAAACTTTATTGACACATTCCTGGGGTCAGATACATCACATGATCACACTGACAGAACCACAGGCACATAGACACAGGCAACAGAGCATGCACAATGTCGGCACTAGTACAGTGTATATCCACCTTTCGCAGCAATGCAGGCTGCTATTCTCCCATGGAGACGATCGTAGAGATGCTGGATGTAGTCCTGTGGAACGGCTTGCCATGCCATTTCCACCTGGCGCCTCAGTTGGACCAGCGTTCGTGCTGGACGTGCAGACCGCGTGAGACGACGCTTCATCCAGTCCCAAACATGCTCAATGGGGGACAGATCCGGAGATCTTGCTGGCCAGGGTAGTTGACTTACACCTTCTAGAGCACGTTGGGTGGCACGGGATACATGCGGACGTGCATTGTCCTGTTGGAACAGCAAGTTCCCTTGCCGGTCTAGGAATGGTAGAACGATGGGTTCGATGACGGTTTGGATGTACCGTGCACTATTCAGCGTCCCCTCGACGATCACCAGTGGTGTACGGCCAGTGTAGGAGATCGCTCCCCACACCATGATGCCGGGTGTTGGCCCTGTGTGCCTCGGTCGTATGCAGTCCTGATTGTGGCGCTCACCTGCACGGCGCCAAACAGGCATACGACCATCATTGGCAACAAGCAGAAGCGACTCTCATCGCTGAAGACGACACGTCTCCATTCGTCCCTCCATTCACGCCTGTCGCGACACCACTGGAGGCGGGCTGCACGATGTTGGGGCGTGAGCGGAAGACGGCCTAACGGTGTGCGGGACCGTAGCCCAGCTTCATGGAGACGGTTGCGAATGGTCCTCGCCGATACCCCAGGAGCAACAGTGTCCCTAATTTGCTGGGAAGTGGCGGTGCGGTCCCCTACGGCACTGCGTAGGATCCTACGGTCTTGGCGTGCATCCGTGCGTCGCTGCGGTCCGGTCCCAGGTCGACGGACACGTGCACCTTCCTCCGACCACTGGCGACAACATCGATGTACTGTGGAGACCTCACGCCCCACGTGTTGAGCAATTCGGCGGTACGTCCACCCGGCCTCCCGCATGCCCACTATACGCCCTCGCTCAAAGTCCGTCAACTGCACATACGGTTCACGTCCACGCTGTCGCGGCATGCTACCAGTGTTAAAGACTGCGATGGAACTCCGTATGCCACGGCAAACTGGCTGACACTGACGGCGGCGGTGCACAAATGCTGCGCAGCTAGCGCCATTCGACGGCCAACACCGCGGTTCCTGGTGTGTCCGCTGTGCCGTGCGTGTGATCATTGCTTGTACAGCCCTCTCGCAGTGTCCGGAGCAAGTATGGTGGGTCTGACACACCGGTGTCAATGTGTTCTTTTTTCCATTTCCTGGAGTGTATATTCCAAAAATTTGATTACTCTGCTTTGATTAGTTTTTGGTGTTGCGTTTTCTTTCCGCCGGTGTATGAAAATGACGTCTGGGACGAACGCAACCCTCAAAAGACACACATGGAAAAGTATCTCAGTAGCTTTGACCGGTCATTGTGCCGTGTTCAGAGATATGAAGGTCAGTACGACCATGCTACATTATGCCATTTCGCTCCCACACCTTAATACCCGGGGCACCAAAACGATAATGTTTGGCAGTGTTGCTGGGTCATTACGTGTTCCCACCTCTCGTCATTATGGAACGTGATAGCTGTGGTGGTCTAGGAGCTGTGGTGTGAGGAGGCATAATACTGCATGGGCGTCCTGACGTCCAAATTTCTGAACACAGCACACTCGTCAGGGAACGTTATTGTGACAGTGTGCTCCTACCCCATGTGCGTCTTTTTAGGGATTCATCCAGTCCTGACCCCATTTTAATGGCTGACAATGTGCGACCGCATCGAGCTGTGCAGGTGGACCAGCTCTTGGGATGAGCCCGTTCCGTCGGCTAAAATTCCATCGACCGCGTGTGAGATGAGTTCGGGAGATGTATTGCAAAACGTCCACATGCACCAACGACCATCCAGAACTTTTCAAGCTCGCTGGTGAACGAATGGAGCGCCCTGCCACTAGGATCCCTCAACAACGTTGTGGCCAGCGTAGAAGCAAGTTACAGAGCATGCATTGCCGTTCGTGGTGATCACATCATGAATCGTGTCCCACCTTTTGTAATGACCATCACAAATCACGGTGACTTCAGTGCAGTTACTTTCTTTGGATAAAAGGGTCCTTTCTGTTCGTCTCATGGTGTATTTCTTTTACTTGCTTTCTGTATTATACTGCAGCAATTCTTTCTACGTATGGTCAAAGTTTCATCGAGGAAAGTCACCTGGCAGTGACGCATCAGGCGAAATTACTTTCGTCCTCACGTGTTGCCTGGCAGATTGCTGTTTGCAGTTGTGTTTGCAGGAATATGACAAGTGAGTTTCGTACAAAGGGTTGGAAAGCCGCTGTGGTCGAATCTCATCCTAAGAATAGTGCGTATGACCTTCCTACGGAAATTGCAGGAAGATAACCTTTACTTGGATGGGGTTGCAGGAAGAATATCCCGTTATTGCGAAGTGTGTAAAGTACTGCTTCTCTTTCCCTCTCTCTGGTAACCTGATTAGTCTATAAATGGGTATTCTGTATACTCACGCTTTACGAGTACCCTGCTTAATGAGTTCGTATTCATACTCCTCGACAGCAGAACGTGTATATGAATGTCCCACTTCATGCGCTCAGAGTAGGCTGCACAGTGTATTTATTGTCCTCTTAAATCGTTTGATTTGATCTGATTTCTACTGATCCGAGAAATCCTGTTGTGTGTTGTTAAACATGGGTATGGGACAAATCACAATTACAGTTTATGTAAATGTTAGAATTAATGCATAATATGAAATTTGGTATTAGGCAAAGCAATTCATATGGTAAACAGTGGAAAATCCAGGAAGGGACGTAATAGCATGAAAAGGATGGTTGCTACTCACCATATAGCGGAGCTGCTGAGTCACAGGTAGGCACAACAAAAAGACTGTCAGAAAGTGAGCTCTCAGCCAACGCCTGTAACAGTCGCAGGATTCGCGGTGGACAACTTGAGCACGTAGCGTTGTATTAGTTCCAGCGTTCTTCCTATCGGGAGGTGCATGTGAAAAGATGTTTTGGCTCAACGTAATACCTTCGCGATGGCGTACGCACAATAACCGTCAAATTCGAGCCAGGCGCGCATGTCAGGCTAATGGAGTCCAGTACACATTTCCAGCAAATCTCTTAACTTTCAGATTAGTGGTTGTAAATGATTAAAACCATAATGTGACTGCGAGTTAAAGATTAATCTGTATCATAGCGAACGATCTAAGAGTTTCAAATGTCTCAGAGGTCACGCAGTTTCCAAGAAATAAACGTTCAACACTAACTGAAGTAACTATTTTCAGTTGAACTGAGTTGCTTCGCCGTAAATTAATTTCACCTCCGCAGTCACAATGAAAGGCTTTCACCTCAGAAAAACGCCAACTACAAATCAGAAGTCGAGAATATCTGCCATAGGGTAAGTTCAACAATATTCTCCCAAAACTGTCTTACAAGCAATGTGCTTTTATGTTTCCTGACTGACGATAAGTCTTCAGTCCAGTCAATTAAATACAACAATAGCCTTGGACTAGCCCATGAAAGAATGTGTGTTTCCAGATTGCAGTGGAACGAGCTGCTGAATGCACAATATAATATTTCGCATGGTTTTCATTAAACAGCCACGGCCTGCTGAGCTCCTTTGATGGCCAGGATTTGAGCTCTGCCGCCGGTACTTGCACATCTTGATACCTCTCCCAGCAAAATGGTTCAAATGGATCTGAGCACTATGTGACTTACCTTCTGAGGTCAACAGTCGCCTAGAACTTAGAACTAATTAAACCTAACTAACCTAAGTACATCACACACATCCATGCACGAGGCAGGATTCGAACCTGCGACTGTAGCGGTCGCTCGGCTCCAGACTGAAGCGCCTAGAACTGCACGGCTACTCCGGCCGGCCCCTCTCGCAGCATATTAGAATGTGCGAGACTCTTCGTAATTCATAAGGTCTGTAATACTTCCATGCAAACATCAGCATAAATAGATTCTCCAGCTTGTAATCCGCTTAGTGGCGGAGCGGTAATGACTGACATCTCCGAAGCTTGCGGTACAATTGAGGAACAAATGAATGTTAACGGTTGCACTAGGCGAACTGTCAAAAAGTATTTAGGAGAAAAATTAAGAAACGATAGGAAACGGGACAAACAAGTGAAATTGGTATTAGGGAAGGCGAACGGAGGACTTAATATTTATTTGAAGCGTTCCGGGAATGTGCAGTGCATCGGCAAAGGAAAACGCATACAAGGCTGAAGTGCGATCAATTCTAGAGTGCTTCTTCAGCGTTTGAAGTCGTTGTCAAGTATGCAGATATCAGACTTCGAACAAATTCAGACGCGCAAGTAGAATCGTAATAGGACGGCGTAGCCCATATGAACATATAAAAATTTTACACAGTTGCTCGGGAAACGTAAAATAGGAATCTTTCGAAGAGCAGCGACGCAGCTCCCACGGAACTGTGACAGTAAGTTTAAAGAACCTGCATTTGAGGAAGATTGTGGGACCGGTGTGGTTCAAAATGGTTCAAATGGCTCTGAGCACTATGGGACTTAACATATGAGGTCATCAGTTCCCTAGAACTTAGAACTACTTAAACCTAACTAACCTAAGGAAATCACACACATCCATGGCCTAGGCAGGATTCGAACCTGCGACCGTAACAGTCGCGCGGTTCCGGACTGAAGCGCCTAGAACCGCATGGGCACCGCGGCCGGCGTGGGACCGGTGTCCTGCCGCCATTGTGTACCTTGTGTAGGGATCGTGGGAACCAGACGAAAGAGTTCAGTACACCTACAGAGGCACGTGAATAACCATTTCCGTCTTGCACAGTATGCGAATGAAATTGGGGGAAAATCTATCGTATTGGTACAAAGTATCGTCCGACAAATACTGTGCAGCAGCTTGGGGAGTATACACGGTGTCACAGGAGGAATGGTCAGTATTCAGGGATACGGTAGGAACGCTAATTTGGAGAAAACAATTTCATATGGACGCACAACCTGTTCCGAATAGTTTCCGAGATAGAACACGTCTGCTAGTGTTTGTCTTATTCACCCAATCTCTTTGACGTTTTGTTGTCGCACGGGATGTCTCTCTAGCTGGTTGAACGCGCGTTGTTCCATGGCGTCTTGTGAGTGAAGTAGTGCGAGGGAGTGAGAGAATATCAAAGAGAAGCATCGGTTAATTGCGTTTGTACAAGCATTAGCTAAAACGCCTCACATCTACAGTGATGAAAAATATGCAGGCGTGATGTTTGTTTAGGGCTTCTGCGATGGCAGTGTTCCTGCTGTTGTGGAAGAATACCGTCGACGCTTTCCCACAAGTTGAATTCCTGATCGTGCATCGTTTACCAGAGTTTTAGCGCATTGCGTGAAACAGGTATTCTTCGGATTAGGGCTAGAATGGACCGTCAAAGAATTTCGGTAAGTAAGACGCTTACGTGCGCGCCAATAGCCCAAAAATAAATGTTCATTAAACGTCTTCTATCTCGGATGTCATTCAGAACAGAAGACATGTCCATTTGAAGCCGTTTGCTTCAAATGTTCGTTCCTGTCATATCCTTGAAAATATGTCATTCCTCCTGGGACACCCTATATAGGGTGAACTGGAACCCCAGAAACAAAATATTGTCTATTTTTGTAGCAGCCATCGGTGGTCTCCAGTGGATTGTTATAGAGTATTTACATTTCATTCTGTTTCTTGCCCCAGTTAACATTGTTCCTGCGAAAATATCTTCACCGTCATGAAAATGCATGTAATATATAATCATCAAATTTTACCACACCAAACACAGAGTTAATGCAGAGGCCCTGAGACCAGAGATGTGTCTGTGATCTGGTTTCCGTCGTTGAGGGAACACCTTAGCATAGCGTCCTTGTGTCACTCTTCCATCGCATCCAGTGACCCCATAAACGAGGTGCATGTCGGCCAACTCCTCACTGGTAATCTTATCCATATGGCTGTGAATCGTTGGCAACGAAAAATTGATGTTAACTGAAAACGAACACGAGACAGAATGGAGCAGTAATGAATGCATACTCGAGGGAGAAAAGTGAAGTAGACATTACTGTCGTGAACAACAAGTTTCGTCAGTAAATGAAACAAGATTGTTTCGAAGCAATACACACAGCGCATATCATAGACAATTGCACTGTTCTGCAGATATTTTGGTGCAATATAGAAATAAAGCTAAATGCTGGTAATAAATCAAACGAAATGCAATTGAAGATATTGGCGCAATAGCTAGATAACACAAGAAACACTGTGGCAGTGCAGAATGAAAAACAGCTTAAGAAAGTGAAGTGTAAATAATGCAGTGCAGGAAATACTGCAGAAAGCCAGGTGCAAATGTGAAATGAAGCCCGAATCCTGCCTCGGGCATGGATGTGTGTGATGTCCTTAGGTTAGTTAGGTTTAAGTAGTTCTAAGTTCTAGGGGACTTATGACCACAGCAGTTGAGTCCCATAGTGCTCAGAGCCATTTGAACCATTTTTGAAATGAAGCCTTTCGACACCAACTGCTTCTAGCAAGGACGCAAAGAGCTGAATATGTAAATAAACACCAATAATTACGGGAGATGTTTTATAAATAAAAGCGAAACGCGTCTGGTGTAATCCTTTTTAAGTACATTGCAGTCAGCGCAAGACGGATAACCATAGTAACAGTTTTTTGCTCGTGTATCATGTCATTTCTGGAAACCCAGAATCTACTCTGTAGGAATCAACATGGATTCCGGAAACAGCGATTGTGTGAGACCCAACTCGCTTTATTTGTTCAAGAAACCCAGAAAATATTAGATACAGGCTCCCAGGTAGATGCCATTTTCCTTGACTTCCGGAAGGCGTTCGATACAGTTCCACACTGTCGCCTGCTAAACAAAGTAAGAGCCTACGGAATATCAGACCAGCTGTGTGGCTGGATTGAAGAGTTTTTAGTAAACAGAACACAGTGTGTTGTTCTCAATGGAGAGACGTCTACAGACGTTAAAGTAACCTCTGGCGCGCCACAGAGGAGTGTTATGGGACCATTGTTTTTCACAATTTATATAAATGACCTAGTAGATAGTGTCGGAAGTTCCGTGCGGCTTTTCGCGGATGATGCTGTAGTATACAGAGAAGTTGCAGCATTAGAACATTGCAGCGAAATGCAGGAAGATCTGCAGCGGATAGGCACTTGGTGCAGGGAGTGGCAACTGACCCTTAACATAGACAAATGTAATGTATTGCGAATACATAGGAAGAAGGATCCTTTATTGTATGACTATATGATAGCGGAACAAACACTGGTAGCAGTTACTTCTGTAAAATATCTGGGAGTATGCGTACGGAACGATCTGAAGTGGAATGATCATATAAAATTAATTGTTGGTAAGGCGGGTGCCAGGTTGAGATTCATTGGGAGAATCCTTAGAAAATGTAGTCCATCAGCAAAGGAGGTGGCTTACAAAACACTCGTTCGACATATACTTGAGTATAGCTCATCAGTGTGGGATCCGTACCAGGTCGGGTTGACTGAGGAGATAGAGAAGATCCAGACAAGAGCGGCGCGTTTCGTCACAGGGTTATTTGGTAAGCGTGATAGCGTTACGGAGATGTTTAGAAAACTCAAGTGGCAGACTCTGCAAGAGAGGCGCTCTGCATCCTAGTGTAGCTTGCTGTCCAGGTTTCGAGAGGGTGCGTTCTGGATGAGGTATCGAATATATTGCTTCCCCGTACTTATATCTCCCGAGGAGATCACGAATGTAAAATTAGAGAGATTCGAGCGCGCACGGAGGCTTTCCGGCAGTCGTTCTTCCCGCCATTCATACCTGACTGGAACAGGAAAGGGAGGTAATGACAGTGGCACGTAAAGTGCCCTCCGCCACACACCGTTGGGTGCCTTGCGGAGTAAAAATGTAGATGTAGATAACTCAAGTTTATTTACTTTAGAGTTAAGAACAAATTGTAAAACTGTACTAATCGGTCTCCTCTTTCCCTACTCTTTATTTACGCCACCGACAGAGCTCATTAGATAAACAAACAAAAATTTATTGTAATATTTATTAAATAAGGAAACAGGAACTATAAGCAATTTGCAGGTTCCTGAATATGATGAGGAGTCGGTGAATGAAAAAAGTAAAAAATAAAAAATCCTACCTAACCAAAATAATACACTCCTGGAAATTGAAATAAGAACACCGTGAATTCATTGTCCCAGGATGGGGAAACTTTATTGACACATTCCTGGGGTCAGATACATCACATGATCACACTGACAGAATCACAGGCACATAGACACAGGCAACAGAGCATGCACAATGTCGGCACTAGTACAGTGTATATCCACCTTTCGCAGCAATGCAGGCTGCTATTCTCCCATGGAGACGATCGTAGAGATGCTGGATGTAGTCCTGTGGAACGGCTTGCCATGCCATTTCCACCTGGCGCCTCAGTTGGACCAGCGTTCGTGCTGGACGTGCAGACCGCGTGAGACGACGCTTCATCCAGTCCCAAACATGCTCAATGGGGGACAGATCCGGAGATCTTGCTGGCCAGGGTAGTTGACTTACACCTTCTAGAGCACGTTGGGTGGCACGGGATACATGCGGACGTGCATTGTCCTGTTGGAACTTCAAGTTCCCTTGCCGGTCTAGGAATGGTAGAACGATGGGTTCGATGACGGTTTGGATGTACCGTGCACTATTCAGTGTCCCCTCGACGATCATGAGTGGTGTACGGCCAGTGTAGGAGATCGCTCCCCACACCATGATGCCGGATGTTGGCCCTGTGTGCCTCGGTCGTATGCAGTCCTGATTGTGGCGCTCACCTGCACGGCGCCAAACACGCATACGACCATCATTGGCACCAAGGCAGAAGCGACTCTCATCGCTGAAGACGACACGTCTCCATTCGTCCCTCCATTCACGCCTGTCGCGACACCACTGGAGGCGGGCTGCACGATGTTGGGGCGTGAGCGGAAGACGGCCTAACGGTGTGCGGGACCGTAGCCCAGCTTCATGGAGACGGTTGCGAATGGTCCTCGCCGATACCCCAGGAGCAACAGTGTCCCTAATTTGCTGGGAAGTGGCGGTGCGGTCCCCTACGGCACTGCGTAGGATCCTACGGTCTTGGCGTGCATCCGTGCGTCGCTGCGGTCCGGTCCCAGGTCGACGGGCACGTGCACCTTCCGCCGACCACTGGCGACAACATCGATGTACTGTGGAGACCTCACGCCCCACGTGTTGAGCAATTCGGCGGTACGTCCACCCCGCCTCCCGCATGCCCACTATACGCCCTCGCTCAAAGTCCAACTGCACATACGGTTCACGTCCACGCTGTCGCGGCATGCTACCAGTGTTAAAGACTGCGATGGAGCTCCGTATGCCACGGCAAACTGGCTGACACTGACGGCGGCGGTGCACAAATGCTGCGCAGCTAGCGCCATTCGACGGCCAACACCGCGGTTCCTGGTGTGTCCGCTGTGCCGTGCGTGTGATCATTGCTTGTACAGCCCTCTCGCAGTGTCCGGAGCAAGTATGGTGGGTCTGACACACCGGTGTCAATGTGTTCTTTTTTCCATTTCCAGGCGTGTAGGTGTGGAATATTAAGAAAAAGTCCATTGTGCTTGTCTCTCTGATGAACTGTATGTAGCATCCGTAACACTTTTGTCACAGACCACCTTATTATAAAATTCCATGCTTGAAGCTGGGACGCACTTCTTGGCAAGGCTTCATGACATCCGTATATTTCATTGGGAGAGGCACTATGCAAAGTTTTCCCTCGGATAAAGTCAGTGTAGCTGCGGTTTCCTGAATGAGGAAACCATGATAGATAACTTGTGATGATCATGCACTGTAGCGAATTAAAGGCTTGTTTGCAGTGGAGTAATCAAATAACCTGTATTCTCAAACACTAACCTCTCGGAGGAACAGGAACTCTAAAAATATGTGTTGTGGAACATCAACCATAATGATGTATATTTTTGGGACGCCGCAATCTGCCTACTGTTTGTGCAATGACAAAGCAAGCGCTCGACATATCTAATGCTTGCCCCAAACTCCCGATGTCGACAAGTTCATTCACTACGTCATTCTGAATCGGTCCCAAGGACACAGAGCAATTTTCAAGCTATGTAATAGTAGTAAAACCTCATTTTTGGTCAAAAGTGGACATATCTGGTTACTGCACCACTGTCTTTTTGAGTCCCATATACATACACTCCTGGAAATGGAAAAAAGAACACATTGACACCGGTGTGTCAGACCCACCATACTTGCTCCGGACACTGCGAGAGGGCTGTACAAGCAATGATCACACGCACGGCACAGCGGACACACCAGGAACCGCGGTGTTGGCCGTCGAATGGCGCTAGCTGCGCAGCATTTGTGCACCGCCGCCGTCAGTGTCAGCCAGTTTGCCGCGGCATACGGAGCTCCATCGCAGTCTTTAACACTGGTAGCATGCCGCGACAGCGTGGACGTGAACCGTATGTGCAGTTGGACTTTGAGCGAGGGCGTATAGTGGGCATGCGGGAGGCCGGGTGGACGTACCGCCGAATTGCTCAACACGTGGGGCGTGAGGTCTCCACAGTACATCGATGTTGTCGCCAGTGGTCGGCGGAAGGTGCACGTGCCCGTCGACCTGGGACCGGACCGCAGCGACGCACGGATGCACGCCAAGACCGTAGGATCCTACGCAGTGCCGTAGGGGACCGCACCGCCACTTCCCAGCAAATTAGAGACACTGTTGCTCCTGGGGTATCGGCGAGGACCATTCGCAACCGTCTCCATGAAGCTGGGCTACGGTCCCGCACACCGTTAGGCCGTCTTCCGCTCACGCCCCAACATCGTGCAGCCCGCCTCCAGTGGTGTCGCGACAGGCGTGAATGGAGGGACGAATGGAGACGTGTCGTCTTCAGCTATGAGAGTCGCTTCTGCCTTGGTGCCAATGATGGTCGTATGCGTGTTTGGCGCCGTGCAGGTGAGCGCCACAATCAGGACTGCATACGACCGAGGCACACAGGGCCAACACCCGGCATCATGGTGTGGGGAGCGATCTCCTACACTGGCCGTACACCACTGGTGATCGTCGAGGGGACACTGAATAGTGCACGGTACATCCAAACCGTCATCGAACCCATCGTTCTACCATTCCTAGACCGGCAAGGGAACTTGCTGTTCCAACAGGACAATGCACGTCCGCATGTATCCCGTGCCACCCAACGTGCTCTAGAAGGTGTAAGTCAACTACCCTGGCCAGCAAGATCTCCGGATCTGTCCCCCATTGAGCATGTTTGGGACTGGATGAAGCGTCGTCTCACGCGGTCTGCACGTCCAGCACGAACGCTGGTCCAACTGAGGCGCCAGGTGGAAATGGCATGGCAAGCCGTTCCACAGGACTACATCCAGCATCTCTACGATCGTCTCCATGGGAGAATAGCAGCCTGCATTGCTGCGAAAGGTGGATATACACTGTACTAGTGCCGACATTGTGCATGCTCTGTTGCCTGTGTCTATGTGCCTGTGATTCTGTCAGTGTGATCATGTGATGTATCTGACCCCAGGAATGTGTCAATAAAGTTTCCCCTTCCTGGGACAATGAATTCACGGTGTTCTTATTTCAATTTCCACGAGTGTATATTTGGAAAATATGTGCACAAGCTTTAAAATTTTATTGGTGTAGTTTGAGTTCACGCTCTGGATGTAGATGAAGAAGCAAGTGACAATTTGTTTTCATAGTATTCAGTGACCTCTAAGATATCAATTGTTTCTGCACAAGGAAGACAGGCGCACATTATGGAAGACAGGGTAATCTATTACACTGGAACTTCGCATAGTGAGCGAAGCAATTTATCCAGTATAAATTAATGTAAAATACGGCAATGCATTCCATGCAGAATAGTACTAAAAGTTTTATTCAAAGAAAGTTATACATACAGTATTATGTAGTTCATTATTCACGATACGTAACTAATTCTTTTTTACTGGGAAGCTATCTATAGTCATTTGCTTCTGCCAACGCTTCAACACTTGGCGAAAATGCGACACAGCACGATCGTCAAATAAATTTGTAACGCAGGTAACCACTGCTTTATTAGGGTGATGATTTTCAGTATACAGTGCAACCGATTCCCATGCTTTCAGCATTTCCCTTATTGCGCCAGAAGATTGCTGCTGTGCTGTTACAGCTTCCTTCTCCTCTGAAAAAGAAATGCTCTCCACAACTTCCTGCTGTGAAACACACTGCAACTCCACATGCTCTTCGATGGTCATTTCTTGGCTGTGATCTTCCACAAGCTTATCATTGTTATCCACTTCTAGTCCCTCGCTCTTGACCATAGACGCAATCCCGTTGTCTACAGGCTCCACAGGTACTGACTCAAATGCTTCAGAGCCACATTCGACAACGCTCTCCGACCAAAGCTTCTTTCTTAGCAGAAGTGAGATTCTCTTGGTAACCCCTTCCCACGCCTTTTCGATCATTCTGATGCAGGCAACGATGTCGAAGTGATATATCCAAAACTCTTTGAGAGTGAGACTGGTAGCTGCAGTCAGCTCAAAGAAATGCTCGAAGAGTGCATTAGTGTAGAGCATCTTAAAGTTAGAAATGAACTGCTGGTCCATGGACTGGAGTAACGAGTGGTGTTGGCAGGCAGAAACTGTACCTTGATGCATTGAAACTCTTCAAGTAGGTGGTCTCGTAGTCCTGGAGAATGAGCAGGAGCGTTGTCCATAACAAGCAAGAGATGGAGTGCAGATTCATCGCAAGCAAATATTTTTTCACCGAGGGACCAAACACTTCATTGATCCAGTCACAAAAAAGATCATTTGAGACCCAAGCCTTGTTGTTTGACATACACAATTAATCTGCTCTTCTGGACTTTACACTTCTTGAAGGGTCGTGGTGTTTCTGAATGGTAAACAAGCAACGGTTTAGTTTTCAAATCGCAGCTTGCATTGGCACAGAATAGCAGCGTGAGACGGTCTTTCATTGGCTTGTGACTGGCCAGTGAATTCTACTCTGTTGTTATAAAGGCACGCTTCGGCACAATTGAAAACCTGTTGCGGCAGGTAACCCTCAGAATCTATGAGCATTCAAAATTTGCTGATGAAGTTCTCTGCTGCCTTTGTTTCGGTGATGGCCGATTCGCCGTGCCTGACTACGATGTGGATGCCGGTTCTTCTCTTAAACTTCTCGAACCACCCACGGCTTCCCTTAAAAACTTCTTCAGTCGCTGATGATCCTCGGATTTTCTTAAGGAGGTCGGTGAAAATGATTCTCGCCTTCTCACAAATGATGTTCTCGTTAATAGTGTCGCCTTGTAATTACTTTTCATTTGTCCATATAAAGAGCACCCTTTCGGTATCGTCCAGAATACGAAACCGATGTTTAGATGCTCTTGTCACTCACTTTGAAGCATCTCTCTCCTTAATCTTGTCCTTGTTCAGAGGATTACGCAAATAGTTGATGTAGACCGATTGTATTGGCATGCTAAATCAGCAACGTTCAAATCACGTTCGCGTTCTTCAATAATTTTACGTTTCATCTCTAAGGTAATTTTCTTTCTCTTATGGTTTTCTTCTTGCGGTTTTATCTTCGAGGACATTTTTGCAAAGGTTATTAAAATTTACCCACAAAAATATGCTGTGCGAAAGGAAGTTTATAAAAAGGTGTGATCACAAACGAGCTGTACTAATATGTTAGCAGGAAGAGCGCTAAACCCAGACTGCAGTACGTACTAAAGACATTGTTCATACGCCGCTGCCAACAATGGTAACGTCACACTAAATCGTCATCACTCGTTATCCAAAACATCGCTCGTTAAACGAGTCTTTTTTTTTTTTTACGAGTTGTTCTGATCGTTATGCGAATTGCGTGTTATGGGAAGGGCTCGTTAAGTAGGGTTCCACTGTAGTCTGTAATCGTGCTTACAGGTTAGCCAAATCATGTAGTTCGGTCATGGTTACAGTGCGGGCCGTGTTTCTCTCGGCTATACTGCCGGCAGTGGCTGCGATATTGCCGGCCGCCTGTGTCGTAGTTCCGTGCAGGCCGTTAGGCGTAGCGCGGCCACTGTAGGCCCAGCCGAGCAATTGAATTAGACAGGCAGGCGTCTGCGGGCGAGGCGGTGCTGTTTAGCATTCGGCGCGCGCTAACGAATGCGGAGCAGCGAACTTGGCGCGCCGCAGGCGTTACTGCGAGCCTCGCTCCCGAGAATGGAGACCGTACCTACACTACATGCGATAACTTCGCCTACTGGTACAGCCCAGCTCTTTTACTCGCTGGTATTTTAGCCCGTCTACGATGCGGACTTCGTACCGACACAGTGGTATACAGGGAACAATGTGAACACCTGTACTTACATGGAAATGGTTTATTTCATTACTGCCCATTAAAATTGCTACACCACGAAATGACGTGCTACAGACGCGAAATTTAACCGACAGGAAGAAGATGCTGCGGTATGCAAATGATTAGCTTTACAGAGCATTCACACAAGGTTGGCGCCGGTGGCGACGCCTACGTCGTGCTGACACGAGGAAAGTTTCCAACCGATTTCAAATACACAAACAGCAGTTGACCGGCGTTGCCTGGTGAAACGTCGTTGTGATGCCTCGTGTAAGGAGGATAAATGCGTACCATCACGTTTCCGACATTGATAAAGGTCGGATTGTAGCCTATCGCGATTGCGGTTTATCGTATCGCGACACTGCTGCTCGCGTTGGTCGAGATCCAATTACTGTTAGCAGAATATGGAATCGGTGGGTTCAGGAGGGTAATACGGAACGCCATGCTGGATCACAACGTCCTCGTATCACTAGCTGTCGAGATGACAGGCATCTTATCCGCATGGCTGTAATGGATCGTGCAGCCACGTCTCGATCCCTCAGGCAACAGATGGGGATGTTTGCAAGACAACAACCATCTCCACGAACAGTTCGACGACGTTTGCAGCAGCATGGACTATCAGCTCGGAGACCATGGCTGCGGTTACCCTTGACGCTACATCACAGACAGGAGCACCTGCGATGGTGTACTCAACGACGAACCTGGGTGCACGAATGGCAAAACGTCATTTTTTCCGATGAATCCAGGTTCTGTTTACAGCATGATGATGGTGGCATCCGTGTTTGGCGACATTGCGGTGAACGCACATTGGAAGCGTGTATTCGTCATCGCCATACTGGCGCATCAGCCGGCGTGATGGTATGGGGTGCCATTGGTTACACGTCTCGGTCACCTCTTGTTCGCATTGACGGAAGTCTGAACAGTGGACGTTACATTTCAGATCTGTTACGACCCGTGGCTCTACCCTTCATTCGATCCCTGCGAAACTCTACATTTCAACAGGATAACGCACGACCGCATGTTGCAGGTCCTGTACGGACCTTTCTGGATACAGAAAATGTTCGACTGCTGCCCTGGCCAGCACATTCTCCAGATCTCTCACCAATTGGAAACGTCTGGCCAGTGGTGGCCGAGCAACTGGCTCGTCACAATACGCCAGTCACTACTCTTGATGAACTGTGGTATCGTGTTGAAGCTGCATGGGCAGCTGTACCTGTATACGCCATCCAAGCTCTGTTTGGCTCAATGCCCTAGCGTGTCAAGGCCGTTCTTATGGCCAGAGGTGTTTGTTCTGAGTACTGATTTGTCAGCATCTATGCACCCAAATGCTTCAAAATGTAATCACATCTCAGTTCTAGTATAATATATTTGTCCAATGAATACCCGTTTATCATCTGCACTTTTTCTTGGTGTAGCAATTTTAATGGCCAGTAGTGTAATAAGGGGTTGGACCCCCATTTGCCCGTAATATAGCTGCTATTCTTCTTGAAATACTGGCATATAACATCCAGTGGAATGTTATGCCACTCTTCGATCACAACCTCTTCTAACTCCTGTAGTGACGAGGGAGGAGGATATCTGCCCCGTAGTTTGCGCTCCAATTTCGACCACAAGGATTCGATAATGTTCAAGTCCATGGATTGTACTGGCCAGGAAAGACGCTGCAGTTCAGCAGCATGCTCCTCATACCACCATTGCACTGTATTGGCTGTGTGAATGGGTGCAGCATCATCCTGAAGTAATGTATCGTTGTTGAGGAACAACATTTGAATCATGGCGTGCACCTGATCACCTAAAGTGCTCACATAACCGTTGACTGTAACACGGCCTTTGAGGGTAATGATGGAACCAGCAGAATACCATGATATGGCTGCCCACACCGTCACACTGCCACCTCCACGCTTAACCGTTGGAATCAAGCAACCAGGATTGTAGGCTTCTTTTGTCGTTCTCCAGAGGTAAACACGACCCGATGTTGGAAATAACGAATACGTTGACTCATCGGACCATATTCCATTGATCAACCGTCCAAGTTTTACGGTCCTCACACCATGTTTTACGCTTCTTTGCGTTGGTTGTCGTCACTAATGGCTTCGGTGTAGCAGGTCGTCCATGAATATTCGCCTTATGGACTTCTCGGCGGATAGTGTCGATAGATACAGGGTATCGTAGATGGCTATGGAACTATGCAGCCACTTTAGCGACCGTAGTTTTGTGTTGTTTTGACACAATTCGTGTTAGCGTACGACGGTCTACGTCATTTAGTTTTGATTTGCGCCCACTGTTGCCTTTACACGATGTTGTGTTTCCATGTTTTGTGTATGGTGTCATGACAGTTGCTCTTGAAACATTCAGTAAGTTGGCTGTCTTGGTTACTGATGCTCCAGCTAATCGGGCCCCCCACAATCTGCCCTCTTTGGAACTCTGTTAGGTCTTTCATTGCACTTCAGCCACGGCCTCTGAATGCAAATACGATGCGCGCACTATTCGTAAACAACCTGCACTGATGCCTAGTCCGTGCTGAACACGCACAGTCCAGCGCGACACGTGCCTTAAATGCGTTGTTGACCGTCAAACACAACCATCCCATTACTACCACTGTTCACATTATTTTGCCTATCCCTTGCATGTTGAAATGGTTTCATATTTCCAAGAGAAGTTTCAGCAAGTAGGCTCTTAAAGGCTGTTCGAGTTTGAACATTTTTTTTTCTCTTTCACACAGATGCACAACAAAAATAGGCAATACTTCCAATTCATGAAGAACTATTTAGCAGTAGGCTATCAAAAAGCAAAATATTTTAAGTCAGGAAGACGAAAGCACACAGACATAAATAAGAAAAATGAGATGTCTTGATCCAAACTATTTGTCAGTTTTGAGGAGCTTTTATTTTAAGAATATTTAATGGCAGAGGATGCTAAACTCAGACGCATGGAGTCTAGACATTATTTATTTTATCTACCAAGATGAGGGTCATGAGGCCTTCTCTTACATCTAAACAGACGTTCTACATATTTCACATTACATATACTGGGTGTTCGGAAATTCCCATCACAAACTTCGAGGACTCGTAGAGGCGAGTAAGTACATAGTATTTTGAATGGTAACCCATGGGCGGAAACGTACCATTCCCCTGCTACAGCCGTTTAAAAACATGTTTACTAGGTAGGTATGCAACAAGGTAGTCATGGTGGGGGTGCTTACGTCTGATTAGCTGACGTCATTTGACGTCCATTCTACCTCTCTGAACTGGTTCGAGTCTTATGACATATCAGCGGTTAAAGGCTTTAGTACACTACTGGCCATTAAAATTGCTGCACCACGAAGATGACGTGCTACAGACGCCAGTCACTACTCTTGACGAACTGTGGTATCACGTTGAAGCTGCAAGGGCAGCTGTACCTGTACACGCCATCCAAGCTCTGTTTGACTCAATGCCCAGGCGTATCAATGCCGTTATTACGGCCAGAGGTGGTTGTTCTGGGTACTGATTTCTCAGGGTCTATGCAGCCAAATTGCGTGAAAATGTAATCACATGTCAGTTCTAGCATAATATATTTATCCAATGAACACCCGTCATTATCTGCATTTCTTCTTGGTGTAGCAATTTTAATGGCCAGTAGTGTATATCGTAAGACCAAAGACACAGACTTAGATCGTATCTGTCAAAGTCATGTAGTGAATAGAGAAATGGAAGATTGCCGGTTTGCGACACATTTTCTGCAAATAGTTTTTTTTAATCACTACCACATTTTCTAAAAGATACTGGGGTTTTCTTATTAGTTTAACGCTTGCATATTCTGGGATGGTCCATGTTATGTATAAACAAGCGCACTCTCCGCTTAGGAGGCAGTTTCTTCAATTTTGTGGACATTCCAGGGACCAAAGACCGGTGAAGTGCTAAATTATTGTCTACGTCACCGGCCGAGTCTCTCACAATTCAGTACAGTCTATACCTCAAACAGAACAACAACAACAAAGCTATCACATGGGCAAGCGAGTAAACGTACATTTTAACAACAGTGAAAGAGGAGCACTGTTTGCATGATGTTAAGAGTAATACTTACCACAATAAACATTGCCCAGCCGAGGCACTTTTCCGCCTATTTGAAAAATAAAATGCGTTAGACAGAAGTTAATGACTCTAAAGCAAAGACAAACCAATTTTGCAGATATTTTGAACGTGTTGAACGTTGGAAGATACACTGAGCTAAGGAAAGTAATGAGATACCTCCTAATATAGTGTTGGACCTCTATCTCCCCGTCGTAGTGCAGCAGCTTGACATGGCATGGACTCAACAACTTGTTGGAAGTCTCCTGCAGAATTATTGAGCGATTCTGCGTCTATAGCCGCCCGTAACTGCGAAAGTGTTGCCGGTGCAGTATTTTATGCACCAACTAACCTCTGGATCATGTCCCATAAATGTTCGATGGGATTCATGTCGGCCGATCAGGGTGGTCAAACCATCCCCTCGAGTCGTCCGGAATGTTCTTCAAACTAATCATGAACGATTATGGCTCAGTGAAATCGCATATTGACATCCACAAAAACTCCATCATTGTTTGGGAACGCGAAGTCCATGAATGGCTGCAAATGGTCTCCAGGTGTGATACTGCATTTGTATCTTCTGAAGTCCACCTAACAGCCTTACCGGCAAGTGCTGATCATCCGTCATTTCCTGCATCTCCCAACAACACAGAAAAGTTTTGAAATTAGGGAACTGCTACATAAATGATTAGAGGTATCGCTTTATACACATTCTCAAACTTTTATTGCTGTCTGCTACAAACACTTTGCTTAATGCTCGTAAGGCAAAGATGACAGAGCGATGAAACATTCAAACACGAGACATACAAGAACTGACAGTGACTTTATTTGGCACAATGTAAGTGTACATCGAATTTTTATTTTAGGTCTGTGAATATGACACCATGTTCATCTTATTACCGGTTAATAAGCGGCTGTTTCGAGGTATTTTATTTTATCGTCAGTTGAACGAAGTAAGATAGTTGCAGTCTGTAATATAAGAATACTCTAGAGAATTCTCATTCGT
The DNA here is from genome assembly GCF_023864275.1 of Schistocerca cancellata. Lineage (NCBI taxonomy): Eukaryota > Metazoa > Arthropoda > Insecta > Orthoptera > Acrididae > Schistocerca > Schistocerca cancellata. The sequence continues at coordinate 809,375,732 of NC_064626.1, read as the reverse complement.
TAGCTACAGGGTATTATTGTCTTTTGAATGTACATCTTTGCGCAGGAGGAAAGCAAACACACCAATTGCTTAAGGAAGACCTGTCCGCCGAGCCCATAAGTAAGATTCCTGGACGGTGACGCGCGATTTCTTTTACGCCGGTTGCTGTCATGCAACCTCCAGAACAACCGTTCCTCGAGTGAGTCATGAGAATGCGCTTGCGTTGTGGTATCCGGCACGATAAAGATTCCTGTTCGCTGGCGCTGCACAAATGGCTTGGTCTTAGTCTTCATCAAGTTTTCCAGGTAACGTATGGTGACAGATTGCCTAAACAAATCTCCTACACTAGCTAAGCATTCTGCTTTCAGCAGCGTGCTGTCGATTACTTTAGTGTTAGTAATAATACCGCAGCGTGGATCCTGCGGCGTAGTGAACACATCTCCGCGGCAGAGGCTCTTACAGTATCTGATCAAAAATATTCGGACACTACTGTGTAATGTGGAAGTGACCATTAGATGTCACGAAAGGCGGGCCGCCCGATACAAACAGAAGTGGGAATTACAGTGTTACTAATACAGAAGCAATCTGTATATTGAGCAATCAGTAAAGGAAACAAAGGAAAAATATCGAGTAGGTATTAAAATCCATGGAGAAGAAATAAAAACTTTGAGGTTCGCCGATGACATTGTAATTCTGTCAGAGATCGCAAAGGAATTGGTGGAGCAGTTGAACGGAATGGGCAGTGTCTTGAAAGGAGGATATAAGATGAACTTCAACAAAAACAAAACGAGGATAATGGAATGTAGTCGAATTAAGTCGGGTGATAGTGAGGGAATTAGATCAGGAAATGAGACACTTAAAGTAGTAAAGGAGTTTTGCTATTTGGGGAGCAAAATAACTGATGATGGTCGAAGTAGAGAGGATATAAAATGTAGACTGGCAATGGCAAGGAAAGCGTGTCTGAAGAAGACAAATTTGTTAACATCGAGCATAGATTTAAGTGTCAGGAAGTCGTTTCTGAAAATATTTGTATGGAGTGTAGCTATGTATGGAAGTGAAACATGGACGATAAATAGTTTGGACAAGAAGAGAATAGAAGCTTTCGAAATGTGGTGCTACAGAAGAATGTTGAAGATTAGATGGATAGATCACATAACTAATGAGGAGGTATTGAATAGAATTGGGGAGAAGAGGAGCCGGCCGATGTGGGCGAGCGGTTCTAGGCGCTACAGTCTGGAACCGCGCGACCGCTACGGTCGCAGGTTCGAATACTGCCTCTGACACGGATGTGTTTGATGTCCTTAGGTTAGTTAGGTTTAAGTAGTTCTAAGTTCTAGGGGACTGATGACCTCAGAAGTTAAGTCCCATAGTGCTCAGAGCCATTTGAACCAATTTTTGAGAAGAGGAGTTTGTGGCAAGATAAGAAGAAGGGACCGGTTGGTAGGACATGTTCTGAGGCATCAGGGGGTCGCAAATTTAGCATTGTAGGGCAGCGTTGAGGGTAAAAATCGTAGAGGGAGACAAAGAGATGAATACAGTAAACAGATTCAGAACGATGCAGGTTGCAGTGGGTACTGGAAAATGAAGAAGCTTGCACAGGATAGAGTAGCATGGACAGCTGCATCAAACCAGTCTCAGGACTGAAGGCCACAACAACAATAAAGAAGCAGTAACAGCAGAATGGGCCGGTCACGAGAGCTCATTGTCTTCGAACGTGGACTAGTCGTTGGATGTTACCTGAGTAACTAATGCATCAGGGACGTTTCAACCCTTCTGTAGCTGGCCAAGTCGACTGTTGGTGATGAGATGAGGAAAGACAAGGACACAACCACAGCTAAACGAAGACCAGTCAAACTTCGTGTACTGGCGGACAGGGAAGTTGACCATTGTGGAGGGCAATCATTAAAGAAATGGCATGAAATCAGCAGCAGGAATCAGTGGTGAATTCTTAAGTGCTATCAGCAGTCCAGCTATCACAACGAGTGTGCGTAAGGAGTTGAAAAGGATGGGGTACAGTGGCTGAGTAGCTCCTCATGAGCCACATATTTCATATTGACAATGCTAAGCGAGAACTGCTGTAAACAGCGACGCCACTGGACGGCGGGTGTCTGGAAACGAGTGACATGGAGTGATGAATCACACTATTCAGTGTGGCAATCCGATGTGACACTTTGGGTTTCGTGAATAGCGTTGGCTACCATCATGTTCCAAACTTACTCCAGGCGGGTGTAGAAATGAATGAGCGCAACGGAAAATAATAAACGCTAAAATGATGATTTGGCCCTGTCTGACTGAGAGTTGGCAATACTCTCTTAGGATTTAAAGGTTGGCTACAGCGCGCATACACAAGCTCTGGAATCTAAGATATTGTTGTCGCGCTTCGCAGTGCACGGATTAATTAGTGTCAGTTTGGAAGCCAGTGCAGGAGCCCACCTGCTGTGGTGCGCACGTGTGTTGGGCGAGGGGTCGTCGCCGAGCTGGCGTACCGCCGTGTCCGTCAGCAGCGACACGGGATTTGGTATTGAGTTGATATTTTTTATAATTTGCAGCGCGCTTATTAATTTAAAGAAAAGGGTTTGTGTACGTGGGTAGCAGCCGACGGTAATTTTGAACATGATAGGGGTTGAATTCTTAAGGGAAATCATCGTTAGGCGAATAGATTAAGTATTGATTTTTGTCATTGATTTCTTTTATAATTGTCAGGGAATTGTTTCACTATGTATTCAATTGAGAATTATTTCAGTCTGTCTCAAGAGTTTGATTAATTTGTAATATTGCTTTAATGCCACTGGAGGCAGATTTACATACGAAGCGATTGTTCAAAGAGCTTCTAGCGGTTTGTTAATTGAATGAGAAAGAATCGCTTCCAGAATATAGTTTTTTGAAAAAAGGAATTACTTGTTTGGGTTATCATTTATCGAGTTTAGATTTAACCAAACCCTTTCTCTTGAATTTTATGTAGTTGTAGTAAGCAGCAGCAGGCGCAGCAACAGCCATACAGAACATACATTGCACTCAGCATGAATAATAGTTTTTTATGTTTTTGTTAAATAATGGAATGCAGCAGATCAAGCAGTGGCAGCAGAAAGACGAAGTAAGTTATTTGTTGCGCACAGGACCAATTAAAAAATAAAGTTTAGGCGGTCTCTGTAATAGTAAAGTTACCAAGAGTACAAGCACGAGATTTTCAGTAGAAAACACGAGATAAGAAGATAGAGCTCGCGACTTTCATGACTACCCCCTGAAGCAGATCTTAGGATCTCTTAATGCCCTTTTTTACATATAAATTACAATCTAAACAAAAATGTGTGTGTGTGAAATCTTACGGGACTTAACTGCTAAGGTCATCAGTCCCTAAGCTTAAACACTACTTAACCTAAATTATCCTAAGGACAAACACACACACCCATGCCCGAGGGAGGACTCGAACCTCCGCTGGGACTAGCCGCACAGTCCATGACTACAGCGCCTGAGACCGCTCGGCTAATCCCGCGCGGCTAAACATAAATGAATGATGAAGGCAACTAATACTACTAAATGATAAACGCTATTGTTCTATACATATTTATTATAGATTCAAACCAACCCTTTAAATACAGTTGTCTATATTTCCTAACTAAAATTATTAATCAATTGCCCAACTCTGCCCGTTATTATGGCTGCGCGGTCTAATATCACTAATGCGAAATGACTGACATCATTTACATACCAAACACTAGAAGACACTACTTTCAAAGATGATCTATGGTGGTGTGGAAACTCAGTGGAAATAAACTAACGTGATCACAGCTGTTTAGCATTATAGCCATAATAAGCCGAAGCAGTTTGCGGTATCACCGTATGTACAGCACCCGGTGCGTCAAAGTGATCGTTGTCGTACACGTCTGGGACGATGGAAGAACTCCAGTCACAAATAAACTCTTTCAGACACTAGTGCGGCAGAAGGCAGTCCTCCGACTGATATACTCTAATCCTGTCTTCTCTTCTCTGTGTTCTACAGACGAGAAACGCGAATTCCCAGTCACAAGGGCGGAGTTCAGATAACGTCTCAACGTAAGTATAGGCAGAAGAAGTGCTCTCAATTAATGAACACTGCGTACTCAACGACGACTTCCGACCCAGAGGTGAAGTCCAGAATCGTATAGGTTCACAACAGTATACTTCCTAACTGTTCTAGTGCCGGCCGTGGTGGCCAAGAGGTTAAAGGCGCTTCAGTCTGGAACCGCGCGGCCGCTACGGTCGCAGGTTCGAATCCTGCCTCGGGCATGGATGTGTGTGATGTCCTTTAAATACAGTTGTCTATATTTCCTAACTAAAATTATTAATCAATTGCCCAACTCTGCCCGTTATTATGGCTGCGCGGTCTAATATCACTAACGCGAAATGAGTTTAAGTAGTTCTTAGTTCTAGGGGACTGATGACCTTAGAAGTTAAGTCCCATAGTGCTCAGAGCCATTTGAACCAATTTTTGAACCTAACTGTAACTATAAACTCTCCTGAGAGCAAAGACAGTAAGTCCGTCAGAATCAACAAAGCCGATACCGAGCGACCGTCACACACGGGCACTTACAACGGAAGACCTCGTCTCTCCACCACTGGCTTCCCAGCAAGGCTCGGCTCCCCACCCTTGTAATGCCGAAAACGAATTTATATTCCCGAAACCACAGAATATTCTCCCTCTCTACAGATTCTTCCGAGCGCTGACCAAACATATTTTAGTCTTATGTCGTCCAGCGCGGGAAATTTGCGAGGAAAAACCTATACTCGTACAATGGTACCCCTCTGTGTAAAAATCCTTGGAAATAACCCAGCCTGCATGGTTTCCGAGGTGCCGCTTCTTCGTTCCTCTCACCTGTGTCCAAGATTTGCAGAGATCCCAGTTATCCCTCCGGTCCTGCAACATCAGCGGCCGGCCATCACCCTATTGTGTTCCAGAGCTCAGGTGCCACGACGTCCGTCTAGCTACTTCCTGTTTTTAAGGAGGACCAACACCTGTGCGGGCCTTCCATCCAGAGCTTGAGTTCTGCCTGCCGTTTCTTCTCCACTGGCGTTCCAACCTCTACTAGTACAGGCAATCATTCATTACTCCGTTCTGATAATGTAATAAGTGTTAACAATTATTTACAAGGCGTACGTGACAATGTAAATATTCATATATAGGGTGTTACAAAAACGTACGGCCAAACTATCAAGAAACATTCCACACACAAATAAAGAAAAGATGTTATGTGGACATGTGCCCGGAAACGCTTAATTTCCATGTTAGAGCTCATTTTAGATTCGTCAGTATGTACTGTACTTCCTCGATTCACTGCCAGTTGGCCCAATTGAAGGAAGGTAATGTTGACTTCGGTGCTTGTGTTGACATGCGACTCATTGCTCTACAGTACTAGCATCAAGCACATCAGTACGTAGCATCAACAGGATAGTGTTCATCACGGACGTGGTTTTGCAGTCAGTGCAATGTTTACAAATGCGGAGTTGGCAGATGCCCATTTGATGTATGGATTAGCACGGGGCAATAGCCGTGGCGCGGTACGTTTGTATCGAGTCAGATTTCCAGAACGAAGGTGTCCCGACAGGAAGACGTTCGAAGCAATTGATCGGCGTCTTAGGGAGCACGGAACATTCCAGCCTATGACTCGTGACTGGGGAAGACCTAGAACGACGAGGACACCTGCAATGGACGAGTCAATTCTTCGTGCAGTTGACGATAACCCTAATGTCAGCGTCAGAGAAGTTGCTGCTGTACAAGGCAACGTTGACCACGTCACTGTATGGAGAGTGCTATGGCAGAACCAGTTGTTTCCGTACCATGTACAGTGTGTGCAGGCACTATCAGCAGCTGATTGGCATCCACGGGTATACTTTTGCGAATGGTTCATCCAACAATGTGTCAATCCTCATTTCAGTGCAAATGTTCTCTTTACGGATGAGGCTTCATTCCAACGTAATCAAATTGTAAATTTTCACAATCAACATGTGTGGGCTGACGAGAATCCGCACGCAATTGTGCAATCACGTCATCAACACAGATTTTCTGTGAACGTTTGGGCAGGCATTGTTGGTGATATCTTGATTGGGCCCCATGTTCTTCCACCAACGCTCAATGGAGCACGTTATCGTGATTTCATACGGGCTACTCTACCTGTGCTGCTAGAACATGTGCCTTTACAAGTACGACACAACATGTGGTTCATGCACGATGGAGCTCTTGCACATTTCAGTTGAAGTGTTCGTACGCTTCTCAACAACAGATTCGGTGACCAATGGATTGGTAGAGGCGGACCAATTCCATGGCCTCCACGCTCTCCTGATCTCAACCCTCTTGACTTTCGTTTATGGGGGCATTCGAAAGTTCTTGTCTACGCAACCCCGGCACCAAATGTAGAGACTCTTCGTGCTCGTATTGTGGACGGCTGTGATACAATACGCCATTCTCCAGGGCTGCATCAGCGCATCAGGGATTCCATGCGACGGAGGGTGGATGCATGTATCCTCGCTAACGGAGGACATTTTGAACATTTCCTGTAACAAAGTGTTTGAAGTCACGCTGGTACGTTCTGATGCTTTGTGTTTCCATCCCATGATTAATGTGATTTGAAGAGAAGTAATAAAATGAGCTCTAACATGGAAAGTAAGCGTTTCCGCACACATGTCCACATAACATACACTCCTGGAAATGGAAAAAAGAACACATTGACACCGGTGTGTCAGACCCACCATACTTGCTCCGGACACTGCGAGAGGGCTGTACAAGCAATGATCACACGCACGGCACAGCGGACACACCAGGAACCGCGGTGTTGGCCGTCGAATGGCGCTAGCTGCGCAGCATTTGTGCACCGCCGCCGTCAGTGTCAGCCAGTTTGCTGTGGCATACGGAGCTCCATCGCAGTCTTTAACACTGGTAGCATGCCGCGACAGCGTGGACGTGAACCGTATGTGCAGTTGACGGACTTTGAGCGAGGGCGTATAGTGGGCATGCGGGAGGCCGGGTGGACGTACCGCCGAATTGCTCAACACGTGGGGCGTGAGGTCTCCACAGTACATCGATGTTGTCGCCAGTGGTCGGCGGAAGGTGCACGTGCCCGTCGACCTGGGACCGGACCGCAGCGACGCACGGATGCACGCCAAGACCGTAGGATCCTACGCAGTGCCGTAGGTGACCGCACCGCCACTTCCCAGCAAATTAGGGACACTGTTGCTCCTGGGGTATCGGCGAGGACCATTCGCAACCGTCTCCATGAAGCTGGGCTACGGTCCCGCACACCGTTAGGCCGTCTTCCGCTCACGCCCCAACATCGTGCAGCCCGCCTCCAGTGGTGTCGCGACAGGCGTGAATGGAGGGACGAATGGAGACGTGTCGTCTTCAGCGATGAGAGTCGCTTCTGCCTTGGTGCCAATGATGGTCGTATGCGTGTTTGGCGCCGTGCAGGTGAGCGCCACAATCAGGACTGCATACGACCGAGGCACACAGGGCCAACACCCGGCATCATGGTGTGGGGAGCGATCTCCTACACTGGCCGTACACCACTGGTGATCGTCGAGGGGACACTGAATAGTGCACGGTACATTCAAACCGTCATCGAACCCATCGTTCTACCATTCCTAGACCGGCAAGGGAACTTGCTGTTCCAACAGGACAATGCACGTCCGCATGTATCCCGTGCCACCCAACGTGCTCTAGAAGGTGTAAGTCAACTACGCTGGCCAGCAAGATCTCCGGATCTGTCCCCCATTGAGCATGTTTGGGACTGGATGAAGCATCGTCTCACGCGGTCTGCACGTCCAGCACGAACGCTGGTCCAACTGAGGCGCCAGGTGGAAATGGCATGGCAAGCCGTTCCACAGGACTACATCCAGCATCTCTACGATCGTCTCCATGGGAGAATAGCAGCCTGCATTGCTGCGAAAGGTGGATATACACTGTACTAGTGCCAACATTGTGCATGCTCTGTTGCCTGTGTCTATGTGCCTGTGGTTCTGTCAGTGTGATCATGTGATGTATCTGACCCCAGGAATGTGTCAATAAAGTTTCCCCTTCCTGGGACAATGAATTCACGGTGTTCTTATTTCAATTTCCAGGAGTGTATTTTCTTTCTATGTGTGTGAGGAATGTTTTCTGAAAATTTGGTCGTACCTTTTTGTAACACCCTGTATACGACGTGCAACCTGTCAAATGATACCTCAGTGTGGTTGTAGTTCACAGCAAAGTATGTGGATGCAAGGTGCGAAATTATAGCCACCTTACAATGTGTGTTGCCGACAGTGAAGTATGGAATACGGGCGGTAAGGGCGTGTTTGCCATGGTTAAAGTATGGGAGTATGGGCCCCTTACTTCACTTAAGAAAACGATAACTTCAGAAGGATATAAATACAAGTTACAGCATTTGTGCTGCCTACAGTGAAGGAACAGTTCGGAGGCGATTATTGTTTGTACAACATACTAGTCATAAAGCCGCATCTGTGAGACAGTGTTTTGCGCAAAATAACATTCCTGAAATGGACTGGTTTGCCCAGTGCCCCGCCCTAAACCCAATGGAATATCTTCCGGATGAATTATAACGTCGACTTCGCTCCAGATCCGTGCGTCCAACACCACTACCACCTCCAGTTTCTGCTCCTGAGCAAGAATTGTCTGCCATCCCACCACAGACATTGACACAAAACGTTCAAAGTGTCCTCAACAAAGGTTAAGTCATCATAAGACCGAAAGGCGAATACATTCCATATTAATTTCCACTAATAAGGTAAGGTGCCCTTTTTTTGGACGGTGGTCTAATTCCGAATAGGTGGATATTTGCTCCCTGCTGAACTCCTTATGCTATAGCCATGTTAGTGTGCTGGTGGCTGCCAAACACATCATTGCAGTTGATTTTTTTTCTTGATATCTTACATTAGATTGTAACATGGCGCCGGCATGGTAAGTAGTTTGTTATTTTAATTTAATTAATTACTGTTATACCATATTTAATGAAATTTTTGAGCATATTTTTAGTGGAATAATTCATTACATATTTCGGTAGTTCAGCCATACTTGTCAAGTAGTATAGGTGCCTAATTTCGACCATCCGACAAATGGGCCCCTTTATAGGCGGATTATCGCGAAATAGGGGAAACAGCACCCACAAGGCAGTTGCTGCTAGGCTGAATACCGTAACACCTACAACCACAAAAAAGAAACGCAAAGTATATCTATTTGAAAAAGCTGATAAAAATGCTCTTAACGCCTTTTTAAGAGACAGTCTTCACTCCTTCACTGTAGAAAAGTTGTGGAATGTTTTCAAAGAGATAGTATCGACAGCAGTTGAGAGATATATATCACATAAATTAATATGTGATGGTACTTATCCCCCATGGTACACGAAACGGGTCAGATCGTTTTTGCAGAAGCAACGAAAAAAGCATGCCAAATTTAAAATAACGCAAAATCCCCAAGATTGGCAAAGTTTTACAGAAGTTCGAAACATAGCGCGTACTTCAATGCGAGATGCTTTTAATAATTTCCACAACGAAATTCTGTCTCTAAGTCTGGCAGAAAACCCGAAGAGATTCTGGTCATTCATAAAGCACACCAGTGGCAAGACGCAATCAATACCTTCACTACGCGATAACAACGGTAAAGCCACTAATGACAGTGCCACTAAAGCAGAGATAATAAACACCGTTTTCCAAAAGTCCTTCACCAAAGAAGACGAACTAAATATTCCTGAATTCCAATCAAGAACAGCTGCCAAGATGAGAAACTTAGAAGTAGATATCCTCGGTGTAACAAAGCAGCTTAAATCACTTAATAAAGGCAAGGCCTCCGGTCCAGATTCTATACCAGTCAGGTTCATCTCAGAGTATGCTGATAAAATAGCTACATACACTCCTGGAAATTGAAATAAGAACACCGTGAATTCATTGTCCCAGATACATCACATGATCACACTGACAGAACCACAGGCACATAGACACAGGCAACAGAGCATGCACAATGTCGGCACTAGTACAGTGTATATCCACCTTTAGCAGCAATGCAGGCTGCTATTCTCCCATGGAGACGATCGTAGAAATGCTGGATGTAGTCCTGTGGAACGGCTTGCCATCCCATTTCCACCTGGCGCCTCAGTTGGACCAGCGTTCGTGCTGGACGTGCAGACCGCGTGAGACGACGCTTCATCCAGTCCCAAACATGCTCAATGGGGGACAGATCCGGAGATCTTGCTGGCCAGGGTAGTTGACTTACACCTTCTAGAGCACGTTGGGTGGCACGGGATACATGTGGACGTGCATTGTCCTGTTGGAACAGCAAGTTCCCTTGCCGGTCTAGGAATGGTAGAACGATGGGTTCGATGACGGTTTGGATGTACCGTGCACTATTCAGTGTCCCCTCGACGATCACCAGTGGTGTACGGCCAGTGTAGGAGATCGCTCCCCACACCATGATGCCGGGTGTTGGCCCTGTGTGCCTCGGTCGTATGCAGTCCTGATTGTGGCGCTCACCTGCACGGCGCCAAACACGCATACGACCATCATTGGCACCAAGGCAGAAGCGACTCTCATCGCTGAAGACGACACGTCTCCATTCGTCCCTCCATTCACGCCTGTCGCGACACCACTGGAGGCGGGCTGCACGATGTTGGGGCGTGAGCGGAAGACGGCCTAACGGTGTGCGGGACCGTAGCCCAGCTTCATGGAGACGGTTGCGAATGGTCCTCGCCGATACCCCAGGAGCAACAGTGTCCCTAATTTGCTGGGAAGTGGCGGTGCGGTCCCCTACGGCACTGCGTAGGATCCTACGGTCTTGGCGTGCATCCGTGCGTCGCTGCGGTCCGGTCCCAGGTCGACGGGCACGTGCACCTTCCGCCGACCACTGGCGACAACATCGATGTACTGTGGAGACCTCACGCCCCACGTGTTGAGCAATTCGGCGGTACGTCCACCCGGCCTCCCGCATGCCCACTATACGCCCTCGCTCAAAGTCCGTCAACTGCACATACGGTTCACGTCCACGCTGTCGCGGCATGCTACCAGTGTTAAAGACTGCGATGGAGCTCCGTATGCCACGGCAAACTGGCTGACACTGACGGCGGCGGTGCACAAATGCTGCGCAGCTAGCGCCATTCGACGGCCAACACCGCGGTTCCTGGTGTGTCCGCTGTGCCGTGCGTGTGATCATTGCTTGTACAGCCCTCTCGCAGTGTCCGGAGCAAGTATGGTGGGTCTGACACACCGGTGTCAATGTGTTCTTTTTTCCATTTCCAGGAGTGTATTTAGCAATTATGTACAACCATTTGCTCACAGAAAGATCCGTACCTAAAGACTGGAAAATTGCTCAAGTCACACCAATACCCAAAAAGGGAAGTAGGAGTAATCCCCTGAATTACAGGCCTATATCAATAACGTCGATTTGCAGTAGGGTTTTGGAACATATACTGTATTCGAACATTATGAAGTACCTCGAAGAAAACGATTTATTGACACATAACCAGCACGGATTTAGAGAATATCGTTCTTGTGAAATACAACTAGCCCTTTATACTCATGAAGCAATAAGTGCTATCGACAGGGGATGTCAAATTGATTCCATATTTTTACATTTCCAGAAGGCTTTCGACACCGTTCCTCATAAGCGTCTTCTAACCAAACTGCGTGCCGACGGAGTACCGCCTCAGTTGTGCGACTGGATTCATGATTTCCTGTCACAAAGGTCACAGTTCGTAGTAACAGACGGAAAGTCATCGAGTAAACCAGAAGTAACATCCGGCGTTCCCCAAGGATGTGTTAATGACCCTCTATTGTTCCTGGTCTATATTAACGTCATAGGAGACAATCTGAGTAGCCGCCTTAGATTGTTTGCAGTTGATACTGTCATTTACCGTCTTGTAAAGTCATCAGATGATCAACACGCAAAATGATTTAGATAAGATATCGGTATTGTGCGAAAAGTGTCAATTGACCCTGAATAAAGAAAAGTTTGAAGTTATTCACATGAGTACTAAAAGAAATCAGCTAAATTTCGATTACGCGTTAAGTCACACAAATCTGAAGGCTCTAAATTCGACTAAATACTTAGGGATTACAATTACAATTAACCTAAATTGGAACGATCACATAGATAATATTGTGGGTAGAGCAAACTAAAGACTGCGATTCATTGGCAGAACACTTAGAAGGTGCAGCAGGTCTACCAAAGAGACTGCTTACACCACGCTTCTCCGCCTTATTCTGGACTATTGCTGTGCGGTGTGGGATCCGCATCAGGTGGGACTGACGGATGACGTCGAAAAAGTACAAAGAAGGGCACCGCGTTTTGTACTATTGCGAAATAGGGGAGATAGTGTCACAGACATGATACGTGAATTGGAGAGGCAATCATTAAAACAAAGGCGTTTTTCGTTGCGACGGGATCTTCTCATGACATTTCAGTCACCAGTTTTCTCCTCCGATTGCGAAAACTTTCTATTGCCACCAACCTACATAGGGAGAAATGATAATCACAATAAAAGAAGAGAAATCAGGGCTCGCACAGAAAAATTTAAGTGCTCGTTTTTCCCGCTTGCCGTTCGAGCGCGGAACTGTAGACAGCTTGAAGGTGGTTCATTGAGCCCTCTGTTAGGCACTTTATTGTGAATATCAGAGTAATCACGTACATGTCTATGTAGCGTCACTGAAATATACAGGATTTGGGGTGGATATAATTAAAACAAAGGCGTTTTTCGTTGCGGCCGAATCTTCTCACTAAATTTCAATTTTCTCCTCCGAACGTGAAAATATTTCGTTGACATCGACCTACATAGGGAGAAATGATCATCGTAATAAAATAAGGGAAATCAGTGCTCGCACGGAAAGATATAGATGTTCGTCTTTTACGCGCGCTGTGTGAGACTGGAGTAATAGATAATTATAGGGAAGGTGGTTCGATGAACCCTCTGCTAGGCACTTAAATGTGATTTGCAGAGTATCTATGTAGATGTACATTGTGCAACGATACTATACTTTTAGATTACGTAAAGGTACGAAATTTGAAAGAGAAACTGCGCTCTGAGATAGGCAGAAAATGTGCTTTAGGAAGTGATCTTGAGAGACTAACTTTCCAAATATTTCCAAGTAAAGCATAAGGAATTTTATGGCCTACGTAGAAGAGATATTCGAACTTTAACGTATCAGCTACCTGTCCGAAATAATTTTAAACTAGGATAATCTTCAAAAAGTGAAAGATATCAAAGCACCCGAAATGCCAGCCCAAAGAAAAAAGTTGCTAAAATGAGTAGGCGACAAAGGAAAGCGACATAGAGTTATCATCCGTGAGAATTTCAGAAGTTCTGTTTCCCTTGTCTCGACAGATGGTGAAGATAGTGCAGACGAGGAATGCATCTACAGTTCTGAGCCATTGCGAGAAGACAGATCTGGAGAAGATTGGATAAGGTGTTTAGGGTGTTTGCGTTGCGTACGTAAACTGTCTGCTGGGAGTGAGAAACTTGGCTGGAAGAAGTACAAATATGAAAACTGCAAATGATAGCCTCAGTGTAGTTATAAGTGTATCATTACTGTAATCAAATTGGAAATCTCAGCATTATCTTTTGTACTTTTTTTTGTAATAAAACAAAATTCTTATAGGTATGGAGTCTTATCGCAATGTTTTGAACTTTGAGTGTTGCCTAATCATTGACATGACGAACATGGGAGAATCATACTGGCAAGTCGTGCACACACTTGGTTGTAGTGCAACCACTGCCTGTCTCTCCCAGCAATTTCCGACACGTATTTCTCTTTTGTTATCTCAGCAACTGACAGTTTTTAAGGACTTTCTGTAGAAAAACAATGTCTCGCCGCCATTAAGCAAAAGTAATAATACACATTGATTGTAAACTTATTTTTTCATACACATCGGACGCTCAGTTTTGAAAACTCGATTTATTGTGCTAAAAGTGCTCCAGGTCATTTTCATTCTTCTGCTTACGCTTTGTTTGATTTACCCAGTTGGTGTCCTCAACTGCCAGAAATACAAAAGCTTTTCGACTAGGTCTATGAATTCACTGTTAATTTGAAAGTTATTCCGTCTTTTCTTTGCTGTGAGTTGGTTGCACATTATGTTAACCTTATTACAATATATTTTGAAACCTAGTTTCAAACTGTGGTTATTAAGTTCCTCCATTTGTTGTTGAAGTTTATCTGCACTAGAGGCAAGTAGCATGACGTCATCAGCATGATGAGGTTCCTTCTCGTATGTTCCATTAACCAAAATTTCTTGTTCACTTACTCATTTTAAGGATCTGGAAACTTGCTGTAGGGTTTCGTGAATATTTTTGGTGATCCTGGCTCCTTTCCCAATATTGAATTTCTCAGTAGCCTTATGAAGTCTGATGCAAAGAGTAGTATTATCCTAGAAGACAACTGGTGAGCTACGAATCTGCTTTATGCCTTTGTCATCTTTCCAGTGACTTGTATACCATCGCCATTACCAGCAATACTTATTTTCTTCTGGAAAGACGCGTCTAGACTTATCGAAGCTTTACGGTCTTCAGCGAGACACATCAAACTTCCTGTGTTATTTTCTATCAGACGTTGTTGTACTGAATTTGCAGTTCAGGTAAAGAGTACAATGTCACTAGCAGAATGAAGGCTCTCGTATACAGGGTGTATAAACATGGCAGACCACGATCCTCTGTCAGTTCAGTTACATATATTTCTGAAATATAAGCGGGCAGTGCAGATTGTATTATAGTGACTGAAAAATTCTGACGTAAGGAAGCGGGTTTCAGGACTACCCGTGGTCACTGTCGTGTACTATAGAAAAGCTTTCCTAAAGATTTAGGTGATGTCCTGGGGTGGTTTCCTGGGCCTGCTCGGCGTATTCTGAAGTTGCGGTTTCCGGGAGATAATCCCTGACAAGCAGCCGCAACAGTATTAAGTAGCCTGTTTGTATGTTGGCAGCGCTATAGACTGTGTTAATATCGCTGACAGTGCTCTGCGCCCTGGGCAAGAGATTCTGTGGTTGGGCAGACTAACCGTTAACCAGTGGATAGGGAAGTGTATGGACATTATACTCTTAGTGGAGACTCTGTGTTGGTAGGACATGTACTGTAAAGTGCGATGAAATTATGTGTTTATAAGAAAATACGCAAGGAACTGTTTTATGATGGATGTTAGGTTGATAATATTTAGGCAGTGGAATTATTGACAACTGTACAATTTTTGGAACTGGACGTGACATGAATAAGGGAAAATTTTCTAAATACATTGTTTTCTATTTAACAAAATCTTTCTTTCGCTAACCATATGCCTCCTAGTAGTTAGAGTCTGTAGTAGCCAAAATCATTTTATTTATCTGGCTGTAGTTGTTATTTGATGCAATCGCTGTAGTTCGTGTTATAATGATTTTCTGTGAGGTAAGTGACTTACGAAAAAGAATGGGGTTTGAACTGTTAGGATTCGTGACTGAAATGAGTTTAGGCAATTAACAGAGTTGGTGGTTGTTTTATATTTCTTTAGTTTCATATTTTTTGGATTTTTATTATTGTTAGAATTTCTTCCAGTTCAGGGCCATTCTTTCGTGTTAATTATTGGAAGCCATGTCGTCAATGTATAGCAGTCAGATTGCGGTGGGCTTGTATATTGTGGGTAATAAATGGAATAGGTCAAGTCTGAGTTGTCTTTGTCAGGGAAAATTCGGTATGTCAGTGTTTAATAAAAATAAAGAGATAGTTTCACGGTGCCTAGGCCTCCAAGTGCTCAGTTATATAGCTTGTATGTATTCAGCACTGATGTCAAAAGAAATCCTTCCCTTCTGTCTCTATGAAATGTGAGATACGCAGCCCCATCTGAACAGTGTTTCTGTTAGGCCAGTCCTGTGTATTGCTACTCCTTCTAGAAATTGTGTGTGGTACGTCCACCAGTATTGTAGTAACTACACGCGTGTTTGCTATCGTGGGATCCTTAACTGATATGCAAGGTAGGGGGAAGAACAACGATGTTATGCAAATCACACCTAATTGGGTTTACGTTGAACCTGCACAAGGTGTGTAACGCAATCTTATTGTGGCCCTGGTATAAATTCTATACATGCTGTCTAGCCTCTCTTATAATTTATTCATTAAATTAATTGATCAAAGTTTCCCTCAAAAAATGATGACCGGAAAGCATTTTGGCGAGTGTGCCGGTTTAACAGATAAATGCCATCCTAACGAAGTTCAGTTACATTTATTTTCTTTAAACGGAACACAAAATTGATCATGAGTTTGCACAAGGAACAGTCATGGATATTAATATAAACCAAACACATAAATAGTCCTCGCTTGATAGAGGTGCTGGCAAGAACCTAGTACAAATGACACTACATGGAACTAAGTGTGCTTTTCTACTACGAGAAGGAGGAGAGCAAAGATAGCAGTTGAAATGTAAAATAAAGATAAACAAATGGATAATCGGCTGCAGTACCACGATATCACCTAAGGAGCGAAAATGGTTCTAGGGGTGCAACCACTGACAAACTTCACTTCGTGTTCTGGGCGGCTGAAAAATCGATTGAAACCCTATAGGCCGGTGCTGCGTACATTCACGACAGTACGGCACAAGGCGCACGCTGATGACGAATGGTTCAAATGTCTATACGCACTTTGGGATTTAACATCTGAGGTCATGAGTACCCTCGACTTAGGACTATTTAAACCTAACTAACCTAAGGAGATTACACGCATCCATGCCCGAGGCAGGATTCGAACCTGCAACCGTAGCAGCAGCGCGGTTCCGGACTGAAGCGCATAGAACCGCTCGGCCACCGCGGCCGGCGATGACGAATGCTAACCGGGTCGGTCGCT
The DNA here is from genome assembly GCF_023864275.1 of Schistocerca cancellata. Taxonomy (NCBI): domain Eukaryota; kingdom Metazoa; phylum Arthropoda; class Insecta; order Orthoptera; family Acrididae; genus Schistocerca; species Schistocerca cancellata. Next base: position 809,358,945 of record NC_064626.1, on the reverse strand, counting down.
ACATGGAGTTCGGATTCTTCTTGGAGACTGAAGCGCTAGCGTGAAAGAAAACAATGTGTTTGGCTAGGTGCCGGAGAAATTATTCTGCAGCAAGAGCGGCAATGTACGCGACCGACTCCTGCGACACCCGGGAACCAACTCCCAAATTCTTTTCTGTCCCGCGCAGAAAGCGACTGCTCGAGTGTGTCAGAACTTGCCCAATCTTCGCTAATAAAAAGAGCCCTCGCCAATTATGGCCATACAACAAATTCGTCTAGACTTCCACTACCGTCTCCGTCAACGTAGGCGCTATACCATTCGTTTCCGCCAATTCCCGATAGTGACTGGGAACGTGTGCTGACGTAACAGTCGAGCAGCCTATCATAGCTTCCGCCAGGACTTCCCGCGGAAATATTGCTGGCCTCGGACGCCGTGGATTATGATAATTGGTGTGCGACGGTTAGCGCCACTCTGTCGGATTGGTTGGTTGATTGATTGGTTGATTTGGGGGAGGGGCCAAACAGCGAGGTCATCGGTCCCATTGGATTACGGAAGGAAGTTGACCGTGCCCTTTCAAAGGAACCATCCCGGCATTTGCCTGAAGCGATTACGGAATTCACGGAAACCCTAAACCAGGATGGCCGGACTCTGGTTTGAACTGTCGTCCTCCCGAATGCGAGTCCAGTGTGCTAACTGTCTTGTCGGGCATCTCTTGGAATTCGGAGACCATTTTTTCGAAACGTCCCAGACAATAGCACAGCTGGGCTGCGTTCCAAAACACGGGACTTTCGCGAGAAAACTGCCCACATCCATTGTAAAAATAGCGAGCGTCAGTCGCTGTGGCCCCCGAGACCCTACTTCAAAACAGAAAGGCGCCGGCCTTGGGTCGGGACTCCATCCTCAATTCCCAGTGACCGGATCTACATCTACATCTACATTTATATTCCGCAAGACACCCAACGGTGTGAGGCGGAGGGCACTTTACGTGTCACTGTCATTACCTCCCTTTCCTGTTCCAGTCGCGTATGGTTGGCGGGAAGAACGACTGCGGGAAAGCTGTGCGCGCTCGAATCTCTCCTCGGGAGGTATAAGTAGGGGGAAGCAATATATTCGATACCTCATCCAGAAACGCACCCTCTCGAAACCTGGACAGCAAGCTACACCACGATGCAGAGCGCCCATCTTGCAGAGTATGGCACTTCAGTTCGCTAAACATCTCCGTAACGCTTGCCAAATAACCCTGTGACGAAACGCGCCGCTCTTCTTTGGATCTTCTCAATCTCCTCTGTCAACCCGACCTGGTACGGATCCCACACTGATGAGCAATACTCAAGTATAGGTCGAACGAGTGTTTTGTAAGCTATCTCCTTTGTTGATGGAGTGCATTTTCTAAGGCCTCTCCCAATGAATCTCAACCTGGCACCCGCCTTACCAACAATTAATTTTATATGATCATTCCATTTCAAATCGTTCCGCACGCATACTCCCAGATATTTTACAGAAGTTAATGCTACCAGTGTTGGTTCCGCTATCATATAATCATACAATAAAGGATCCTTCTTCCTATGTATTCGCAATACATTACATTTTTCTGTGTTAAGGGTCGGTTGCCAGGCCCTGCACCAAGTGCCTATCCGCTGCAGATCTTCCTGCATTTCGCTACAATTTTCTAATGCTGCAACTTCTCTGTATACTACAGCATCATCCGTGAAAGCCGCATGGAACTTCCGACACTATCTACTAGGCCATTTATATATATTGTGAAAAGCAATGGTCCCATAACACTCCCCTGTGGCACGCCCGAGATTACTTTAACGTCTGTAGACGTCTCTCCATTGAGAACAACATGCTGTGTTTTGTTTGCTAAAAACTCTTCAATCCAGCCACACAGCTGGTCTGATATTCCGTAGGCTCTTACTTTGTTTATCTGGCGACAGTGCGGAACTGTATCGAACGCCTTCCGGAAGTCAAGGAAAATGGCGTCTACCTGGGAGCCTGTATCTAATATTTTCTGGGTCTCATGAACAATTAAAGCGAGTTGGGTCTCACACGATCGCTATTTCCGGAATCCATATTGATTCCTACATAGTAGATTCTGGGTTTCCAGAAATGACACGATACGCGAGCAAAAATCATGTTCTAAAATTCTACAACAGATCGATGTCAGAGATATAGGCCTATACTTTTGCACATCTGCTTGACGGCCCTTCTTGAAAACTGGAACTACCTGTGCTCTTTTCCAATCATTTGGAACCTTCCGTTCCTCTAGGGACTTGCGGCACACGGCTGTTAGAATGGGGCCAAGTTCTTTCGCATACTCTGTGTAGAATGGAATTGGTTTCCCGTGAGGTCCAGTGGACTTTCCTCTGTTGAGTGATTTCAGTTGCTTTTCTATTCCTTGGACACTTATTTCGATGTCAGCCACTTTTTTTTTTTTTTTTGTTCGTGCGAGGATTTAGAGAAGGAACAGTGCTATCTTCCTCTGTGAAACAACTTTGGATAAGGTGTTTAGTATTTCAGCTTTACCCCTGTCATCCTCTGTTTCAATGTCATTATCATCCCAGAGTGTCTGGATATGCTGTTTCGAGCCACTTACTGATTTAACGTAAGACCAGAACTTCCTAGGATTTTCCGTCAAGTCGGTACATAGAATTTTACTTTCGAATTCACTGAACGCTTCACGCATAGCCCTCCTTACAACTTTGACATCGTTTAGCTTCTGTTTGTCTGGACTCACCTCCTGCTGTTGAGAGCGGTTGGCCTCCTCAGAGCCCGAAACCTTCCGCTCGTCTCCTGCGTGAGATGGACAGAATTTTGATATACGTGAATTATACTTTCAGTCATGTTCATGCCGGTATATAGTATCCGATTACCTACTTTGCATGACAATATTTTACGGTAGCGAAAATACATTAACTTTCGTGTATGCAAATTGATATTTCAGAAATGCGAGATAGGCTGGTCTGATGGCCCTTAATAAATGTATGAAGAGGCCACAGACCCCGCCGTCTTGCATTACCCCCGTGCTCACACTAGATTTTAATTAGAGTGTGTTATCAGCACGCCGCCTTGCGCTGTACTGTCAGTAATATGCGGAGCTCCTTGGTTTCAGTTGATTATTTAGTCACTTAAAATTGAAGCGAAGTTTCTCCGTAGAACCACTTTGGCTCCTTGGGTGATATCGTGGTACTGCATCCTATTACCGGTTTGGTTATCGTTATTATACATTTCAACTTCTAACAACCCTGCCATAACAAAGGTCAAAATTTAATAATGATTGTGGTGTTGCTCACGCTGCTAAATAGTGCAGTTTCGGGCAACAACAAAGATATTATGTGGCAGGTGTCATTAGAGCACAGTTAATAAAGTCATTTCATGTAATAATGAATAAACTAGGCACTCATCTTTTCGTGTTTCCCACGCTGGTCTCGCTGTAAAATCATGGCTCAATCGTCGAAAATCTAGGTGGTGATGATTCCAAGCTCGGATGCAAAGAGGCCTAGGTTTTATTCTGCTATATTCAAAAGTTTTATAGATGTGTTTCACAAACCATCCTTGAAGATTAAACCTTTGAAAGTTAGCACAATAGTGATGTAAAAAAATAATCAGCACTCCGAATTTTAAGTTACACTTCCTTTTTATTGCAATATCACGTAACACACAAAACATCACTTCACAATACAAAACATACTTGAAAACATCTTCCTCACTGTTAAAGTTCACATTTTATAAGCTGACTACAATATACGTCTTTTCAACATGACGTCCAAGACTTGACTTTCTCAAAGTCCGACTCTCTAACTCTCTAATAATCGCTTACGCGCCCAAAAATCAGAGATACAAGTACGACAAAGATCGTAGTGACAAAAGAAAGAATACACATAAGAATAATATCATTGCAATATAAACATATCGATGTATCAAAGTACCTCTACATTAATGAAATCAAATCTGAATGTTGTCTCAGAAATATGTTAACTACTTTACAGAAATACAGTAGAATATTGCTGGTATCGAGAGGTTCAGGTGAGCTGCCGTAATGGTTACGTAATTCAAGTACCATTACAAACTGTTTTCTTCACTCCCCCTTCTTGTAGTAGAGAGTCACACTAGATTCCACGTAGTGTCCTTTGTACTAGGTTCTTACCATCAACTCCATCAAGCGGAGACTTTTGTTTGGCTTAGGTTAACTTACATGACTGTTCCTTGTAAAAAATCATGATCAATTTTGTGTTTCATTTAAAGAAAATAACTGTAATTCTAAATCTTTAGGACGGTATTTATCTGTTAAACAGTCACATTCAGCAAAATCGTTTTCCATAATCATTTTTGGAGGGGAACTTTAATCTGTTAATTTAATGAATAAATTATATGAGAGGTTAGTCACTCTATGTAGGATTTATACCAGGGAAACTATAAGATCGCGTTACACACCTTGTGCCGATTCAATGTAAACCCTCTTAGGTGTGACTTGCATAACATCGTGATTCTGCACCATAGCTTGCACATCAGTTAAGGGTCCCACGATTGCAAACACACGGCTAGTTTCCAAGTGGAAGATCGTTCAAGCTTGGTACGAAGCTAGTAAATTGTTTATGCATATTTGTACGTAATATCAGGGAATTTTTTTCAGTGTTGACTTACATTTTCATGCTTCGAAGTATATTAAGTACGTCATGTTAGCTACAAGTTACTGGCGCCCCTTCAAAAGGAGCTCGGGTTGAGAACAGAGAAATTTGTTTTCTTATGTTTCGTTTCCTGGGACTTGTCCAATACCGAGTAACATTCTCTTCGTGGCCGTCGTCCTGTGCTGACTGTGCAGTCTGAAGATGTATGTGTCGCTTCTGCTAATAGCATAAGGTGTTGGTTTCATATTTCAGAATCTGTACTCCGAGCAGCTCGCATTTATCTGGTTGCTTGTGCATCCGGGTTGCAGAGTTCATTGGGTTATTTCTCTTGTTAATTTGAAAATACGACTTGTACGAATGACAAACGTTGAGTTTTCTCTTTTTTCAGTCTTCCGAACGATATCAATCATAGTCCCACACAAATAACTTCAATTTTTCGCGTTCGTTCTCTGATTTTCGTTTTCCGTGAGTCACATTGCAAAGTGATTCCTTGGTTTTTCAGTTTCAATAAAACTATAATAATTTGTGAAACCGACTTCCGCTTATGAACCCTACTTCCTACAACGTCTCCTATGATTAGGCCACCGCTATTTAAGAAATATTATTTGGAGAACACTAAGATCTTCTTTCAGTGTGATGGTGTTTCCGTAGTGTGTAGTGACCAAATTATAATTGGAATGTTGTATAACACTAAAAGCTGTTTATTTCAATGGCGAGCGATTAGCGTTGGCAGGTTTATGTTTCGGAGTTGAAACAGTTACTAATGCGGATTAGTTTAAAGCAAAGAACCTGCAAGTTGCGCACCTTTCCTCTCGTAATCGTTTCTTGATATCTAAACGAGGCTTTCGGTAAATGATGGTAGAGGGGCATGTAATTTGTTTGTGTGGGTGACACTTTCACTTAACTGTTCCGTCTAGCAAAGTATATATGTTTATATATGTTACAGTCAAAACCCGTTTTTAGCTAGAATGCGTTCTTACCAGTTAAAACTAGTTTTTACTGAGCCACTTCGTCAAAATGCGTTTTGCCAAGTTACAACTAGTTTTAACTGACTTTCGCTTTTGACCAGCAGTAAATTCTAGTTGCAACTAAGGCTATCAGTATCAACTAGTTTCAACTAGTAAGAACGCGTTCTAACTAAACTAGACAGAGCTAGTTTTCACTAAATTTATTTAGGGGCAAATATTAAAATTAAGAGCAACTACGTGTTGATTGACATAAAAAACAGCATTTTTGTATTGTGCAATGCAATATTTTTTGGAGTATTGATCATACATCCAGATACATTCCAGATAGTGAAAACAAGAAGGCGCCGACACGAAAATGGCGAGTGTTGCTGCAAACTGGATGACAACGGGAAAAACATAAGAAGACAAACGCATGTGTATTGTGAAGAGTGCGATGTTGGATTGTATGCAATACCATGCTTTGAGCTATACGATAGAATGTGTCATTTCTAACAAATATTTTTCAAGAAACTGTTTTTCCTTTAGATCTACCACTAAAACCCTTCCTCATTATATAAAAATTATTAGTAAATAATTTTTAATTCTGCAACAGCGTTACTACTGTGAAAAGCTTCGAATTGTTAGGTAGTCAGTTGTTAGATACTCACTTGCCCCGCACAACAATCGCACATAAGGGTGTCAAATACTCGTCGCTACAATAAGCGCTAGAGGTGCGGAAAGAATTACACGCGCGGGAACAGTTCTAGGCGTCAAAACTCCCCGCCTCAGCAGCGCTGCAGAGGCCGACAATAGCCCGCCACTGGGCGCTTTTCGCCACAATAAACAACACGGTCGAGGGGTTAAGCACGTGCAGATCAGATTGTACGTATTTATCATGGCAGATCTAAGTCAAGAAAGGCGATGGAAAGAAGAATTACAGATTGAAGAACACGACGAAAGAGGAAACCAATACACTGTTATGACAAAAGAATCTTACGATAAATTATTGGACGAAATTGAAGAAGCACAATCACCAGAGAAAAAGACACAGAAGAAGAAGATTTAATCGATTCAAGGTTATTAATATTTGTGCGACCAGGAAGCTAGGGACAAGAAAAGAGCCTGTGAAGTACTACTTACGTGTCGAAGAAATTTTCGAGATTATTGAAGCAGCTCATCAGGCAGTTGGTCATGGAGGTCGAGACAGATTAAAGGTTGAAACTTCAAGAAAATACGCAAACATAACAATAGAGATGAGAAACATTTATCTGTCTATGTGTGAAACTTGTCAGCGCAAAAGGAGCTTTAAGAGAAGGGGGCATGTTTCGAAACCTATACTTCATTCAGAAATGAACAGTCGTAGCCTAGTTGAGCAGATCATACTTACACTGTATGATTATTTTGTTTCCCCTTTCGTAACTAATACTGTTAATATGGCTCTGTAATGTTCCTTAAAATGTTTCTTCAGTGTATGGTTATTTTTGTATTGCTGTAGTTAATATTAATGACTTAGATGTATGATCAATATTCTCACTAAATATTGCATTGCACAAAACAAAAATGCTGTTTTTTATGTCAATCAACACGTAGTTGCTCTTAATTTTAATATTTGCCCCTAAATAATTTAGTGAAAACTAGTTTTGTCTAGTTTAGTAAGCACGCGTTCTTACTAGTTGAAACTAGTTGATACTGATAGCCTTAGTTACAACTGGAATTTGCTGCTGGTCAAAAGCGAAAGTCAGTTAAAACTAGTTTTAACTAGGCAAAACGCATTTTGACGAAGTGGCTCAGAATAAACCAGTTTTAACTAATAAGAACGCGTTCTAACTAAAAACGGGTTTTGGCTGTAACATATAATCACTGTTTGCATTTTGAGGTTTTCTTAAACAGGTTTTGTGGAAACAGTAACAGTCGAAAGGCTCGATACTATGGCGCAGGGATGCATGAGAGCCCCAGGGGCTGTGTCCATACTGCAATGGCCGATTCTGGCCGGCTTGCCTTTCGGCCTTTGTACTTTTCTCGGGTATTTTTGTGGAAGTTTCAGCGCCAACATCAACAAGTATACTAGAGCCTGAGGATCGTGTTAGAGTCACCAAAGATATGGGCATCCAAACGGAGTGCTTGTAAAGGAAGTACTTAAAATCACGTTGCTCTATATTCTGCGAGTACGGAATAAAATTTGACGCCCCCAGAGCAGAGCGACAGCCCGCTGGATCGCTAGCCAGTCAAGGTGGTCACGGAAAGACGTCGTTTAGTCGGAACAGAGACCGAAACGAAGCAGCAGAGAGAGGAGAGGATGGACGTCTTATCCAGCTGGGGGCCACAAACATTGACAGCATCCCATTTCGGGCAGACGCTCTGGCTGTGTCCTGTAACCAACACGCCAATTCTCTCCGCCGCTCCTTATCAGCTGTTCAAAAAATGGTGCACAGGGGATTCTTGGTCAGCGCGTTTCACGGGAACAAACATCCTCTGCTGAGGCGACGATTCCACTCTGCACGTTGGCAACAATAATTGGTACTTGAATACTACATCTGAAAATTTCAATAGAAGAAATTTAATAGAAAAATGCATAATTAACAAGAAAATTCGCGATAACACTCAGAGTGGCCGTCCGCAGCTCGTAGTCGTGCGGTAGCGTTCTCGCTTCCCACGCCCGGGTTCCCGGGTTCGATTCCCGGCGGGGTCAGGGATTTTCTCTGCCTCGTGATGACTGGGTGTTGTGTGCTGTCCTTAGGTTAGTTAGGTTTAAGTAGTTCTAAGCTCTAGGGGACTGATGACCATAGATGTTAAGTCCCATAGTGCTCAGAGCCATTTGAACCATTTCAGAGTGGCCACTCGACCCGCACTAAAACGTTACATCAGTGTACTCGTCTATTAAAGAATTTTCGTATACCACTAAAAACATAAATCATTCCATTAAAAAAAGTACTTGGCTCAATATCTCTGCTGATGTAAGAGTTAGAAGCTGTTGGTGTGGTCTTCAGTCCGAAGACTGATTTGACGCAGCTCTCCATGCTACTCTATCCTGTGCCTGACTCTTCATCTCCGAATAACTGCTGCAACTACATCCTTCTGAATCTGCTAACTATATTCAACTCTTGGTCTCTCTGTATGATTTTTGCACCCCACATTTCCCCCAGTACTAAATTGGTGATTCCTTGATGTCTCAGAATGTGTCCTATCAACCGATCCCTTCCTCTAGTCAATTTGTGCCGCAAATTTCTTGCCTCCCCAATTGTATTCAGTACCTCCTTATGAATTATGTGATCTACGCATCTAATCTTCGACATTCTTTTGTGGCACCACATTTCTAAAACTTCTATTCTCTTCTTAGTTAAAATCTTTGTCGTTGATGTTTCACTTCCAGGCATGGCTACAATCGAAACAAATACGTTTAGAAAAGATTTCCTAACAGTTAAATCTTTATTCACTGGTAACAAATTTCTCTCTTCAGAAATGTTATTGCTAGTCTACGTTTTATATCCTCTCTACTCCGGCCATCATCAGTTATTTTGATGCCCAAGTACTCAACTACTACTTTAAGTGTCTCATTTCCTAATATAATTCCCCCAGCATCACCTGATTTAATTCTAATACTTTCCTTCATTCTTATTTTGCTTTTGTTCATGTCCATCGTGTATCCTTCTTTCAAGACAATGTCCATTCCGTTCAAATACTCTTCCAAGTCCTTTTCAAATGGTTCAAATGGCTCTGAGCACTATGGGACTTAACATCTGTGGTCATCAGTCCCCTAGAACTTAGAACTACTTAAACCTAACTAACCTAAGGACATCACACACATCCATGCCCGAGGCAGGATTTGAACCTGCGACCGTAGCGGTCACGCGGTTCCAGACTGAAGCGCCTAGAACCGCACGGCCACACCGGCCGGCAAGTCCTTTTCAGTCTCTGAATCGGCAAACCTCAAAGTTTTTATTTCTTTTCCCTGAACTTCTTTTACACGCGGACGGCAAGCTCACTGATACTACACGTGCCGTGTCATTCCTCTCCCATTGACGCTGCTATCACCTGCACGGGTTTATGCCCATCGTAGGTCCGTGGTAATGATGTTATGGCTGATCAATGTATAAGTTCATATATTAGGACTATGAAGTCAAAAAAAAAGGTATCATCCATAATCATGTCAATAACATAAAAATTCCAAGCTTGTACCTCCTAATGATGTATGCATTCCTATCAAGTGTCAGTGTAACCAGACCTGAAGAAACAGTGAATGGACGACTATTACTCATTTCGAACTTTTAATCACTCCCCCATTGGATAATTTTGAGCAGATTCCCATGCATATACAAATCCTTGTTTTGTAAATAAAACTACCTTTTTTTGCTACCACTTAATTTATTTTTCCCAGATGCGTTTCGCCTTTTTCTTGCTCTAAGGGATCTTCAGTGGACTCTAGAACTATACAGTTTTGTTATTTTTAGATTATCAAACAGTTCACGTCGCGTTTATTTACGTAAATAAGTAATTACTTACAGTTTGTTGGGATCTGCGTTTCCTCTCGTCTGGTCTGGAGATCGCCCTACCACTTTACTTCCGAAACATAAGCACAGTTTTGTATTCCTTTCACACTGTTCACCATGTTTCTCCTTCTTGTTGTGGTGCACTATTACTCTTTTACAAGTAGTTATAGCTATTTGTTCGAACACTGTGCTTTTAACAACGTGAATAGTGCACTGAACAGACAGTATGTTGAAAAACATTGTTTTGTAGCCTAAAGAGTGTGGAATAATATGGTGTATTGAAATACTGAATAAAGTCAACTACATTACTTATTGAACGCACCTCTTATCTTCCCTATGCGTCCTCTCGTGGTCTGATTTATACCATATAAAAATGTTCAAATGTGTGTGAAATCTTATGGGACTTAACTGCTAAGATCATCAGTCCCTAAGCTTACGTACTACTTAACCTAAATTATCCTAAGGACAAACACACACACCCATGCCCGAGGGAGGACTCGAACCTCCGCCGGGACCAGCCGAACAGTCCAGGACTGCAGCGCCTGAGACCGCTCGGCTAATCCCGAGCGGCTATACCATATAACCAGAGAAACTTCGGTCTACCTTTTCTCATTCTTTCCTGAGGCTCGAACATCACGATCTTCTCTGTTCATCTGTCATCTGTCTTTCTCAGGAGAGTTGCCTTCTTTTATTGTATCTGTGATGCTTTCTTGGGTCATTTCCCCAGTTGTATTTATTGTGTGGTCCCACCGAGATATTCTACACGCTCATGTGAGACAGTCCACTTCTACAGCTCTCATTTGGTTTTTATTTTATTTTATTTTCAGTGTCTCCCAGCATTCGGCCATAGGTCGTTATAGGCTCTACAATACGCCTATAGAGCATCTTCTTTACTTTCCAACCTAGATATACTATAACACCATAACAGAGGGTTTAGCTTCTGAATTGCTGCTCTCCAGTGGGCTACTCGTTGCTGCATTTCCCAATTACTGGTTGTGTACTTGCAGTGAATTAAGTGGCTACAGCTCTCACTATCCCAAATATTTTTTATAGCGAAAAACGCACCCCAAGTGCAACTGCACGGGCCACGCGATCACAGCGCACATTTGCAGGGCAAAGGGCATGTCACGTCCCGAAAACGACGGGCGCGCCGGTGCTGACCAATTATGCAGGAGGCTACTGGAGGCGGGAGTGCGAAGCAGCGGCAGAGTTAGGGCGGGAGCGCGTCATCGAGCGAGCCGCGGCGCCGGATGGTCGATAAGTGCGACGTCGATACCGGCTGGCGACTGGCGACTGGCGGCTGGCGATTAGCGGCGCTCGGAGACTGGCTCGCTGCGCAGCGCGCAGATTACACGGCCGGAAGGTCAGGGGAAGCGCCAGGGGCAGGCGGAGGCAGACGCGAGGGGACGTCTGCGAGCGCGGCGAAGCCTCGCTCACCAAGGGCCAGTTTTAATGTTATTTTTTTAGTACAATAATATGAAATAGTTTCATTCTGTCGCCGTGCTAAGACGAAAAGTATAAGCAGAGACAATAAAAGACCCACAGAGGTCTAAGAACAATAATTATACAGGGTGTACCAAAAAGAATCATCCGATATGGCACGCCTATACAGGGTGTACATAAAGTTCGGGAACACTATCAATTATTTATAGCACAAGAACTAAACATTGTACAGATGTCATACACATTGCATTTTGAAGAGAAACTCTCAAAGTTTTTTTTACAAACATTCGATATGCGAACCATGAGTGACTCGACAGACGTCAATACGGTAATCGAATTCTTGCCATACCCATCCCAGGGTCGTCGACTGTGGCAGTCGCTTCCCATACTCTCTCCTGGAGCTCTGCTACATTACGTGATAGAGTTGGTACATACATCAGATTTTTAATGTGTCCCCACAGAAAAAAGTCACACGGAGTGAGATCTGGTGATCGGGGAGGCAATTTCACAAAACAGCTGTCTCCTTCTGTAGAACGGCCGATCCAACGATGCGGTGGCTCCGTGTTCAGGTACCCACGAACTTTACGATGAAAATGGGGTGGAGCTCCCTCCTCCTGAAAGATGAGTGGAGAGTCCGATTCCATTTGAGACATCAGCCATTCCTGCAACATGTCCAAGTAGGAATATCCGATGACAGTGCTCTCGGCGAAGTGCTCTCGCGCCTGAACTCGCCACGTTTGTGACTAGGGCTGACTATCGGCAAATTACCAAACTACACTGGGCGGTATAGAAGAGAAAAAACTTTCTGGGTTTCTCTTCAAAATGACGTATGTATGATATCTGTACAATGTTTGGTTCTTGTGCAATAAATAATTGAAAGTGTTCCCCGACTTAATGTACACCCTGTATTTCTGAATATAATAAACATATACAATGAATTTTGTTTTTTGATGAGCGGCAAACTCAAAAAGTTATTTTCTCATACCTTTTCATAGGTGTTCAATACGCCCCCTCCGAGATGCAGGGCATATTTCAGTCCGGTATTCGAATTGTTCCCACACTACAACGAGCATGTCTTGAGTTACAGCTTCCACTGCTGCTGTCATGTGATGTCTCAGTTCATTCATTGTTGTTGGTATCGGAGGCATATGAACAGTCTAAAAATGGCTCTGAGCACAATCGGACTTAACAGCTGCGGTCATCAGTCCCCTAGAACTTAGAACTACTTAAACCCAACTAACCTAAGGACATCGCACACGTCCATGCCCGAGGCAGGATTCGAACCTGCGACCTTACCGGTCGCGCGGTTCCAGAATGAAGCGCCTAGGACCATTCGGCCACTCCGGCCGACCAGAGTCTAAATCCCCGCAAGAATTTCAAGAAATAATCACATACAGTTAGGTCCGCTGACGCTGCACGACAGTAATGTAAGGCTGAATCATTTGGTCCAGTGCGACCAATCCATCGTTCAGTAATCCTTTGATTTAAAAATTACCTTTACGAAGAGCTCGCAGTAGCTGAATTTTGTATGGTTTTATGCGTAAACGTAGACGCAACACTCGCCAGACGGACATCGGGCCGATGTTGAGCTGTCGAGCTGCACGGCGAACGGATTTCTGCGGACTCCTTGTGAAACTATGGCGGATGCGTTCGACGTCTGTGTCAGACACTCAGAGAAGGCCCGGCGATTTGCCTTTACGTAAACAACCTGTTTCTCGAAACTGTTCATGCTATCGTGTAATGCTCTTCGCTGTAGGAGGATCCACACTATATCTACTACAAAGTCACACTGGACAGTTATTACTGACCCGCACTGCGCAAAACGTAGAATACAGAACGCTTTCTGTCGTCCCGACACCATTTTTACTAGAACTGAAGTGGGCGCACACTGCTGCTACCTAGCGGGAACCATGTAAAACTCGAGAGTTTGCTCTTCCCAACAGTACGTTGTTCATGCACATATCTCAAATAACATAATGGTTACGTTTTTTTTTTTTTTTTAATCGGATGATTCTTTTTGATAGATGCTGTATAATTAGTAACAAAGAAAGAATGTGTACATGATCTTACTGTTTCGTTGGATGTTGCCGAGATTAAGCGTGAGTTGTGTGTATGTTGTCTTAAATGAATAATAATCCATTTCAAGATTAACTGTCAGAAAACTTATTCAAGATTGGCTTTCAAAAAAATTGATGAGAGAAACAAGCAGGTACTGTTAAATGTGGCCGTCTTTAAATGGAATCGATTTGTTTCGTGAGATAATTTTGAGTGTCATTAGAATTAAGAGATGAAGTCTGAATATTACATTAAATGAGATTTTCATATAAAGAGAAATGTTTAAAAATCACACAGTCGTGCAGTTATTAAATGGGTCGATTCCTTAAAGATTATGAGCCTAGCTGATATTTTCTAATTCTATCAAAGCTGAGTGAAAACCCTATGACATTTAAAGTATTTTAAAGAGGGAATATCCATTACACTCACTGCACTTAGACTTGTTGTGAAGGTAAAAATTAATTTCTTTTTGTTTAACATGGTATGCCCATTCTATCTTAACTTTTAATTAAGGAAGAATGGGAACTACTTATCAATTAGTAGTAGTAGTAGCAGTAGGCAATATTAACATGGCGATTACGGCAGGACATTTTGAATTTAATCTTATGTATGTATATATTTATTTGATTTCATGTTTTGTATTACTGTTTTCTTTTTTTCATGTTCAACAACTGAATGCGAGAGATTATTTAAAACAAAAAGTAAAACGAGATAGAATACTGACCAAATTCATTCTAAAGGTAATAGAAATTTTTAAAAATTTTTTGAAATGATGATTTAGGCGTTTGAGTGCAGCACTAACAACGAAAGGTAACGAAATTACTGTTTTGCCACTTATCGTTGCGCGTTTCGTGTGAATAGGACGGCATATGTGATGACACGTGCCACACATTAGCATAGAGTATTTTCTTTTTAATTTTATATGCGTAGGATACAGGAATTTTCATTCGAGATTATGGTCGACAAGATAGCCGAATTTTAATACAGAACTTTCAATAGCGTCGTTAGATTGTTTTAGGTCACGTGTTACTGCTGATTTCAGTGAAATAACCGCTGGAACTGACTTTAACGTAATAGTTACTATAGTTCGCAATTTTCAAAACTGTCCCAAAATTATTTTAATAATTAAATATGGGAAAGGTCGGAAGGCCTAAAGGGATGGATTCTGCTGAGAATGGTGACGTGAAATCGGAAACTGACAAACAAGAAATACCAGCTACCTCTATCGAAAAGGTGGATTCTGTGATGTGCGGACCGGAACTGCCTGTAGAATCCACAGAAACTATGTTGTTGTTGTTGTGGTCTTCAGTCCTGGGACTGGTTTGATGCAGCTCTCCATGCCAATCTATCCTGTGCAAGCTCCTTCATCTCCCAGTACTTACTACAACCTACATCCTTCTGAATCTGCTTAGTGTATTCATCTCTTGATCTCCGATTTTTACCCTCCACGCTGAACTCCTATGCTAAATTTGTGATCCCTTGATGCCTCAGGACGTGTCCTACCAATCGATCCCCTCTTCTAGTCAAGTTGTGCCACAAACTTCTCTTCTCCCCAATCCTATTCAATACCTCCTCATTAGTTACATGATCTACCCACCTAATCTTCAACATTCTTCTGTAGCACCACATTTCGAAAACTTCTATTCTCGACTTGTCCAAACTATTTATTGTCCATGTTTCACTTCCATACATGGCTACACTCCATACAAATACTTTCAGAAACGACTTCCTGATACTTAAATCTATACTCGATGTTAACAAATTTCTCTTCTTCAGAAACGCTTTCCTTGCCATTGCCAGTCTACATTTTATATCTTCTCTACTTCGACCATCATCAGTTATTTTGCTCCCCAAATAGCAAAACTCCTTTACTACTTTAAGTTTCTCATTTCCTAATCTAATTCCCTCAGCATCACCTGACTTAATTCGACTACATTCCATTATCCTTGTTTTGCTTCTGTTGATGTTCATCTTATATCCTCCTTTCAAGACACTGTCCATTCCGTTCAACTGCTCTTCCAAGTCCTTTGCTGTCTCTGACAGAATTACAATATCATCGGCGAACCTCAAAGCTTTTATTTCTTCTCCCTCGATTTTAATACCTACTCCGGATTTTTCTTTTGTTTCCTTTTCTGCTTCCTCAATATACATATTGAATAACATCGGGGACGGGCTACAACCCTGTCTCACTCCCTTCCCAACCGCTGCTTCCCTCTCATGCCCCTCGACTCTTATAACTGCCATCTGGTTTCTGTACAAATTGTAAATAGTCTTTCGCTCCCCGTATTTTACCCCTGCCACCTTTAGAATTTGAAAGAGAGTATTCCAGTCAACATTGTCAAAAGCTTTCTCTAAGTCTACAATTGCTAGAAACGTAGGTTTGCCTTTCCTTAATCTTTCTTCTAAGATAAGTCGTAAGGTCAGTATTGCCTCACGTCTTCCAACATTTCTACGGAATCCAAACTGATCTTCCCCGAGGTCGGCTTCTACTAGTTTTTCCATTCGTCTGTAAATAATTCGCGTTAGCATTTTGCAGCTGTCACTTATTAAACTGATAGTTCGGTAATTTTCACATCTGTCAACACCTGCTTTCTTTGGGATTGGAATTATTATACTCTTCTTGAAGTCTGATGGTATTTCGGCTGTCTCGTAGATTTTGATCACCAGATGGTAGAGTTTTGTCAGGACTGGCTCTCCCAAGGCCGTCAGTAGTTCTAATGGAATATTGTCTACTCCCGGGGCCTTGTTTCGACTCAGGTCTTTCAGTGCTCTGTCAAACTCTTCACGCAGTATCGTATCTCCCATTTCATCTTCATCTACATCCTCTTCCATTTCCATAATATTGTCCTCAAGTACATCGCCCTTGTATAGACCCTCTATATACTCCTTCCACCTTTCTGCTTTCCCCTCTTTGCTTAGAACTGGGTTTCCATCTGAGCTCTTGATATTCGTACAAGTGGCTCTCTTTTCTCCAAATGTCTCTTTAATTTTCCTGTAGGCAGTATCTATCTTACCCCTAGTGACAGAAGCCTCTACATCCTTACATTTGACCTCTAGCCATGCCTGCTTAGTCATTTTGCGCTTCCCGTCGATCTCATTTTTGAGACGTTTGTATTCCTTTTTGCCTGCTTCATTTACTGCATTTTTATATTTTCTCCTTTCATCACTTAAATTCAATATTTCTTCTCTTGCCCAAGGATTTCTACTAGCCCTCGTCTTTTTACCTACTTGATACTCTGCTGCCTTCACTACATCATCCCTCAGAGCTACCCATTCGTCTTCTACTGTATTTCTTTCCCCCACTCCTGTCAATTGTTCCCTTATGCTCTCCCTGAAACTCTGTACAACCTCTGGTTTACTCAATTTATCCAGGTCCCAGCTCCTTAAATTCCCACCTTTTTGCAATTTCTTCAGTTTTAATCTACAGTTCATAACCAATAGATTGTGGTCAGAGTCCACATCTGCCCCTGGAAATGTCCTACAATTTAAAACCTGGTTCCTAAATCTCTGTCTTACCATTATATAATCTATCTGATACCTTTTAGTATCTCAAGGATTCTTCCACGTATACAACCTTCTTTTATGATTCTTGAACCAAGTGTTAGCTATGATTGTTATGCTCTGTGCAAAATTCTACCAGACGGCTTCCTATTTCATTTCTTAGCCCCAATCCATATTCACCTACTCTGTTTCCTTCTCTCCCTTTTCCTACTGTCGAATTCCAGTCACCCATGACTATTAAATTTTCGTCTCCTTTCACTACCTGAATAATTTCTTTTATCTCATCATACATTTCTTCAATTTCTTCGTCATCTGCAGAGCTAGTTGGCATATAAACTTGTACTACTGTGGTAGGCATGGGCTTCGTGTCTATCTTGGCCAGTATAATACGTTCACTATGCTGTTTGTAGTAGCTTACCCGCACTCCTATTTTTTATTCATTATTAAACCTACTATTTGATTTTGTTTTCATAACCCTGTATTCACCTGACCAGAAGTCTTGTTCCTCCTGCCACCGAACTTCACTAATTCTTAACTGCATCAAAAACTATATCCGGGTCGTTCACCCATCTTTATTAATTTTTTGAAGAGACGTTAAGCTCGAATTTAGAGCGTATCGCTCAAAAGCAAACGACGGAAATGAACGCACAAACTGTGGGCGTGTTTCATCTGAAATGCACTTAAAGCAACTGTACTGTTAAGTCCCGCCATGAACACGAATTGTGAACGTGTAGTATCTCAGCTAGAAACAAGAATTAATTCTCAGTTAAAACAAAACTTTGAGAGTATGAGGACGGAAATTGATGAACATAATAAAGCCTATGAAGAGGATGCGATTAACCTGTCCAGGAAAGTCAATCAAGCAAAAACAGCTTAGGAAAATTCAGAAGGAAATGTTTATCAGGTCTCTGGGCTCGTACAGAATCTTGCAGTTAAGCGAGAAGACACATACAGAAAAAGTTCGATGAAAAGAGTAAAAAGATCACCCTTGACTACGTCCACTGGTTAAATCGAAAGTTCGATCAGTTCAGAAAGTGCCTGCAGACAGAACTGGTTGTAGTAGTGCGTCAAGCTAGACGTGATGGTATGACTGAAGAAGCAAATAATATTAGCAGGGAACTGTCAGAGGTGAAAGACGCAACGTGTGCAGCTATTCGACCATCTGAAATGTACAGTGATTCACCGCAAGACGTCATGTAAACGGATAGGACACAGGGAATATTAGACCGCCAGTAAGTCACCTACATTTTGACGTGTAGGGTGACCAATAGTTTATCCCCTATAGTTAGCGAGAAGATTCTTCTGAAATACAGGCGATTTCAGATATTCATCCCTGATAAGAAACACTTACACCCAGTTGTTTTCGTTAAAAGTTTAGGATTTGAGAAACCGTTTTTGTGACACCTACAAAATTTAACAAAATGTAGTTAAGAGGTTTCATTGCCTGCCGTCATTGTGTCTTTTGAGTTGTGTCAGAAGATTTGGATACTATCTATCCCTCGGACCCTCTCTGTCCAAAACTGTAGAATACTGTGTGCTATTGGAACTAAGTCGAAGAATGTTCGTGTGCAGACTCAGATGGAAGTTGAGAGAGGAATTGGAATCATAATGAACGCGTCCCGCGGCGTAGAAAATTTACTGATGAGCTGCATATGAGGGACAGGATTCGCACACGAGAGGAACGCACTTACCGACCTCTCTTGTGATACATGTTGTTATATGTAGGTGGCAAAGAGTTGGCCCTTGCGGCTCATAAATAGGAAAGCAGAGCGCGGTAAGTTTTATCAAGATGTAGGGTTAGATTTGTGGGTGTAGAGATACCGTATATGGACAGTAATTTGCCCTTCTTCTCAGAGGACCTGAGTTCGAACAGTCGGTTCAGTGATCGGCAGGCCTTACAAGCAGGCTTGTAAACCTCAAATTACAGAAAAACAACAGAATCTGCGCATCTAGATGATCATCAACGGACCTAATTAACCAATCTGTTATACCGTTATGTAGATATGTTTACCGAAAAGCCCGCAATTATCGCCGGCCGGAGTGACCGAGCGGTTCTGGGCGCAACGGTCCAGAACCGCGCGACCGCTATGGTCGCAGGTTCGAATCCTGCCTCGGGCATGGATGTGTGTGATGTCCTTAGGTTAGTTAGGTTTAAGTAGTTCTAAGTTCTAGGGGACTGATGACCTCAGAAGTTAAGTCGCATAGTGCTCAGAGCCATTTGAACCATTTTTTTCTCTGTATAAGTACAATATACACTGTTATATTTGGTACGGGTTCCACACACTATGATGGGTCGCAGCAGTGATATGTAAGCAATTTCCTTTGTAGACTGATCGTGTTTCCCTACTATTCTGCCTATAAATCGAAGTATCCAGCCTGCTTCATCTACAACTGAACCTATGTGATCGTTCCATTCTATAACCCTCGAAGTATTACACCCAGGTAATTTGTTCACCATTCCAGCTGTGCCTTGACGCTGTAGTCATAGGATATTTCGTGAAGAGCACAAGTTTACATTTCTAAACATTTAAAGCAAGATACCATACTTTGCACCACTTTGCAATCTTATCAAGATTTGAATGAATATGTGTGCAGCTTTTTTTCCGACAGTAGTTCATTATAGATAACAGCATCATTTGCGAAAATACTGAGGTTACTATTATCTCCTAGTTCATTAACATACAAAATGAACAACAAGGTCGTAACACACGTCCATAGGGCACCTGAAGTTACTTTTACATGTCTCGATGAATCTCCATCCAAGTTATATGTTGCGTCCTCCATACCAATAAATCCTCAGTTCAGTCACAAATCTCGCTGGATGATCCACATAATGGTGCTTTCGATAAAACTCACTCAAATGCTTTTTGGAAACTGCTGCATCCCACTAACTGCTTTGATTCATTGCTTTCAGTATGTCACATGAGAAGAATGTGAGTTGGGTTTCAAATGATCGACGATTTCGGAATCCAAGCTGATTGAGAAGGAGAAGGTCATTCTGCTCGAGATACCTCATTACATTTGATCTCAGAATATGTTCTAAGACTCTACAACAAATGGACGTCAACGATATTGAACGGTAGTTTAGGAGGTCATTTATGTTGCCTACTTATAGAAGGTCATTTCCTGCAACTACTGGGCACAGTTTTCTGTTCAAGGTACCTGTGATAGATCATAGCTACCAACTCATTATAAAATCTGACAGGTTCTAATCCTGCCTCGGGCATGGATGTGTGTGATGTCCTTAGGTTAGTTAGGTTTAAGTAGTTCTAAGGTCTAGGGGACTGATGACCTCAGATGTTAAGTCCCATAGTGCTCAGAGCCATTTGAACCATTCCTCCTCACCATCAGCGAAACAAATTCAGAACCGTTTTTTCTGGCCGAAAAATCATGGAGTATTGTTTTGGGACCGTAAAGGGATTATCCTTAATTAATATTTGCATAAAGGTCAGTCAATTAATGCTGAAGATACGGTGAAACACTAAAAAACAAAAATACATAGGGCAGTTCAGAAGAAAAGAGGATGATTGTTAACTAAAGCATGCCAATGCACGTTCACAAACAGCCAACGGCACAAAGCAATACTTCGATTCTTTCGATTGGGACATCATCAACGACTCCTATCACAGCTCTGATTCACATCTTTTCACCTCTCTCAAGTCGTTAGAGGTGAAAAAAGATATTCTGCGGATGATGAGGTCCAAAATGTCGCCAAAGAATGGGCCAATGAGACGTTGGGAGACTTTCTATACGAAGGTACCAGAAAGCTCATCTCTCGGCTGATGAAGCGCACTCTCAACGAAGGTGACTACATCGAAAAATAATGTTAGATGTACATACAGCTGCCAATTCGTGAATTTTTCAAAAATATAGAGTTGAGAGGTGGCATGAGCCCCCTCTCATATTTTTGTCTTCCTTTGAGTAATTCGATTTTCCTCTCTAATTGCATGCGGTGAAAAGTTGCTATTCCTTCACTGTCATGGGAGCGGGAATGTTCTGTGTTCAGCTTGTACGGGTGCTCTTGAGAGAGTCGGCTCTCGCCTTTCGGTCGGGGTAGGCTACAAGACGGAGCTCTCGCTGCTCTGCACAGCCTGCCTTCCATTGGCTGTCTAATATACTTTCATTTAATTGTAACTATTTGACGAAGTTGCTGAAGTTTGGACTTCAACTTAACTTTCCGAGTACAGTTAGCAATTGAACAGTCTGCGTACAAGCGGCCTATGTTGTCCGTCTTGAGCAGTTTTGGCTAAAGTTGACTGTACCGGAGTTACTGTGTGACTTCGCTTGTTAAAATCAATCAGTCAGTGATTGTGTGGCGAGCCTTCCTCGTCTCCCTCAGAGGCGCAATTATATTGATAGGAAGTCTTTAGTCTGGAACAACCAGACCAGGATAATTTGTTTCGGGCTATACTCGCGACATTATCATCACCACGACGGGACGTCGAAGCAACCAGCCATCGCCTCCTATACGCCAGATCGTGTCCGCAGCACCGGCAGTTTGGGGAATTTTGCTCTGTGATAATCAGAGCTCAGCAGAGCGCGCCTGTTCCCGTCTTTTCTTACGTGCTTCTGTCTTGGATGTTCATTGTCTGAGTTCTCACTCCTGTAGCAGCAATTAATGTTGGGTTGGTTGGGTGTTTCTCTCAAGATTTGAGTTGCAAGGAATTGGCTCCACATATCACTTGGTCATAAACGTCACAAGCTAGTTTATGGACTACTTCACGTTCACAGCATTTATTTGAGTATCCAATTTGATGTATTGTTAATGTTTCATGTGTTTTGTTTATTATTTTGAGTTTAGTCATAATAAATCAAATTGTCATTTTGGACAGAACTTTCATTCTGTGGATCGGTAAAGCAACCCTTTCATTTCTCACTACGTTAATGAAACTTTCCTTTATTTAATTAATTTCTATCAAATTAAATTACTGCAGGTGCCAAACTCTTTTCTACTCCACTTGCAGGGTCGATTACAGTCAGTTCGCGTTTCTTCTCAATCCATGTGCAACAGCTAAAGAAGAATCTAGGAGAATTTGGTGTTAAATACACTGCTAGCCCCAGCACCTCGCAGAGTGTCTGCGATTTCTAAACGCCTGAGTACTAGTAATTTCTAGACACACCAGCAGACCTGTAATGGACGCAGCAGGCAGCAGCCAGCAGGTTATAGCATATTAGCAGGCAGCCCCAGCGTGCCGTGTGCGCTGCCGTGTCGTGTGCGCAGACGGCTGGCGTGTCCGCTTCCTGTGGTCGTCCCGTTACCGCGTGTAGCACGGCACAGCGGAACCGCCGCGTAACGGCGGACCGCTGCTATACTGTACAGCAGCACAGGGGCCGCAGCACGGCGCTGGTCACTGGCCCCGGGCTACCAAAAGCGAGGCTGCGGCACCACCTCCAGTGCCGGCAGGTGGGCAACTAACAATACCGTGCAAAAGTACTACTGCACAGTTCGTGTGCAGTCACGTAACCAAATTACAGCTCTCTGAATCCTCGTCTGAACATCTATAAGGAGCAGTAAAATGAAAACATACATTTCCATGTGCAGATTTTATTACTGGATAGAGCTATATACAATGACCATGGTTGCTGAGGCACTTGCTATACATTGGAACGAGACGGTAGTGCCCCAGACGAAGAACTCATTGGGTTGAGTATGGAACCATTCTGTCACTGCTTGCTGCACTTGTTGGTCCGATCCACAGTGGTGCGCCGGAGGAATTTCTTGAGTGGCCCAAAACCCTGGAAATTACAGGCACTCATGTCAGAACTATAAGCAGGGTTGTTTAGCGCTTCCCACTTCCACGGCGCCAAAAGGTCCTGTGTTTGTTTGGCAAAATAAGGCCGGATGCAATAAAATGATGCCCTTTGTGAGGTTATTCCGGCGTTTATTTCTGACGGCAGAGAACGTCGCAGTACTTGTTGGGGTTTATTGTACCTCCTTTGAGGAGAAACTCCACAAGTAGAGGCCCCGGCTCGCCGAAGCACACAGTCACCATGACCTTAGCAGCTGATGATTTTCTTTGCTTCTCTCATGTTTCCACTGCATACTCTCACGTTTGCATTCTTGTTGAAACAGTGGGCATGTGGATTCATCTCCGGCAATGGTATTCGAAAGGAAATTGTCGCCCTCGTTCTGATATCGCGTCAAATGGTTCAGTGTTATTCCCGTTCTGTTGTGTCACTGTTCCTCGGAGAAACATTTGGGGACCCATTGAGTACAAACCTCTCGGTAACCAAGTGTATTGCGGATGGCATGCATATTGCCACGGGACACCTGTACCTGAGCACTAATGACATCCAAGGTGACCATCCATCATTTTTAATGCAGTTGTCAATAGCAGCAACAGTCTCATCAGAAATACGATTCGTCACCTTCCCGGATCGTGCATCATCCGCCAGTGTCTCCCTGCCATCATGAAAATGCCGACATCATTTATGCACTGTTTTCTCCGAAACATACTTCGCGCCATTCACATTCTGCATTCCACCCTGTATGTCCTCTGGACAGACACCTTCCACAGAAAGAAAACGTATCACACATCGCTGTTCTTACTTGGTAACGTTCGTCAGTGGCAGTTCCATCTGCGTGTCACATGACGCTACGCCTTATCTGATGGAGAGAAAGGAACAGTGATAAGAAACCAACCTCTACTAAGGTGCCACAGTATGCCCTTGTGGAACAAAGGCAACATTTTGTATTTCATACACATAGGTGGATATAAACAGCATACAGGACTAACATCTTCCATAAGGCGTTGTCCATATATCTGCAATTGGACCTTCACATTTAGCTGAACCTGTACTTATTAGGTTTCACAGACAGTAGACACACCAGCATTACGTCATCCAACTCTAATTAGGGCCAAAACGTGAAATTCCTTGATACATACACTATGTGATGAAAAGTATCCAGACGCTCTGTAATGCGGAACAGACCGCTAGATGCCGCGAGAGGTGGACCTGTCAATATGGCAGGAGGAGGGAAGTTGTTAGTAGAGAAGAAATCACAATGGAATCGGTCGTTCAAGAGAACTCACTGACATCGTACGTGTACTAGTCATTGGATATCAGCTAAAGAATCCATTATGCACATTTCAACCCTTCTAGAGGTGCCAGAGTCAACTGTTGATGATGTGACTGGACTCACAGATAACGCCTAAACGAAGATCGGGCAGGCTTCGAACACTGACGGACAGGGGCAGTCGGCCACTGAGGAGGGTGGTTCTAAAAAACCGTATGAAGTTCCCAGAAGGAATCACTCGTGAGTTCCGTTCTAATACAATTAATAAGTGTAGCGAGCTAAAAAGAATAGGATTCAGACGTAAGCAATCGAGCAGCGTCTCATAAGTGACACGTTTCTGTGGTCAGTAGTTAGCGACGTCTGGAGTAGTGGAAAAAACGACGCTATTGGACAGTGAATGACTCGAAACGAGTGATTCATGGTGAAGAATCCCACTATATCTTTTGGAAATCCGATTAAGTTTGGTGAATCACGGGAGAAAATTGGCTGCCATAATGTATGGTGCCTACAGTAAAGTATGGAGGAGGTAATGTTTCGGCATGAATGTGTTTTTTATGGTTAGGGAGTGATGCCATTATTGGGCTTAAGAAAATGATACATGTGGAAGGAAATGAATACATTTTACGGCACTGTGTACTGTGTACAGTTGGGGAACATTTTGGATACAATAATTTTATCAGCATCACAGTGCACCCTATCATAAAGCAGCATCTGTGAGACAACGTTTTATGGAGAACGACATTTCTGTAATGAGGTGGCCTTCTCATGGTCCCAATCTGAACCCAGCAGAGCGCTTTTGGATCGACTGAGAACAATGAATTCGCTGTAGACCCCAGCGTCCATCATATTTCTTTGTCAGGT
The DNA here is from genome assembly GCF_023864275.1 of Schistocerca cancellata. Lineage (NCBI taxonomy): Eukaryota > Metazoa > Arthropoda > Insecta > Orthoptera > Acrididae > Schistocerca > Schistocerca cancellata. The sequence goes on along the minus strand of NC_064626.1, from coordinate 809,334,026 downwards.
TTCGTCTCTTGAGGAAAAACTGGCTGCCATTCATTCACAGGCATTCAGATACCTCATTAAAAGTGTCTCTAGCAGAGATCAAGCCGTCATAAAGCATAAGGACACACACACCTCAAACTAATGGCCCGGAGTGTAACTTTCTTTTTAATTCTGTGTCATTACAGTGAACTATGTATGCCTTAAAACCAGAGTAACACATTTCAGGCAATATAACCCAGACAGTTATCACGCTAGAGAACAGAAAACATTACATTAATACTAGAGAGTGAATGTCTGGCATCTCAATATACATAAACGACTTAACACATAGGATTAGCAACACTGTAAGTTGTTCATTGATGATAAAGTTGCTTAGAAGTAAGTATTATCGTAGGAAAGCATAAGAAATTGGAGACAAATGTGGACAAAACGTATAATAATGGTTATAACGCGAAGAAACATGGAAGAACCTGTGCATGACAATTGACACATACATCATCAAACTACAGTAAAATTGCAAGAAGTCACTCCAATGCTACAGCAAAACTGTAACAAATTACCAGATGTGAAATTGTAACAAGTTGAAACAGACTGTCTATATTTCAGTGAAACTGTAACAAATTGCTCCATGTTACAGAAAAACTATAACAAGTTACTCCTGTGCAGTGTAATTGTAACAAATTGTCCCCAAGTTACACCAAAAATTGTGGCAAATTACTCCGTATATCATCATCTTATAACAAAAAGTTGGAACAAACTATCCACTGTCTTGCTATGCCACAGAAGAGTTCACTGACTGCCAGCAACTTTTAAAGTTCTGTCAGAGCTGGAGAGAAAAATCAGACCAATCATAAAATGTATATACAAGTTCTACATCACTCATACAGTGATTGTGCCGATAGTGAGCTATTAGAAGGTGTAACACCATAGCTTTCACAAGGGTGTAGTGTTGTTACCAATAACCTCTTAGTTCCCAAACAATGGTATCATACTGGGAGTTTTCTGCTGTTAAGTAACGGTTATGGATCTATTTCTGAAAAATATCTCATAGCTGATGCAGATTTCACATGTCCTACAAGGTTTTTCCCTGCCACCACAGCAGAAGTAGGTCGTGTCTGCTAAGTACAGAACTTGGCCACTTGTACTAAGTATAAAATTCAGGTTGCTAGAAGTATAAAATCCAAGATGGAGCGCATAATTGTGCTACTGTGTTTTTCTAGGACGTCACAGTGCAAATAGAACTTGTGCTAAGTATAGAATCCAAGACGGCCACTTGTAAAATCCAAGATAGACACAGAGATAAGTATAAAATTTGGGGGTTATTTGTAGATGATCTACTTTTGTTATGCAACACTGCCATGGCAAAATAGTTTTTCCAATGTTTATAGCACTGCAGTCATATAAACGTTCTCCCTCTACCTACCACTCTTCCAAAGTCCTGGCTTACCACTCATTTGGTGATCTCAACAGATGGGCTCTATATACTAGTGAAAGGTTAATCGTCAAGCTACATTAGAGATTTCCAATCTTCAGGCCAAATAAAAACTTAGCTCACTCTGACAAATGTAAGTATTAACTCATTGCAATATATATGATTATTATTATTATTATTATTATTATTTCTGCCTTAGTAAAAAGGCTGCCTGACACTTCAACTCAGAAATGTACTCATCACTCAGACAGGTAGTGCTTAGTATTCTGGAGCAGCATGAAAAAATGTTTTCAGACAAGCGCCACGATGCAGCTGTTGATACATTGGACCTGGACAGAGAATGTTCCCAGACACTGATTTTCGAACGTACGCATCACTCCTCGAGCCGCTACCATTGTATAGTGCTCTGATGAATGTGGTGTTTTTCTCTGCAAGATACAAGATGACTACAAGTGACAGCAAATGTGTTGTTATAGGCTTTCATCAGATTGAGAGTTGAATGCAGTGTTAATTTTTGAAAATCTGTTAATTATGGACATGAAAGTAGTGCTAACGGATTATGAATGGTATCAATTACATCTGAACTCAGCACAAATAATTATAATGTTCAGCTCTCAAACGCTGATGCCCTTACTGAATTGCTATACAATATGTGTTGGAGACTACCCAAGAACAGTGAAAATGAACAATGAGAATATCACACAGCGCATACATTTCCAATAACTTGATGTGTGCTAAAAGCACCATCCAGCAAGTGGTGGACACGTGTATTTAGTGGCACCTTGTATGTGTAAGTTTTGTGGAAATGCCTGGTATAACCTTACAAACATCATATATCACAGTACTTCAAAAAAAGTCTTTGCTACAAATTGCTTCAGTACCCAGTAAGTATGATGCATTAGCATCACTGCTGGACATTGGTGCAGAACTGTGCGCATATTTGAACTTATTTGTGTACCCAAACATATTAAAACAAATTACAGAAATTAGTAACAAAGTGGTTTCTATCTCTCTCTCTGCACTGCGTTTCATTGCACACAGCCTCCATCAGGTTGAATAAAATATACATCTCTAATTACTTAAGTACAAATGGCAACAAAACAACTAGAATGATTTTCATACTCAATAATCTAGATAAAGAGACAACTGAGTCATATCTCAAGGAGCGGCTGAAAACATTTACCTATGGGCAGCAGCATGTAGAAAAACTAACTACATTGAGTACGAATTTGTTGGTACAAATTTCATTCAAAATGTTATCAACCCATTAAAATTGTTATCTGTGTCGTAAATTTGTAGGATCATTGAATTTTATGTGAAAATCACTGAATTTTGTGTCGAAACCAGTAAATTTTGAATTGAAATCAGCAAATTTTGTGTTGAAATCAATGAGTTTTGTGGTGAAATGAGCGAATTTTGTGTCAATATCTGTTCGTGTAAAACATTCTTTCAGTATTTGTGATGATCACAGAGACATAAATAACGAACAGAAGTCGTCGTAACTCCCACTACAGTTTTCATAGCCTTCTCGCAACATGCGATACATCTTTCGCGATACACGCTAACAGCAAGATGGTGTAATGTTCTTGATCATAAACAAACTGCGAAAGTTTTGTTTTTCTGTGTATAGAATCAGCTACATACCGTCCAACGAACATGAATACACGAATAAGCAGGTAAAAGCCCAGTACAGACCAACACTGTATTCCACAACACTACCGAAATCCCAAGTGTGTAACGCTCACAACATAAGTTCACTTTTTAGTATTTGTTTACTAACAGCAGCTCACACAATTACAAAAAAAGAACAATGCAAATGTAATAATGTGTTGCTGTGCTTGTACAACTATGCTATTTCCTACGTGTTTTAGATTTAAAGAACACACTGATGATGATATTTGTCGCGAAACTGGTTTGACGAATATATAAGTAAACAAATAACAATGGGTATTGCAGCAAGGTGTACTCACAATTCTGATATTGTCGTTTTTAATGTCAGCCGTTTCCACTTTACATGGTGGTTTCTAATTGCATCCTAGTGAATTTTATGAAGAATTTCTCTTATTATCACACTGCCATATCCGTGTAGGCAAAATAGTATTTCTTCCTTGAAGCCGACTCTCACAGAGATTAACTTGAAGAATTTACCGAGTAAATATGTTTCTTTAACATGAAAGACAGTGCCTTCTTTAGTTTTTCATGATAGTCCACTTGATCATAGATTTTAACCACCATAATATTGTCGCAAAAATGTCTCATTTAAATTCTTTTTTCTGAGGAGTATGCCAAGTTCGGTGTAATTTATGCTGTCATTGTCAATAACAAGTTTGTTCTAGTTTCCCAGTAATAACAACAGACCTAGTCAGTTCAGCTCGTGGTCTTAGATGGAATTTAACTACAAAGACCTCTCCGGCTATCCATTGTAATCATTACACCTGATAACCTATCTTGTTGCTCACCATTTAAATAAAGTTACATAGCTGGCAGACGAAGCGCTGTAATACTACCCATTTCGATAGCCAACACTGTTATGTTAAACTTTGATGCGAGCATTCTTCCTTACTGATTAAGATTAAAATTACGTGACAGACCAAATCTCGAACCAGAAACTATCATTTTGGTCTTACCAATTTTTTAAACTAAAACTCCTCTTCTCAGACAAACGACACTCCCTACTATACACTCAAATCCGCTCTTCTGAAACAAATGAGACACTTCTTGTACAGCAACCAAGCCCCTTTCATATACAGTTCTGGACTTCATCTAAGGCAAACAAGTCTCTTCTTTTAGATAAAACCTTATCTTCTAATCAAGACACTTCTTCTAAAACAAACAAGGTACCCTTCCAGAAAAATCAAGACTTCTGTTTTAAGACGCGAAGCTCTTTCTCTTCAGAACAAACTAACAAATTTCTCTTCTAAAGTAACATTTAATCCTTCTTCTGAACTAAAAGGAGCTTACACGTATGAAGTAAACAGTGCTTCTCTTCTGAAATAATTAGGCCTTCTCTTTTACGAAAGCGAAGTTCCTCTTTTAAAAACAAACAGGACCGCTCTTCTGTTTTTTTTTTTTATTTTACATTATTTCCACTAAAGATACAAAGGATTATTCAACATGATGTCGTTGCTGTCAGGATTCCTCCAAGCCATAATCCGTAGGCAGTGGTCATCCACTGCAGTAGTAGCCCTTGGCTGGCCTGAGCGAGGCATGTCATCGACAGTTCCTGTCTCTCTGTATCTCCATGTCCGAACAACATCGCTTTGGTTCACTCCGAGACACCTGAACACTTCCCTTGTTGAGAGTCCTTCCTGGCACAAAGCATCAATGCTGACGCAATCGAACCGCGGTATTGACCGTCTAGGCATAGTTGGACTTCAGACAACGCGAGCCGTGTACCTCCTTCCTGGTGGAATGACTGGAGCTGATCGGCTGTCGGACACCCTCCGTCTAGTAGGCGCTGCTCATGCATGGTTGTTTACATCTTGGGCCGAGTTTAGTGACATCTCTGAACAGTCAACGGGACTGTGTCTGTGACAAAGTATCCACAGTCAACATCTATCTTCAGAAGTTCTGGGAACCAGGGTGAGGCAAAAATTTTTTTGATTTGTGTAGCTCCAAGATGGGTGTTGCCGCTGTAATTCATTCTCGCGGTAAAAACGTATATTCACTGTATTATGATATATTTAGTTTGTTCGGCATTTGATTCTTGGTTAGTTTTCTTGAATCTTTCACCTGAACGTTGCCATCTTGTTTTCAAACTGATTAAAATCTGTAACGTTTTTACCTATTATTGTAATATGTGAACAGGAACTGAATTGCCCATTTGGAACCCACTTGGTAAATCATTACCACGTCTCCTTAAAAAAAAAAAAAAAAAAAAAAAAAGTATTATACTGGCTTCAGTCAAGTAATGTTTGCTGAACTGTCTGTTATGTTTACTTAAAGATCAACATAAATGTTTATAAATTCATAAATATCGTTATCGTATGAGAACTCGTATTATAAATTTGTTCGCTCACAGGCTCACAATAGGAGTTTGTTCAGTGGTAGGATTTAATGCTAATTCCTCTAATGTTTCATGAAATTCTCAAATTTTAACCATAGCTTATTGTTGTGGGTAGGTTGTAGGGCCTTATGCATCAGTTTGCACTCCGCCGTGTGACCCAAATGTCACATGATCGTGCGGTCAAGCTCGATACTGTATCGACCGTTGCGGCGTTTCGTGAAGTCGCGAGCCCATTCGAACACGAATATCGTTTCCTCAGCCCAACCGAAAGCTGGATCGTGACCAAATAAATATAATTTTTCCGGATATTATAAATTATTTCCCATTTAATAATAACCAAGTTCTGCCAGATCCTGACGGAAAATGCAATTAACGATGGATATAGTTTTCTTTTTGTTTTATTCGTCGTCGTTCACCTATCTGTGGGAAGTACTTTATTAGTTGCGACAACCCTTGCATCGCAAGTACGTGTTACGCAATTGAAAGTAATATGAGATCAAGGACGATCTCTCTCTCTCTCTCTCTCTGTGAGACTCGTGGCTTCAGTGTGTACGTGTAAACATGTGTTTCAGAGAGAGAGAGAGAGAGAGAAAGAAAGTTACTCAAGTATTGCGCGAAACGCTATCACTATCCTACCTTCGTCTTCCATAACTGAACGAAGTTCTTTTTGGCATTACACGTCCGGTTTCGTTGTAATGCCCAGGTTTATTGCGACATAAGGGAAGCATGGGTATAAACGTAACAAATGAAACATTTCCGTATTTTTGCGAAGTCCGTGAAACGGCTCGGAAACAGGCAATAGCTTTGCGTAATACTTTTGCCTGGACGTAACTGTTGCCTCTCTCACTTCCTTCCGTCCTTCCTTTCTCCTGTACTTCCTTCCCCTCGTTCTATATCACTGGGCCTACTTGGTGCCTTTGCTCCGTCTGTATGTGGCTGTCGTCGGACTTAAACGTCGCGTCCGTACCGCGACAAAGGAAACGGGCGGACGAGCGTATTACGTCGGCACGGAACAGTCCCTCCCTCCCCCACTTACATAATGGCCGCGGTCGTCCGGTATTACTTTAACCCGATTCCAGCAGATTTATAAGTCGATCAGTGCGCCGATGGACGAGGGGGGGGGGGGGAGACCAGAGCGAGGAGCGGGGACAAGAGGAGTTGGTGAACGTTTCGCCCACTCACATCTCTGCGCCGAGAACTACGAGCTCCCTTTTTTCACATCCTGCAGGCAACAGCTCGCGCGTAATCTCACTTTATGTGGCCGCGGCAGCGATCGCCCGACAAATCTCATCGTGTTGTGGTATACGACTATCGGTTATTGCGTTACGGTGTGAAGGATGGGAGCCTGTCTGTGTGTTGCAGTATACACTTCTGATTTCTCTCGTTCTCATGAGAAAAATGCTCACAGAGCCTTAATTATTTTCCAGTTGGTATTTTAAGATCTCGCACTTCGCATTTGATGAACAGTTTCTTCCCAAGTAGATGGTTTAGATATTTCAACTTCAAAATTTTCTCAATTATGTGTCTTGCCTTTTGTGGCACCTCTTTTTTTTAGATTTACGTAATGTTTGCTATTTTTATTCACGTTTCCCTTCTTATGAGTGAGAAATTATAATTAATAAAGAGACAAAGTTCCTGAGATAGTAAAATATCAGAGCAAACAACTATAAGTTGGCCAGACACGTGACTTAGAATACGTTATAATAGGCTTAAATTGCTTTTCTTGTAAAAGTATAAATGTGATGAAAAATGTAAAATCATTCATTCATTTTGGGATTCCTATTGAGACTGCTTTTCTTATGGTTCATTGCAGCTTCACCTAAGTGTATTCAGGCTGAAAATATAATTTCAAAGCAAAGTATTACTGAGAATCGTGTGCATTACTTAGATATGCTGAGTCATGTTTCATTTTGAAATAATTAGTAAATCTGACCTTTGACACTGTAATAATTGAAGCTTTAGTGGGATTAATTTTTGGTCGGCTTCACCGACAATCAGTGAGTCAATCTCTTTCAAATTACATTAAAGGTGTCCGATAGTTTTTCTACAGAGTGCACCATTTAATAATTTCAGGGAAATCCCACAAGACGATTTTGCTCGAACTTTGGGAGTGGACTTGTTAGGAATAAAAAACAATAACCTGCATAACTGAGTACATAAAAATACAGTATGAAATTTGAGAAATATTTTTACTCCATCGGGTTTTGAGATATCCAGTTACCACATTTATACATAAAATAGTTAAATAGTTTTGTGCTTCACACAGGAAACTAATATAACTACGAGGGCTGTTCGGAAAGTAAGGTACAATCGGCCGCAAAACGAAAACCATAGTGAAAATCAAAAATTTTTTATTTGCAACAGTTAGGCACACCTTCCAGCTACCTTTATAAATAGTCGCCGCTCCGACTTAGACATTTGTCGTGGTGTTGTACAAACTTTCCAGTACCCTTGTCACAGAAAGCAGCCGCCTGTGTTTTCCGCCAATTCCCTACGCTGGTCTGCCTTTCATTGTTTTTGCCAAAATGTTGTTTTCTTACACAGCGGTTCATGTGAGCAGAGATGAACAACGGAGGGAGACAATTAAGGGCTGTATTGTGGGTAACCAAACACTTCCCATCGAAAACGCTGCAGGAGCGTCTTCATTGCCTCTGCAGAATGCGGCTGAAAATTGTCTTGAAGGAAGAAACGCATGACATTTATGTTATATGGGCTGCATAGCTTCAGGCGAAATCTCTCACCAGATCCACATGCTTTTCAGAGCATTCACACGAGGTTGGCGCCGGTGGCGACACCTACAATGTGCTGACATGAGGAAAGTTTTCAACCGATTTCTCATACACAAGCAGCAGTTGACCGGCGTTGCCTGGTGAAACGTTGTTGTGATGCCTCGTGTAAGGAGGAGAAATGCGTACCATCACGTTTCCGACTTTGATAAAGGTCGGATTGTAGCCTATCGCGATTGCGGTTTATCGTATCGCGACATTACTGCTCGCGTTGGTCGCAATCCAATGACTGTTAGCAGAATATGGAATCGGTGGGTTCAGGAGGGTAATACGGAACGCCGTGCTCGATCCCAACGGCTTCGTATCACTAGCAGTTGAGATGACAGGCATCTTATCCACATGGCTGTAACAGATCGTGCAGCCACGTCTCGATCCCTGAGTCTACAGACGGGGACGTTTGCAAGACAACAAACATCTGCACGAACAGTTCGACGACGTTTCCAGCAGCATGGACTATCAGCTCGGAGACCATGGCTGCCTTTACCCTTGACGCTGCATCACAGACAGGAGCGCCTACGATGGTGTACTCAATGACGAACCTGGTTGCACGAACGGCAAAACGTCATTTTTTCGGATGAATCCAGGTTCTGTTTACAGCATCATGATGGTCGCATCCGTGTTTGGCGTCATCGCGGTGAACGCACATTGGAAGCGTGTATTCGACATCGCCATACTGGCGTATCACCTGGCGTAATGGTATGGGGTGCCATTGGTTACACGTCTCGGTCACCTCTAGTTGGCAGTGACGGCACTTTGAACAGTGGACGTTACATTTCAGATGTGTTACGACCCGTGGCTCTACCCTTCATTTGCCGACCGGGATGGCCGTGTGGTTCTAGGCGCTACAGCCTGGAACCGCGTGGTCGCTACGGTTGCAGGTTCGAATCCTGCCTCGAGCATGGATGTCCGTGATGTCCTTAGGTTAGTTAGGTTTAAGTAGTTCTAAGATGTAGGGGACTAATGACCTTAGAAGTTAAGTCCCATAGTGCTCAGAGCCATTTGAACCAATCTACCCTTCATTCGATTCCTGCGAAACCCTACATTTCAGCAGGATAATGCACGACCGCATGTTGCAGGTCCTGTACGGGCCTTTCTGGATACAGAAAATGTTCGACTGCTGTCCTGGCCAGCACATTCTCCAGATCTCTCACCAATCGGAAACGTCTGGTCAATGGCGGCCGAGCAACTGGCTCGTCACAATACGCCAGTCACTACTCTTGATGAACTGTGGTATAGTGTTGAAGCTGCATGGGCAGCTCTACCTGTACACGCCATCCAAGCTCTGTTTGACTCATTGCCCAGGCGTATCAAGGCCGTTACTACGGCCGGAGGTGGTTGTTCTGGGTACTGATTTCTCAGGATCTAGACACCCAAATTGCATGAAAATGTAATCACATGTCAGTTGTGGTATAATATATTTGTCCAATGAATACCCGTTTATCATCTGCATTTCTTCTTGGTGTAGCAGTTTTAATTGCCAGTAGTGTACGTAGGTATTGAAATAATTACTACAAGCTGAACAATTGTTTACAGATATTTTAAATATTATAGAGCGACGTACTTGTAGTGTGGCTTTACTTCGTGATGATTGCTGGAAGCGTGCAGGTGACCGAGCGAGATGGCGCTGTGGTTAGCACACTGGCTTCGCATTCGGGAGGACGACATTTCAAACCCGCTTCCGGCTACCCTGCTTCGGTCTGATTTCCCGAAATCGATTCAGGAATATGCCACGATGGATCGTTTGAAAGGGCACGGCTGACTTCTCTCCCCATCCTTCCCTAATCCAATGGGACCGATGGTGTCAATGTTTGGCCCCCTCCCCCAACTCAACCAACCATCCATGTAGGTGCTATGCCAATTATTTTTGTCATTTCCGTAAACATTGAGTATCCCTTTTTCAAACTACAGTACCTGCTTCAAAATTCCGTAGCTAGTGATGTATTATTTGCTGCATCTCATTGCTGCTTGTTTAACAATGTAGCCTCCCCCAGATTGGTCTAGTTCTTTCATCACTACTGATATCAACTAATAAAAAGTAAACCCTGAAGATCTAGCTTTCACTCTGAAATAAGTAGTGGCTGCAATAAAATGATATTATAGACATGGAGAATTTTTTCACTAGTAATAAAAAAAACCTTAAATCAACCCAACATTCTTTATTTCTCTCCACTTCCTCTCTTCTCCCTGTAAAGCATTAAATGCATGGAGTATTGCCTGTATTAAACACCTGTCCTACTCCTGATTCATACACCTTCCTATCTCCTAACTCCGCACGTTCGGATAGCTTGGCAATTCCGCCAACGATGCAATTTCGCTGTTATGAGGGCGCCTCTTTAAGCAGCGAACAATGTTCCTCTTTACATGCAAATTAGAAAATTTGTGTATTACAGGCCAATTTGCAAATTTGTAAGGTATCTTATAAATGACATGTAATCCGGAATTGTGTACTTAACGAACACAAAGCTACGCAATGGATAAAAGTGCTATCTGGGAAGGCATTGCTTTGTACTACCATGTGCAAAAATGTCCAAAGGACCTAAATTGCCCACTGCATAATTTTTCGTACAGGTGACATGATGAAAATTTCTTGTGGCTTTGCTACCACTTGGTGGTACAGTCGTATGACTCTACAAAGCCGTTTCCGGAAGGGACCACGGGAGATCCAGATGTAAATTCGTACCATAATATTGTTTATTTCAGAAAACGAGTTGTTAGAGATGAGACACTCCTTTCCGATTCCTAAAATTTTCTACTTTAAATGACATTTCAAACATATTACCGCAATAGTCAGGATTAGCTGAAGTATCGGCGACAGGTAATACCCATAATTTATCACGTAATTCGTTCAGAACGCCAAGTGAAAGCCTATTTTTTTGTACTTAGAGATTTAGAGTAATATAAGCCAGTTAACGATTTAACACTTTGGAAAAGAAAGACTAACCGCGTCTAGCGCGCTATTAAAACCTCAATTTTAATTGCGTGCAGTTTTTTACACCAAATTTGTGTACTCACTGTCAGATTTATTTCTTGGGGCACGGCATATTCTCAAACTCAACTGATCAGTTGGACCAAAAATGGAAACGATATTTCGTCCCACCTTCTCCTCTTCGGTCAAATGTTGCCTCTTTGCATGTTGATAATATGTGTAATGCCACTTCCTGGGAGGAGAAATAAAAATAAAAAAATTAGCTCCCAATACCCCAAAGATTTCCCCCAAGTCCCAAATTCCCAGAAAAGTGAATAAGCGAACGAAGTTCCATTTATCACTATTATTAGGACAATAACAAGTAATTAAATCAGGAATATAAGACTTGACAATTTAGCAACCTACGAAAGAAAGATTAAATTTCAGTAAAATTAAAATAAAAATCATAATAAATCGCAAAATTAGCATAAATTAACATTCTCAAAGTAGAGACAATCCCAAAGAATACTCCGTGTGAATACTCTTTGAGAATCGTGAGTAATGACTAAGTATAATTCAATGCATTGTCACTACGTTACGAGAGTTAGCCGAATCAGGTCATATATTTGAATGCTCCTACATGTAGGCGGCGCTCTTAGATTGTTTTTGAGATTGAATAATTGCGATCTATTATGACGCAGTAATACGATCTTCTGACTTCAAATATCACGGCATTAGAATTCGAACGGAGGACTTTTACCTACTAGAATAAAGTGAACTTTTAACTAGATAATTGAACTAAACATTACTTAGACAGTGATTTAGGCAACGAACAGTGGTAGACAATTTTCATTCATAATAGCCAGTGGTTTATGGAACTTCAGTGATAGGTCCGAAGCATATAATTTAAATCTTCCCAACACCTGGGAAAGTTTTCTTCTCAAGGCTCGGTTAGGAAGTGACTGATATTGTGCAATAAACACCCTCCCGTGCCAAGTCGTGCATTTGTGATTTAAAATTCTATCAAATTATTGACATGAAAGCCCGAGTAATAATTACGCGCAGCGTTAATAGTTGACTGTAGCGCTCGGCGCTTGTGTAGAATCTTTGACTCAAATAACAAGGCGACTGTTACGATTTCTTAAAGAGGCGTTATATATGGTACTAGGTTATCGTCACTCATTCTCCTGTTCCCAACGCAGATGTATGCGCAGTTAGGCAGTCACCAATCACTCATGTTATCTAGAACAAAATGAGGTTAAATACGCAACGTATTCAACAGCTAGTTGTGCATAAATTTTTACGCCGTCTAGTGCGGCGTCCAACTTTTTTTCCCGATTCGGCAAATTTTACTTAATCATGCGGACGCCCGTTCTGACTCCTCAATCGGCAAGGTAACCTATGGGAAGCAAGTGGTGTGCGCTACCTTTCTGTGAATTGGATAAACTTTGTTCTGTGGGTGGTCGTATTGCAGCTGTTTGCGTATCCTAGTCTCTGAGGCGGAATTTGTGGACCAGCCCAGCATTCGGCTAAACGAGAATGGTAAACCCACTAAAAACCGCACTGAAGCTCAGCATTGTACAATCAACGATCGATAAACCGCAGCACGGATTCGAACCGGATCTGCCTCATCAACCCGCTTCGTAAGCTATTGCGTTGCGCTTTACGCTATACGAGCAGGTTTGTTTGAATTGCGTGAGGAATAGTCAAATGAAAAGCGAACACTAGCCACAACGGGACCATAGAATCGTTCCTTCAAAATTAATCAACACACACACGTTAAGAAATTTGTCTCACTGGGAGACGAGACAATCAATTCTTGTTTCGTAAATGGCGGTCGGCCGCTGACGGATCCACAACCACACCCACTCTTGCACTTCCTCATCGAACGGCAACTGGCGTCCACGCATGTCTTTCTTCGGGTCGTCAAATTATTTAAATCACGCGATGAAAACTCCGGGCTGAACGGAGGATGCTGGAATATTTCCCAACCAAATCGCTGAAGCCTTCGTCTGATAGGCAAAGTGGCGCCGGGCACTATCGTGCAACAGGATGGTTCCGTCCGACAGCATTCCGTCAGGCCGAGCGCAAAGAGGAAAGCCAGCAGTGGAAAAACCCGCATCTCCTCCTCCAAAGAAATCCACAGCGGTTCAAGCAAGTTCCGGTAAGGTCACGACGATCTTCTCTGATTGCAGGGGGCTGTCTGCTCGTCGAGCTCTTCGAGGGTGGAACCACATTCAGTGCGTAGTACTACGAAGACGCTGCGATGTGCCGTAAAGTCAACGTCCAAGAACGCTGTGTGAAGGAGTCATCAAATGGCTCTGAGCACTATGGGACTTAACTGTTGTGGTCATCAGTCCCCTAGAACTTAGAACTACTTAAACCTAACGAACCTAAGGACGTCACACACATCCATGCCCGAGGCAGTATTCGAACCTGCGAACGTAGCGGTCGCGCGATTCCAGACTATAACGCCTAGAACCGCTCGGCCACTCCGGCCGGCAAGGAGTCATCCTTTTGCACGATAACGAGCGCCCCCAGACTGACAATCAGAGGAAGACTACGCTTCGGCGATTTGGTTGGGAAACATTGCAGCGTCCAAGATACTTCACCGTGTGATTTTCACATATTTGGCTACCTGAATAAAGGCATGGGTGCACGACTGTTTCGGCAGGACGAGGAAGAGTAAGAGTGGGCGCGGTCGTGAATCCGCCAGTGGCCTATCCCGTTCTGCGAAACAGAAATTGACAGTCGCATCTTCCAGTGGAATAAATATATTAACGCGTGTGGTGATTATTTTTGAATGGAACCATTTCATGTACCCGTTCCGGTAGGTATTCGCTTTTCATTTGACTGCCCTCTAAGATGACATAACAAAATGTTTTATTGTCAACCTAGATTCAAAGCCGAAACCTCAAGTCGAACTGAGCCCCGATGACCAGCGAAGACGAGTCTGGAGTTGCCCCGGACAGCGGTGGAATACCAAATCGTATGTCGCTCGCTACACGATCTGGCAGCAAAGAGTGACGACCTGGCCTGCCATTTCTTTTCATAGGAGGACCCCCTGTAATCCGCAGCACTCTTATGACACAGCGGCACGTTGCCGACATTCTACGCCCCGTTTTGTTGCTCTTCGTGGTTAGTCATTCTGGGCCTACATTTCAACAAGATAAAGCCTGTCCGCACTCGGCGGCAGTTTTTACTGCTTGTCTTCGTGCTTGCGAAACGCTGTCTTGCCCAGGAAGATCGCTAGAAAGTTTGGGGCATTACTAGTAGGGGCCCTCAAACAAGCTCGGGAGTTTGACGATCTAATGAGCCAATTGGACAGAGTTTGGCACGATACCCAACAACTCTGTCAATCAATGCCAAGCGGTATAACTGCTTGCATAAGAGCCAGAGATGAACCAACGCGTTACTGACTTGCTCAATATGTGAAGTTCTCTGTCTTCAGTAGCCGCTCGGGGTGGCCGAGCGGTTCTAGGTGCTTCAGTCTGGAGCGCGCGACCGCTGCAGTCGCAGGTTCGAATTCCGCCTCGGGCATGGATGTCCTTAGTATAGTTAGGTTTAAGTAGTTCTAAGTTCTAGGGGACTGATGACCTCAGATGTTAAGTCCCATAGTGCTCAGAGCCTTTTGAACCATTTCTGAACCAACCATTTTACGAAGTCTTTCTAAAATTTCTTTGTAGTAATATTGGTTATCTGTTTGTCCAGGAGGCATCCACTCTTTATGAACAATTCTGTTGGAATCAAAGAAGCACACAAGCATGCATTTCACTTTTGACTTTGACATGAGAACTTTTTTTGGCCTGGGTGATCCCTTTGGCACCATTGCGAACTTTGGCGTTTTATCTCTGGATCATACTGAAAAAAACAATTTTCATCACCGTGATGAACAATTCTTGATTGGTTCCCGTTTGCTCTAACAGATCGGCTGCCACATTTTTTCCGTGACGAGAGACACAAACACGTGTTACCTTATTACACCACAACTCATGACTGAGCACTTGCATCGATGTGCCACTTGGACTAGAAGCGGCTTATAGACCAAAGTTAAAGATATTGTGCTTATGCAAGCCTGCAGGGTTGCCACATCTTGCAAAGTCTCATTACTTTATTGTCGCACCTTGTAAACCTCAGGGTGGGACGCCACGTATGCGAGTGCACCGCATGTCTGTGGATCGTGCCAACTTCGTTCTCTGCGTGGTCGTACTTTAACTATTTATGTATCCTACGTGTTTGGCGACCAGTTCTGTCATAAGCGTGCTTGGAAACGAGGGACTGGAGGGCGTGGGGGGGGGGGGGAGGGGGGAGGGGGGGTGGCATTACATCTGTCTTGGATTCAGTACTACTGTGACGCCTGATGTTACGAGAGGTGAAGGAGGTCTATCAAAGCCTGTTAAAAATGGTCATCACAGCTGGGAATTGAATCATGATCTTCATCATAACAAGCAAGCATGTACCGACCAGATCAACGAAGGTTCGGCTTATCGTGATTTTGTCATAACGGAAGAAGCGGCACACTGGATGAGAATTCTGAATCTGTGGGTGGATACCAAACTGTTCGACAGGCACCATTTATTGGCTCTGTTGTGGACTTGCTGTATGGTATCGTCATTCACCAACTGACTGTACTTTCGACATGTCCCATATCTCCTCACATTGATAGTTCATTGCAGTTTCAGTGGCACCTTCCATTATGGTCTATAAGGTTGATTTTTTAGTGTAGCATAAAAAACCATACACATCAACCACAGCAAGGAATAACGGACTCTCTTTTAACCAGTTAATGGTTAGTGAGCTCTTAATGTGTCAACCCTGACTCTGGAACGGACACTGCGATCGACTTTTGTCAGCAGGATATAAAAACGATTCTTGCCATATTTGGTCAGGAAGAAGAAACGCAATATGGTCATCGCGACCACTGCTAACAGTACCTGCATCAGATCGTTTTCATCCAGTGTTCTGCAAAGTCTCTTGCAGGCTTCTCTGTATGTTACAAAGTGCAGCTTGTTTTCAGCTTTTTCTACCAAAGCGAGCCTTGCCTTTCAGGATGGTGCATTTCAGCAGATTAAGGCCGATTTATTTCTTCGTAATTGTCAAACTAAACTGCTGATGCGGCTGTAAAAATACATGTACTGCCCCGATGCAAATATTTCTTAGCTGCTCGATTTCCCAGAGATTTTCAGTCATTCTTTGGTTTCGCAGTCAACTTCAACCACCGTAAGCTGAAGAAAAGTCGGACACAGGGGTAAACTGGGACCGTAACAGTATATTACTGTCCTTACATTGGTATCCTTGATTGCAAGCTTTTATTTCGCACGTGCGTTTTGCTGTCTACACCTTAAGAATTACCAAGCACATCCGAACATACATTGTTGCACCTGGAATTTGAGACTGTGGTGTGTAATTGTTTTCAGTGCAGTGTACAATTATTGTTAGCTATCTTCATGCGAGTACTTTTACCAGTTTACTAAAAGAGCAAAAAATGGTAAGCATAATTTGCTTACTTAATTGTTTAGAAGGAAATGTGAGTATAGTTTATCCGCGTATCTCACTTGCACTAATGTCTTGAAAACTGTCTGCAGATACCTACGTATGTTGGTGGAGTATCGTACAGTAACGCGGACTTTTAAAAGAAGGCTTGGTGCTCTTACAAGGTGCAATTATGACCCCCCCACCCCCCCAAAAAAAAATCTTGAAAAGGTGGTTTGCTGCTATTAGAATAGGAAAAGTGTCATACATCAAGGCATCAAGCAAATTTAATACACAACAGTGAACATTAGGGAATAAACACATGATTAGAAGGAAACATCTAAATAGGCAGGTTGTCGGAATCATAAAAGAAGTGGATGCGAAAGAAGTGGAACTCGATTTCTGCCTCCATATGAAAGCAGCAAATGTCTGTTTATTTTTCCTGAGATTTCAGTTGTTGATATATTAGACAAACACTAAACTGTTTAAGAGTTGTCGACTCCTACAGAGGAGATGCGGAAGTTTTTATTCACTCATAACATATTGTAGATTTACGATTTATACTGTGATCTAGATTGTCGTTATCAATCAAATGTTTTCTAAATATATGAGTCAAATTTTTTCTACACGTGTGTCAATCTTTTTCTGAATACGTGTAAATTATTTAGTGACCATGGGTCAAATATTTTCTGAACATGTGAAAAGAATTTCTGTGCATGTATATTCTTTAAAAAGATAATTTGTGTCCAAAATCACCCCATTAGAGGTAAATATGGTCATACCACTCTCTCACTTTAACTACACTGTCGGTCAGATTAATATTCATGTTTTAGGTCATGATCTCCGTGTGGTTTGTTTGGTTTATGAGTTTTTTACATGAGGAAATTGTGGGCAGAGTGTTCATATAACTGCATGTGTATAGAGAACGTGTACTCAAGTGGCCACAGTGAGGCGACGGAGAACAGGGGAGAAATGTGGATTGCTGGCCATAAATGTTGCGTCCAGTGACCTGGTTGTCCGAGTGATTCAGGAAAGCATCGCTCTCTGAATTGTACCTACAGTGGGACTTCTGGCCATAACACTCTCCTCCTTCCACTGAGGGTCGAACAGGAGGCCACCGGTTCGCAAAACAGTTTAATTGGGCCAGGCGGCAGTCCATCGTGAAGGCGACCAGTTGGTGGAAAATGGGTAGAGAAAGCTATTTAACAGAGACTACAGTAATCTAAGACATTGTGCAAATAGTGGGAAGGTCACAAAACTCGATGCATTCTCATGTTAGAAGCTGGGATGATAAAGCCAGGGCGGCTGGAGAACGCGTTTAGTGGAGGCAAGACTGTAACTCCCTTTTTGCCAGGAAGTGGCCAGGTTCTTTTAGTGAGCAGCAAAAACGTGTATTTCGTGGGTACGATTGTTTGGGAAGCTTTACAGCCTTCTTTCAGAAACTGGGAATGGTTGGCCTGGGAAGACCAGATCTCTTGGTAAATGAGGGACTGTGGTTCCATCGGCGTAGACTTTTTACCCAAAACATGGCCATGCTTACAGTGGATTCATATTTTAAGGAAAGTCATTAAGAAGTCGAAAAGCTTATGTATCTGACATAAATTAATAATGCGGATAATAAGATTAAATCTATATGGAATATTGTCAAACGGAAGACGGGGCAGCCTGACAGTGCACAGCATAGCATAGCAATAAAGCTAAACGATGATGATGTAAGTGATGGTTCAGAAGTCACATGTAAGTGATAATTCACAAGTTGCAAGTATTTTTAACAATCACTTTCTGAATGTAGCAGCAAAAAATAGGGTTAAAGGGTTCAGTTGAAGAAGCAAAAAAAATATACCAAAAATGTCATTCTCCAGGACTTTAGGCCCTTAGAAATAGCACCAACATCCCCCACTGAAATTAAGGAATTATAAATTTACTGAAAAACAAGCGCTCGTTTTGATGGAGTCTCTAACAGAATTTTGAAGTGTTGTTCTAATTTAATAAGCGGAGTCCTTAGCGATATATGTAATGCTTCGCTGGCACCGGGAAGTTTTCCAGACAGATTGAAATATGCAGTTGTGAAACCTCTTCATAAGAAAGGGGACAAGAGTGACTTAAATAATTATAGACCAATCCCATTGCTGACTTCATTTTCTAAAATATCCGAAAAAGTTATGTATTCAAGAGTAGTCTCACATTTAAGTGAAAATAATTTACTCAGCATGTCAGAGTTCGGATTCCGGAATGGTTACTCGACTGAGAATGCTATCTACACATTTACCCATCAAATAGTACAAGGCCGAAATAACAAATTATCGCCAGTTGGTATTTTTTGTGATCTGTCCAAGGCATTTGACTGTGTGGATCATGTCCCACTCTTAGAAAAACTCAGGTTTTATGGAATTGAAGGCTATACACACAGGTGGTTTGAATCATATGTAATGGACAGTAAGCAAAAAGTTGTGCTGAATAGCACAAATAATGTTGGGAAGGTGGTTAATTCTAGTGTATGGGGAGTTATCACAAAGGGAGTCCCACAGGATTCAGTTTTAGGCCCTCTGCTGTTTCTTATTCAAGTGAATGACCTCCCACTTACCGTTCAGCAAGAGGAACTAGTACTTTTTGCACATGACACAAGTGTTATAATAAATCCCATTCCAGAAAAAGCAGCTGAAGATATTATTAAGGATGTCTTTCAAAGAATTATTAAGTGGTTCTCAGAAAATGGACTCTCCCTTAATTTTTAAAAAACTCACTATATCCGGTTCTTTACACCAAATAGAGTCATACCAACAATTGATGTAGCATATGAACAGGGCTCAGTTAACAGGATAGATTTCTCCAAATTTTTGGGTGTTCACATTGATGACAACTTGAACTAGAAGAAGCATATTAAGTGAGCTTCTCAAACAACTAAGTTCAGCTTCTTTCCCTCTTCGTATAATAGCTAGTCTTGGTAATAAACAGATCAGCCTCCTAACGTACTTTGCATATTTCCACTCAATAATGTCTTATGGAATAGTTTTCTGGGGTAACTCAATACTGAGACGTAAAATACTGATTGCGCAAAAGAGAGCAGTGAGAATAATTAGTGGTGTTTGACCTAGGACGTCATGTAGGCACCTTCTCAAGGAGTTAGGTATTTTAACTGCACCATCAGAGTACATATGTTCGCTAATGAAATTCGTTACAAATAATCCATGTCAGTTCACGAAGAACAGTGATGTTCATACGTACAATACTAGAGGGAAAAATGACCTTTCCTATCCGTTATTGAAGCTGTCATTTGCTCAAAAAGGAGTACATTATTCAGCAACAAAAATCTTTGATCATTTGTCCAACAACATGAAGTGTCTAGCAGGTAGCAGATCAAGTTCTAAATCTAGCTTAAAATCATTTCTTTTGGACAACTCCTTCTACTCCATGGACGAGTTTCCGTTTCAGAAATGTTAAAAAAAATTGTACGTCAATGTAGTTGCATGTTTAGAACTAAAAATTTCAGTAATATTAATATTAGCACTATTCGTGTGTGTGTATATGTCTTGTAACCTGTCCTGTTCCACATCACACCGACAAGATAATCGGGAAATGATCTACGAACATGACATAACTAAAACTGAACTAAAACTAAACAAAGCCAGATTGCGTTGTAAGAGGGATTAATTCAGGGGAGAATTTGTATGGTTTCCACTCCAATAAATGCTTTGCCAATCAAACACCATCCCTTTTCTGATTTATGTTTGTCATTTCTTTGTAAGATTTATTAGCTCGATTGTAGTTACAAAAGGACGAATAAAAACTTGTCATTATTTTTGTAAACTTAAATATGCCGTTGTTCTCATACATACTCCAATCATTAACTGCTTATATTTTATTGTGGTGATACATGGATACATCACCAATTCAAAATTCAATCGTATTAAATTATTTAATTTGATGATTAATTTGAATTCTGGAAGTGACTGCAGACATAGGCAACAAAAGTGGCATGAGTAAATTCACTACTTTCATATATAAAAATTAAGGGTGTAGTTCTCGATTTGAAGAGTGTTGAGAAGACAATACTTTTCTTTATGTAAAGACTTAGCATCACTTGGACTAATATTTGTGATTAAAGCAAGCGACTGCTTGCAATGGAACATATTAAACTGAATGAGCCTCCGAAATTACGCCGCCGTACGGGGTAACATCGGACAGTTTTACTTCTTAAAATCTGGTTACTTAAATAATGTTTTCGATTCATGTTCTTTGATCATATTATTCTTCAATGTCATCCCAAATATCTGGCTCTTTTTGTTGTATGAATTTAATTATCTTTGTGAAGCTACCACGGAGAAGGTTAAAATTTCGTCTGATATTTTCCCGTCTTAGGATACACCGTAACAATGGTTTATAATTGGGTTTCAACAAATTACTCCAGGCGTCTCTTGAGTTCAAAATTGTAAGTTTTCCTGGTGAAAATACAGGACATCTCAAATTCTTTTCTTCCCAAGGGCCTGGTGGTGGCGGTTATTTTACGTGAGGTATCGGAATACCTTGTTAGGGCTGGTAGCGGCTGCGACGTCTGCACGACTTCCCGCATTCTGCCGGCCCTGCGTTACTTGCCGTTCCCCGTCGCTCCCTTCAGTAAAATCCATTTTAAATTTCCATGCATTCCTCTCGAATGCGTCTTACGAGTTCTGCTGCTACGCCCTAGTGAAGTTTTCCATTACTGCGACCGAATATCTTCCATTCAAAGGACTTTTTAATATTACAGGAAGGCGAGGGAATCGAGCATCTGGATGTGTGTTGCGCACAGGAAAGAACGCGATGTCAGGCTGCCCGAAAGCCCGAAAAGCAGCCGCGGTACGTCCTGTCACTGAAGCACGTACAAGATGGCTGAACGCACGTACGCAAAGAGACAGCAAACATTTCACTTTGTAATTCGAGTACATTACCTTGCTTTTCACCACAAATTTTCTGTTAACTCACGCACGAAAAAATTAGATTTGCCACTGCAATTCAAGAACAACTTTAATTACTTGGTGATTCCCACACTCTGTTCACAATCTATAAACACGACGGTCCTGTCACTCTGCTCAGGTATTCAGTTCGCAATGACGAGAGCCAGTTTTAAGTTGGGTTTACATGAAGACCAAAAACAGTTCTAACGCATTGTTTTGCCTTTGCTCCATTCCGATAATTTTCTCGTAACTGAGCGTAGATGTGTTCCCTAGAAAATTCTATATCACACATAGCTCATCACTACACAGTACTGAAGTGTATGGTTGCGCTGTGTTTAGCATAAGCTCCGAATTACGTACGATAGTGCATAAATCGTCGCTTCCATGGTTACAAGTGTTTGCTATGATTGTGTATTTATTGACAATAAATCTGTGCTCTGTTTCTTTTGCCACTATGCATCTTCTGTTGTTTCATCTCGCTTGCTATATGCTTTTATATGTACAAATGTGTTCTGAAATGGTTAGCTGAAACACTGCAGTAGATTGGTAAGGATGATATGTTCAGATAGAGGATGGGTATGAACACAAGTAAGTTCAGTGGATTGCTTGAATATTACTCTCGGGCCGCGTGGGATTAGCCGAGTGGTCTAAGGCGCTGCGTACATGGACTGTGTCGCTGGTCCCGGCGGAGATTCGAGTCCTACCTCGGGCATGGGTGTGTGTTCAAATGGCTCTGAGCACTATGGGACTTAACATCTATGGTCATCAGTCCCCTAGAACTTAGAACTACTTAAACCTAACTAACCTAAGGACATCACACAACACCCAGTCATCACGAGGCAGAGAAAATCCCTGACCCCGCCGGGAATCGAAACCGGGAACCCGGGCGTGGGAAGCGAGAACGCTGCCGCACGACCACGAGCTGTGGACCATGGGTGTGTGTGTTTGTCCTTAGGATAATTTAGGTTAAGTAGTGTGTAAGCTTAGGGAGTGATGACCTTATCAGTTAAGTCCCATAGGATTTCATATACATTTCCACGTTTGAACAGTATTACTCTCGCTCCAGAAACTGGCAGTGAAGCAATGGAGACTCTCCAGTATTAGTTAATAATCAATTCTAGACGTCCGCCCCTGGTAGCTGAGTGGTCAGCAGGACGGAATGTCATACCTAACGGCCTGGGTTCGATTCCTGGCTGTGTCGCTTCGCTCAGGGACAGGGTGTTGTGTTGTCCTTATCATCATCATTTCGTCTCCATCGACATGCAAGTCGCCGAAGTGGTGTCAACTTGAAGGACTTGCACCAGGCGAACGGTCTACCGGACGGGAAGCACTAGCCACACGGCATTTCCATTTCCATCAATTCTAGACGAATTGGAAACGTTACTCGAAAACGAAGATACTAGGAGCTTCCTTTCATTTGACATGATGTTCGTTGGAAGTCGACGTGTCTCTCTCATGATTCTATACAATGTTCATTTGTTTGAACTTAGTCGCCTGCTTCTGAAGTGCCAGACTGTTAAGTTCCACTCCGAAACTGATGCAACGAATTTATTCATTTCGAAGAAACTTGGGAAGTTTCAGATACTATGTGAGAGATAAAACTGGAATCTTTTTGTGCATAAGGGCAACACACTAATGTGGTTAATTTTCTAGCAAGCCAGAAGTTCATGGTAGTGAGCGATCACCCTCATGTTTTTCCGCTCGCACGGGATTACTTCGCAGCAATACAGACTTGAAATGGTGGGAAATAACCTGACAGGAATAAATAACCGCTTATTGATCCTTTGAATTCGTTGCAGTAATCTACATTAGGCAGTTATTTTCATGGCAGTTATTTTAATAACTGCCATTGATGAAAATGCTGAGAAACCTGAAGTGGTAGATGCTTGAAGAATGATGCCAATTGTCCTGCGAAAGCCTACTTTCTCGTGTAAACGTTAGATGACCAGTACTATGTGAGGAATCAACAAAAATTTTACAAGCTCTCGCATATGGCTAGTATTGGGACTGCAAAGACTAGATTACACTAATTACAATGTGCACAGAAGCATTCAAGAAATCATTTTTCTAGCGCTCTATACGCAAATGAAGCAGGAAGAAACCTCCATACACGATACACTGGAAATACCCTCTGCCATTCACTTCACAGTGGTTTGCAGAGCAGAGAGATGTGTTCAAAAGGTACGTGCCATCTGTTTACCATGCTGACGCGTGTTTGCCATGAAATTGTGTGCGTAGTGACATAAATCTGTGTTCTTTTATCTTTTTTGTTATGCATCTAACTTCTATTGCTTCATCTCACTTGCTATATGTTTTTATATATACATATGTGTTCTGAAATGGCTAGCGAAAATACTACAGTAGATTGGTAAGAATGAGATGATCAGATGACTGTTGCCCTTTGGCCTAGTTGAAACTGCCCGTACTGTACTGCTACTTCCAAAAATATAACCAGGAATTTACATAGAGGTAGAAATGCAGTACTCTAGCATTCACATGCCTGTGGGATTTATATTTTTTCACTTGGCTGTAACAACATTCGAACGTGAGGCTCGTGATTAATTGAAACCTGGATGGAGTTAACTCACAAATCCACAGAAACAAAACTTCTGTTTAATTTGGTTAACAGTCAGTTTGTAATTATATGACACTAATCAAAGCGGGAAGACTTAGGAGCTCTCAGTTTGATTGACCACACAATTTCTTTCGACACGAGGAAATTGGGGGTTATCCACTTACTTTAAAATCTTAGATAAG
The DNA here is from genome assembly GCF_023864275.1 of Schistocerca cancellata. NCBI lineage: Eukaryota > Metazoa > Arthropoda > Insecta > Orthoptera > Acrididae > Schistocerca > Schistocerca cancellata. Next base: position 809,309,758 of record NC_064626.1, on the reverse strand, counting down.
GAGTTGTTTATTTTTTTAAATCGGGCTAGTTCTCAATTTCGTGCTTTGTCTGCTGGCACTACACTGATGAGCCAAAGAGACTCGCTTACGCATGCGTAATCAAATACAGAAATATGTAAACGGGCAGAATACGGCGCTGCGGTCTGCAACGCCTATAAACAACAAATGTCTGGCACAGTTCTTAGATCGGTTACTGCTGCTACAGTGGCAGTTTATCAAGATTTACGTGAGTGTGAACGTGGTGTTATGGTCAGCGCACGAGCGATGGGATACAGCATCTCCGAGGTAGCGATGAAGTGGGGATTTTCCCGTACGACCATTTCACGAGTGTACCGGACCGTTTCACTTAGTGTACCGTGAATTTCAGGAATCCGGTAAAACATCAAACCTTCGGCATCGCTGCGGCCGGAAAAAAGATCCTGCAAGAACGGGACCAACGACGACTGGAGAGAATCGTTCAGCGCGACACAAGCGCAACCCTTCCACAAATTGCAGCAGATTTCAGTGCTGGGCCATCAAGTGTCAGCGTGCGAACCATCCAACAAAACATCGTCGATACGGGCTTTCGGAGCCTAAGACACACCCGTGTACCCTTGATGACTGCACGACACAAAGCCCTACGCCTCGCCTGGGTCCGTCAACACTGACATTAAACTGTTGATGAGTGGAAACATGTTGCCCGATCGAACGAGTCTCTTTTCAGATTGTATCGAGAAGATAGACGTGTACCCGAGACAACCTCATGAATCTATGGATTCCGCTTGACATAAGCGAATTTTTAAGCTGGTAGAGGCTCTGTAATGGCGTAGGGTGTATGCAGTTGGAGTGATATTGGACCCCTGATACATCTAGATACGACTCTGACAGGTGACATGTACATAAGCATCCTGCCTGCATCCATTCATGTCCAGTGTGCATACCGACGGACTTGGGCAATTCCAGCAGTACAATGCAACACCCCACACGTCCAGAATTGCTATAGAGTGGCTCCAGGAATACTAGTCTGTGTTTAAACACTTCCGCTGGCCAAGAAACTCCCCAGATATGAACATTATTGAGCATATCTGGGATGCCTTGCAACGTGCTTTTCAGAAGAGATCTCCACTCCTTCGTGCTCTTACGGATTTAGGGACAGCCCTGGAGGATTCATGGCGTGAGTTCCCTCTGGTACTACTTCATACGTTAGTCGAGTGCTGCGGCACTTATATGTGCTCGAGGTGACCTACACGATATTAGGCAGTGTACCCCCCCCCCCATGAACCATGGACCTTGCCGTTGGTGGGGAGGCTTGCGTGCCTCAGCGATACAGATAGCCGTACCGTAGGTGCAACCACAACGGAGGGGTATCTGTTGAGAGGCCAGACAAACGTGTGGTTCCTGAAGAGGGGCAGCAGCCTTTTCAGTAGTTGCAAGGGCAACAGTCTGGATGATTGACTGATCTGGCCTTGTAATAATAACCAAAACAGCCTTGCTGTGCTGGTACTGCGAACGGCTGAAAGCAAGGGGAAACTACGGCCGTAATTTTTCCCGAGGGCATGCAGCTTTACTGTATGATTAAACGATGATGGCGTCCTCTTGGGTAAAATATTCCGGAGGTAAAATAGTCCCCCATTCGGATCTCCGGGCGGGGACTACTCAAGAGGATGTCGTTATCAGGAGAAAGAAAACTGGCGTTCTACGGATCGGAGCGTGGAATGTCAGATCCCTTAATCGGGCAGGTAGGTTAGAAAATTTAAAAAGGGAAATGGATAGGTTAAAGTTAGATATAGCGGGAATTAGTGAAGTTCGGTGGCAGGAGGAACAAGACTTCTGGTCAGGTGACTACAGGGTTATAAACACAAAGTCAAATAGGGGTAATGCAGGAGTGGGTTTAATAATGAATAGGAAAATAGGAATGCGGGTAAGCTACTACAAACAGCATAGTGAACGCATTATTGTGGCCAAGATAGATACGAAGCCCACACCTACTACAGTAGTACAAGTTTATATGCCAACTAGCTCTGCAGATGACGAAGAAATTGATGAAATGTATGATGAGATAAAAGAAATTATTCAGATAGTGAAGGGAGACGAAAATTTAATAGTCATGGGTGACTGGAATTCTAGTGTAGGAAAAGGGAGAGAAGGAAATGTAGTAGGTGAATATGGATTGGGGCTACGAAATGAAAGAGGAAGCCGCCTGGTAGAATTTTGCACAGAGCACAACTTAATCATAGCGAACACTTGGTTTAAGAATCATGATAGAAGGTTGTATACATGGAAGAACCCTGGAGATACTAAAAGGTATCAGATAGATTATATAATGGTAAGACAGAGATTTAGGAACCAGGTTTTAAATTGTAAGACATTTCCAGGGGCAGATGTGGACTCTGACCACAATCTATTGGTTATGACCTGTAGATTAAAACTGAAGAAACTGCAAAAAGGCGGGAATTTAAGGAGATGGGACCTGGATAAACTGAAAGAACCAGAGGTTGTACAGAGTTTCAGGGAGAGCGTAAGGGAACAATTGACAGGAATGGGGGAAAGAAATACAGTAGAAGAGGAATGGGTAGCTTTGAGGGATGAAGTAGTGAAGGCAGCAGAGGATCAAGTAGGTAAAAAGACGAAGGCTAGTAGAAATCCTTGGGTAACAGAAGAAATATTGAATTTAATTGATGAAAGGAGAAAATATAAAAATGCAGTAAATGAAGCAGGCAAAAAGGAATACAAACGTCTCAAAAATGAGATCGACAGGAAGTGCAAAATGGCTAAGCAGGCATGGCTAGAGGACAAATGCAAGGATGTAGAGGCTTATCTCACTAGGGGTAAGATAGATACTGCCTACAGGAAAATTAAAGAGACCTTTGGAGATAAGAGGATCACTTGTATGAACATCAAGAGCTCAGATGGAAACCCAGTTCTAAGCAAAGAAGGGAAAGCAGAAAGGTGGAAGGAGTATATAGAGGGTCTATACAAGGGCGATGAACTTGAGGACAATATTATGGAAATGGATGAGGATGTAGATGAAGATGAAATGGGAGATACGATACTGCGTGAAGAGTTTGACAGAGCACTGAAAGACCTGAGCCGAAACAAGGCCCCCGGAGTAGACAACATTCCATTGGAACTTCTGACGGCCTTGGGAGAGCCAGTCCTGACAAAACTCTACCATCTGGTGAGCAAGATGTATGAGACAGGTGAAATACCCTCAGACTTCAGGAAGAATATAATAATTCCAATCCCAAAGAAAGCAGGTGTTGACAGATGTGAAAATTACCGAACAATCAGTTTAATAAGCCACAGCTGCAAAATACTAACACGAATTCTTTACAGACGAATGGAAAAACTAGTAGAAGCCGACCTTGGGGAAGATCAGTTTGGATTCCGTAGAAATACTGGAACACGTGAGGCAATACTGACCTTACGACTTATCTTAGAAGAAAGATTAAGGAAAGGCAAACCTACGTTTCTAGCATTTGTAGACTTAGAGAAAGCTTTTGACAATGTTGACTGGAATACTCTCTTTCAAATTCTAAAGGTGGCAGGGGTAAAATACAGGGAGCGAAAGGCTATTTACAATTTGTACAGAAACCAGATGGCAGTTATAACAGTCGAGGGACATGAAAGGGAAGCAGCGGTGGGGAAGGGAGTAAGACAGGGTTGTAGCCTCTCCCCGATGTTATTCAATCTGTATATTGAGCAAGCAGTAAAGGAAACAAAAGAAAGATTCGGAGTAGGTATTAAAATCCATGGAGAAGAAATAAAAACTTTGAGGTTCGCCGATGACATTGTAATTCTGTCAGAGACAGCAAAGGACTTAGAAGAGCAGTTGAACGGAATGGATGGTATCTTGAAGGGAGGATATAAGATGAACATCAACAAAAGCAAAACGAGGATAATGGAATGTAGTCTAATTAAGTCGGGTGATGCTGAGGGAATTAGATTAGGAAATGAGACACTTAAAGTAGTAAAGGAGTTTTGCTATTTGGAGAGCAAAATAACTGATGATGGTCGAAGTAGAGAGGATATAAAATGTAGACTGGCAATGGCAAGGAAAGCGTTTCTGAAGAAGAAAAATTTGTTAACATCGAGTATGGATTTAAGTATCAGGAAGTCTTTTCTGAAAGTATTTGTATGGAGTGTAGCCATGTATGGAAGTGAAACATGGACGGTAAATAGTTTGGACAAGAAGAGAATAGAAGCTTTCGAAATGTGGTGCTACAGAAGAATGCTGAAGATTAGATGGGTAGATCACATAACTAATGAGGAAGTATTGAATAGGATTGGGGAGAAGAGAAGTTTGTGGCACAACTTGACCAGAAGAAGGGATCGGTTGGTAGGACATGTTCTGAGGCATCAAGGGATCACCAATTTAGTATTGGAGGGCACCGTGGAGGGTAAAAATCGTAGGGGGAGACCCAGAGATGAATACACTAAGCAGATTCAGAAGGATGTAGGTTGCAGTAGGTACTGGGAGATGAAGAAGCTTGCACAGGATAGAGTAGCATGGAGAGCTGCATCAAACCAGTCTCAGGACTGAAGACCACAACAACAACAACCAGTTCCTATGGCTTTTCAGTGTAATAAAAGATGTTTGTGGTAGCAAACAGTGCCGCATTACGAGTGTCTGTAATTCTACGTCTCATAAGTTAAGCCCCGTCCTTCCTTGTACATGTACTTCTACACACTGCAAACCACTGTGAAGAGCATAGAAGAGGAGACACATTCTAATGTAGCTGTTGTTAGGATTTCCTCGGTTCCATTCACCATTTAAAACAGGTTCTTGAAACTTTGTAAGCAGACTTTCTCCTGATAGTTTACGTCTATCTTCAAGAGTCTGCCAGATCGGTTTTTTCGGTGTCTCTGTGACACTTTCCTTCGGGTGAAACAAACCTGTGATAATTCGTGCTCTCTGTAAACGTCTTATTTGGTATGGGTCCCATACACGTCGGCAATATTCTAGAACCGGTCGCACGAGTGGCTTGTAAGCATTCTCTTTTGTAGACAGAGTGCATTTCCCCAGTATTCTATTAATAAACGGAATGCTGCCATGCGCTTTATGCACGACTGAGACTATATGATCATTGCGTTTCATATCCTTACAAAGTGATATACCTAGGTATTTCTATGATTTCACCTATTCCAACCGTGACTCACTGGTATTATAGTCGTAGGATTTTTCTGTCAAGTGCACGATTTCACATTTTTGAATATATAAAGCCAGTTGCCAATATTTGTGCAGCTTCGAAACCTTATCAAAATCTGATTGTATAATTATACAGATTCTTTCAGACAGTACTTCATTATAAATAACTACATCATCTAAGAAAAGTCTGAGATTATTACTAATATCTACCGCAAGATCTTAATACACAAAATTAACAGCAAAAATCCTCTGGGGCTCATCCAAAGTCACTTATAATTCTGTCGATGACTCTCCATCCATCTCCTACCAAAAAATCCTCATCCAGCCAAAAATTTCGCTTGACACTCTATATTATCGTACTTTTCCTGAATTCTTCTCGTAATATCCTCCGCTTTGATTTTGAATATTGTGCTTTTTGCTGCGAATGTCATTTAGTAGTGTTTACAGTCAAAACTGTGAAATGATTTCTCCTCTCGCTTTTGTAATAAAAGCCACGCCACGCACAGAGAGAACATCTGACAATAGAGGATGACAAGCAATGAATATTTACGCAAAATACACATATGTCACTGACAGTTGTCAGCAACTGCAATCACATTTATACTGGTACAGAAAGCTATGGAGAATACTAAGTAGTAAGATATAAAACAGTTAACTGAGTCAGTCACTTGTCTATATTCCCACTACGCGTTTCGATTGTTCACACGTTCATCTTCAGGTGGAGAATTGGTTTGTTACATCCCTGGTGTTTGTGTAGAGCACAGGTGCGTTTTCGCAGCAGGAAGCCAAGCAAAGAGCAGGTTATGGTTCGTCTTTTGCTGGCGATGAAACTGGTGTTTCAGAAACGGCACTTCTAAAAACATTAATTTGTAAGAGTAAAGTGTATTTAAGTGGGAAGAAGAATCCTACATACGCCTACTTGTTGCAGTGCTCTTCCCTATACATTATGTCAGTCACTTCACACGAAGAATATGAATATCGCAGTACAAAGATAATTGATAGGTGAAATTGCTCGAGCTTGGCTATTTGTTTAATGTACATCATAATTCACCTATTATATAAAATATTATATTTATAAACACAAATGGCGTTTAATAATCACGCAACTGGTATCATACAACTGGGAGATATCATGAAGGCATCCCTGCGCTTTTACTGATAGTCAGACAGGGTGTACGGTACCCCATTTACTGAAAAAACTCAGAATTCCAACTCAAAGGTACACGGAGCTACAAGACAAAACGAGCTCGAAAGGGGAAGGGATGACCAACAGGAAGTTCGACAGCCATCTCACAGACATATGGTACAAGTTAAGGGTTAAGGTTAGTGATAATCTACTTCTGTGTTATATTTCTAATCCTGTTTTACGTTCCACTCATTAATTTTAAATTTTAGTATCTACAAGAGGTTTGTCTACTATGTTTCAACGTATTTCTGTGAAGTCTTCACGCATGTTTTTATATGTAACCCATTCTGACACACCAGTGTGCTCAATCTCTCCCACCGAACGTCGTACTGTTAAGTTTCAAGTTTCCGCGACAAGCACAACATAGGTCATCTCTCCCGAATGGTGTGCCGTGATGTTTTCCCGTGTACTACGGTCATGTGAAGTATGCTGCAGAATCTAGTTTTTATAAATGTATAATATGACACGTTTTACTTTATAATGCGAGGTGCAAGAATTTATAATCAATTCTGAGGCAGCCTGTGCTAGTCAGTGTCTGCGCCAGCGGGAAGTTGTCAGTTCTGGTTACCGTTATTTCCACCGATGGTGAAAACCTATAACAGAGGTTACCTTACTCTCCCAACAAGTGAAAACAAGAGCTAGGACACTCTGGACACTTGGATAGCGCCATGTGTACATGATCTAAGTGGCTAGTAGTCCGAAAATTGTATTTCTGTTTCATGATGGAGAGAAATATAATTCCACAAAAGGCGAGCTCGAACACAATTTAGTGAAATAAAATTTTATAAGACTTTTCTTCACGTTTTATATGAAAGTAAAGTAATATGTTTTTTGAAAATGTTGCAGTACAAAGTGTATATGTAAACCTAGAAACTTGGACTGGGTGAGCTGCTATAGGGGGGTGAATATGTCTAAAGAAGATGTATTGAATATTACATCGCCTTTTGTTGTGTCAACACAGTACTCAAAACACAGAACTCGGAACAATGCGTAATTCGCTTCAGGACGACAGTCACTTTCTGACAAAGAAAAGAAAAAATATATTTTTCTAACTGCTGTTCCAAATTTATTTTCGTTTACTGACGAAATTTGGTTTACTTGTGACTGCATGTCAACTGCTACAGCTGCTTTTTGTATGTCCTGAACAGTGCCACTGTATTTCCTACACTGTAACTGAGTAAATGAACAGGCTGTTTCAAAAGTGACAGAAAGAGTGAAACATTTTCAGTCTATGTTACACACTCTTAAATAAACAGACTTTGAAAAGATATATTTGGGGTGTTAGGGTTACAAGTGCAGATATTTTTATTGGTGTCGGAGGATTGTGTTCTGAACAACTTTACATCAATATTTGAGTCGTTTCCAGATTAATAATTATAGCTACTACGAGTAGTATGTTTTCAGGTTGATTAGTACCTCCAAGTACGCAAGGCACAAAAAAGCCATTAATGTTCATTTTTCTCTGGGAAACAGGGTAGCTGTTGAAGTATGGATGCCGCAAAATGGATAGTCTATACTGGCAGGCGTAGTCCATTCTGTGGTGCAATCATGACAGTGCAGAAAACAGGTAATAAATTACGTGTTGTGGTTGTGGGAAGACTGTTAGACTCAGAGAAAAAACAACTAACTCATTGCAATGAGTACATGTTATAAGGTACCAACGATCACAAATATCTCTACCTATGCCCCTAATACCTTCTATATCCAATTTCGACCGTCACTGGGAAGAACGTTTTTTATGCCAAAGTTATTGCTAACTACATCAGTAAAATTAGTAAACAAAACGCTAAAATAATATAAATTACAAAAAAGGGACGAAAAGAAATTGTAATACATTGAAGAGCCAAAGAAACTGGTACACTTGCCTAATATCATATAGGGCCCCCGCGAGCACGCAGAAGTGCCGCAACATGACATGGCATGGACTCGACTAATGTCTGAAGTAGCACTGGAGGGAACTGACACCATGAATCCTGCAGGGCTGTCCAAAAATCCGTAAAAGTAAGACGGGTCGGAGATCTTTTCTGAAAAGCACGTTGCAAGGCATCCCAGATATGCTCAATAATGTTCATGTCTGGGGATTTTGGTGGCCGGGGAAAGTGTTAAAGCTCAGAACAGTGTTCTAGGAGCCCTCTGTAGCAATTCTGGACATGTGGCGTGTCTCATTGTCTTGTTGGAATTGCCCAAGTCCGTCGGAACGCACGTTGTTGTTGTGGTCTTCAGTCCTGAGACTGGTTTGATACAGCTCTCCATGCTACTCTATCCTGTGTAAGCTTCTTCATCTCCCAGTAGCTACTGCAACCTACATCCTTCTGAATCTGCTTGGCGTATTCATCTCTTGGTCTCCCTCTACGATTTTTACCCTCCACGCTGCCCTACAATACTAAATTGGTGATCCCTTGATGCCTCAGAAAATGTCCTACCAACCGATCCCTTCTTCTAGTCAAGTTGTGCCACAAACTTCTCTTCTCCCCAATCCTCTTCAACACCTCCTAATTAGTTATGCGATCTACCCATCTAATCTTCAGCATTCTTCTGTAGCACCACATTTCGAAAGCTTCTATTCTCTTCTTGTCTAAACTATTTATCGTCCATGTTTCACTGCCATACATGGCTACACTCCATACAAATACTTTCAGAAACGACTTCCTGACACTTAAATCTATACTCGATGTTAACAAATTTCTCTTCTTCAGAAACGCTTTCCTTCCCATTGCCAGTCTACATTTTATATCCTCTCTACTTCGACCATCATCAGTTATTTTGCTTCCCAAATAGCAAAACTCCTTTACTACCTTAAGTGTCTCATTTCCTAATCTAATACCCTCAGCATCACCCGACTTAATTCGACTACATTCCATTATCCTCGTTTTGCTTTTGTTGATGTTCATCTTATATCCTCCTTTCAAGACACTATCCATTCCATTCAACTGCTCTTCCAAGTCCTCTGCTGTCTCTGACAGATTGAATAACACCAGGGAGAGGCTACAACCCTGTCTTACTCCCTTCCCAACCACTGCTTCCCTATCATGCCCCTCAACTCTTATAACTGCCATTTGGTTTCTATGCAAATTGTAAATTGCCTTTCGCTCCCTATATTTTACCCCTGCCACCTTCAGAATTTGAAAGAGAGTATTCCAGTCAACATTGTCAAAAGCTTTCTCTAACTCTACAAATGCTAGAAACGTAGGTTTGCCTTTCCTTAATCTAGCTTCTAAGATAAGTCGTAGGGTCAGTATTGCCTCACGTGTTCCAATATTTCTATGGAATCCAAACAGATCTTCCCCTAGGTCGGCTTCTACTAGTTTTTCCATTCGTCTGTAAAGAATTCGCGTTAGTATTTTGCAGCCGTGATTTATTAAACTGATAGTTCGGTAATTTTCACATCTGTCAACACCTGCTTTCTTTGGGATTGGAATTATTATATTCTTCTTGAAGTCTGAGGATATTTCGCCCGTCTCATACATCTTGCTCACCAGATGGTAGGGTTTTGTCAGGACTGGCTCTCCCAAGGCCGTCAGTAATTCTAATGGAATGTTGTCTACTCCCGGGGCCTTGTTTCGACTCAGCCCTTTCAGTGCTCTATCAAACTCTTCACGCAGTACCATATCTCCCATTTCATTTCATCTACATCGTCTTCCATTTCTATAACATTGCCCTCAAGTACATCGCCCTTGTATGGACCCTCTATATACTCCTTCCACCTTTCTGCTTTCCCTTCTTTGCTTAGAAGTGGGTTTCCATCTGAGCTCTTGATATTCATGCAAATAGTTCTCTTTTCTTCAAAGGTCTCTTTAATTTTCCTGTAGGCAGTATCTATCTCACCCCTAGTGAGATAAGCATCTACATCCTTATATTTGTCCTCTAGCCATGCCTGCTTAGCCATTTGCACTTCCTGTCGATCTCATTTCTGAGACGTTTGTATTTCTTTTTTCCTGCTTCATTTACTGCATTTTTATATTTTCTCCTTTCATCAATTAAATTCAATATTTCTTCTGTTACCCAAGAATTTCTCCTAGCCCTCTTTTTCTTACCTACATGATCCTCTGCAGCCTTCACTACTTCATCCCTCAAAGCTACCCATTCTTCTTCTACTGTATTTCTTTCCCCCGTTCTTCTCAATTCTTCCCTTATGCTCTCCCTGAAACTCTGTACAGCTTCTTGTTTAGTCAGTTTATCCGGGTCCCATCTCCTTAAATTCCCACCTTTTTGCAGTTTCTTCAGTTTTAATTTACAGTTCATAACCAGTAGATTGTGGTCAGAGTCCACATCTGCCCCTGGAAATGTCTTACAATTTAAAACCTGGTTCCTAAATCTCTGTCTTACCATTATATAATCTATCTGAAATCTGTCAGTATCTCCAGGCTTCTTCCATGTATACAACCTCCTTTTATGATTCTTGAACCACAATGGACATGAACGGATGGTGGTGATCAGACAGGCTGCTTACGTACGTGTCACCTGTCAAAGACGTATCTAGACTATTAGGGGTGCCATATCACTGCAACTGCACACACCCCACACCATTACAGGGTCTCCACCAGCTTGAAAAGACCCTTGCTGACATGCATGGATTCATGAGGTTGTCTCCATACCCGTACACGCCCATCCGTTCGATACAATTTGAAATAACACTCGTCCTACCAGTCAACATGTTTGCTGTCATCAACAGCACAGTGTCGTGGTTGCCAGTCCCAGCTGAGGCGGAAAGCTTTGCGTCGTGCAGTCATCAAGAGTACACAAGTGAGCCTTCAGTTCCGAAAGCCCATCTCGATGATGTTTCGTTGAATGGTTCGCACGCTGACACTTATTGATAGCCCACCATTAAAATCTGCAGTAATTTGCGGAATAGTTGCACTAGTGTCACGTTGAACCATTCTCTGCAGTCGTCGTTGGTCCCGTTCTTGCAGGATCTTTTTACGGGCGCAGCGATGTTCGAGATTTGATGTTTTACCGGATTCCTGAAATTCACGGTACACTTCTGAAATGGTCGTACAAGAAAATCTCAACTTCATTGCTACCTCGCAGATACTATGTCTCTTCGCTCGTGCGCCGACTATAACACAACGTTGAAAGTAACGCACATGTTGATAACTTGCCGTTTTACCAAGAGTAACCGATCTAACAACTGCGCGAGACTCTTGTCTTATATAGGCGTTGCCGACCGCGGCACCGTCTTCTGTCTGTTTACATATCTCTGTGTTTGAATATGCGTGCCTCTAACAATTTCTTTGGCTTTTCAGTGCAGCACTCAATGGTATGTACAAAATTAAGTTCCCGCTTTGTTTATACCTTGCACCAATAAGGAATGAACTGCTTTATTCTGAATGGTCCGAGTCTGAAAACTAACAGACTATGCCGCAGGTCAAGAATTTTACCAAATACAACATTTAATTACGTTACATTATCTACCAGATAACTACACACTTATGTAGCGAAGGACATTCCTTAAAGGTAAGTAAACATGCACACAATAGCTGCCACAATACAAAATAGAAGATAGGCGGAATTAGCAAATAGTAAGGGCAGAGAAATAATAATACGACAATACGTGACATCCTCCGTAGCCAAATGGCAGGATTTCCACAAGAGACGACCATCTAATTTTTATTTATTTCTCTGAACAACAACATGATTAATGCAGAATAAAACATCATTATTTACATCAACTCACTCTGAAAAGCACAAGACTAAAATTCCTTATTATGTAGGTGCAACAGCTTAAGAAGAACTTATTTTAATTGCTTCACAAATTTACCTGAAGAACCGATTTTTATATTATAAGCAATTATGATGTGATGTACAACCAGATACTTATGTTTACGTAATTTCTCTACCTTATATCTGTTTGGTTTTCACATGTTTCCTGCCATTTGCAAGTAGTTTACCTTTACTGTACTCGAATAAAGGTGAATCACTGGGCTGCACAAGTATTGAATAAGATCCTCGACTCTGTGTTTATCTGTGGTTCGCTTGCTCGTTAATCATTATCGCTGCGCTGCGGCATCCTTAATTGAGACATGGTAGCGAGGAGTTGAATATTTGGAGGAGGAGATATGATATTTGTAAATATACTTTATTATGGAGATGAAAACTTGTTTGTAAACATACACACATCAAAAAAAGTTTTGCATCGAATCGGTACCCAGAACTCCTGAAGATAGACGTTGACTGTGGATATTGTATCACAGACACAGTCCCTTTGACTGTTCAGAGATGTCACTAAAACCGCCCGACGGTGTAAACAACCATTCAAGAGCAGCGCCTATTAGACGGAGAGAGTTCCGCAGCCGATCAGTTCCAGTCATTCCACCAGGAAAGAGATACACGGCTCCTGTTGTCTGCAGTTCAGCCATGCCTAGAAGGTCAACACCACGATTCGATCGCGTTCGCAAGGTTACTTTGTGCCACGAAGGGCTCTCAACAAGGAAAATGTCCAGATGGGTGCGAAACAAAGTGATGTTGTTCGGACATGGAGGAGATACAGAGAGAAAGGAACTGTCAATGACTTGCCTAGCTCAGGCCGCAGCTGTCATCCACTGCAGTGGATGACAGCTACCTACGGAGGAACCTTGACAGCAATGCCACCATGTTTCGTGCAGCCACAGGACGTCGTGTTACGACTTAAACCGTGCGCAATAGGTTGCATTTTGCACAACTTCACTGCCGACGTCCATGGCGAGGTTCATCTTTGCAACCAAGACACCATGCAGTGCGGTGAAGATGGGCCCAACAACATGTCGACTGGACAGCTCAGGATAGGCATCACGTTCTCTTCACCGATGAGTGTCGCGTTTGCCTTCAACCAGACAATCGTCAGAGAAGTGTTTGGAGGCAATCTGGTCAGGCTGAACGCCTTAGACACACTGTCCAGCGAGTGCAGCAAGATGGAGGTTCCCTGCTGTTTTTGGGTGGCATTATGTGGGCCGACGTACGCCGCTGGTGGTCATAGAAGGTGTCGTATCGGCTTTACGATACGTGAATACCATCCGCCGATCGATAGTACAACCACATCGGCAGCATTCCTCTTCATGGACGATACTTCGCGACCCCATCGTGCAAATCTTGTGAATGACTACCTTTAGGATAACGATATCGCTCGACCAGAGTGGCCAGCATGTTCTCCAGATATTAACCCTATCGAACATGCCTAGAAGAGATTGAAAAGGCGCTGTTTATGGACGAAGAGACCCACCAACCACTCTGAGGGATCTCCACCGAATCGCCGTTGACGAACGGGACAGTGCCTTGACGAACTTGTGGACAGTATGCTACGACGAATACAGGCATGCATCAGTGCAAGAGGACGTGCTACTGGGTATTAGAGTTACCGGTGTGTAGGGCAATCTGGACCACCACACCTGAAGGTCTCTCTGTATGGCGGTACAACAGGCAATGTGCGGTATTCATGAGCAGCAAAAAGAGAGGAAATTATGTTTATGTTGATCTCTACTCCAATTTTCTGTACAGGTTCTGCAACTCTCGAAACCGAGGTAATGCAAAACTTTCTTTGATGTGTGTATATTTTAATTCTGTTGATGGAGAAGATTTTTTGGACGAGTTGTTCAAGGTAATCAATCAATATGCAAGAATGAAATGTTTGTTTGCCAGAAGTATTAAATGAAGGTAATCTTTGTCCCTCAGATAACTAATAACATTCGTAACTAGCGTTAAGTCGGTCTCATTAGTGTTAAATTTCGTTATGTCACAGATAAGGCAATTGGTTGAAATGTCTGTAATTCTTGTATTGAGAGAATTTCGAAATTGTTAGGGTCTCCTTATGTTTTACAATCCTTTTTGACAATAATCAGAGTTTAATTTTACAAAAACGACTTTCCTTAAAATAAAATCGTTCTCCATCTTTCTTTGTAAAGTTTTGAATATCTTGTCGTATGTGCATTGCAGTTTACGGCACAAATTATTTCTGACAGGTAAAAAACAAATTATATAGCGAATAGTTAATTTTTTCTTTAGCTGATGCATCTGCTGATTTATATTTGCTTTCGAGAACGTCAGTACACGAAGCACAAGACAACACGCTGAGCGTGTGGTAAGTTAGTTTTATTTCAGGGCAGATCTCACTTGCGTTCTTGTGAGGATATCAGGTGTTGGGCTAAGCAAGCAGATTAATTCACAATAAGCAGTGTAGGTAATCGAAGTGATTTTTCTCCTCACTCAAGCAATATTTTATCTTTGTGGAATTTAAAATCAGAAATTGCACTTCAAGTCACGTAACTTTCGTAGTGTACTCTAGTATTGAGTTTCAATAAAATAGTTTTCACTGAGTACACAGTTAGTTGTTTTGGCATGTAATTAGATTAGTTTTATAATTTCAAATGCAGTTTTTCAATAAGTTTAAAGTTTTGTTTCACGACACTGTGCACATGCGCAGTGCAGTGACAACCTACAGTCAGTATTGCTCAGTATATCTAAAGCACACGTTACACGAGAAGAAAGTTTTGCAAAAAAGGATATTCAGCACTTTCATTTATAGATGAATTTTATAGAAAGCTTACGCTCCTACTGATAACAGAAACGGATTAAGTCTTACAAAAGAGACGCATTTTGTTTAATGGTGAAGAAGCATAGCAATGAAAGAAAAACTGACGAGAGGAACGAGGAATTAGAAGGGTTGGCTGAAAAGAAAAACGCATAGCGTTGCTGCCTCTGGTTTTGAAGTACCTGTTTTCGATTCCCAGTACTTCCTCAGTTTTTTCTGAGGTAGGGAGGTCTGGAAAGAGGCTCACTAAACCTCATAAGACCAAATGACGAGCTGCTTGCACAAAAAAGCATCTGCATCATCAGGATTCATACACTAGCTAAACGACTGAAGAGACTATCGACATGCTGATCACATGTCCCACGATCATACATGGCTCCTCGTATTGCATTGTAGGCAACAGCAGTCACTCGGAATAGGGCTAAGACCCAATCCTTGAGTAGTGTTTGCACTTACGTTTTACAATTGCAAAATGAAATTTTGAATCCACTCACTGCAAAACTACGTTTATTCAAAGAATCACATGATCAGTAAATGAATTTACGTTTAAAATGACTGAAAGTGCTTTCGGACTCTTTACTAAGAGAGAGAGAGTGAGAGTGAGAGTGAGAGACAAAGAGAGGGAGAGAGAGCTTATGCGTGTGTGGCAGGTGATGTGCATGGTTATTAGCAGCAAGGCGGTGGTGCCTAAATAATAGTAGTGTAGCAGTATCACCGTTTAGAATAGGGAAAGTTAGTTTTGTGAGATATTCGGAGCACGAGTTACAGCCAGGTGTGGGCGGGATTGGGGTCAGTTACGCATACTAGCAGTTGCAAAGGCAAATAGAGGCCACGGGGGCGTAGAACTGCCGGAGAGGGCGCACACAGCAATTTCCATGGAGCAAGTCACAGGCAGAAGAGGGCCACTGGCGCAACCTAAGTGTTATGCGTACATGAAGTGAAATGGTGCATTAGCAAAACAGGAGCACAGCTGAGTATAAATAGGTGTTGTTTTCTAACGAGATTCATTCAAGTGTGGCAGCTCTCCTGGACGGCGAGGTGTGTCACACCGCTGGGCTATATGCAGCAACAGATGGGGCGCCAGTGTCCCAGTCCATGGCGGGTCATTGGTTCGTCCCTCTGAGGCCAATGCGGGGTCCGCAGCCAGCCAACGGCAGGCCACTCTTCGGCTCGCTACCGCGGGCAGTCGTCTCGGCTCCTGACACATGCTGGAGACTTCCAGATTCGGACGCTGGATAGCGGGCGCTTGTCCAACGCCGCTATTTCAGCCATGCCGGCAATGAGAAGGACGCAGCTGGCCGCCTGCAGCTCAAACTGAACGGCGCTGAGTCGGCAGGGACGCAGACTGCCGAGTCAACCACGGCATCCTGACGACGACGCACTCTGCTGGCGTACAAGGTCAGCTGGACACAGCATTGTGTTACACAGGCTGGTGGGGTGCTTCTTCAGCATTAGGGGCCCAGTGACGCAGGCCGAGGTGGACAGAGCACTGCAGTGAAAGCAAATAAATCATTTGGAAAGTTCTCACCGAATTTTAATATGGCATCTCCTGGACCCACCCACTACATTTGGTGTCTTCACGCCACATTTGGCGTCTGATACCACAACAGTAGCTATACATCAGTGGTACACTGTACCTATTACAACTTATTGTCTGGTTCATGTTCGCTTGGGGATAACACTACTGCTCCGCCGTCTTCTTTTAATCACAGGCTGGTACTATCTAGATCGAACTTTGTATGTTACAACGATAACATTTCTGACGCATGATGCAGTAGTGTCAGAACATCTATGCTGTCAATGACCTTCTGAATGGATTTTTTCAGCTCAGCAATGGTTTAGGAGTTATTGCCATACACCCTGCCTTTAATACAGCCCCACAAAATGAAGACACATATGCTCCAATCCGGAGAATATGACGCCCTATCGAGGACGACCATACCAGTGGCTCCTGAGTATCCCAGAGCCAGAATGCGGTCCCCAAAGTGCTCCTCCAGGACGTCAAACACTCTCCTGCTTCAATGGGTTCGAGCTCCATCTTGCATGAGCCACATCTTGTCGAAATCAGGTTCAGTTTGGATAATGGGGATGAAACCATCTTCCAAAACCTTCACATACCGTTCGGTAGTCAACGCGTCATCAAGGAATATCACCCTGGTTATTCCATGACTGGCCATTGTACACCACACAGTCAGCTGTTGAGGGTGAAGAGACGTCTCGATTGCGAAATGCGGATTCTCAGTCCCCCAAACGCCCCAATTTTGCTTATTGATGAACCCATCCAAAAGAAAGTGGGCTGCATCGCTAAAGCAAACCATATTCACAAGCTAATTCCTATCATGCCCCTTAGCCAACTGTGCAGTCTGAACGTCCTAACGCAAACCGTTAAGAAGTTATGACGATTTTATTTCATATAGTTCTCAGCTTGTATACGGAAAGGTATGCAAAACCTTTTGTAAAATTTGGGCCATCCCAAAAAATGGTTGTATCTTGTGGAGATTAGTGTGTGTGTGTGTGTGTGTGTGTGTGTAATAGAGATCGCCCCAACAACATGTGTAAATTATAACACCTCAATTATTTTTACAGTTTCTGTTAATGTTTTACCGCACATGAATCTTCATTATGTTGCAAATGAAAGATCTTCTAAAACATTTTTTAGAACTCTCGCCATAGCAAACACTTTAGTGCAATAGACAACAATCACTAGTCACATGCATGTGCATTGTGCATTTGTAGCACCCCACAAGGCTCACAACACTCTAAATGGTTTAACATTTTCTTTTCACAATTTTCATGTCAATGTTAAGTGTGTAGCGTACTCGGAAACAAAGTGTTCTGCAATACTGGGAGAATGTTTTACTCCGACATGAACTCCATCCACAGTTCAATGCAAACATGCGAGCTAGCAGCCATGTTCCCTGTCACTGTTCGACTCTCCGTATCGATATGGCGGTCGCTTTCACTGTTCATATAGCAGTTTTCTTTCACACATTATATTTATCATGATTGATTACGAAGATTATCATAAAATTACAATTATTGCATGTCTCATAAATGAAGATAAATATATTAATACGAAATTCGCATCATTACACAGTAAAAGTTACGCATAGTCACACTTTACTCGATAGAACAAGATATCCGAATCAGAAAGGATATGTATAAAGCGAATAAAGAAAAGAAATAAACTACCATTGAAAATTAGCAATGTGTTCACAAGGGTCGCTAGCACAGTGAAATATATGGAAATGACCAGTTTCAGCTGTCAAGCATCCATTTTCAGGTTTTCCACAACAAGATATAATCTCTACCTCCACAGTTTCACCTCTCTGTGTAACCAGGAGTACATTTCGACCAGTTTCAAACCAAACAAAAGTGAAGAAATTTAATAAAGAACCATTACATCCAGGATAAACCACCCATATCCATGACCTTAACGTTATAATGCACGCTGAACGAAAATAATAAATTCCGAGAACTAACACTGAATCAAGAAGTCAGAACCCTCACCTAGTAACCTTTTAAACGAAAGTCCATAACAGACAAAATCTACTAAGTGACAAAACTTTGGATAAATCCCACCAGCATGACCCATTTACAGGAAATCTACATCCACTCGCTCTTCATGTATCCAAATGTAGCATGGTCTTCCGCTCCTCACAGGTTTTGCCATTCCCTCTACTTCCATAGATGACATGCTTTCTGCATCATATTGTGTACTGGATGATAGAGCTACATCACATTCCCAAGCGTCTAGAACATCTTCGCCTGTTCTGTGTTTCCTTTAAATTTCGATGTCAGCGCTTCACTATCCTTGAGAATCTTCGACTGCTGCCACATCTACATCATGACAACCCGCCCTTTATCTCCAAACACCATACATTCGTTCCCAGTGCAATTTTAGCCAACCAACTCTCTGATCATGAGATACTCCTTGAGACTTATCCTTCCTACAAACCGTTAACAACCACAATTGTCCCATCACAAATGAAGGATCCAACCTCCTGCCTAACTGAAATCCTAACACCTCCTTATTGATGCACACCAACTGTTAGCAGTACAGCAATTTACTACCTGATGCACTTTGCACTTAAATGACCTTAAATAACTTTATAGCTCTACTAGCCATGATGCCGCAAGCCACACCCTCCTTATTAATGATATCGTCATCACATGCAAAGGGGCTCTGGCACGAAATTAAAAATTACAAGACGGCACGAAATTAAATAAAAACTGAACAATTAAATCTTTTAAAATCAAGAAAATCCGATATGGTGGAAGTAGCCCAGTTGTACTATCCCATCCAGATTCCTCTCCACTCCTCCAGCCACATACCAGTAATTTACAATCCATTAGAATGAAACAGCCATTCATGATGTCAACACATAGCTGCTACGCTGACTATGAGTAAAAGTATCTGAACAGAATTTTTGCACCATGTTTAAAAATATTTACGCAAAAAATTACACAAAGGGTTATCTTAACAGTATTTAGACATCTAACTAACACACACACACACACACACACACACACACACACACACACTGGCCGTCTTATGCTGCTGACGCTAAAATGTCCAGGTGCAGTTTGTTTGCTGATTTAATTCGCACCTTACAGTGCAATTATCAAGGAAAATTACCAAGTAAATAACGTTATTCCCATGTCGGTTGTTTTGACAACATGCAGTTTCAGTTAGCTCACCATTCATCCATCCATTTTCCCATGCTTCTAATGCATTTAGTACAGCAATATTGAAAGAAGGTCTATTATGGCGGGAACTATGTGGGTACCCTGGCAGGATGAGCTAAATGAAACGACTCTATTAGGAGGGACTATACGTCCTGGCACGGTGAGCTAAACGGAAGTATGCCTACAAATGGGAAGTATGTATCCTATCAGGGTAAACTAAATGAAAGAAGCCTATTTCCAAGGAATATTTGGATAACATCCTAACAGAGAGAGTTTCATGGTTTTACCTCTGACACTTAAACGTTGTGTTCTCGCTTTCAGAACGGCTGTATCGCTTTTATTAACAGGGTGACTGTACCTGACATCGACATCTACTGTACTTGAAAATGACCTATAAGGCCGAAATTGACCAGTCGTGCAAGATACAATAAACTGAATACTTGTGAAAAACAGCCGAGTTAGAGAACTTCAAAATGTCATTTAACAAATATGCGACTGTGGTGCCCAACATGACGAAAATGATCCACGCGGAAGAAGTCTATTATTGAGGGGGATTGCATAATCTGTTGCTGAGTCAATACAAGGGCCGCCAGATGCCTGAGCATCAATGATTAATACAAAAATAAAGGGATATATCCTGTGGCCTGTTAGCTGATCAGAAGCTATCTGTTTTAAAAGGAGCTTTACACCAAAATGTCCTTCACACATGAATATTCCTAATGGCCTTGGTTAACCTGTATTCAAGTAACACGGGATTAATTAAATACTGAAATGATATCAAGCAGAATTCGATTGCTACACATTTATTTTACCAGTATCTACACATGTGGAAAAAAGTAAACAAGGCGAACGTCTTCGTTCAAAAATAACATTAAATGCGTGAAGTATTAAACTGTGTCTGGTACAAGTAATGTACTTCTGGTGGCTCGGCAGGGTACTAGGAAACACAGTGTAAAAGAGGCGTTACTTCCAGAGATGGTGGCTGAATCGACTTTAAATGATGTGGCAGAAATAACTGCATTACCCATGGTGTTAAGGACAGGTTATATAGTATATGCACCAGAATAAATACGTGCATCAGGCTACTTAACGAGCAAGTCATGGTAACTCAAGATTCACTGCACCAAACGTCGAGTCTCGAATCAACTGCGAAAGAATTGCAATGAAAAATTAAGAAACATGACTACGCCTGTGAAACCACTCTAATTTGGTCGCAAGGTTCCTAACTTTACTCGGTGCGATCTCACCTAAATCTTATCTTTGCAGCGAGAATACTCACCATTCTGGCTGCCACCTCGGATCGGACAAGGTTACCGACTGCTCTCCATCGATCTCGGAACCAGAAAGCCACTGTTCACCGCCGCTATCCGAAACAGAATCTTCTCTCTACCGCTGTCTGAAACGGAATGTGCTGCGCACTGCTCTCTGGAACAGAATGTTCTCTATGTACTGCCCTCCAGAACATAATGTCCTCCTTCCTTTTTCGTTTCCGTAACCCCATTGTCTACACATAAATAATTCCGTCGAACTCCGTGTAAACTAATCAGGGTTCGCGCTTATTTGTTTCACCTATCAGAAGGGAAAAACTTTCCACACGACTGCCCTCCTCCCATCTTATGCGTCTCAGGAAAATCCATACCACATATTAGCGGCCAGTTAGAACCCTACTTCTGGCGTAGGTCTGTGAGACTTGAGCTCATTTCCTCCACACCGTTTTTCTTCTTTTTCGAAAGAAGGTTTTCGTAAACACCTTTCGTATCAGTGCGTCTGTCGCAGGAGCGCGATCCTACCTAATGAGAGGCTGTCAACCTTTGACTGACGTCAGTATGACCCCTGGGAGCGTAAACGGTCACCAGTCTCTGACCTGTCGTTTCTGGGCTGGAGTCACTGGGTCTGCCTTATAGTGACCCCAAGCTACGGTGGTAAATTCATCCTGTAGTTGAAAACGTTGTCATCTTCTGCTGTCTCACAGAGGAAACTATATGACACTTCGGTGAAACGTTAATCAATGAAGCGTCCTCCTCGGTGATTACCACTAGGAACGGACCATGACGAACCACCGCCGAGCTTGCAAAGTGACCACCGTGGGCAGCACCTCCTCTGAATGCGTCATGCAAAGGTTTTCCATTGTCTTAGGAACACAAAGAGGGCCGCCCTGTACTAAGAGGCAGGCTACTCGCGTGTGAAACTTGAACATCCGAACATTACCATTTAAGAACCAAATACTATTATTTCAATAAAATCTGACTTATTTGTTTCTTGACATGCTAAGAGGAATATCAAACTATCTACCTAAATTCTATTAAAAGGAGCTAATTACAAGGGTGACTGCCAATGTTTCTGCTCTGTTCACACTGCAATTACTGGTGAAAACACGTATTAACTGTCTTTTAATTACTACAGGCACATATCTAGGTCAAAGTGCAAGTAATGGGCACACTCCAACATGTTCTCTCGTCCCCTTTATTAATCTACCTCTTTGTCGTCTGTTATCAGATTGGATTTTCACATTACATGGATCAGGAAAGAAGAAAAAGTATGGACTCAGATTATCACTAAACAAGCATGCAAATCTAAAGAAAACAATGGCATACCTCCTTCGGAGAGGTTGGTTGTAGTCAGAAACATTTAGCCAGTGGCAAAAGCCAATGAACTGTTTAGAAAACCAAAAATATATGAAAGGGATTGGGATCTCTCTCAATATGCCGTTTTTTTTAAACCTTAAATGGCGATTGTCTATACCACTAACAGAAACCTCTGGGAACGTGAAAGTACTGAAAAATGTTTCCGCCAGTATCTCAGCTCAATGGAGTATGTTTTTCACTCTTTATTTAAGCATTTCGTTTCTCTAAATAAGACTTTAGATCTTGCTGAAGGTGCAACACAATGTACAAATGTTCCGTCAATGTCGAAGCGAAACGACATTGAAAGGAGCCAGTAGGGACATTAAATATAAATTTGTGTCAAGATGTGAGTGTCCTAATGGTCTTTCCTCTTTTTTACCTTTTTAGAAGCACTCTCTGGTTTCCTGAAGATGAGCATCGTGACAGTTGTTTGAAATTAAGATGACAGATTAAAACCTTGTGCCATAGTGAGTGTAAAGCTCGGGCCGTTGCCTTTCTGGAGCAAATTTCTTAGCGATCTTTTACCGCCATTTATTGATAATTTAATTCAAAGTAATGGTCTTTCATTTCTACTATAACACAATAAAAATTTTGTGTAGAAAAGGTATAAAGCAGCTCCTGTGCATCATGCGTAGTTACAAAATATCTTACCTTATACCGCGATAGTTTGCATATTTAACTTTTAGGCTTCTTCCAACGCCGCACATGCAAAGTACTGACAACGTGACGAAATTTATGGAACTGTGCCAATTATCACTTTTTTCTGGAAAGAGAAGATAGCCATCACTGAATAAAGGTACTAAAATAAATTTTAAAAATTCTCCGTTTCGCTCGTCTCTTAGCGTGCTCTTAATTTAAGTCTTATCTGAAAAATTTAATTTGAAAACAAATAATAGAACACAATAAAGATCATATTAACTCACTCTTCCGTCGCTTCTCAATAGAACAACTCCATAATTAGAAATGAAAAGCACAATATTGTTTATGTTCTGTAGTATTATTGTGTATCATAGAACAAACAATATTGCTCATGTCATTTGTGATTATAAATTAAATAATACGTAACTGTTACAAATCAGAAGGTCATGCACGGCTTCTGCCTTTTTATTGTCCCTACTGAGGCTAGAATGTAATTCGAACATTGATGGAAACATTATTTCAATTATCAGTGCCTTTTCCGTTGGCAACCGAAATGAGGTCTTACATTTGTTAAGAAAGCAGAGAAGGATGCTTAAAATCTTCTTCTGGCCTAAAAAAATTGGACCTTCTGTGGTTTACCAAAATAGTTTAAGGAGTGTAATGGTTTGATTTGTTTGGAAAGGTCATGGCCAGCTTCGTGCCCTTTTCTTCCTCAATCTATGCCTGTGTCATTAAATGGTCTTGTCGCCACTAAATATAAAATCCATGTTTTTCTTCCATTATTTTACGCTTTTTCGTGTGAATTAGTATGCCATCGTTAGTAATATTGTCTCTGCTCTCCAGATGTTACTCACAACCCGTCTGGGAGCCTCTGTCTGCCACAGTACGCCTTCTCTACATACCGTTTCCTCATTCGCAGTAGTAAGTAACTGAATGTACACCTACCTCGTCTTGCGGACTGATTCGCCGCGTAATCTAATGACCGGTTTTAACAACTGTGTGCGTTGCAGTTATGGCCTGTTGCAAATTCATTAGTGACGCAAATTTCGCATATATGGAGCGTTCGATACAGTGTTCTATTGTGTAGCGTTTCGATATGAGGCCTAATGCGTGCAGTAACTGCAGTTAATGTGCTATTTGGAACGCAAATTGAAGGAGGCTGAATATTTGCCGAATGCAAATGGCGGTCGAAATGGGGGGGACGACTCGTCGCACACATGGTTCTGCGGCTACCGTTCAGCTGTTTGCTTGTAGGCCTGGCCGCTACGTCACATGAGGTGCCACTTCACACATGCAGCTGCCGGTATCACCACCAGGCCATATTTTCTGCAAATCTTTCTACTATCCACGACAGTCGCCATTAGAAGCCCTTTGACTACGAACGACAGAGTCGGCTCCAGACAGCACTGAACAGAAAGGCACTTACGTTATTACTTGTATTTCGACGTCCCAAAAATGGATGTAAAGCTAAGCCTGACAAAAAACCTGTAATCAACTCGTACATGGGGTGTTTCCTAACCACACACCTTCTTAACAAGAATAAGGTGAAAAGCTATCGGTCTGGCACTGAAAAATTTTTTGTTTGAATGGAATTTTGTTTTTCTTAAGTTGGTACTAGCGTGAAAGTATAATCTTACAGCATAGAGTATGTATATCTATGGAGTAAGCATAGCTTTCTGCGTATGTTCTCAAACCAAATCACGCTATTCATGTGATTTTTGGACGACACTGTCTGTCTACATATTGCGGTAATAGCGAAACTTGAATATTACACATATTCGCCTTGTTTTAAATACGTTTTTGCATGTTGGAGTATTAGTAACAACTATGGTGCAGTATTGAACAATCCATGTTCTCAATTTTGCGTGTAAAATTGTTAGGGATATATAAAAAATACTTATTTACTTTGTAAATTTTGATTCGCTAAAACTAAGACTCTCCCTCTCTCCCCGTACGGTGGCGTTTGAGAAAGAGGAATTAGAGTTTTACAAATGTTGACCCAAATATTAACTTTTCCCGCAGATATAATTCTAAATAATATTGTGTTTATACTGGTTGCTGGTGAGGAGGAAAGTTAGTTATTAGCATTTTATTAATGATCTCATTCATAAGCAGCCATATCACAGTCACTCAAGGAAGTTATAATTAAGCTTTACTTGTTTAATCAGAATAGGACGATGACTCTCCTTGTCCGCAGTCTCGATGATTCGAAGCGATCTGCAATCCTGTGTAAATAAAATGTCTTGGTTTTTTCTTGCGCTGCGTAGTCAGTCGGGAAACCTCAAATCAAGCGGAAAGTTTGCTTTGATAAAGTTTAACTATCCGATGAAATAATGGAACTCTTGGATCTAATAATAGCAGGTTCGTTTCCAATTCATCAGAAGTTCCCTTCTTTGATGTAAATGCTCAGTATATATTTTCTTGAGTAGCATACAATATATTTTCAATCTCTTTCTTCCAGTAATCTCGATAGCAAAATTACAATTATTCAATGTGGCTATTCGGCACGGAGAAGATCCCAGAAGTCCCCCATAGAGTAAACATCTCTGGAGTGAGCACTCACATGCGCAGAACAGATTTTGTGTTGTCAACATACATTGCAAGCCTGGTCACGTGATCTCGCGACGTCGTGTGTTTGTTCGTCTAGTGCCCTGTATATTTAGAATGTCACTACATCCCTAGTACAGACGGATTCTTTTCGTAGTGTCGTGGATTATTTATATACGTTACGCAGACATTTTAATAGTATCCATTTGAGACCGGGAATAAACCAGCTACGTAACTTTTAAGGGCAAGTGATATTACATTCAGCTTCTTTGCGATAGGTGTCATAGTTCAGATGCACTCGATTTTTGGTAGTTTTTGGTATGATACCGCACTTTACCCCCCCCCCCCCCCCATGAACCATGGACCTTGCCGTTGGTGGGGAGGCTTGTGTGCCTCAGCGATACAGATAGCCGTACCGTAGGTACAACCACAACGTGTGGTTCCTGAAGAGGGGCTGCAGCCTTGTCAGTAGTTGCAAGGGCAACAGTCTGGATGATTGGCTGATCTGGCCTTGTAACAATAACCAAAACGACCTTGCTGTGCTGGTACTGCGAACGGCTGAAAGCAAGGGGAAACTACGGCCGTAATTTTTCCCGAGGGCATGCAGCTTTACTGTATGATTAAATGATGATGGCGTCCTCTTGGGTAAAATATTCCGGAGGTAAAATAGTCCCCCATTCGGATCTCCGGGCGGGGACTACTCAAGAGGGTGTCGTTATCAGGAGAAAGAAAACTGGCGTTCTACGGATCGGAGCGTGGAATGTCAGATCCCTTAATCGGGCAGGTAGGTTAGAAAATTTAAAAAGGGAAATGGATAGGTTAAAGTTAGATATAGTGGGAATTAGTGAAGTTCGGTGGCAGGAGGAACAAGACTTCTGGTCAGGTGACTACAGGGTTATAAACACAAAGTCAAATAGGGGTAATGCAGGAGTAGGTTTAATAATGAATAGGAAAACAGGAATGCGGGTAAGCTACTACAAACAGCATAGTGAACGCATTATTGTGGCCAAGATAGATACGAAGCCCACACCTACTTCAGTAGTACAAGTTTATATGCCAACTACCTCTGCAGATGACGAAGAAATTGAAGAAATGTATGATGAAATAATAGAAATTATTCAGATAGTGAAGGGAGACGAAAATTTAATAGTCATGAGTGACTGGAATTCGAGTGTAGGAAAAGGGAGAGAAGGAAACGTAGTAGGTAAATATGGATTGGGGCTAAGAAATGAAAGAGGAAACCGCCTCGTAGAATTTTGCACAGAGCACAACTTAATCATAGCTAACACTTGGTTTAAGAATCATGATAGAAGGTTGTATACATGGAAGAACCCTGGAGATACTAAAAGGTACCAGATAGATTATATAATGGTAAGACAGAGATTTAGGAACCAGGTTTTAAATTGTAAGACATTTCCAGGGGCAGATGGAGACTCTGACCACAATCTATTGGTTATGAACTATAGATTAAAACTGAAGAAACTGCAAAAAGGTGGGAATTTAAGGAGATGGGACCTGGATAAACTGAAAGAACCAGAGGTTGTAAAGAGTTTCAGGGAGAGCATAAGGGAACAATTGACAGGAATGGGGGAAAGAAATACAGTAGAAGAAGAATGGGTAGCTTTGAGGGATGAAGTAGTGAAGGCAGCAGAGGATCAAGTAGGTAAAATGAAGAGGGCTGGTAGAAATCCTTGGGTAACAGAAGAAATATTGAATTTAATTGATGAAAGGAGAAAATATAAACATGCAGTAAATGAAGCAGGCAAAAAGGAATACAAACATCTCAAAAATGATATCGACAGGAAGTGCAAACGGCTAAGCAGGCATGGCTAGAGGACAAATGTAAGGAAGTAGAGGCTTATCTCACTAGCGGTAAGATAGATTCTACCTACAGGAAAATTAAAGAGACCTTTTGAGAAAAGAGAACCACTTGTATGAACATCAAGAGCTCAGATGGAAACCCAGTTCTAAGCAAAGAAGGGAAAGCAGAAAGGTGGAAGGAGTATATAGAGGGTCTATACAAGGGCGATGCACTTGAGGACAATATTATGGAAATGGAAGAGGATGTAGATGAAGATGAAATGGGAGATAAGATACTGCGTGAAGAGTTTGACAGAGCACTGAAAGACCTGAGTCGAAACAAGGCTCCCGGAGTAGACAACATTCCATTGGAACTACTAACGGCCTTGGGAGAGCCAGTCCTGACAAAACTCTACCACCTGGTGAGCAAGATGTATGAAACAGGCGAAATACCCTCAGACTTCAAGAAGAATATAATAATTCCAATCCCAAAGAAAGCAGGTGTGGACAGATGTGAAAATTACCGAACAATCAGTTTAATAAGCCACAGTTGCAAAATACTAACACGAATTCTTTACAGACGAATGGAAAAACTAGTAGAAGCCGACCTCGGGGAAGATCAGTTTGGATTCCGTAGAAATACTGGAACACGTGAGGCAATACTGACCTTACGACTTATCTTAGAAGAAAGATTAAGGAAAGGCAAACCTACGTTCCTAGCATTTGTAGACTTAGACAAAGCTTTTGACAATGTTTACTGGAATACTCTCTTTCAAATTCTAAAGGTGGCAGGGGTAAAATACAGGGAGCGAAAGGCTATTTACAAATTGTATAGAAATCAGATGGCAGTTATAAGAGTCGAGGGGCATGAAAGAGAAGCAGTGGTTGCGAAGGGAGTAAGACAGGGTTGTAGCCTCTCCCCAATGCTATTCAATCTGTATATTGAGCAAGCAGTAAAGGAAACAAAAGAAAAATTCGGAGTAGGTATTAAAATCCATGGAGAAGAAATAAAAATGTTGAGGTTCGCCGATGACATTGTAATTCTGTCAGAGACAGCAAAGGACTTGGAAGAGCAGTTGAACGGAATGGATAGTGTCTTGAAGGGAGGATATAAGATGAACATCAACAAAAGCAAAACGAGGATAATGGAATGTAGTCGAATTAATTCGGGTGATGTTGAGGGTATTAGATTAGGAAATGAGACACTTAAAGTAGTAAAGGAGTTTTGCTATTTGGGGAGCAAAATAACTGATGATGGTCGAAGTAGAGAGGATATAAAATGTAGACTGGCAATGGCAAGGAAAGCGTTTCTGAAGAAGAGCAATTTGTTAACATCGAGTATAGATATAAGTGTCAGGAAGTCATTTCTGAAAGTATTTGTATGGAGTGTAGCCATGTATGGAAGCGAAACATGGACGGTAAATAGTTTGGACAAGAAGAGAATAGAAGCTTTCGAAATGTGGTGCTACAGAAGAATGCTGAAGATTAGATGGGTAGATCACATAACTAATGAGGAAGTATTGAATAGGATTGGGGAGAAGAGAAGTTTGTGGCACAACTTGACCAGAAGAAGGGATCGGTTGGTAGGACATGTTCTGAGGCATCAAGGGATCACCAATTTAGTATTGGAGGGCAGCGTGGAGGGTAAAAATCGTAGGGGAAGACCAAGAGATGAATACACTAAGCAGATTCAGAAAGATGTAGGTTGCAGTAGGTACTGGGAGATGAAGAAGCTTGCACAGGATAGAGTAGCATGGAGAGCTGCATCAAACCAGTCTCAGGACTGAAGACCACAACAACAACAACAACAACCGCACTTTATAGTATTACAGAGCCTGAAGTACATTTTTGCAGTGATAGTCCTACAAAACAACTTGACAGTACGTTAGTACTTTCGCAAGTGTCCGAAAAACACCGAATTTACCACACATTAGCGATTATATCCCTGCTAATTCGTCCTTTTTTCTTGTATTTCTGCGTAATTATTTTCTCGTTTTTGCGACCTAAAGCACAATTTTTCTTACTGGTGGCACTTTGAGGTATTTATTTAGCGCATTTTAAGTACTTGCTCCCAGTTCCTTAAATAAATAGTGGACGGAGTAATCTATATACATGATTGACAAGTCACTGCTAAATGCATGAAGGATAGTATTTACTGAAACAACTAACCTTTCCCTTTCCTGTTCAACTAGCAAATTTACGAGAGGAAGCGATTGTTTGTAAGCTTTTGTACGAGCCGTAATATATATTATATAGTCATAAAATCGTAGAAAAATAGGTCTACAGAATCAAGTCTTAATTATAATGCGTCTCGAAATTTTTAAACGTATACAGTGTCTCTTACTAAAATGAAAACTATAATTAGAGCTATATGGAATGTACCCATGAAAAGTTACTATCCCTCCTTTCACATATTTTTCTTTGCATCCGTAGCAACAACGTAATTCACCATCGCCATTACACTATCAACAAACGGTGAAACAACAAAAACTCTTGGTATTATAAACTTCAAGCGCTGCAGAAAGCACACAGGCACAGCGAAGTCCCGAGATCACGTGACAATCCTGGTTTAATGTTGACAACATGCGCAGAACGCAATGCTCACTCCAGAGATATTTACTCTATGAATTTGAATTTTTAAAGTTCCCTCCCGCCCCACCCCCAGGGGACTGGGAGGATAATTTTAGCACCAGCATATGTCCCCTCGAAAATAATCAACTTTGGATTCTACATATTTTTTCGTATGAAGCTTATTTTTCGAGTTATTCTGGTTTGTCAGCTTGAAATTTACACCCTGTATGCCGAAAAATGCAGGTCCTTTTCATCCACCGCGTTAAACAGGGCCTTTTGTAGGTATTATTTCAAATCAGCTAGCATTAGAAATCTTTTCGTGGCCGTTTCACACTTCATTTGCATATCAATCTAATCTCAGGGTTTCCATGTCACTACTTACGAAAGCAATTGATGCTTTTCATAAAACACGCACGCCTTCCAAAATGTGGTACAAGTATTTGACTTTCTCAGAGAACAAGCAGGTTATTGAGCTATAGAATGTGGACTGAAAAAATGGATGTAGCGAAAAGTTTAGAGATACCGACATCTACATTGTCGAAAACCCTGAAGCAAAACGGTAAGAGAGGTGAAAAGTACAAGGAGTCCACATGAAACCTCCCCGATTTAAAAACGGAATCAGAAAAAGATATGAGAAATAGATACTAGCTGATTGCGGCAACATTTAAAATATCTCAAAAAGTTTTGTACGAAAAATTAATGAATACTCTTCTGCACGGGCTCCTTCCATAACCCGTAAAATGTCTAGACGATACTTACCTTAATCTGTGTGAGTACAGAAATGTCTGGGGTGACTGAGGCAACTGCAAGCACAGTTCTTCTGCGGATATCACAAGACCAGGTACAGGCGAGACACACACAATGACCTTCACATTACCTCGCTGGACGCAATCCAGATGGGTTATATCCAGAGACCGTGATGGCCGCTTGGTTGGTTCACTGCAAATTTGAACCGTTGTGGAAAAGTTCGGTCCAGCAAATTACGAACATGGAAACATGGAAACTCCGGTAACATAGCGCACCATGCTGCAGGAAGCTCACATCTGGCTGAAAGGGTAAAACTGAAAGACAGAAAGCTGCTCAAGGTCATACAGATAAAGGGATCCTGTTACTGTTTTCTCGACGAAGGAAAATGGTCAGCTATGCCGTATTTCATCAGCACACACCACACATTTACCTTTTCGCCTTCTCTGACATGCTCCCGAAAATTATGGGGGTTTTTTGAACCCCAGATGCGAATGTTGTGACTATTAATCTTTCCAGATGTGTGGAAGATTGCTTCGTCAGAGAAAACGATGTTTCCTAGATAGTTGGGGTTTTGCCCCACATGGAACACACCCATAGCAAATTAATGGCGAAGTTATAAGTTATTTTGTTTCAACGCTTCCACAGCTTGAATTTTGTAAGCATGCAAGAAATTTACGCAGCACTTTCGTGAACTGTTAAGCGAGGCATGTTTAGCTCTCGTGAAGTTCGGCGAACTTACTTTGATGCCCTTCTTAGGAAGGTCTCTCTGATCTTCTCTAGCATTTCATCGAATGTCTGTTTACACTCCCAGTGGCTAGGAACTTGTAATACCAAGCCTCAATCGTCTTAACGTCTGGTGTTTCCCTCTGAAATTCAAATCAGAAATTTTTACGATGGAAGTGGGTGATTTTGTTTCAGCATTCCACAACACGCATTGGGCTCCCTCTTGAGTTGTAATTTCTGGGAAATTATCCAGCACTTGAAACAAAACAAAAGGAATCGTTTGAAAAAAGAAATACGCAAAACTTTTTTGATTGCTTACATGATACTTCGAAATGAGGGAGGTTAAATGTGGACATTTTGACTCATAATCAGGGAAGAAGCGGAGCCGGCGCGATGAGTTACCGCGTCTTGCAGAATTGTAACTGAACAAAACACACTTGTCCATGGTAGACGAAGCATTGAAGGGACCGGCGCTGGTAAGAGGTGGCTCACTATCCTCATAAAAAGACGTAACTTCGTTTTTAGGATTATTTTGTGGAAAACATGCGATCCTTGATAACACATTTTCTTTCAACAAGTACATGTTAAATAAATAAACAAGTACTGTGGGTAAAAAAATCATTTTCCTCTTAATTTGAGTTGTAGCTGTTGCGTTCTGCTCATCTTTATCAAAAATTACGCATGTTTTTGAAATTAGAGTGGCTCTGAGCACTATGGGACTTAACGTCTGAGGTCAACAGTCCCCTAGAACTTAGAACTACTTAAACCTAACTAACCTAAGGACATCACACACATCCACGCCCGAGGCAGGATTCGAACCTGCGACCGTAGCGGCCGCGCGGTTCCAGACTGAAGCGCCTAGAACCGTTCGGCCACAGTGGCCGGCTAAATTAGAATACATTTTTTAAAATTATATTCTTAATTCGACGTTTTCCTGATTCTGGTATAATCAATCACACTTTCGAAAAACCTTTAAATTATTAGAAATTTCTCCTAAGTCCTTTGAACTTCGACTTACCGAGAATCGACTGTATATAGTTGGTACAAATGGTTCAAATGGCTCTCAGCACTATGGGACTTAACATCTGTGGTCATCAGTCTCCTAGAACTTAGAACTACTTAAACCTAACTAACCTAAGAACATCACACACATGCATGCCCGAGGCAGGATTCGAACCTGCGACCGTAGCAGTCGCGCGGTTCCGGACTGAGCGCCTAGAACCGCTAGACCACCGCGGCCGGCTGTATATAGTTGGTAATTCTAAAAGAAGTCAAATGTGAATAGGAATTGATCAGCAATGTTTAAATCGTTTTAAACATAATTCAGCTGATTTGGTAACAAATGTGCGTAAAATATGAACCTAGTTCATCACACCACGAAAGAGTGGAGAGTTAAACCAGTAGTGGAATTCATTCGTCTCTCAAATTCCTCTGATATTCCGATCAGAAGAAACTCCCTGTGCAGGTGCGCTTGCAGTTAGTATGGACACCAGTCATCCCACAAGAGAAATTACGGGGAACATACACACTGCACTACGATGAACTAAGAACATCCAGAATAAATTTGTATATTGTGGACATATGTGTTGCAGCCTACAAAAATTTGTATTTGCCATAGCCCGTTTCACATTATTTGTTTTTGTCACTTGTATTTTTTAATGTGCAGTAAACTGTGACATTAGTAATGACACAGAAATTATACTGTACAAAAATCTACTTGATCTATCAATAAATATGACGTATGCCAATAGCGATAACGTCAGTTGTAACTTCCGCTTTATGTTCGTTACTGCATAATGCTATACTGTGGTTTCTGTTACATCAGACGTGCACACAGTGGAATTATACATTCTGATACAAACATCACAGTCATGACAAAAAAGAGAAATAATATAACCAAGTAACGAGAGCGAAGAACAAGGTTATTATTTGTTAGTGTTAAACGTTCACTTGCCATACGAAGAAAATCACGTTAATTTAAAACTGTGGTGGTCCCTCTTGCGTTGCGTCAAATGCTCTACCTAAAACCCTGTGATGTTTCGAAAAGGGATCTACTCGTCTTCTTTAGTCAACACCGTTGCCAGAATGTAATGCGCTGGAACTTCACCGAAACATCGCAGTTTTAGCAGCCTACCGGTGCAATGTTAGAACGCCGCAGCATTATTTATTACGTTGGGAAAACTGTAAACGTAGTTGCAAATGACCAGTATTCGTGCACTATCTGCGAAATTTAACATCACAATTAGCCTATGCTTTCGGCATAGCAGTGGAATGAATCGCACTTCCGGTTGCACTGTGCCTGTGTTCTGAATGTAGTGCCCTGTCTGATTCACTCAGCAGTATGAGTTCCGAGGGCCCAACAGACAAAAAGCATATCTGTCCCTCGCTCTTCTCGCACAATTCGGTTACCTATTTCATTTTCAAATGTTCTACACTGAATCAATCTGTAGCTCGTCAGTAACCCAAAGTTACAACTAGCAGTTGACAGGACCTCAATAAACGGTTTATAAAGCTGCATGTAGCTCTAGTCAATGTGTTTTATACCTAATTGCTTTGGATTATTATCATTTACTTATTTGCCACTACAAATATATTATAATAACGACATATTTCTCCGACATCACGCCATCACAGTTCCTCTACGTCTGTTTATACAGGGTGTAAATTTTAAGTTGACAAACTAGAATAACTCGAAAAATAAGCTGCACACGAAAAAATGTGCAGAATCCAAAGCTGATTATTTTCGAGACAGACATCTGCTAGTGGTAAAATTAGCCCGCCACCCCAGACCCCTGGGCGTGGGACGTCAGGCAACTTTAAAATTTCAAATGGAAATCTCCATTTTTTATTGCAGAATCAGATTCTACATAAAAAAACTACGTAATTTTTGTCTTAAACATTTGTTTTGATTCGTGGTAGCTGGCGCTGTAATTCGTGAAAATCCATGTTCTCATTTTTGGGTGGAAAATGATTACAGATAAGTAAAAAAAATACTGTTTACTTCGTAAATTTTGATTCGCTAAAACTAAAACTCCCCCTTTGTCCCCATAGGCTCGGGTTTGAGAAAGAGGAATTAGAGTTTTACAAATGTTGACCCAAATATTAATTTTTTCCGCAGATTCGGATAAGCTTTGATAGTTTCGTGGTCATGAGGCCACACAGCTTTTAATTATTAAACAAATCATCCCCATATGGGGAGAGAGGGAGAGTTTTTGTTTTAGCGAATCAAGATTTACGAAGTAGATAAGTATTTTTTATTTATCCGTAACAATTTTCCAGGCAAAAATGAGAACATGCATTTTCTTGAATTACAGCGCCAACTACTAACAATCAAAACAAGTGCTTAAGAAAAAATAGTTCAAATGGCTCTGATCACTATGGGACTTAACTTCTAAGGTCATCAGTCGCCTAGAACTTAGAACTACTTAAACCTAACTAACCTAAGGACATCACACACATCCATGCCCGAGGCAGGATTCGAACCTGGCTCCAGACTGTGGTGCCTAGAACCGCTCGGCCAATCCGGCCGGCCCGTTTAAAACAAAATGTACGTAGTTTTTTTATGTAGAATCTGATTCTGCAATAAAGAAGGGGTTCCCATTTAAAACTTTTAAAGTTGCCTCCCGTCCCACCCCCAGGGGGCTGGGGTGGCGGGGTTAATTCTGGCACCAAAAGATGTCCCCCTCTAAAATAATCAACTTTGGATTCTACACATTTTTTCTGCAGCTTATTTTTCGAGATATTCTGGTTTGTCAACTTAAAATTTACACCCTGTATAGTGTGAAATTCGTTACTATTTTGCCCAGTCTGTTATTTGTATTGGACACATGGTATCCGCCACTATTATTAGTTATGGAATGACTGAGAATTCCAATTGTACGAAATACACTGGCACAAAACTTAAGGAGGAATGTATCCTTCACCTGATGTTCACTGCCAAATAACATAGCTCGACGAAACTTGGCTCATACACAGAAAGAACAGCTGCAGTATAGCACGGAAGCTAACTGAAAGAAATACTCAACGAGACAAACAGAAATGACACTTTTATTCAAAGACAATAATTACACTGAAGTTACCGGGATTCATGATGGACCCTTGGGTATAACAAAAGACGGTACGTGGTTCTTAATAAGGCGTTTGTTCGCGATGGACGGAAGTGCATATTTTGCCACGTGCTCATTTGCTGGCCACAAGGCTGGAAAGGAATCCTTATGGTAGAGCATTCCACTCATCGATTAACAATTTTATGCCTCTTCTCCACGCCATAACACCTGGACCGCAAAAACACAGTGTTCCTGGGCGCATGACGTGTTCTCACGCGTCGCCATATGAAGGTACGTCCACCATTTTCGAACTTGATGGTTTTGGTGGTTCGGTTGTTATGATGGGGAGCGGGGTGGGGGAGGCATGATGTTGCGTGACCTCCAAATCCAAATCTTTGAACAAGTTCTTGCCGATGTGCGTCTTTTCTTGGGGCCAGCCCTGCCTTCAGTTATATGCTTGAAAATGAGCGGTCACATCGAACTGCGGAGTTGGAGCAGCTCTTGGAACTCGAGGATATTCAGTGAATGATTTGGCCTGCCCATTCGCATCGAGCACCTGCGGGATGTGTTGGCGAGACGTCTGCAGCACGTCCACATGTACCAACGACCGTCCAGCATTTGTCAACTGCGCTGGTGCAAGATTCTCTACGAAACGCTCTACTACCAAAAGGACTCCTTATCAATCTTGGGCCTGTATGGGAACACGTTGCAGAGCATACATTGCCGTCCATGGTGATAACACATCCAATTAAGAACCATGTCCCACATTTTGTAAAAATTAGGACACCATCATGCATCGCGCTGATTTTCTGTAGTTATTTTCTTTGAATAAACATGTCATTTCTGTTTGTCCCATTGAGTATTTATTTTATTTACATTCTGCACTATACGGTAGCAGTGGTTTCTATGTATAATCTAAGTTTCCTCGAGCTACGTTACTTGACAGTGGGCACATCACGCGAAAATTACTTTCGTCCTTAAGTTTCACACACCAGTGCATATTCTCTGTAACAGCGAGAAGTATTACACCGAGGAGCCAAAGAAACTGGTATACTTGCCTAATATGGTGTAGGGTCCCGCGATCACGCAGACGTGCCGCAAAACGACGTGGCCTGGACTCATATGATGTGTGAACTAGTGCAGGAGGGAACTGATACCATGAATACTGCAGGGCTCTCCATAAATCAGTAAGAGAACGAGCGGGTGGAGATCTCTTCTGAACAGCACGTTGCAAGGCTTCCCAGGTATGCTCAATAATGTTCATATCTGGGAAGTTTGGTGACCAGCGGAAGTGTTTAAACTCAGAAGCGTGTTCCTGGAGCAATTCTGGACGTGTAGGGCGTCGCATTGTCCTGCTGGAATTGCCCAAGTCATTCGGAATGCACTCTTGACATGAATGGATGCAAGTGACCAGACAGGATGCTCACGTACGTGTCACCTGTCAGAGACGTATCAGGGGTCCCATATCATTCCAACTGCTCACGCCCCACACCATTACAGAGCCTCCACCAGCTTGAAAAGTCCCCTGCTGACATTTAGGATCCATGGTTCAAATGGTTCAAGTGGCTCTGAACACTATGGGACTTAACATCTGAGGTCATCAGTTCCCTAGAACTTGGAACTACTTAAACTTAACTAACCTAAGGACGTCACACACATCCATGCCCGAGGCAGGATTCGAATATGCGACCGTAGCGGTCCCGCGGATTCAGAGTGTAGCGCCTAGAACCGCTCGGCCACTCCGGCCGGCTCGTGCAGCCATCAAGGGTACATAAGCGGGTCTTCGGCTCCGAAATCCCATATCGATGATTTTTCGTTGAATGGTTCGCACGCTGACACTTGTTGATAGGCCAGTATTGAAATCTGCAGCAATTTACGGAAGGATTGCACTTCTGACATGTTGAACGATTCTCTTCTGTCGTCGTTGATCCCATCCTTGCAGGATCTTTTTCCGGCCGCAGCGATGTCGGAGATTTGACGTTTTACCTGATTCCTGTTGTTCACGGTACACTCGTGAAATGGTCGTACAGGAAAATCCCCACTTCAGCGCTACCTAGGAGATACTGTGTCCCATCGCTCGTGCGACGACTACAACACCACGTTCAAACTCACTTAAATCTTGATAACCTGTCATAACAGCAATAACCGATTTAACAACTGCGCCAGCCACTTGTTGTCGTATATAGGCGTTGCCGACGGCAGCACCATATTCTGCCCGTTTACATATCTGAATATTTGAGTAATCAAGCCTATACCAGATTATTTGGGGCGTCATTTTATATACACTGAACGAAGTATAGTTGTGTTAAACTCCATAATGTTTGTTCATCTTTTACAGCATCACGCAGCCTAAAAAAGAGAGCAATTTTATGGAACTACACTCCTGGAAATTGAAATAAGAACACCGTGAATTCATTGTCCCAGGAAGGGGAAACTTTATTGACACATTCCTGGGGTCAGATACATCACATGATCACACTGACAGAACCACAGGCACATAGACACAGGCAACAGAGCATGCACAATGTCGGCACTAGTACAGTGTATATCCACCTTTCGCAGCAATGCAGGCTGCTATTCTCCCATGGAGGCGATCGTAGAGATGCTGGATGTAGTCCTGTGGAACGGCTTGCCATGCCATTTCCACCTGGCGCCTCAGTTAGACCAGCGTTCGTGCTGGACGTGCAGACCGCGTGAGACGACGCTTCATCCAGTCCCAAACATGCTCAATGGGGGACAGATCCGGAGATCTTGCTGGCCAGGGTAGTTGACTTACACCTTCTAGAGCACGTTGGGTGGCACGGGATACATGCGGACGTGCATTGTCCTGTTGGAACAGCAAGTTCCCTTGCCGGTCTAGGAATGGTAGAACGATGGGTTCGATGACGGTTTGGATGTACCGTGCACTATTCAGTGTCCCCTCGACGATCACCAGTGGTGTACGGCCAGTGTAGGAGATCGCTCCCCACACCATGATGCCGGGTGTTGGCCCTGTGTGCCTCGGTCGTATGCAGTCCTGATTGTGGCGCTCACCTGCACGGCGCCAAACACGCATACGACCATCATTGGCACCAAGGCAGAAGCGACTCTCATCGCTGAAGACGACACGTCTCTATTCGTCGCTCCATTCACGCCTGTCGCGACACCACTGGAGGCGGGCTGCACGATGTTGGGGCGTGAGCGGAAGACGGCCTAACGGTGTGCGGGACCGTAGCCCAGCTTCATGGAGACGGTTGCGAATGGTCCTCGCCGATACCCCAGGAGCAACAGTGTCCCTAATTTGCTGGGAAGTGGCGGTGCAGTCCCCTACGGCACTGCGTAGGATCCTACGGTCTTGGCGTGCATCCGTGCGTCGCTGCGGTCCGGTCCCAGGTCGACGGGCACGTGCACCTTCCGCCGACCACTGGCGACAACATCGATGTACTGTGGAGACCTCACGCCCCACGTGTTGAGCAATTTGGCGGTACGTCCACCCGGCCTCCCGCATGCCCACTATACGCCCTCGCTCAAAGTCCGTCAACTACACATACGGTTCACGTCCACGCTGTCGCGGCATGCTACCAGTGTTAAAGACTGCGATGGAGCTCCGTATGCCACGGCAAACTGGCTGACACTGACGGCGGCGGTGCACAAATGCTGCGCAGCTAGCGCCATTCGACGGCCAACACCGCGGTTCCTGGTGTGCCCGCTGTGCCGTGCGTGTGATCATTGCTTGTACAGCCCTCTCGCAGTGTCCGGAGCAAGTATGGTGGGTCTGACACACCTGTGTCAATGTGTTCTTTTTTCCATTTCCAGGAGTGTATATTGTCGGTCACGATCGGTTTCAGCTCCTAGGCCAGTCTCAAGTGATCGCAAATTATGTAGCACAACATCGACGCTCAGTACGTTTGATAGTTTCCCTTAACATTTTAAATAATCCCTTATCACTGAGAACATTCTAGGAGGCCAACGGGGTGTGATATAAAATATATTTCATGCAAACGAAGCTGTTATTTGTTCAGGTTTATGAATTACCCATTGTTGCAGGATAGAAAAATTCAAGACAATCTCACTGCAACACTTTATTCACTGTGTCAACCCCATGTCTAGTTACTGTCCACAATATCTGACCTGTAAGTTCCATATGTTTTTTCACTACATACTTGATGCTCATCTTCCACCGTATCTGCAACTGGTGCCTTTTGTTCTGTGTGGGCAAAACTCTGTTAGATATGTTCCACAAAATACTCTGTAAACTCTACAGTGTTCGTAAGATGCGTATCCACAGCAGGATACCCAATTTCGTGAGGCCTAATTCGATCAGCAGTTAAGTCCTCGCGGCTGGCTCCGTGGTGTCGGTGCAGTGACGTGGCTGGAAGCAGCACTCAGCACAGAGAGTGGCCATGCTGGCAGCAGCCTGAGTCACGTCCGTGGCGCTCCAGCCACTGGCGACCAGTGTTCTCCGTTTATTCCGTACGATGATCGGTGTGCCGGCGTGTTACTTTCGAAAATAGATTATTCACCTAAGACCGTTCTCAGAAATATCGCAAAATTTGCAAACTCGGCCTTTTCGGAGAACTGCAAGCATGATGCGTTAATTCTGGTGACAGGAAGCAGCCTTGACTACTCTCCAGCTGAGGAACTTCCCAGTTTTTCTGCAAAAATGGAATGTTCGACGTCTGCTGGGCTGGCTAGACTCAAGGCCATTCGAGAGTACATTACAGACCAGTTCCGATAGCACGCTAATAATCACTGCCGCAGACTTCTAATTTCATTATCGCTATGTATGAAAGCTGGCTGTAAATTATGATGGAGTGAACTCGTATCCTAGAATCGATACCGACATTAAACTAATAACAATATGAACATCTGTACAGCCTTTGATCATTTTGTATAATCATGTAGGCAAGTCATCTCAGATGGGTATCCAATTCACAAAATTAAATAACATAACATAGAAACTTTTTCTCTTAATCTACAACAAGTAATTTCATCGTCCAGTCACATTCACGTGACCATCGCTACCGTTCGACGCCGACATGCAATAACCACTCACAGATTGCAGGCGACAGCACTAGCGGTGGAAGGTATACGAAGCGGGTCAGTGGAACACAGAAAACAGTGCAGTCGTTTTCGTTATGCGGAAACCGAGTGATTTATCGACGTCCAAAAGGGCATGACCATTGGCTTTTGGCTCGAGGGTCTAAGCATTTCAGAAATGGCTAAGTTCGTAAAAGTGTTCAGGTTGTTAAACCATACCGTGCATGGAAAAATGGCGTTATCCAAAACCGGCCCTGAGGTAACTGTGGTGAACCATGGGCCATAGATGACAGGGGTGATCTACGTCTGTGGAGATGGCTAAAGGTAAAGAGACGCGCAACTGTTGAGCATTTGACCACCCAGATGAACCAATGGGCTACCAACAGTGTCTCCTCAACTACCGTTCAACGAACATTGCTGCACATGGGCCTCTGCAGCTGGAACCTGGTTCATGCATCCATGGCTGCTCATCGGCGACGAAGGCTGGAACTTTGTCCTCAGTAACACAACTGAACGTCTTCTGAGTGTTGACAGGTGCCCTTTTCAGATGAACCATGTTTTATGCTTCATCAGACAGATGACCGTTGGCGTATGTGGTCTTACAACAATCGACGTAAGGGCCCAGAATGGAGGAGGGAGCGTACGATCTTGAGAATTGTTTCGAGGCATTCCCTAGGTTTTCTCGATATTGTGCAAGTCACAATGTATCAACGCAGGTATTCATCCACCCACCCCTCGAAACAGTTTGTTTTTTTCCTCAGCACAACAGAATCTACCAGCAGTACAGTACAACATGTCGCACAGCTCACAGTGCCCATGCGTGGTTCGAAGAGCACTAGAATGAGTTAACCGTACTCCCCTAGTCACCAAATAGCCAAGATTTAAACCCGATTGAGACTCTGTGGGACCACCTCAATCGGGCTGTTCGTCCCATGGATGCTAGCGGAGAAACGTATCGCAGCACTGGAGTTCACATGACTGCACATCCCTGTCGGTAACTTCCAGAACCTGATTGACTCTCTTCCTGCACGTCTGCGATGCAAATGATGGTTATTCAGCCTTTTGACAGGTGTTCACGTTAATGTGACTGAACCGTGTATGTTCGGTCACTTCTAGAGTCACACACACACACACATACACACACACACACACACACACACACACACATACAAACACCCACATTCAGGTAAAGTCCATATTTCAAGCCGGCCGTGGTGGCCGTGCGGTTCTAGGCGCTTCAGTACGGAGCCGCGCTGTTGCTACGGTCGCAGGTTCGAATCCTGCCTCGGGCATGGGTGTATGTGATGTCCTTAGGATAGGTTTAAGTAGTTCTAAGTTCTAGGGGACTGATGACCACAGCAGTTGAGTCCCATAGTGCTCAGAGCCATTTGAACCATTTGAACCATGTTTAAATGACTGTTTTGCAAAACTTCCATCTAATATTTCCGCAGAACATTACACTGCGCCTTAACAGGCTATGTAATTTGCATCGAATGCGAATGCTACTGTTTTAGTGCTAGAATAGTTCCCAAACATTCTTAAAACATAAGAACCTCCATGAACCATAGACCTTGCCGTTGGTGGGGAGGCTTGCGCGCCTCAGCGATACAGATAGCCGTACCGTAGGTGCTACCACAACGGAGGGGTATCTGTTGAGAGGCCAGACAAACGTATTGTTCCTGAAGAGGGGCAGCAGCATTTTCAGTAGTTGCAGGGG
Organism: Schistocerca cancellata; assembly: GCF_023864275.1. Lineage (NCBI taxonomy): Eukaryota > Metazoa > Arthropoda > Insecta > Orthoptera > Acrididae > Schistocerca > Schistocerca cancellata. Next base: position 809,267,822 of record NC_064626.1, on the reverse strand, counting down.
CAACAGTCTGGATCATTGACTGATCTAGCCTTGTAACACTAACACAAACGGCCTTGCTGTGCTGGTACTACGAACTCAAGAGGACGTCGTTATCAGGAAAAAGAAAACTGGCATTCTACGGATCGGAGCGTGGAATGTCTGATCCCTTAATCGGGCAGGTAGATTAGAAAATTTAAAAAGGGAATTGGATAGGTTAAAGTTAGATATAGTGGGAATTAGCGAAGTTCGGTGGCAGGAGAAACAAGACTTCTGGTCAGGTGAATACAGGGTTATAAATACAAAATCAAATAGGGGTAATGCAGGGGTAGGTTTAATAATGGATAAAAAAATAAGAGTTCGGGTAAGGTACTACAAACAACATACTGAACGCATTATTGTGGCCAACATAGACACGAAGCCCACGCCTACGTCAGTAGTTCAAGTTTATATGCCAACTAGCTCTGCAGATGACGAAGAAATTGAAGAAATCTATGATGAGACAAAATAAATTATTCAGATGAAAATTTAGTAGTCATGGGTGACTGGAAGTCGATAGTAGCAAAAGGAAGAGAAGGAAACGTAGTAGGTGAATATGGATTGGGGGTAAGAAATGAAAGAGGAAGCCGCCTGGTAGAATTCTGCACAGAGCATAACTTAATCATACCTAACTCTTGGTTCAAGAATCATAAAAGAAGCCTGGAGATACTGACAGGTTTCAGATAGATTATATAATGGTAAGACAGAGATTTAGGAACCAGGTTTTAAATTGTAAGACATTTCCAGGGGCAGATGTGGACTCTGACCACAATCTATTGGTTATGAACTGTAAATTAAAACTGAGAAACTGCAAAAAAGTGGGAATTTAAGGAGACGGGACCTGGATAAACTGACTAAACCAGAGGTTGTACAGAGTTTCAGGGAGAGCATAAGGGAAGAATTGACAAGAACGGGGGAAAGAAATACAGTAGAAGAAGAATGGGTAACTCTGAGAGAAGAAGTAGTGAAAGCAGCAGAGGATCAAGTAGGTAAAAGAAAGAGGGCTAGTAGAAATCCTTGGGTGACAGCAAAAATACTGAATTTAATTGATGAAAGGAGAAAATATAAAAATGCAGTAAATGAAGCAGGCAAAAAGAAATACAAACGTCTCAGAAATGAGATCGACAGGAAGTGCAAAATGGCTAAGCAGGCATGGCTAGAGGACAAATATAAGGATGTAGAGGCTTATCTCACTAGGGGTAAGATATATACAGCCTACAGGAAAATTAAAGAGACCTTTGAAAAAGAGAGAACCACTTGCATGAATATGAAGAGCTCAGATGGAAACCCAGTTCTAAGCAAAGAAGGGAAAGCAGAAAGGTGGAAGGAGTATATAGAGGGTCTATACAAGGGCGATGTACTTGAGGGCAATGTTATAGAAATGGAAGAGGATATAGATGAAATGAAATGGGAGATATGATACTGTGAAGAGTTTGATAGAGCACTGAGAGGCGTAAGTCGAAACAAGGCCCCAGGAGTAGACAACATTCCATTAGAACTACTGACGGTCTTGGGAGAGCCAGTCCTGACAAAACTCTACCATCTGGTGAGCAAAATGTATGAGACAGGCGAAATACCCTCAGACTTCAAGAAGAATATTATAATTCCAATCCCAAAGAAAGCAGGCGTTGACAGATGTGAAAATTACCGAACTATCAGTTTAATAAGTCACGGCTGCAAAATACTAACGCGAATTTTTTACAGACGAATGGAAAAACTGGTAGAAGCCGACCTCGGGGAAGATCAGTTTGGATTCCGTAGAAATATCGGAACACGTTAGGCAATACTGACCGTACGACTTATCTTAGAAGCTAGATTGAGAAAAGGCAAACCTACGTTTCTAGCATTTGTAGACTTGGAGAAAGCTTTTGACAATGTTGAGTGGAATACTCTCATTCTAATTCTGAAGGTGGCAGGGGTAAAATACAGGGAGCGAAACGTTATTTACAATTTGTACAGAAACCAGATGGCAGTTATAAGAGTCGAGGGACGTGAAAGGGAAGCAGTGGTTGGGAATGGAGTGAGACAGGGTTGTAGCCTCTCCCCGATGTTATTCGATCTGTATATTGAGCAAGCAGTAAAGGAAACAAAAGAAAATTCGGAATAGGTGTTAAAATACAAGGAGAAGAAATAAAAGCTTTGAGGTTCGCCGATGACAATGTAATTCTGTCAGAGACAGCAAAGGACTTGGAAAAGCTGTCGGATGGAATGGACAATGTCTTGAAGGGAGGATATAAGATGAACGTCAACAAAAGCAAAACGAGGCTAATGGAATGTAGTCCAATTAAGTCGGGTGATGCTGAGGGAATTAGATTAGGAAATGAGACACTTAAAGCAGTAAAGGAGTATTTCTATTTGGGGAGCAAGATAACTGATGATGTTCGAAGTAGAGAGGATATAAAATGTAGACTGGCAATGGCAAGGAAAGCGTTTCTGAAGAAGAGAAAATTGTTAACATCGAGTACAGATTTAAGCGTCAGGAAGGCGTTTCTGGAAGTATTTGTATGGAGTGTAACCATGTATGGAAGTGAAACATGGACGATAAATAGTTTGGGAAAGAAGAGAATAGAAGCTTTCGAAATGTGGTGCTACAGAAGAATGATGAGTAGATCACGTAACTAATGAGGAGGTATTGAATAGGATTGGGGAGAAGAGGAGTTTGTGGCACAACTTGACTAGAAGAAGGGATCGGTTGGGAGTGCATGTTCTGAGGCATCAAGGGATCACCAGTTTAGTATTGGAGGGCAGCGTGGAGGGTAAAAATCGTAGAGGGAGACCAAGAGATGAATACACTAAGCAGATTCAGAAGGATGTAGGTTGCAGTACGTACTGGGAGATGAAGCAGCTTGCACAGGATAGAGTAGCATGGAGAGCTGCATCAGACCAGTCTCAGGACTGAAGACCACAACAAAAGATCAACTGTATTTACTCAACCTTACATTCTATGCTTCAAACTGTTGTTCTCATCTCAAATTATCGTCTCACAAAAATGCTAGAAGCTCTGCATGTGGTGTGTTTTTAGGTCTACAGCCCCCTAATTCTAGGAGTACATTGCTTTTGTTGTTATATCTCAAAGCTCATTCGCGCCGTTTTCTTCTCATTTGCCACCATGAAACTGTCTTTAAACCAACTTTCTGCTTCTGTTACCACTGGCATCTTCTCCAATAAATTACCTTCACTGCGTCCGTTACTAAAAATGGTCGTATATTCTGGAAACAACTTAGGCGCAGCTACTGGCAAGCGGCATGGTAAATTATAAAACGGAAGAGCATAAGAGGACCTGACACAGCGATTTAAGGTAGTCCGTAACTAAATTTCCTGTTTCCTGAAAGTAACTGTAGTTTGGAAGAAATAATCCTACAATCTGTTGCCTATCAGAAAAATACAAGTTTTCAACCAGTGGTGGACAACCCCACAGCTACCACATTTGTATAATTTCCTACGGAACAGATTCTGATTGATCAGATCAGAGGCTATAGATATGTCTAGAAAACAGCTAACTCTTTATTTAATTCATCTTCATTTAACGCATTCAAGACTGTCTCCAAAAGGCCATAAACAGCTGTTTCAGTAGATATGTTTGTTCTGAAACTATTTTGAGCATTAACCAATACAATATTGTATTTTTATTCAAAAGTTAATAACATAGCATGCGTGACAGATTTCTTTTCGAAAAGCTAGATAAAACGTAAACTGAACTATAGTTTTGTGTGTCTTGTGTAATATTGTTTTAGTGAAGTGGCTGTACTAGTGCTTATTTTACTTTCCTTGGGAATATTTCTGTACTAAATGGTGTATTGATTACTTCTGTCAATTGAGAGTTTATTTTACATGAACTTTATCGAACGACCTTATTTGTCATACTATCAGGAGGATAGGACGCTTCGTTTTCCATCTTTACTAATTGCGCTTCTTATCAGTGTTGCACTCTGAATGCAGAAAGAAGGTATTCTGATTGCTTGGGATTTTCACATAATTTTTTAGATTACATTGGTCTCTTAATTAAATTTTGTGCTTTATTTGGATAATGTGCATTAAAGATGTTAGCGATCTATATGGCATCTTCAACAGATATTCCTTCACCTTTTGTGATGAAATTATTGTGTCTGACCTCACTTCCTCTAAGAATACTACCAATAAATTTTGAAACTGCTTTTAGAGCTTTGTTTGAAAATTGAGTAACATTTTTTGCAACTACTAAAACCTTGCTCTACACCTTTCTGTATCTTCTAACACATCAAAGCTGCATTTCTTTTTGGTGTTGTATTAAGTTTTCTAAGAATTTATTATGATTCCTTTATGCCCTATGCTTAACTGTTACTTTCTTCATAAGAAATACAATATGAGAGCAATATTTGTAAATACTTAGAAATTAGCCCGACACTTTGTGGGCATTATTTCTTCTATGGTAATTTTTTGCACTTGCAATTGAAATTCCGATCGTTGTAGTTACTCTTCTTGTGACATAGATACCATTTATTTTTCTGTTAGTAACCTGATTTTAATCACACTGTTAACTATTTTGTGATCGGAATGCCAAGGTCTGTGCCGTCAGTGCCAACAATCATCTGATCAACTGTTGTTTCCCTTCCTTCACCATATCTGGGGGTTTCCTGTACTGCTGGTGACAAGTCGTAAGAGATTAATAAGTTCAACAGTTAATCCCTTTTAATACTTGTCTCTTTGAAGTTTACATTGAGGTCATCTGGCACAATTGTGCATTTTATTGACTTCGAAGTTCTTTCAGAAGAAATACCAGAATTTCTGAAACAAAAGAAATATTATAGCCATTTCTTCCACAAAGGACGGCATCATGACAACTACGACAGATAATTAAATACAAATAAATCATTTACAGGCTTTAATCAGTTATTTTTATACCACTGTGGTTGTCACTATCATCTTCAGTACTACGTATTTCTCCACTTGAAGATGATTGTGTAGGCTGTTGGAATGTTTAAGTAGGAAATAAGTAAGAGACTGACGGAAAAATTGTTTTACTTGTAAAGGAAACGATCTGGACTGATGACCTCAGAAGTTAAGTCGCATAGTGCTCAGAGCCATTTAGAACCAAAATGATCTGTTTGTGATCTGTGCGTACATACCGTAATAGTTCCCTTTTCTGCGAATTCCTTCTCGCAGTACTTGAAGTCTTTTTCTAAGGATTACACCCGTTTCAATTTGCGTTCCTTAGATTTACAGCCCTTTCCAACAAGTGGGCTGAACATACTCCACGTAACGTCAGTCAGATAGGTGGCAACAATGCTTACACTTAACTAGAAAGTTACATATGTTCCGCCTAACTTCATTGATTTTACTTTAAGCAGCCGTTGTTTATGTTGAGTGATGGCCGTGCTGTTTGGGCGCCAATGTTGCTATGGCAGAATGTCCTCCCTGTGAATAAATTTAAATTGTTACTAACTTAGTGTACTGGATGTTTTGGAGAAGAAAGCAATTGTAATACCACCCATCAGTGATTCATTCGCTTTTCAGAATTTCATTTGTGAAATTGTGCTCTTTTTGCCACAAATGGACAACCCCCTGGCCCATCCAGATTTAGACATTCCGTGATTTCCCAAAATCGCCTAAGCGGGCACGGCTACTTGGGAAGCGCACTACCGACTCCCTTCCTCATTCGCAGTTTGTGCTCCACTTCTGCAGACGACGTCTCCAAGGGACGCTAAATCCTACTCTTCCTTCAGCAACCAGACTAATGTGAAGACAACGTCAGCCGTCACACTATTCTCATCGATGCAGCCGGCAGTGTCCACATCTGAATGTGAGTTCTCAAGTTATACTAGAACGGATGTCGAGATGTTACGTTGTGCACTACAGGAAGCGCCCTTTCTGATGCAGCAGCTGCGATGCAGTCACACTATTGCCTAGAAGTTGTGCTGTATTTCCTTACATAACATTAAATTACAGTAGTTTCGTCCAGGGCTGTACTGGACGTCTTCAGACGTGATTTTTCCGACTGACGAGTCGGACGTCGGACAACGACTTAAATACTGCGTGCTTGATAATCCTTGTCATAAATAAAACTTGCCTATTGATTGTTGCATGTCAGAGATACAAAACGTATCTACGTATTTTGCAGAGCCACTGTCCATACATTCTAAAGCTTCAAGGCTTAATTTCTGCTGAGATTTTCCCCATCTCGATGGCTTCTTTATATGGCCGCGGTTAATGATTTGTGAAGGCAGATAAAATTTTTTATTTCAGCAAACTTCATTTCAGGATTTCCTGACTGAAGAACATGCTCTGCTACAGCTGATATGACTTTTTCCTTAGTTGTCAAAGACCTTTATGTTCTACTAGTCTTGTATTCACGCTCCTCTTGGCAATTCCAGTGCAACCTTTCCACAGGTACATGGAATCTTACATACCCCACATACCGCCAAAGGAGGACGTTTATATTCACAGATCGAAGTGCCTCAATTATTTTCTTAAATTGGTCTAAAAGCCGGTGTGATGTCATGTTTCTGTAAAATCTTCGCGATTTGATGAGTTACATTTTTTGATAAAGGGTAGAAAAACCGTGTTCTTCCATCGCTGTGCTTTAACGTTCTATTTTGGCCTACTGTTACTTGGTCGCTGAACGCTTTTTAATTCTTTGTTTGATTAGATATTTTTCTCGAAAGCCTGCTTCAGGTGTTTTAGTTCGGCTTCCAGGTGTTCCGGCGTAAAAATTCTACTGCCTCTGTCAACAAGACTTTTAATGACACCTCACTTTCGCTGTGAATGATGGTTGGAGTTCTTAGACAAATATCAGCCTGTATGCGTGACGTTCCGAAGGACCTTATGATTCAAACTTCTATGAGTCCGTTTCAGAACTAAAACACCCAAGAAGGACATTGTGCTGTCATTCTCCATTTTCATCATAAACTGGATTCCTGGATTTATATCATTTGCATGACAAAAGAATTATTCTAAATCTTTTTTACCATGTGACCAAACCACGGATGTATTATCCACGAATCGATGCCATCGACATAGTTTCTTATTTGCTTTTTCTATGGCTGACTGTTACAAATTTTCCATATAATAATTAACGATCACAGGACCTACTGGGTAACGCATTGCGAAACCATAAACTTGCTCCTAAAATTTATCGTCCCATCGGAACTGATTACAAATAAGGTAATCTGTAAAAAAGCAGGCCAGTCACCTGAGAAAACATCCGTTACTTAAATCATAACTTCGTTAACCTGTATCATAGCGAATAAAGACACTGTGTCGAAGCCTACAAGAATATCTTCAGAAGAGGAGTTAATCCTTCAGGCTTGTCGAAAAAACATTGTTAGTCTTTTATACACTGAAGAGCCAGAGAAAATGACACACCTCCCTACGGCCACCGCGAACACGCTGAAGTGCCGCAAAACGACGTGGCATGGACTCGACTAATTTCTGAAGTAATGCTGGAGAGAATTGACACCACGAATCCCTCAGGGCTGTCCATAAGTCCGTAAGAGTACGAGGAGGTGCAGATCTCTTCTGAACAGCACGTTGCAAGGCATCCTAAATATGCTCAATGATGTTCATGTCTGGGGAGTTTGGTGGTCAGCGGAAATATTTAAACTCAGAAGAGTGTTCCTGGAGCAAGTCTAGATGTGTGAGGTGTCGCATGTCCTGCTGGAATTTCCCAAGTCCGTCAGAATGCACAATGGATATGAATGGACGCAGGCGATCAGACAGGATGCTTAAGTACATATCACCTGTCACAGTCGTGTCTAGAAGTGGAAACGTCGTGTGGCTAGGGCCTCCCGTCGGGTAGACCGTTCGCCTGGTGCAGGTCTTTCAATTTGACGCCACTTCGGCGACCTGCGCGTCGATGGGGATGAAATGATGATGATTAGGACAACACAACACCCAGTCCCTGAGCGGAGAAAATTTCCGACCCAGCCGCGAATCGAACCCGGGCCCTTAGGATTGACAGTCTGTCACGCTGACCACTCAGCTACCGGGGCGGACCGTATCTAGAAGTGTCCACTTGATAAAATTTAAAACGAGACTCGTCCGACCAGGCAACATGTTTCCGGTCATCAACAGTCCAATGTCGGTGTTGACGGGCCCAGGCGAGGCGTAAAGCTTTGTATCGTGCAGTCATCAGGTGTACACGAGTGGGCTTTCGGCTTTGAAAGCTCATATTGATGATGTTTCGTTGAATGGTTCGCACGCTGACTCTTGTTGAAAGCCCAGCACTTAAATCTGCAACAATTTGCGCAAGGGTTGCACTTGTGTCACTCTGAACGATTCTCTTCAGTCGTCATTGGCCCCGTTCTTACAGGGCCTTTTTTCGGCCGCAGCGATGTCGGGGATCTGATGTTTTACCGGATTTCTTATATTCACGGTACACTCGCGAAATGGTCATACCGGAAAATCCCCACTTCATCGCTACCTCGGACATGCTGTGTGCCATCGCTCGTGCGCCGACTATAACACGACGTTCAAACTCACTTAAATCTCGATAACCTACCATTGTAGCAGCAGTAACCGATCTAACAACTGCGCGAGACATTTGTTGCCGACCGCAGCGCCGTATTCTGCCTGCGTCTGGGTTTTGATACGAAAAACGGTAAAAAACAGTTTTTTGGGAGTTTTCTAAGAAACCTCCGATGAACTAACGGTGCCTCCATACCGTCTTAAGACCCACTGTAGTCCACATCAAATGCAAAAAGACCAAGCTTTTTGGACCATTTGCCTAAGCAGGAGGAAGTTTGTAATATTCATACTTTGCCCTTGTACTGTAGGGCAGTGATACTAGGACGACCCTTCTGCTGATAATACAAATAGTCTCTACCCCAAGTGCTATCCGAAACACTTGAGCCTACCTTTCTATCACCGATAGAACCCAAGGTATGATGAGCCCCGGATAAATCCCGTTTTTATGCGCAGCGTTTTGGATCGTATTGATAAGCATGCTGTCACATGCGAACAGATAAGGACATTCTGTACCCACGTACATTGTTTGGACTGAAGTTTTTCCGTGTAATCCTTTGTAATTCGACTGTCAAACAGAAGGCTAACGTGGCGTAAGCAGATCTTGACCAACACGTTCTCATTGTCCAATGAACTACATTAATTTCCAGTTTACATACTGGAACGTTACTGTTACTACTTGAGTAGCTTCTCGTGTGTTCTAGTTTTAAGTTTATTTCGAGGGTTATTCGGGACTTGAGTAGTGACTTATAATTAGCGATATCTTTCAGAACTTCAGTCTTTTTGTGTTGCTGTGGTCTCAGCTGGACAGTACAGCTTCCTCTTTCCGGCTTGCCTTTTCTTTCGGAAGTAATCGACTTGCTCTTTTTATTGGGACAGAATTTGGCCTATACGATAAATGATTTTTGAGGAGAGAACATAGGGAAGCAAACTAATATTTTCTTAACTAAATAAAATCGTACATTAAGCGCTGCAAATAAAGTCACTCTTCGTAAATCCAACACTACTTACAAAAATCACAAAACAGTTATTTATTTATTCGTCTACGTGTTCTTTACCTGTTAAAAAGTTCAAATTGGGTTGCATCTTTCATAAGAGATTGACTGACACCACTATTGCATTGAAAAAGTAGAATGAACGTTGCAGTATTAGGAACACGATGTTGTTGTGTGTCTCAACCTCGTCGGCATTCCCTTGTGAGTTTGGCGAGATATCTTATACACCGCATTTTGCGAAGTGAAAAGGCGATTGCAAAACCGAAAATACGCAAAACACATTTAATATGTGTGTGCAGGCCCTCAGAACGAGACAAAAGACGGATCAACTACAACAAAACTTGAGTAATAACAAATATGCACACAAAACATGTTGCCACACAAAATCACACTTTAAAAAAATCAAGGGATACGTTAAATGGTTCAAATGGCTCTGAGCACTATGGGACTTAACATCTGTGGTCATCAGTCCCCTAGAACTTAGAACTACTTAAACCTAACTAACCTAAGGACATCACACACATCCATGCCCGAGGCAGGATTCGAACCTGGGACCGTAGTAGTCGCGCGGTTCCGGACTGAGCGCCTGAACCGCTAGACCACCGCGGCCGGCAAGGGATACGTTAACTCTCTGATAAAATTCGCATTTTCATCGTATGGTTTACAGATGACAAGCTGTCATTGGAGGACACCATACAGATGCTCCTACAAACCTATATAATGAAAAATCACGGTAAGAACAAAAACGAACAAAAGTTGTCTTTAGGCCTCATTTGGTAGATAAGTTATAACAAAAATTTTACAGTTGTCCAATAAACAAAATCCAACTTGGGTAACAAGAAAAAGCACTATTCTGCAAAAAAAAGGCGGAATCCATATCCAATAATTTTAAATGCAAACGCGGAAGAAAACCAAAGGCTGCAAATCCAAAAGCTGGTAAATGTATGTAAAAATGAAATTTTTTTACCTGTTTTAAACATAGATTAAAACATTTTAATAAAACGATGTTTTATATATGAAGTGTACTAAACAGTATTTTTAACACGTGATTAAAACACTATTTTAAACATGCCAATTACGGGTAGTATTCGGCGGACAGATAGACAGAAACAAGCAGATGGACAAAGAGGCTCCACGAAAATAGTATCAACCATTTTGACGGATCCCTTAAAAAAGGTTAACTTGTATTGGTGTGTTAAGTACATTAAATGTAATCGAACGTTTACTTAATTTGGAGATGAAAGACAATAGCGGTATTGTTTGTACCTTGCTGTGAACCACACGATTACGTAAGAGAATTCTTGTCGGTGAACTTCATCTTAGCTTCCTTCCACAAATGATTAACCTGTTGTTCGTATGTATGTTTCGACTTGGCTTGTCGCTTAACATAAACATTGTAAAAGTTTTGATACAAATTCATGCTGAACACTATAACATTCGCTTTATATGGGTTGCAGAATGTCACAACTGACTCAACTGTTATGAACCGATTTCGAGCAGCGTGCCAGAGAACTCCCCGAATGAAATCTGACACTGGTGCGGCACTTGTTTCAAATCAGGGAACACCGGGCATGCACACGAATAAAGCATTCATTTCACTTCAGAAAGGTTATGAAGATTGGTGGGCACTTTAATAGTATCTATACTGGTGATTAATTGTACAAAACATAATGTTACGCGTTGTAGTAATGTACATTGTGAATTTCTGCCGGAACCCCCCGCCCTCCACTTTGAGCTCAAGCAAAACATGGATGTCCCCTTATCACACGTTTCATAAAGTTTTCTAATATAGCTCGCAAATTCACGCAGTATCATACGTACGACGCCAGTCGTTTAATGTTGACGTGCGGGATAACATTATAAATAATCAGTACGCTAATATTAGCTACAATCGAAACAGATCATTACTTATTATACAGTTTTCTAGATAGAAATTCTATATTTTAGCTACAGTAGAATACAGTAAATTTAATCAGAAGTTGTGGGTTATACTGATTGTAGCGTTAATGACTTTCTGGAAGAAATATGTAATCTTGTTGTATCTTTATCAACTTGATAATGGAAATTTAACGTCTCCAAAGGCAGTATTACTAAAACGAATAGAGATGCATTAGCATCTGCCAACTCAACAAAATGTTACAATGTAGTTAAAGTACATAGTGACTTGCTATTTTTCATGCAGCTTTTGTTTCATTACCATTACATCTATATAAATGAAAATGTAAATGTCGTTTGTACAAAACTCTGTATCTCCGAAAGTTCTTGACCGATTGCTTTGAAATTTTTATACAACGTTCCATTCTAATATAGGCGTATTTTTAAGTATCTAAAACACCCAACACACCCTGCATTATCATGTAAAGCTGTGTTGATTATATATATATATATATATATATATGTGTGTGTGTGTGTGTGTGTGTGTGTGTGTGTGTATGTAACGTTTCCTATTATTAAATTTATAGAAAAATTATGAATTACTTATATTAAAAATAGGTATACAAAAACACACGCGTATTCCAACGCAACATTGTGTCAAAATTTCAGAGCATTTGGTCCAAAACTTTCGGAGATTTGCGATTAGGAACATTTAGAGCATTTATATATGAGTAAGTAGAAACGTAGATGTTTGTTTCTTCAGAATCTCAAACCTCTGAACATTCTTCACAGATTGCTTTGAAATTTAAACATAAGGTTTCATTGGAATACTCGTGTGATTTTATATACATTCTGGAAAGTCATCTGGTATCCATGTAATGCACATGTAATTGATGGAGGAGCGTTATGAAAATGTAAATATTGGTTTGTTCAAAATCAATAATATCCGAAAAGTTCTAGTTTGAATGCTTTGAAATTCTGACACAATGTTGAGTTCTAATATTGAACTGTTTTCAGGTACCTAAATGTTCGACATGTGTGTATTTTTAATATATATAAATATATATATGTAGCACATAAAGGAAAAAATTGTTACCTAAAATTACAAAATTTACCTTTTCGATTGACTTCAATTTTTACATGTTATTATAATAAACATTTAGACACACACAGACTATGTCATTTTTACTATACAAATATATGTACAAAACACGCAATAGTGAAACTTTGTTAGTGAACAGGAAAGTTATATTTATGGCTTGTTGGTTTATCATTAGAATACTACTACAGAATCTAAATCTGCAGTAACAACAAACAAAGCTCAAGGTCAGAGAGAGGGAGAAGAGGAGATGGACAAAGGGATGAGAGGAAATAAACATAGAAAACGGGAAGGAGGAAATGGAAAGAGAAAGGGGGCAAGAGGAGATAGAGAGCGAGGGGGGGATGGGGAGAAGATTGAGAAGGGGTGAGGAGATGATGGACTGAGGGAGGAGGTGAGAGGGGGCAAGAGGAGATAGAGAGGAGGGGGGGAGGAGAAGACAGACAAAGAAAGGAGGAAGAAGTAGTGGACAAAGTGGGAAGGAAGGAGAGGGGAGATGGACAAAGAAAGGGATAGGGAGAGAGAAGGTAATTAGGACGTATCCCCAATTCCCAAATATATCAGAAACGTGTGCTTTCTTCTATCAGTGTTTTCCATTCAAGCAGACTGAGCCACAGCAACGAGTGGCCAGCTACAGATAGTAGCCTATAAAGTACTTGTGTATACGAGTACAATGAAAAATACTAGGCTACCCTTTACGTCTGTCGGAATTAAACATGTTTAATGTACTGTTTCTGCTGGTGGTTTATCTAGTAAAGCAATGTGGAACAGTGACTTAGTATTTTGGATCATCCAGGTTGAAACCTTAAACTCTCAGTTATGTACCCCGGTGTTTTCCCTAACTAGTTTCAGACAAGACTTGGATGTTTCGTGAAACAAAGCCTCGTTTTTGTCCTCTCTCTGACATATATTCGCTTGAAGTGGTGTTAAACGCCGATAAAAATACTTCGTATGCGAGGCACAACGGTTTCCCTTTAAACTAAGAACGACTGCGCCACAGTTGTACCAACAGGTTCATCGAAAATAATAGCTCGCAGTGTTTATTTAGTTGGATAAGTGAAATTGCTTGCCCTGTCGAGGGCCTTGTCGTTTGGCCGCGAATGCGTTTGCTGCGATCACAGCTAATAGTGTCAACAGCGTCTGGTGCGCTCTCATTGGCTGGTCTTTATTAGCGCACAAAAGCTAACAGCGGTGTTTGTTTCAGATCGCCGGCGCTGTTGACGCTGCAGTTTGCGATTGGCTGACGCGTCAGGTACTGCACTGTATCACTGTGCTACGCTCCGCTGCCGAAACAATAGCCATTGGGGCGCCAATATTGATCACTAGTAGCCGCGCCCGGCGCTTATTGTCCGTGGTCATTTCCTGCAACGGCTGCAATTGAATGATGAACCCTCCACGGAAGTGAGAGGCTTGCGTCCATGTATGCTGATAACAACCCAGTGATATGGATACTATACAACCCTACAATAGACACTCAATCATCACAGTCATCTACACGAGGCATTACAGATACGGTACTCGCCCTAGTGGCGTCAGGTGTCAACCAGGAAGGGTTATGACGGCACGTGAGACACAGAAGTATATGAAAGTAATAAAGTATCTTCTCACTTTTGAAACACTGCCTGACAAAAGTAGTGAAGCAGCCAGAAGATATGGTCCAGTAACTTCGTACGTCTACAGACTATTGATGGGTAGGTAAATGATTGGAATGGGAATTCGCTGTAACACCTGAAAGGGCCACTAGAATGCATTAGTGTTTTTCGTGTTCATTGTTGTTGCCAGGCCTAAGAGGGTACATAAGGGGCGAGAACAGCGCTAGATGTTGAGTCATTATAGTGAAGGCCACTGAGATGTCGTGTACTCCTGGAAGACAGCGCTATCAGCACATGACACAGTTTGTAAGGGGCTTCGTTGCGTGTCTCCATTAGGCCGACTGACTGAATCGTTCAATATCCAGGTTTCTGCGGCATTCGCATGTGACACCGGCCTGATATTATACTGAAAGGGAATGTGAGGGCTGGCATACTCGGCGACACGGTCCGGTTGATCATGTCACACCAGGAGTAAGTAATGGGCTCCCTGCAACACTCTGCCTCATCCCACACCACTGGTCGGAGAACGGCAGCAGCTGGAATAGGCATCAGGCCTAGGCTGCCTTCAACATCTCAACACAAACGGCTGCATTTTGTATTGTGCTGTGACCAGCAAGCTTGGAATACTGATGAATGGTTTCATTTTGTGTTCAGCGCGGAATCACGGTACTGCACTACCTCGGGTCACCATCGTTGGCGAGTATGACGCTGACCTGTGGCGAGGGGTCCCATTGTTCCCATGTTTTGGTAAGGCACAGCAGTACTTCTCCTGACGTCATGGTCTGGGGAGCCATCAGGTATGACATCAGGTCATGACCACAGAGCATAGAACGATATAAGGCGGCCTTCGGCCGGCGCGGGATGTGCCACGTAACCCTGCCTCCCTGGCCACCTACCGCGCTGGGGCACTGCGCTGCCGTTCCCGCCTGGGTACCGCTAATTCCTTCCTTTATGCGAACACGTATGCAGTCTAGAGCTTTTCGTTGTTCAGTCCAGTGTTGGTTCGGTGTAGAATCGGAGACGAGTTGTTATTGTGTGAGATTTTGCTGTTGTGCGCGAAAATTTTCCTGCTTTCGAATGGGTATTTATGTGGCGTACGGTTGTAATAACCGTAGAAAAAAAAAGAAAATATTGTGAGGAGAAGAATTTATTTCCACCGCTTTCCTAACGATCCAGAACTGAAGGAGAAATAGATTCGAGCGATCATAAGAGACAACTGGAAACCTTCAACTCACAGCCGTATCTGCAGCTGTCATTTCAGCGAGGAAGACTTCGAGAATTCTTCTCCTTTTCGAAGATATTTCAAAAAAGATGCAGTTCCATCGATATTTAGTTCACATCCACCACATGTACAGCCATCAACATCAGCTTCAAAGGTAAGAAGAGTTCTCAAACGTGTTACTTCGCCTATTCCATCGTCAGTGCCCGAAAAAGTACCAAAAACTGATTTAACGATGACTAAAGAAAAACTGGAAAAGACCCAACAAAAACTAAATGAATCTAGAAAAAAACTGCGGAATATGAAACTGAAACAAAAGAGACTGCAATTAAAAGTGACTAGTTTAACAGATATCGTTAAAGAACTAAAAAGAAAAAATCTTATTAAGTCAGAGCACAGCGAATTGTTGTGCAACATTTCTCCAACATCATTGTGTCTTGTGCAGAGAGAGTCAGAAAAGCGTGTGAAACCAAACATGAAGAAACAGTACGATGACTGCATACGGAATTTCGCCACGACGTTGCATTTCCTCTCTCCTAAGGCTTACAACTTCGTACAACACACTTTTCAGACTTTCCTGCCGCATCCACGAACAATTGTTAAGTGGTTTTCTTCCGTCAATGCTGAACCAGGTTTCAGCTCAGAAGTCTTCCGGGTACTGAAAGAAAAATTCAAACTTCATCATGGACTTGTGTGCAGTTTGATATACGATTCAATGGCTATTCGACAGCATATTGATTGGGACGGAAAAAAGTTGTATAGATACACGGACCTCGGATGTGGAAATACGGACGACGGAGCCCCAATTGCCAATGAAGTGTTCGTCATTCATCTCGTGTGCATCAATTCATTGTGGAAAATTCCTCTGGGTTACTTTTTCATTAAAGGGATCACTAGCGAACAAATTTATTGTCTGATTTCTCAGTGTTTGCAACTTCTGTCAGACATAAACATAAAAGTCGTCTCAGTCACCTGTGATGGTACTTCATCCAATTTTGCGTGTTTCGGAAAATTTGGTTGTAATTTCAAAGACCCAAAGCAGCTGGTAACGCATTTCGAAACAGGACCTCATCATGTCAATGTGTTTTTTGATCCATCACACATGCTAAAGTTAGTACGCAATTCTCTCCACGACTTGCAAGAATTAGTGGACTCAAATGGGAGAGGTACATGCTGGAAAGTCTTCAATAAACTGTTACGTTTGCAACAAATGGAAGGTATGAGTGTGGCTAATAAAATAAAAAATCAGCATGTCTGGTTCAAAAGTAAAATAATGAAAGTCAAGCTAGCAGCTCAGTTGCTTAGTAGGAGTGTGGCGGATGCACTGAAATATTGTAAAATGAAAGGCATTCCAGGCTTCGAAGACTGTGATGGAACGATCAAATTCGTAAATATTTTTAATGATTTATTTGATGTGCTAAATTCCAGAACTATTAGAGAAAAATATTTAAAACAAGCAATAAATGAAAATAATGAACTCGATGTTTGTCTAACTTTAGAGAGAGCAGAAACTTACATTCTGCAACTAAAAGAAAAAAACGACAGATTAATACTCAATGGTCCCGGTAAAACTGGTTTTATGCGTTTTCTGATATGCATCAACAGCGTGCGCAGAATGTATGTCAGACTTATAAAAGAGGAGAAGTTGCTGAAATATATATTGTTGTTGTTGTGGTCTTCAGTCCTGAGACTGGTTTGATGCAGCTCTCCATGCTACTCTACCCTGTGCAAGCTCCTTCATCTCCCAGTATCTACTGCAACCTACATCCTTCTGAATCTGCTTAGTGTATTCATCTCTTGGTCTCCCTCTACGATTTTTACCCTCCACACTGCCCTCCAATGCTAAATTTGTGATCCCTTGATGCCTCAAAACATGTCCTACCAACCGATCCCTTCTTCTAGTCAAGTTGTGCCACAAACTTCTCTTCTCCCCAATTCTATTCAATACCTCCTCATTAGTTACGTGATCTACCCACCTTATCTTCAGCATTCTTCTGTAGCACCACATTTCAAAAGCTTCTATTCTCTTCTTCTCCAAACTAGTTATCGTCCATGTTTCACTTCCATAAATGGCTACACTCCATACAAATACTTTCAGAAACGACTTCCTGACACTTAAATCTATACTCGATGTTAACAAATTCCTCTTCTTGAGAAACGCTTTCCTTGCCATTGCCAGTCTACATTTTATATCCTCTCTACTTCGACCATCATCGGTTATTTTACTCCCTAAATAGCAAAACTCCTTTACTACTTTAAGTGTCTCATTTCCTAATCTAATTCCCTCAGCATCACCCGACTTAATTTGACTACATTCCATTATCCTCGTTTTGCTTTTGTTGATATTCATCTTATATCCTCCTCTCAAGACACTGTCCATTCCGTTCAACTGTTCTTCCAAGTCCTTTGCTGTCTCTGACAGAATTACAATGTCATCGGCGAACCTCAAAGTTTTTACTTCTTCTCCATGAATTTTAATACCTACTCCGAATTTTTCTTTTGTTTCCTTTACTGCTTGCTCAATATACAGATTGAATAACATCGGGGAGAGGCTACAACCCTATCTTACTCCTTTCCCAACCACTGCTTCCCTTTCATGCCCCTCGACTCTTATAATTGCCATCTGGTTTCTGTACAAACTGTAAATAGCCTTTCGCTCCCTGTATTTTACCCCTGCCACCTTCAGAATTTGAAAGAGAGTATTCCAGTTAACATTGTCAAAAGCTTTTTCTAAGTCTACAACTGCTAGAAACGTAGGTTTGCCTTTTCTTAATCTTTCTTCTAAGATAAGTCGTAAGGTCAGTATTGCCTCACGTGTTCCAACATTTCTACGGAATCCAAACTGATCTTCCCCGAGGTCGGCTTCTACCAGTTTTTCCATTCGTCTGTAAAGAATTCGCGTTAGTATTTTGCAGCTGTGACTTATTAAACTGATAGTTCGGTAATTTTCACATCTGTCAACACCTGCTTTCTTTGGGATTGGAATTATTATATTCTTCTTGAAGTCTGAGGGTATTTCGCCTGTCTCATACATCGTGCCCACCAGATGGTAGAGTTTTGTCATGACTGGCTCTCCCGAGGCCATCAGTAGTTCAAATGGAATGTTGTCTACTCCCGGGGCCTTGTTTCGACTCAGGTATATACCCATGTATAAAATAAGTCGAGACCATTTGGAGAGATTTCTTTTGTGAATATATTAAACATAACGATAATCTACAGGTAATTTTGGATGCAATTATAGTATGTGTTAAAAAAAGTAAGTTTTTCAGTCAAAGTAATGCCATGCAATTTGATTTGTTTTTCAGTTTTTTATCTCGCCGCCTATATTATTTAGTTTATTTGTTCATCTCCATGAATAGGAAACTAACAACTAGAAATCAGAAAATCAGGTGAGATAAGGCAGTAAGCAAAAAATCAGGAAGGAAACAGGAGCGCGGGCTGTGCCCAGCCGGCCAGGTAGGTGCCCAGGGCGGCGAGGCAGGCGAGCACATGCCGGCCGGGCCTCAACCGTGGGGAAGGCAACTCTAATATCCTTTTATGCTCTGTGGTCATGACAGGCATAATTGAGGGAACTCCGACAGTACAATGGTTCAGATGGCTCTGAGCACTATGGAACTTAACATCTGTGGTCATCAATCCCCTAGAACTTAGAACTACTTAAACCTAACTAACCTAAGGATATCACACACATCCAAGCCCGAGGCAGGAATCGAACCTGCGAACCTAGCGGTCGCGCGGTTCCAGACTGAAGCGTCTAGAACCGCTCGGCCCACAGCGGCCGGCACAGTACAATGGTACCTCACAAACATCCTGCATCCTCACAAGTTACCTCTCATACTATAGTACCGTGGTGTCGTTTTCCAACAGGACAATGCTTGTCCGCATGTGATACGTGTCTCTACGTCTGATGCCTTGGTACTCTTATAGCCAACAAGCTCCCCAGGTTTGTCTCCGATAGATGTCTGTGGGACCCCGCTTCGACGTCTACTCTGTCCCAGTGCCAGTATCAAGTATATCAAGGACCAATTACAACATTTTTGGGTCATCTTGCCTCAGGCGAGGTTATAGCGGCTTTATAACATCCTTTCCAACGAAATCAGTGCACGCACCCAGCCCAGAAAGGGCAGAACATCATATTGATGTGGACTTTTATTGGCAATTTCTTCGTAAATTTGACTCTAATTTGCAATGACTGAAATAACGTCACCTACCTTGTCAACACGTGAAGTTCTATGTCGTTTCTTCCTCCTTCTCTTCTGGTTGTTTCACTTTTTTTGACAGGCAGTGTTAATGGTATTCTTTTTCACAGAAAATTTGCCAGCTGATTAAAACTAGGTCGAGTCGAATTCGGAATCTTGTCTTTCGCAGGCGATGTTCTTACCGACTGAACAATCTGTGCAACGCACATGACTCGTCTTCACAGCCAGTATGCTCTACTGCAAACCCCTAGGCTGCGGCTAAGCCAGTTCTCTGCATATCGTTTCTTCTAGGAATGCTAATCTCACAGGGCATGCAGAGAACTTAAGTGAATGTTGGAAGGTAGGAGTAAAAGTACTGACGGAAGTTAAGCAGTGAACAGACGGGTTGTGAGTCGTGTACAGATACGTCAGTCGGTTAGGGTAATGCCCGCGAAAGATAAAGCACTGATGTTCGAATCTGGGTGCACAACAGATTTTTGATCCGCCAGGAAGTTTCAAAACTCTGCTCCAGAGCTAGAGATTAATTCTGAAAATTTGCTCTTTACTACGTACCTCCTGATAGTATCAAACATCGTGAGTTTGTTCTCCCGCATACAAACAGAAAAAGATCTGTTTCAAAATTGTGTTCAGATATTTACAGTTTGACAGAAAAGGCGGCCATTCACAGTCCAACTCGTCCACCAAACTGCCCTCCGACTCGCTCGCCGAACCATATGACTGTGTGAACAGCGGCAACTATTTGGTGAATCCTACCTGTCTGCACTGGCGGATGTTTGGCTGACAGACAGCTGTCGAGGCTAGCCGGTAAAGGTTCGCCATTCAAACTGATGACTACCGAGCATGGACCCGACTGCGAGGCCATCGCCCACACGAAGGCCAATGGGTCGGTTCAGACTCCCTCAGGGGACGAGTCAGCCGACTGATCCACCTCTGCATTGGGACCTTAAGACTATCGTCACACATAGTCTTGGTTTTAAAACGACAAATACGTTATTAGGCGCTCTGATATTGGAAGTGATTGAACTTGCCCTTCCTCCAAGAGAAAAGGTCACCTACATGTTAGTAAGGGGGCCTACAGTCTGTCCATCCTACCAGTGAACAGAGGATATCAATTTCTCCCAACTGGCAACAGCCAATGACAGCTGTGACACCAGAGTATAACACCCAAATAAACTACATTTAACACACTGGCAGAGAGAATCTAGTGGAACAGAACACATCTCTTCCACAGGAAATCAAATCGGCTAGAATAGCGTAATTATGAACTCCGTGCACCGGCCTTGGTGGACCCATCGCTATGAACCGACCACTGTGTCACCTTCTGCCAGCGACGTTATTGGATGCAGCACGGAGGAATGTTCGGTCAGGTACATCGCTCTTTGTGCTCCTCAGTTTGTCCCACGAGGCT
The DNA here is from genome assembly GCF_023864275.1 of Schistocerca cancellata. Classification (NCBI taxonomy): domain Eukaryota; kingdom Metazoa; phylum Arthropoda; class Insecta; order Orthoptera; family Acrididae; genus Schistocerca; species Schistocerca cancellata. Next base: position 809,246,981 of record NC_064626.1, on the reverse strand, counting down.
GAATGCATCCCGTCCCAGTCCTCCCACGAAGGAAAAATTGCTGACAGTACCAGGAATCGATCTCGGGTCTTCCATATGGCAGTCAGCCGAGATGACTACATAGCTACGGAGGCGGACAGCAGACTAGAATAGTAGCAAATAAATCGGATACGCCATAGGAAAGCTTCACCACCAGGACCAAATGACTATTACAACAGCAACACATGCGAGTAGAGTTTTTTTCCACATCGTACGCATTTTTTTTCCGTTCATTGCAGAAAACAGTCACGGTGCCTGACATGGCTGAGTAAAAATGCATACTTAATAAGGGTAGCCATAAATCAATAGATTTCCAAACATAGTATATAAAATGTACATTTTTGAGGCCATTTACAAATAAATTAATTAAGAACGATATTTACACCATTGTCCATTAAAACTGCTACACCACGAAGATGACGTGTTACAGACGCGAAATTTAACCGACAGGAAGAAGATGCTGTGATATGCAAATGATTAGCTTTTCGGAGCATTCACACAAGGTTGGCGCCGGTGGCGACACCTAAAACGTGCTGATATGAGGAAAGTTTCCAACCGATTTCCCATACACAAACAGCAGTTGACCGGCGTTGCCTGGTGAAACGTTGTTGTGATGCCTCGGGTAAGGAGGAGAAATGCGTACCATCACGTTTCCGACTTTGATAAAGGTCGGATTGTAGCCTATCGCGATTGCGGTTTTTCCGTATCGCGACATTGCTGCTCACGTTGGTCGAGATCCAATGACTGTTAGCAGAATATGGTGGATTCAAGAGGGTAATACGGAACGCCGTGCTGGATCCCAACGGCCTCGTATCACTAGCAGTCGAGATGACAGGCATCTTATCCGCATGGCTGCAACGGATCGTGCAGCCACGTCTTGATCCCTGAGTCAACACATGGTGACGTTTGCAAGACAACAACCATGTGCACGAACAATTCGACGACGTTTGCAACAGCATGGACTATCAGCTCGGAGACCATGGTTGCGGTTACCCTTGACGCTGCATCACAAACAGGAGCGCCTGCGATGGTGTACTCAACGACTAACCTGGGTGCGCGAATGGCAAAACGTCATTTTTTCGGATGAATCCAAGTTCTGTTTACAGCATCATGATGGTCGCATCCGTATTTGGCGACATCGTGGTGAACGCACATTGGAAGCGTGTATTCGTCATCGCCGTACCTGCGTATCACCCGGCGTGATGGTATGGGGTGCCATTGGTTACACGTCTCGGTCACCTCTTGTTCACATCGACGGCTCTACCCATCATTCGATCCCTGCGAGACCCTACATTTCAGTAGGATAACGCACGACTGCATGTTGCAGGTCCTGTAGGGCCTTTCTGGATACAGAAATTGTTCGACTGTTGCCTTGGCCAGCACATTCTCCAGATCTCTCATCAATTGAAAATGTCTGGTCAATGGTGGACGAGCAACTGGCTCGTCACAATACGCCAGTCACTACTCTTGATGAACTGTGGTATCGTGTTGAAGCTGCATGGGGAGCTGTACCTGTACACGCCATCCAAGCTCTGTTTGACTCGATGCCCAGGCGTATCAAGGCCGTTATTACGGCCAGATGTGGTTGTTCTGGGTACTGATTTCTCAGGTTATATGCACCCAAATTGCGTGAAAATGTAATCACATGTCAGTTGTAGTATAATGTATTTATCCAATGAATACCCGTTTATCATCTGCATTTCTTCTTGGTGCACCATTCTAATGGCCAGTAGTGTTGTTATATTGCGCCATGTCTAAAATATAGAAAATAAGGCACCCAAAGAGTATTTCATCTCCTATGACGCTACAAATGAGGTCACCCTTGAAATAGTGATTTCTACCAAGAGATCTGTTACCATGTGCTTACTGACATCAAAATAGTTGTCCACTGGCGTCTATTGTTGGCGGCTTTGGATTTAAAGGGAACTTTAACTTACAACAGGGAACTACACTCCATGAATTTTTACTCCATAGTGGCATGTATAATGATGAGAACCTTTCTGACAGAGTAATATGCGTACTGAACCACACAAGAAAACGATTCACGACCCACAGTCACAGTCTCAACTCACAGTCTCAACTCACCCACTACGCAAACTCCGTGGAAGACTTGCATCTTCTGCTGGACTTGTACTCTTGACAGATCTCATCTGCGTTGCGCACAATAATTTTTAAGGTTATGGTATTATCGTATTCATAAGTTGAATAATCAAGTCAACCTTTGAAATATTTTCGTCTTACAAGTACGAGAAACATTTTTAAATGCTTTTCTCGACACCGAACTCCACACAGATAAGCATTCATGAAGGTAATACCATGCCCCTATTTTCCTCTGTTCTTCTATGACGAGTCATACTCATTGGTCTGCATGTTCCCCAGTACTTTGGGAGCCGTTGTTAAGGCAAGAGACTCTTTTATGTCCTGGCAGCTAAACAAATGTGCTGCTGTTTCATCTGCATGTTACACCCAAAGGATCTTCCTGCGGCAGGGATGTTTTTAATTTACATATTCTCTTATTGTGTTTCACGTACAGCGAACTCAGATGTTGTTGTTGTTGTCTCCGCTCCGAAGACTAGTTTGAAGCATCTGTTCACGTCGTTCTATCGTGTCCAAGACTCTTCTGTTTCTGCATAACCACTGCAACTTACATTCATCTCAACCTGATTAATATGGCCTTGGTCTCCCCTCCTCCCACCCCCTCCCACCCCCGCCCGTCCGTATCACGTTGACGACTGTTGACGACTGCTTCAAAGTCTCACAAATTCTAAAATTTCTCATCTCGGAAGTTTTCCCAAGCACCCCACAACCAGTATTTGTGACTTGACTTGGGCTTCCATCCACAGCATTCAACTGAAAAATCGCTCTATTGATTATTAATCTATTGATATTGATGAAATACTAACAAATCCAGTACTAATAAGTAAGTGAGGTCACACTGAGATTGAAATCTGAAGCTTGGACTGTGGAGGAACAGGCGAAGAAGACAATGAAAGCATTTGAGACGTCGTGTTATACGAAAATGCTGCAAATTAGGTGGACTAGTAAGATAAGAAATGAGGACGTCTTCAGAAGAATCGACGAGGATGGAATATATGGGAAGTATTGGGAAAAAGAAAGGACAACTAATGGCTGCATGAACAGGGCACAAAAATGAACGTAAAAAAAGCACAAACACAATTGTAATTGTAAAAAAAATAGCTAGATCTAAACAATCTGCCAAAGAGTCACATAAATCTCACATCAAAACATGTATAATTAAATAATTTTATATGTATCATACACCATAGAAGTTTCTAATATCAAAAGCTGGAACATATCTGGTACTCAAGAATAAATTTCAGATGAAAAGATCAAAGTTTTCTTATCTTTGTGGTAAAACATAATTGGTATCATCATTAACACAAATATTAACAATACTATAAAACTGCTTGCTGATGATATTGTTATGTACAGGAAAGTACCATTGTTGGATCTGGCTGATCAGGGTAAAATGAACATTAACAGAAGCAAAACAAGAGTAATGGAATGTAGCCGATTTAAATCAGGCGATGCTGAGGGAAACGAGACACTAATAGCAATAGATGGGTGTTATTTGGGCAATAAAATAACTAAATAGCTTGCAATGGCCGAAGTAGAGAGGATATAAAATGTAGACTGGCAACGGCAAGAAAAGTTTCTGAAGAAAAGAAATTTGTTGACATCAAATGTAGATTTAAGTGTTAGTAAGTCTTTTCTGGAGATGTATCCTTGTCAGGTAATGAAACTTGGGCGATAACCAGTTATGACAAGAAGAGAATAGATGATTTTGGATGTGGTGCTAATGAGGAGATACTGGAGAGAAAAGAAATTTGACACGTAACTTGACAACAACAAGTGATCCTTTGCTAGGACACGTAGTGACACATCAAGGAATCGTCGAGTTTTGTATTGGAGGGAAGTGTGTGTGTGTGGGGGGGGGGGGGGGGGTTGGGCGGGGGAGAGGGGGGTTAAATTGCAGTTGGAGAAAGAGATGACTACAGTAAGAACGTTCAAATGGACGTAGTTTGCGGTAGCTGTTCAGAGATGAAGAAGTTTACGGAAGGTAGAGTAGCTTGGAGACCAGCAGGAAACCAGTCTTCGGACTGAAGACCACAATAACAACGCAATACCGATTTTACGTGCTTATGCCACTTCGTATCGTTTATCAGTATTATCCGTAAAGGCTTATACGTTATGATGTGCTCAAGGTATTCTCAGGAATTTGGTCATCGGATATTATGGGGTTCTTTATTTTTGTTCTAAGCATTACTCAGAAATACCTACATCACTATACCGAATAGTAGTTTTGCAGTTCCTTATGATAATCCAACAATGATACTTTCCTGTACTTAACAATATCATCAGCAAGCAGTTTTTATAGTATTGTTAATATTTGTGTTGACGATTATACCAATTATGTTTTACCATAAGTTTCATCTGAAACTTATTCTTGAGTACCAATATGTTCCAGCTTTTGATATTAGAATCTTCTATGACCACCGCCTACTATCAATATAAAACCGTCCATGCGATAGCAGCCTCACCTGGAGAGCAGTGACACACGCATCCCATGGTGTCAGTGAGCATGCTGTCCTTGTGTAGAATGGGGAAGGTGTGGGATCCATATGAGTTTGACAGAGGGCAGATTATGATGGCCCGGTGGCTCGGCACGAGCGTTTCGGAACTGCACGACTTGTCGAGTGTTCGAAGAGTGCTGTCATGAGTGTTTTCAACATTTGGCGAAACCAAGGTGGAACTACATCCAGACGTCATGGGGTCGCGCGGCCACCACTCGTTACAGACGTCGGATGTCTAGGGCTGGACAGACTGGTAAAACAGGACATGCGGCGAACTGTGGCAGAACTAACATCAGACTTTAATGCTGGTCAGAGTACAAGTGTGCCTGAACACACAGTGCACCGAAAACTCCTAACGGGCGTCCACAGCCAGAAATCCACTCTTGTGGCAATGTTCACACTACGGCTTCGGCAACCACGACTGAAATTGGCACGTGACCGTAGGCACTGGACTTTGGCACAGCGGCAGAGTGTTGTATGGTCTGATGAATCCCGATACCTTCTTCATCATGGCCGGCCGCTGTGGCCAAGCGGTTCTACGCGCTACAGTCTGGAACCGCGCTACCGCTACGGTCGCAGGTTCGAATCCTGCCTCGGGCATGGATGTGCCTGATGTCCTTAGGTTAGTTAGGTTTAAGTAGTTCTAAGTTCTAGGGGATTGATGACCTCAGACGTTAAGTCCCATAGTGCTCAGAGCCATTTGAATTTCTTCATCATGTCGATGTGAGGGCACGAATCCGTCGTCCTCCAGGGGAACAGCTCCTTGACACCTTTCCTGTGGGATGGAGGCAAGCTGGCGATGGCTCCATTATGTTCTGGCAAAAATTCACGCGGGCATCCATGGGTACAGTGGAGCTCGTGCAAGGCACCATGACGGCCAAGGAGTATCGTACACTGGTTGCAGACCACATTCACCCCTTTATGAGGATCATGTTTCCCGACGGCGGTGGTATTTTTCAACAAGAAAATTGCAGTCGCGAAAAGAGAGCATCGGGGCGTTTTGATAGTACATGTTGCATAAATTCAGGCCAAACCTATTGTTCTGCTCCATGTCAGCCCTTCACCTATTGATCTCTTTTGATTGACAGGTCCTTAATCTATGGTTATACGTCACTTTATGTCAGACTGATATCAAATTAATTAATAAATCACCCCCACTCCCTCGGCGACGTCATGAGTTTTCCTCCCTCCCCAGCCGGTGTCTGCGCCACTTTTTGAATTTCGCGTAATTTGGAATGCTGTTTCTGGGCCACTTTTCTTTGTCACCCACCCCTCTGGGAAATCCGGGAAACCCTGGACCACTTTTGATATCAATTAAATTGATCGAAACAAAATTGGCGGGAAACAGCTACTGTGCCACTTTAGGCATTCATGAGCTGCTTCAGGTTGTTCGAATCACCCACCTCCCATTATGTCAAATTGACTGACTAACTAATTAAAGCGATATCCTTCAATTTTCCTTGCGGGATATTGGAAATATTGTATGATTGGTGGGAAATCGACTGCAGCGAGTGGAATACTGATTAAACAGTTTATGGTATACAAGGCAGTGTATGAAGTTGCAGCGCTTTTTCTATTCCGAAACATGTAATTACACTATCACAGATGCTAAATATACACTCCTGGAAATTGAAATAAGAACACCGTGAATTCATTGTCCCAGGAAGGGGAAACTTTATTGACACATTCCTGGGGTCAGATACATCACATGATCACACTGACAGAACCACAGGCACATAGATACAGGCAACAGAGCATGCACAATGTCGGCACTAGTACAGTGTATATCCACCTCTCGTAGCAATGCAGGCTGCTATTCTCCCATGGAGACGATCGTAGAGATACTGGATGTAGTCATGTGGAACGGCTTGCCATGCCATTTCCACCTGGCGCCTCAGTTGGACCAGCGTTCGTGCTGGACGTGCAGACCGCGTGAGACGACGCTTCATCCAGTCTCAAACATGCTCAATGGGGGACAGATCCGGAGATCTTGCTGGCCAGGGTAGTTGACTTACACCTTCTAGAGCACGTTGGGTGGCACGGGATACATGCGGACATGCATTGTCCTGTTGGAACAGCAAGTTCCCTTGCCGGTCTAGGAATGGTAGAACGATGGGTTCGATGACGGTTCGGATGTACCGTGCACTATTCAGTGTCCCCTCGACGATCACCAGTGGTGTACGGCCAGTGTAGGAGATCGCTCCCCACACCATGATGCCGGGTGTTGGCCCTGTGTGCCTCGGTCGTATGCAGTCCTGATTGTGGCGCTCACCTGCACGGCGCCAAACACGCATACGACCATCATTGGCACCAAGGCAGAAGCGACTCTCATCGCTGAAGACGACACGTCTCCATTCGTCCCTCCATTCACGCCTGTCGCGACACCACTGGAGTCGGGCTGCACGATGTTGGGGCGTGAGCGGAAGACGGCCTAACGGTGTGCGGGACCGTAGCCAAGCTTCATGGAGACGGTTGCGAATGGTCCTCGCCGATACCCCAGGAGCAACAGTGTCCCTAATTTGCTGGGAAGTGGCGGTGCGGTCCCCTACGGCACTGCGTAGGATCCTATGGTCTTGGCGTGCATCCGTGCGTCGCTGCGGTCCGGTCCCAGGTCGACGGGCACGTGCACCTTCCGCCGACCACTGGCGACAACATCGATGTACTGTGGAGACCTCACGCCCCACGTGTTGAGCAATTCGGCGGTACGTCCACCCGGCCTCCCGCATGCCCACTATACGCCCTCGCTCAAAGTCCGTCAACTGCACATACGGTTCACGTCCACGCTGTCGCGGCATGCTACCAGTGTTAAAGACTGCGATGGAGCTCCGTATGCCACGGCAAACTGGCTGACACTGACGGCGGCGGTGCACAAATGCTGAGCAGCTAGCGCCATTCGACGGCCAACACCGCGATTCCTGGTGTGTCCGCTGTGCCGTGCGTGTGATCATTGCTTGTACAGCCCTCTCGCAGTGTCCGGAGCAAGTATGGTGGGTCTGACACACCGGTGTCAATGTGTTCTTTTTTCCATTTCCAGGAGTGTATATTTGGCGATCGCGTCTCGCCGTCCGCCAGGCTGCACCATGCGTCACTTGCCAGTTCGCTCCAACACCGGCCAGGGCCCGAGACCCTGCAAGTAGCAGCGCACTCGGGATTGCGCTAATCTCCCAGAAGGAAAAAACACTTCCTGTCACGAGCTACCTTACTTCCTTTTTGTGCATGGGTCAAGCGACGTGTCCGAACCTGTCAACCAAGGTAGGCCGAATACTAAATTCTGATTGGTTTCCCCCATATTTCTGACACTATATAAACCCTATCTCTCCATTCCCAGTCTCAGTTTGCTATAGTCCATGCTTGGATCAGCCTGCTCCTTACTTGCGTGCGTTATTAATCTGTTTGCTTCGTTGTCGTCTCCGCACGAATATGAAGCGTTCTGCAGGGGTATCGGGCAACAGCAGAGGTAGTGCCAGTGGCGGCAAACGTCCAAGGCAGCCGTAGGAATGGGAATTACCTGGAAAGTATAGATTCATATCGGCTAACTTTGTCCCTGTAGCCTAAGAATTTCGTAGTATTGAATAGATTTCGTCTTATTCTTTCAGTCCACATCCACTAAATTGTGGAAGAGTTGGAAGCGGAGGTCCAACAGCGACAGCAACAGCAGCAATGTTGTTATAATTAGTTTTTCTTCGTGTAAGTAGAATGCTGCTATTATTTAACGGTCAGTCAGCGAGTCTTCTTTTCATTTCACTGAGAATTTCGTTTTGTTTCAATACACGTCGAGGGGATAACTGATGACCTGGCTGTTGAAAGCAAGCAGCAGCAGCATTGTTAGGTAATATGTATACTTTTCTTCTTCATAGTACTGTGTATACGTAGAGTTTCGCTGCTGGACAAAAATTTCGTGATACACATAAAATATGTTGAGTATTCTTCGTTGTAGGTGATTTCGTGGCAGAAGAATATCAACATGGAAGTTTATGCGTTGGGAATAAGTTAGGGCATCACATATCTCCTGTGAGTGTATATTTTTGTTTGTTTATGTGTGAATGTTTTCATTTTTAGATCATTATGTTGCTGGTGATGTAGGGGCTGCCACCACGACGACCGCCGTCCCTAGTGTTGCCCCGCTCTGGTTCCCATGGGCTACACTCCCTCCGACAAGTGGGTCAGGCTGCAGCAACAGCAGTCGCAGCCTGGTTGCTCGCACTGGCCAGATACCACAATGTCTCCTTCTCTTCCTCCTCCATCATTTCGTCCTCGATATCAAAGAGGAGTACATGCACATTGGCGCATATCCCTCAACACGTCACCACAACAACTTTTGCCAAAGGGGAGGATGAAGTCATCGTGCAGTGGTGGTGTTAGTTAGAGAGATGATCCTGTGGCTGGTGGCAGTTCCCTCTTCCATCCTTTTAGTGACGGACATCAGATCAGTGACACTTTACTGCAGTCAGAAAATTTAGTGATTGCAGATGCCTTTAGGAGGGAAACTTGTTCATGAGAATCAAGAATTTGGTAGAAGGGTACTGGGACCCTGTTGGGTTTCTAAGTGTGTGCCTTCTTGTCGTGGAAATGGATCTCCTCAAGGTAGTCAGTGATCCATGGTTAATCACTGAGTGGTTTCGTGAATCCGCCTTAAGTGCTATAACGGACTGGTTTTCTGAGACGTGAGTTAGAGGGTCAGCTGAAGTACGCAGCCGAATACTACACCTGGACATCCATACACATGTCTGTTTGTCTGTTATCGAGTAAATGGAGGGTCTAGCTGCATCTTGCTATCTAATCATATAGCTAATAAGAGGGCATGCATTATTGTCAAAAATGAAAAAGACCAGGCTGGTTTTACATAGTTAATCCTGGCACATATCGATATGTCAGATACGTTGACATTTTCAGTTCCCCATCAAGGTATAGGACATACCTAAATCTGACGCTCAGAATACCCGAATATCGGTTCATTTTTATGGGCTGTAGAAGAAAAGCAAGTCAGATGAGCAGGACAAGCATATAGCTGCCACCCCCTCCATTTCTCAAAATCTGCCAGTTAGCGTAAGCTGCATGTAAACATGCTGCTAATCCCAGACGAGAAAAAAAAATTAAGAGGTTGAGGAAAAAGAAGTGAATTATCATTATATTTGGATGAAGGATATGTCACCACTCCTTTCCGCCCAACTGAGAAAGCGTAATAGTAAACAACGTATTTTCTTACAGTGTCTCAGCGCCATTTCTTCAGACAAATTATTGCCAACACATCTAGCAGATTGCGCTTTCAAGGACCTGGTGCGTGTTGTTATGCATGCAGAGGACAAGAATTAATTAAGTTTAAAAATGATCACCACCATGAGAGATGCCCATTTGTAGTGTACGCCGACATTGAATGCCTACTCGCACCTGTGACTCACAGTAAAGGTGATCACTCATCCGCACGTATCATCTTATGCCGGGCGTGATCCTGAAGTTTGGCTGCTCACAGAGTTTGGAAAACTTTCGTGGATAGTTGATAAGCTTTACAGCGCTGGCATTCCCATGACCAAATCAAAATAGAGTGAGGATTTGTACAGAAACACGGTTGTCTGTCATATTTGTGGGTTGTCGTTACAGTGTTCCACGTAGGGACAGTTGTCATGTTACAGTGAAATTCAGTGGCACGGCTCACAATATGTACAGTCATACTCGAAAGTATCCGAACGACCTGAATTGCATTTCGCCTGATTCGAATGCAACCCACATAGCGCAGCTGTCTAGCAGGTCCTCTAATCGCCCATCGGTACACTCGTTTGACTATTGAAAATGGTTCCAACAAGTCACCACTAGAAAACACTCCTTTGTATCGCAATAACTCAAGATGTAAAGTAATACCAAGGTACTACAAATATCAGGGAACGTCTTATCACAGGTAAGTCGGTTCTTCAGGCTTGTAAGTTCACATTTATTACAATAAATGACATACATGAAATGTTACCACTCTCATTATTACGTCAGATAGGTAATTCACGTAGTAAGTTCGTCGTATTCATGATTTCCTCTTCAAAATAACATACCGTACTTATTATTTAACACAAAATGGCATTAAAATTGTAAGTTATTCACGAGCAGCTAGTTGAGAACATGTATGAACATGACACGACGAACCGTCTCGTTCTGCGTATGAATTCAAACTCAGATCATGCAGACTAAGCAAAGACTTCGTGACTAACGGAAACTAACAGTCATTCCTGACTAGGCATACAGAGAGTGATATACCTCGATTTTAGATAGTATCAGTTAACAAATATCAACTTTAAATTACATAACGTAAACATTGTTAACGGACGCGAATTCCTACCCAGCATCTATTGTCCTTATTAACGAACTACGAGAGATGTTGAATATTGCTTCTTCACAAGAAACTTACTTGAAATGCCGTGAGGTAAAGCTTTGTGTTGGACAGGGATTCGGACCCAGAACCTAATTGGATTGTCATCGAAGCACAATCAACTGTGACATATCGGATTTTCTCGGCAGTAGCTAGATGTTTTAACTGAAATGACGAGATTAAACATTAATTTTTTCTTTCCCAGGACTCCAACCTGGCACCTATCGCTGTTATATTCTAGAGAAAACGAACGTTAAAAATGGGTTTGTTACACCAGCAGCGACATGTGAGCATGTTTGAACTAGAAATAATATGACGAAGAGTTCAGTGCTGACTGGGAATCGAGCCCCACACATATCGTTGTTGATTGCACACAAAGAGACGTCAGCTACCGAATTTTTCTCCACCAGCAGCTCGGAATTCCCTTGAATTTAGAATGAGTTTCGCAAACAGTTCTGTGTCTCACTGTCACCCAAAAACGTCAGATACCGTTAGTGTTGACAACGACTGAAAATACATTAATGATCAAAATTATTACCCACCAGCAGATAGGTGTTCGCATGCAAGAACTTGATAATACATAATGAAAGCTTTAGTGCCGGGCAAGGATTCGAACCCTTTCACGCGCAATATGTGGAGATGTTGAGGAATCTGCAGTTTTGAACAAACAACAAATTGCAGTCGAGCTGTATTGTCACGAAGGGATCAAATTCCGCGTTAAGGGCGGTCTGAGTTGCTTTCCCAGATCAGAACCAATTTTATCGACATACAGAAGCTCAAATAAAAGAGGGAATAAGTGTCCTGTGACCCTACATAGCGTTTGTTTCGTCAAGAGAAATAAATAACTAATATAAGAAAGGTTACTGGTGATAGAGTTTCTAAATGTCGCCACTCCTTACTTTATTGTGGTTCAACCTAACGTCTACTTGGTAGAGAAGGAATATCATGTTTAACATGAATGTCAGACCACAATGCCATTATACCATCTTCACTTGGCGTAGCCAGAAGAGGACAGAATCTGTCTCTCTTTATCAAAAATCATCAGCAGAAGTTGCAATCGAACCCAGACCGTAAGTATATGAACCTAGCATCAATCCAAGAGACGACCAAACTCTCTTCTCTATCATCCATTTTTCTATCAGATTGATGTTGCGCCACACTGGATGAGAATTCTGACACACAGACTCCCTGTAGTGGTTTGCAGGATGTTCAGTACATTCATTTACTTGGTTGACCGAATCGCCATGAACTAGCTCCCTCGGCTACCCAGTGCATACATTCGATTCTATTTTGTGATGACCGAAATAAAATCACGTAACTGACACCTACACAGAACTGCCAACAGTATAGGACGCAGAAATTTAAACAGGAAGTGTTGCTTTCGACTTGAGCTACTCTATTACGCTATCTGTTTGTTAAAAACGTCATGCAATGCAAAAGAAAAGCTGTAACTGTCTGTCTCTCAGAAGTCTATATCCGGCCATATGCATTATCTCACAGCGCTGTGCAATGCGCATGTTCTGGAGAACTTGCTGTCGAGTTCTGGAGGTATTATAGCTACGTGTCAGCCAGTAGCGTAACGGTAAGCGTCGCGCACTGTTGATAAGACGTCGCGAGTTTGGGTACATTCACTGCTACATTTTTTAAAACGCCATACTGCTGTCTGCTGAAGTTATCGATCTAATGGAACTTTGAACATAATTCCCTTCATTTCTCAACCCAAATAGTTGCATGTGGAAAAAGGGCTAACTTCTGCGACATTTTGTTCTTTTCAGGTTTAATAGATGGCCAGGTTGCAGATGCATCTCGAAACTTTTGTATTATGTATGGGGAGAGGGCATCGTGCCAGAATACGTCAGAAAAGTATTTTATACATTATCTGTCGTGTGTCAGTGGCATTTTATTCTTCATGAAACCTTGTTTTACAGCTTTAACTCAGAACAAGTTTTCTACATGTGATGTATTCCTAGAAACCCAAAAATTGTTTGTCAGCAGCGGAAAGAGGCGTTATCTGTTGCGCAGCATTGTAAGTTTTTCACCATTGCACTACGAGCCGAAAGTATTTTCTTGCGATTTCCTTATCGATGTGTGATCTGACTGCTCGTAGCTCTTTCACAGAAGGGATAACAACGTTACAGTCAGCAAGACTGGAACCGCAAACCATAACAGACGCTTTCTCTCAGGTTAACACGTTTCCACAGAGCTAGGAAAGAGGCATGCGTCTAGGTTTCCTCTTACGAGACCAGTAGTGGCTAAAACTCGTAAATCGCTATTTAAAGGACGATATAAGATGCGATTTTCACGTGCAGCGACTTTCCTGGACTGAAAACCGTAAATTTACAATATTTTATTACAGCTCAAGCGTTAATAATAACTCAGATTATTCAATGGAAATGACAGGAAAAATCAAGTGAACTTTGAGGCTTAATTCCGTGCACACCAGGAAGTAATTCGTCGATCACAGGATTGCCAAATATACCTAACCGTGTTGCCAAATCTCAGTTACATTACCAGCAGGAAGAAGACGAACCGATGTGATCCTACAGTGGGCTGGGAAGTGACCATAGCTGACGTCTCAAAGACGCGGCTGCTACGGCCTGGAACACGTAATCCGTCTAATTCACATTTCTGTAACTGGGTTTAGGACTGGAGCGTAGTTACTAATAATACTCAGAACTGACTGCAAACTAAGCTTCATAAATCAGTAACTCTCATAGTTGTTTTTATATATCTTTCGTAAGTGTACTCAAAACTAAGAAAATCATTGACGAGAGAGAGAAAAGAGAGAGAGAGAGAGTGAGGGAGAGAGATAAAAATAAAAAAGAATGAGAGAGAGAGAGAGAGAGTAAAAAATTGTTGCAAAGAAACTGAATCATAGTATGTAAAGAAATCTTTCTTTAAAATGACACGTTCTACATCATTACGAAATGTCGTATTCATGATCTATGGACAAGTATTAATTTAATCGAATCTAATCTAATCATATTGCTGACTAGTCATGAAGAGGCACGAATTACAGACATTTTTGCCAATATCAGTAACCAAATCTAAACTTGAAAAAGAAGACAGAGTTTGTAATAAACTGGGACTCCTGTAAAGACCCTTTCGTCCCTGTTAACTAACCAGGAAAGATGTGTGATATATCTCCATTCAGAAGGAGCGACAATCGAACCGCATACCTACTGTCCTTCTTTATCATCCACGAACATAGCTTAAGTAGCACTTGCTTACTCACCAACAGTAAGATGTGTGCGTGTTTGACCGGAAATAACGACACCTATTGCGATTATTGGCGACACATGAACAGACATTAAAAATGCACGTTCATTTTCACTAGCAGACTGGTATGCACGTGATAGGGCTTGAAATGAAATTATGAATATTTTCATACTGGATGAGGATTCGGACCCACATACTTACCTTTGGAGGAGACCTAGAGAAGATTGCAGTCTTGGGAAAAGGAACGAAATGATTGAACTATACTGTTCCGAGAGATTCAGATCCTCGAAAGATGAGATACGAATTCGAATCACAGTCCAGCAACAAATTTTTCAACGTCTCTAGTTCAATCAAGTACAAGAAAAATAAGAGCCCTGTTCCTTTAAATGGCTATCGTTTCATCAAATAAAATAAAATTTTCTAATGTCAGTAAGTTTACTGGAGACAGTATTTCTGTTTACCATGACTTCCGCCTATGTCATTTCCCAACGTAAACCGGCTCTGCCCAATTGATAATGAAGGAACGTGATGTTTAATGCGGATTCTGGATTATAACGTCTTTCTCTTGAGGTTACCAGAGGTAAAGTAAATCTGTTTGTGCATCTTAAAAGTCACGGTGGAAAAAATGCGAGTCTATTAAATGGTTAAGTAGAAGCAATCTTCTGATGTGGAGATTATGCTATTCTCATGTCAGCAGGATGTAAAGACTCTTCTAGGCATCATAGCCTCGATGTAAAGCCATTTTGAAATATTCACTAATTCATCAAATTTCTTAGTTCGAGAAAATCCACTGTGAAGTGTGAAGTTACCGGATAATTCGATTATTACCGTCATTGTTACTATCATTTTCTTCATACCGTTGCTGGAACACATATGCTTGAAGATCATTTAATGGCTTTTGGTCATTATAGAAGTAGTTGCCCAAGAAGAGGTTCTTTCCCTGTCTACGGAGTCCTTTTCATGTTAATATCAAACATCAGCAATTACTCGCAGATTACATTAAAACTAAAGTAATTGATGAAGACGTTACTTGATAACAAAAGCGCGCTGCCTTTCTTAATTTACTTGCGCCTAGAAATTCCTGTCGAATACTGCCAAACCAAAAGCCAAGGGATCTTACTGCCTTCCGTTATACGTCGCTGTCAGTTCTTCCACAAGATTTGGTCGGCGTGACCTGTTTCAAGTTGTTCATGGCAGAGGATGTTTTAGAAAACCAATTGTTTTCCTTTGCAATAAACAGAAAGAGTTTCATTGTAAGCTATCCAAGTTCAAAATTTTCGCATTATTAGTTCAGATTTAATATTCACTTGTATAATGTAGGAAAGTATTTCACAGTTGCAAAACCCGCGTCCGACTCATTGACCTTATACTTAGTCGCTGACCATAAATTCTAGCTCAGAGTGACACCAGTTTAAGTAACCTAATGTAGCGAAGACTGTTTGCCAGTGCTCTTTTTCACCGGAAAATATGCAATTCACTCATTGGGCTCCATTAGTACACTGTAACAGTAATTTCTGTGTGTATGCAATGAATGCGGAATGTGGAATTTAGTGGTGCTCTCTCTTCCACTTCTGTATACAATATGCCTGACCTAAACGGGCCCTTTATCAGGCCCTGGGCAGTGCAACATCATTCTGACAACAGTAATGTGCTTATACTGACAGCCTCACTGTTCGCTTTAGCTGACTTTGTAATCATTTAAATAAAACAATATGACCTTCCAGTGGGAGACATTTCGTTCCCCTTTTCCTTGTGTAAAATTTGTCAGTAAGCTTTTTGCCTTCCAACTAGCGAAATGCGGAAGACTACAGCCAGTACACGATTCACAAACCACGATGTAGTGCCGTTAAGACGATTTCTTTAAACATTGTCGTAGCTGAAGAAATTTAGCTTCTTCTTAAACCGTCTTATGCAGCAACGTTCACAGATATCTCAAATAGGAAAAGCTCTTTATCCAGGTTCGAAAGTTGTAAAACAAACTTCACACAGTTTGAGTCAGGTCGATCTTTTCGTCTTATAGCCCTGCATAAGTATTTTGTCTAAGAGGTATCACAAGTAGTGTTCTTGTAGCTGTGAGAATCATTGGTTGAAAACGAGTTTAACGCCAATGGGTACAGTACTGCTAAATATTCAAAATGATTATCAACCTGTCTGAGTTCATCCACAAACTGAGGCGTATTTATAATACGGTAGCTAGACTGTGTATCCTTGTCTTCTTTGAGTTGGCACTGAAGACATTTACAGACACGAATACAATACTACGAATACTTCGAATGCTGTAGGCTTCGTTGCTCTCAAATCTAATTTTAGTAGATGGGGGGATACAAAGAAACAATCAGACTCATGGGTGTGGACAGAAACTAAAGGGCAGATGCGGGCACAGTGCAGATCTGCGCTTTTTCTTCTTCCGGTCTATACAAATAATGTATACAAATCAGCGTATGCATTGATTTCATAATGTTTCCCTCTTGTTTAGTCTTCTAATGATGAAGTGGATCCACACCAATGACTCTGATTGTTTCTTTGTATCCTTCCATCTACTATCTTTGTGTGTTACTGCTCGGTGTTCAAAAAGCAAAAAATTATGCCTCCTCCCACGAGGTATTAGAACGAGGTAGCAAGAAGGCTAACGAATTATAATCAAAATACACTGAGACGCAAATTTGTCCATCGTCATGGTGTTAAGTCGGTAGACGCAATCAATACCTTCACTACGCGATAACAACGGTGAAGCCACTAATGACAGTGCCACTAAAGCAGAGATATTAAACACCGTTTTCCAAAAGTCCTTCACCAAAGAAGACTAACTAAATATTCCTGAATTCCAATCAAGAACAGCTGCCAAGATGAGAAACATAGAAGTAGATATCCTCGGTGTAACAAAGCTGCTTAAATCACTTAATAAAGGCAAGGCCTCCGGTCCAGATTGTATACCAGTCAGGTTCATCTCAGAGTATGCTGATAAAATAGCTACATACACTCCTGGAAATTGAAATAAGAACACCGTGAATTCATTGTCCCAGGAAGGGGAAACTTTATTGACACATTCCTGGGGTCAGATACATCACATGATCACACTGACAGAACCACAGGCACATAGACACAGGCAACAGAGCATGCACAATGTCGGCACTAGTACAGTGTATATCCACCTTTCGCGGCAATGCAGGCTGCTATTCTCCCATGGAGACGATCGTAGAGATGCTGGATGTAGTCCTGTGGAAAGGCTTGCCATGCCATTTCCACCTGGCGCCTCAGTTGGACCAGCGTTCGTGCTGGACGTGCAGACCGCGTGAGACGACGCTTCATCCAGTCCCAAACATGCTCAATGGGGGACAGACACGGAGATCTTGCTGGCCAGGGTAGTTGACTTACACCTTCTAGAGCACGTTGGGTGGCACAGGATACATGCGGACGTGCATTGTCCTGTTGGAACAGCAAGTTCCCTTGCCGGTCTAGGAATGGTAGAACGATGGGTTCGATGACGGTTTGGATGTACCGTGCACTATTCAGTGTCCCCTCGACGATCACCAGTGGTGTACGGCCAGTGTAGGAGATCGCTCCCCACACCATGATGCCAGGTGTTGGCCTTGTGTGCCTCGCTCGTATGCAGTCCTGATTGTGGCGCTCACCTGCACGGCGCCAAACACGCATACGACCATCATTGGCACCAAGGCAGAAGCGACTCTCATCGCTGAAGACGACACGTCTCCATTCGTCCCTCCATTCACGCCTGTCGCGACACCACTGGAGGCGGGTTGCACGATGTTGGGGCGTGAGCGGAAGACGGCCTAACGGTGTGCGGGACCGTAGCCCAGCTTCATGGAGACGGTTGCGAATGGTCCTCGCCGATACCCCAGGAGCAACAGTGTCCCTAATTTGCTGGGAAGTGGCGGTGCGGTCCCCTACGGCACTGCGTAGGATCCTACGGTCTTGGCGTGCATCCGTGCGTCGCTGCGGTCCGGTCCCAGGTCGACGGGCACGTGCACCTTCCGCCGACCACTGGCGACAACATCGATGTACTGTGGAGACCTCACGCCCCACGTGTTGAGCAATTCGGCGGTACGTCCACCCGGCCTCCCGCATGCCCACTATACGCCCTCGCTCAAAGTCCGTCAACTGCACATACGGTTCACGTCCACGCTGTCGCGGCATGCTACCAGTGTTAAAGATTGCGATGGAGCTCCGTATGCCACGGCAAACTGGCTGACACTGACGGCGGCGGTGCACAAATGCTGCGCAGCTAGCGCCATTCGACGGCCAACACCGCGGTTCCTGGTGTGTCCGCTGTGCCGTGCGTGTGATCATTGCTTGTACAGCCCTCTCGCAGTGTCCGGAGCAAGTATGGTGGGTCTGAGACACCGGTGTCAATGAGTTCTTTTTTCCATTTCCAGGAGTGTAGTTGGGTATTATTGCGTGCATCACCGGCATCCCATTGCCGTCTTCTCTTTCGTTTGTGTGTTGCGCATAGTGCAAGAAATATTTCTGTTTTGCTTGTTTCTGTGACGGGTTTCAGCCCACTGAATGCGATCAAGCTCACGAATTCACTGTCAATAATTGGAATTACGCAATAATTCACTTAAAATGTGTATTTTTGCATTATGTATCGCGATGAGAATAACTGTAAATAGATTATATGCCTACTTGCTTATTACCCGCGCTTCTCGATGCATTCCTCAGATGCCCGCATCTCGTGGTCGTGCGGTAGCGTTCTCGCTTCCCACGCTGGGGTTCCCGGGTTCGATTCCCGGCGGGGTCAGGGATTTTCTCTGCCTCGTGATGGCTGGGTGTTGTGTGATGTCCTTAGGTTAGTTAGGTTTAAGTAGTTCTAAGTTCTAGGGGACTGATGACCATAGATGTTAAGTCCCATAGTGCTCAGAGCCATTTGAACATTCCTCAGAAAAAAAAGAAAAATAAAGAGGGGGAGAGAGACAGAGAGAGAAAACAGAAATGTATTTCAAATATCAGCTCGGTGACGCCATGTTCGTCTCGTGATGTAAAGCAAGGATAGTTGATAGGTAGTATCTTGTTGTACTAGCGATATGTATGGCTACAGGGGTCTTTCTTTTCTCTCTGCAAACAACGAGAACAGAATTCAGTAACAAAGTGGTAAGAAGACCTATGCAGTGCGACAATTAAACACTCAATCTTTCTTGGTTATTTTGTTAATCCTTAACAATCGTCTGTAATGCAGTAAACATCTTTGATTACAGATTTTTTATTACTACCATTGTCATTGTTATTCGTCAGCTCACAACAGATTTCCTATCACTCACTGCTGCCGATGCACGTTACGAAGGGATCAGGATGAATGGATGTGGGATGTTTCGTCACGGAGAATATACACATTTCTCTCGGCGTCCTATGTTCAGGGTAATATGAAAATCTCAGTAAGAACAGACGACAACGGGATGCCGGTGATACAGGCAATAATATCCAACTATTTCTGTCGACTTAACACCATGAAGACAGACAAATTGGCGTCTCGGTGTATTTTGATTATCATTCGTTAGCTTTCTTGCGACCTCGTTCTAATACCTCGTGGGAGCAGGCATAATATTTTGCTTTTTGAACACCGAGCAGTAACACACAAAGATAGTAGATGGAAGGGTACAAAGAAACAATGAGACTCATGGGTGTGGATCCAGTTTATCATTAGAAGACTAAACAAGAGGGAAACATTACGAAAGCAATGAATACGCTGATTAGTATACATTATTTGTATAGATCGGAAGATGAAAAAGCGCAGATCTGCACTTTACTTTCTATCTTAATGGGCATGATTTTTAGTTTCTTGTCTTCTGAATTTTCAAATGAATTGATTATTACATGGCACAGAATAATTAGTTAACTGTGTTTCTTACAGCTTCCACTCGCACCAACATTTTTCTACATTCTCGTTCAGTTCATGAAATTCTACCTGTATGATCACAAGACTGCACACAGATGCAATAGATTTCGAGGTGCATAGCGTTTGTTATCTTACTTTTTGTGACAGGTGGGCAAAGTTTATTTCCAAAAACTTTTTATTGTACTGAAATAATCTTTTGTCACACAATAACAAGGTAAGTGTTTTATTTGTATATATTTCGTGGGAAACTGTAATCGTTATGGAAAATTATACACCTGAATGTTTGACACAACTCCTAGGAGGAAACGTTGAATATTAACCAAACCACACACCTCCTCTCCGTATCCTGCTATGACGTGAGCATGGGATTCTCCTCACATACCGCTACAGAACAGTTCCTAGCACAGCTGAGAATTGGCAACACGTCACAAACATTTGGCAACACCGTGACGTTGCAATCACTTCCACGTATAGTACTGAATTGACTCGCTAAATTCGCTGCTATTCCCTTTCCATTTGAATGACTCGTGCTATATAATCCTCATGTAAACTAAGACACTGAGACTGAAAATTCAATTTTTTGGCTAAAGAAATGCTGTTCTTCACATAAGTGACAACTTTTATTATCTTTCACGATGTGTTATGAGGCTGAGCGACCAATACCATGATGAGAGTGGAGTGCCCACAGCAGTGTGTCCGTAGCCCTGTGGTACAGCCCGTGTCTCGTGTCGCAAAGGCTCAATGAATCGTCAGTTCCTACCGTGGTAGGAGACAGCGTGTGCGAGCTCTTTTTCTGATTTATTTTATGGAGCTACGAATTTCCAGAAAAAATTCTGTGACGAAATCGGAAGAAAAACCTTTACACTACAAGTCCTCTTGGTAGCTCGACCCAGTAAGTTGTGTTAATGGTCATAGATCTTGGCTTTCTGACTGTCAAGCTGCTTCACAATACAAGCGTCTCTAAAGAAATTCGAATCGACCGTCAATGATAAGAATTTCAATCTTGTTCTTCACATAAGACTCACATGCCAGGGTAATAACTATGAAGGGAATGAACCTCTTGATTACTGTAGGGCCTCTATGCTAAATTTCCACAGTAGCAGTTAGGAACACTCTGCAGACATTTACTAAGAGTGGCTCTAGCGACTTACTTTTTCTCTGGGTAGCTGCAAATATGGGCAATTTTGTCGCCTTAAATCTAATTGAATATTTTAAATTTCACTTCTTAACAGCGTTCACTTCTCCATTAATTAATGTATAGACCTCAAAACAAGCAATATGCCTGAGTAGCTATGTAGCAGGTTCTGAAAGGTATTGACACTATGTTTTGCATCCATTTACCAGAGGGAATTAAAGAAAGGAACCAAACACTGCATTTACTCTCTGTGCCTTGACTAACACATATGAATCCATGAAAAGAATAAATTATTTGAAGAATCTCTTGTGAAAGGAAAAAGAACAGGATGTTGTTGTTGTTGTGGTCTTCAGCCTTAAACTGGTTTGATGCAGCTCTCCATGCTACTCTATCCTGTGCAAGCTTCTTCATCTCCCAGTACCTACTGCAACCTACATCCTTCTGAATCTGCTTTGTGTATTGATCTCTTGGTCTCCCTCTACGATTTTTACCCTCCACACTGCCCTCCAATGCTAAATTTGTGATCCCTCGATGCCTCAGAACATGTCCTACCAACCGATCCCTTCTTCTAGTCAAGTTGTGCCACAAACTTCTCTTCTCCCCAATCCTATTCAATACCTCCTCATTAGTTACGTGATCTACCCACCTTATCTTTAGCATTCTTCTGTAGCACCACATTTCGAAAGCTTCTATTCTCTTCTTGTCCAAACTAGTTATCGTCCATGTCTCACTTCCATACATGGCTACATTCCATACAAATACTTTCAGAAACGTCTTCCTGACACCTAAATCTATATTCGATGTTAACAAATTTCTCTTCTTGAGAAACGCTTTCCTTGCCATTGCCAGTCTACATTTTATATCCTCTCTACTTCGACCATCATCAGTTATTTTACTCCCTAAATAGCAAAACTACTTTACTACTTTAAGTGTCTCATTTCCTAATCTAATTCCCTCAGCATCACCCGACTTAATTTGACTACATTCCATTATCCTCGTTTTGCTTTTGTTGATGTTCATCTTATATCCTCCTTTCAATATATTCCCAACCACTGCTTCCCTTTCATGCCCCTCGACTCTTATAACTGCCATCTCGTTTCTGTACAAATTGTAAATAGCCTTTCGCTCCCTGTATTTTACCCCTGCCACTTTTAGAATTTGGAAGAGAGTATTCCAGTCAACATTGTCAAATGCTTTCTCGAAGTCTACAAATGCTAGAAACGTAGGTTTGCCTTTCCTTAATCTTTCTTCTAAGATAAGTCGTAAGGTCAGTATTGCCTCACGTGTTCCAGTATTTCTACGGAATCCAAACTGATCTTCCCCGAGGCCGGCTTCTACCAGTTTTTCCATTCGTCTGTAAAGAATTCGTGTTAGTATTTTGCAACTGTGGCTTATTAAACTGATTGTTCGGTAATTTTCACATCTGTCAACACCTGCTTTCTTTGGGATTGGAATTATTATATTCTTCTTGAAGTCTGAGGGTATTTCACCTGTTTCATACACCTTGCTCACCAGATGGTAGAGTTTTGTCAGGAGTGGCTCTCCCAAGGCCGTCAGTAGTTCCAATGGAATGTTGTGTACTCCGGGGGCCTTGTTTCGACTTAGGTCTTTCAGTGCTCTGTCAAACTCTTCACGCAGTATCGTATCTCCCATTTCATCTTCATCTACATACTCTTCCATTTCCATAATATTGTCCTCAAGTACATCACCCTTGTATAGATTCTCTATATACTCCCTCCACCTTTCTGCTTTCCCTTCTTTGCTTAGAACTGGGTTTCCATCTGAGCTCTTGATGTTCATACAAGTGGTTCTGTTATCTCCAAAAGTCTCTTTAATTTTCCTGTAGGCAGTATCTATCTTACCCCTAGTGAGATAATCTTCTACATCCTTACATTTGTCCTCTAGCCATCCCTGCTTAGCCGTTTTGCACTTCCTGTCGATCTCATTTTTGAGACGTTTCTATTCCTTTTTGCCTGCTTCATTTACTGCATTTTTATATTTTCTGCTTTCATCAATTAAATTCAATATTTCTTCTGTTTCCCAAGGATTTCTACTAGGCCTCGTCCCTTTACCTACTTGATCCTCTGCTGCCTTCACTACTTCATCCCTCAGAGCTACCCGTTCTTCTTCCACTGTACGTCTTTCCCCCCACTGCTGTCAATTGTTCCCTTATGCTCTCCCTGAAAGTCTGTACAACCTCTGGTTTAGTCAGTTTATCCAGGTCCCATCTCCTTAAATTCCCACCTTTTTGCAGTTTCTTCAATTTTAATCTGCAGTTCATAACCAATAGATTGTGGTCAGAGTCCACATCTGCCCCTGGAAATGTCTTACAATTTAAAATCTGGTTCCTAAATCTCTGTCTTACCATTATATAATCTATCTAATACCTTTTAGTATCTCCGGGATTCTTCCATGTATACAACCTCCTTTTATGATTCTTGAACCATGTGTTAGCTATGATTAAGTTATGCTCTGTGCAAAATTCTACCAGACGGCTTCCTGTTTCATTTCTTACCCCCCATCTATATTCACCTACTATATTTCCTTCTCTCCCTTTCCCTACACTCGAATTCCAGTCACCCATGACTATTAAATTTTCGTCTCCCTTCACTATCTGAATAATTTCTTTTATCTCCTCATACATTTCATCAATTTCTTGCTTACATTTAGAGTGAACTTAATAGACTCCTCTCTGTTCATTGCCAACATCTCCTCAATCGAACATGTTGGGCACACATAGGTGCTTCCACCAGAGTGGGTGAACATCTTGCCTCTTGCGCATCAGAAGACTGACTGAGTTTTTCTTAAATGATCTACAGTTCCAGCACAGTCATTTATCTGCATGAGCTGTGAAACGTAAGTTAACCTCATCATGGTGCAGCTCCAATATTTGGTGAAGCATAAAACTCATTCATTATCATCGCTTTTCAAGCAGCATTTAGGGTGCTAGGGGCACAGTCCTAAACTACATGATTACAGCTAATATAAGCGTTAACTCCTCCTTGAACACATGGTACAGAGTAAAGACTTTCATTGACCCCCTCCCCGGAATTGATGGGAATTAGGGGGCGTGTGTGCATAAGTGGTGCCAACACTGTCCATCGACATACCAACGCCTCATTACTTCCATACCGCAATGCGTCGCCGCTGTTATCGGTGCCGAAGGGCGACATACCAACCATTAGGTAGGTTGTCGTAATGTTCTGGTTGATCAGAGTATATCGTCCTTTAAAGATACTGCCCATTCAATTCAACTGCACTTCCTTTATTTCTCTATCAGTGTTATCGGCAAACTTTAAAGTTTTGATTTATTCTCCCTGAACTTTAATTCCTTCTCCAAATTTTTCTTTGGCTTTCTTTACTGCTTGCTCATTGTACAGATTGAATAACATCGGGGATACTCTCACTTCCTTCTCAGCCACTGCCTCCCTTTTTGCTCTTTGACTCTTAAAACAACGGTCGGTTTTCTGTACAAATCTTATATAACCTTTCGCTCCAATTATTTTATCCTTGCTACCTTCATGATTTTGAAGAGTGTATTCCAGTCAACACTGTCAAAATATTTAAAATATTTCTCTAAGTTTATAAATAATGGAAACGTTGATTCGCATTTCTTTAAGCTAATTTCTAAGATAAGTTGTAGTGTCAGTACTGCCTCGGTATTACGGAAGAAGAATACAGGATACAGGTATGTTGGAAGAGTTCTGGGAAAATGGATCTGCAAAGGAAATTGCTTACATGGCGCTAGTGCGAACAGTTCTAGAGTGTTGTCCCAGTATGTGGAGTTCTTATCAAGAAGGCATGACAACAGACACCGAACTAACTCAGCGACATGCAGTTAGTATGGTTACACGTCGTTTTAGCTCATATTAAAGTTTGACAGAAATGCTTGGGGACTGAAGTGGGAAACCTTGGAAGCAACACGAGCTAATTATCCCGAAAACCTGCTGGGTAAAATTAGGGAACTTCCATTCGAAGAAGAGAGAGTGCGACCATTATGCTGACACCATCGTATATGTCGTATATGGCTCTAGAGAATAAAACCGATTTGGGCGTGTACAGAGGCAAATACACTCCTGGAAATGGAAAAAAGAACACATTGACACCGGTGTGTCAGACCCACCATACTTGCTCCGGACACTGCGAGAGGGCTGTACAAGCAATGATCACACGCACGGCACAGCGGACACACCAGGAACCGCGGTGCTGGCCGTCGAATGGCGCTAGCTGCGCAGCATTTGTGCACCGCCGCCGTCAGTGTCAGCCAGTTTGCCGTGGCATACGGAGCTCCATCGCAGTCTTTAACACTGGTAGCATGCCGCGACAGCGTGGACGTGAACCGTATGTGCAGTTGACGGACTTTGAGCGAGGGCGTATAGTGGGCATGCGGGAGGCCGGGTGGACGTACCGCCGAATTGCTCAACACGTGGGGCGTGAGGTCTCCACAGTACATCGATGTTGTCGCCAGTGGTCGGCGGAAGGTGCACGTGCCCGTCGACCTGGGACCGGACCGCAGCGACGCACGGATGCACGCCAAGACCGTAGGATCCTATGCAGTGCCGTAGGAGACCGCACCGCCACTTCCCAGCAAATTAGGGACACTGTTGCTCCTGGGGTATCGGCGAGGACCATTCGCAACCGTCTCCATGAAGCTGGGCTACGGTCCCGCACACCGTTAGGCCGTCTTCCGCTCACGCCCCAACATCGTGCAGCCCGCCTCCAGTGGTGTCGCGACAGGCGTGAATGGAGGGACGAATGGAGACGTGTCGTCTTCAGCGATGAGAGTCGCTTCTGCCTTGGTGCCAATGATGGTCGTATGCGTGTTTGGCGCCGTGCAGGTGAGCGCCACAATCAGGACTGCATACGACCGAGGCACACAGGGCCAACACCCGGCATCATGGTGTGGGGAGCGATCTCCTACAATGGCCGTACACCACTGGTGATCGTCGAGGGGACACTGAATAGTGCACGGTACATCCAAACCGTCATCGAACCCATCGTTCTACCATTCCTAGACCGGCAAGGGAACTTGCTGTTCCAATAGGACAATGCACGTCCGCATGTATCCCGTGCCACCCAACGTGCTCTAGAAGGTGTAAGTCAACTACCCTGGCCAGCAAGATCTCCGGATCTGTCCCCCATTGAGCATGTTTGGGACTGGATGAAGCGTCGTCTCACGCGGTCTGCACGTCCAGCACGAACGCTGGTCCAACTGAGGCGCCAGGTGGAAATGGCATGGCAAGCCTTTCCACAGGACTACATCCAGCATCTCTACGATCGTCTCCATGGGAGAATAGCAGCCTGCATTGCCGCGAAAGGTGGATATACACTGTACTAGTGCCGACATTGTGCATGCTCTGTTGCCTGTGTCTATGTGCCTGTGGTTCTGTCAGTGTGATCATGTGATGTATCTGACCCCAGGAATGTGTCAATAAAGTTTCCCCTTCCTGGGACAATGAATTCACGGTGTTCTTATTTCAATTTCCAGGAGTGTAGGTGTCATTTCTTTTTCACCCAATAAGCGAATGTATTAGGAAATAACATAGATAGTACTGGTACAAAGTACTCTGCATCATGGACCATACAGTGATTTGTGGGGTATATGTATATATGAAGATTTCCTTTCGCTAGAATACAGTGATTAGCAGCCGCAGACTATCTGAAAAAGTGATCACAAACGTGTGATGAGTAGTTAGCTTCGTACGCCTAGTATCTGGAATGTTAATCGACATTTTTACATTAGTCCACAGTTGAAAAATCATTTGTTTCGCCCATTAGATCTCCGCAGATGTCGTTAACGTTGTTTTGGACCAAGCCGTGACGCAGCGCGTCCTGTCTCTACTACTGCTGCTAGCGGGGACAGCGAGCGGCTGATGCCGGAGAACATTACGGATTCGTGGCGCCGGGACGCCTTCCTTTCGGACCGCCACTGGCGCCGTTTGTTATGATAATGCCGGATTACCGTGATACGATGCTAACGAGTCGGTATTAAGCTGTGCCGCCAAATGCATTATTCAGTCTGCGCCGCGACGGATGCTGCGCCCGTAACGCCGCCCTCGCCTGTTTTCTTCGTCTCCAGCTGCACTCACAAAAGGCACTAGCGGCTACAACAGTACACTGAGCGGCTAAGTGCTCTACAATCAGGAACCGATGGAGTCGTAATGAGCAATAGATGTGCGAGTCAACACCCGACTGAATCGAACTGCTTATCACAAATTAAATACATGCAGTACATTTTATGACCACGTTTATGAAATACTGCAAAACCGTCATATCTACGGCGGACCTCTTGTAACAGACTATGTTCTTGGAGCAGTCGGACGGTATCACCAGCATGAGCATTACCTCCACCACTGAAACTTAGAACAACTTGTACGCCGGTTGTTCCACAGCCGGTATGTATATCGACAAAGAACATCTTGGCGTACATCAAGACTTGCTCCTTATTTGCTGGACCAATATTTGGACGCAGAGGCAGCCATCAATGACATCTGATACAGAGGAGATACATCAAAAGTATGGGATAACACAAGAACACCTTATTGAAAACTTGAGTACAAAGTATTAATGTTCCATAATAAAATTTATTTAATAGTTCTTTATGAACTGGCTTTCGATTTCTTAGCCCATCGTCAAACGTATTAAGTGGTGATATGTATTGAGTTATCTGACGATGGCCTAAGAAGCCGGAAGCCGCTTCATAACTAACTGTTAAATATATGTTATTGTGTAACATTAACGGTGTGTATTCAGATCTTTAATACGCTTATGTTCCTTCAAGAAACGACGGAATATTCCACAAATATTAACAAAAACACTTCGTATGCACTAAAGTAGAACTTTAAGATTACTTACCTACCGTGCACGTTTACATCACATGTGGAGTCTGCCAAGCGTAAAATCTTGATTACAAATTTTGTCGATCTAGAAAGGAACTCCGCCCATATTTGAAACCTAATTAAACCCTGTCTATAATAATGCCTATATAAACACGGTGGGGTGCATTATCTCCTTCAGTCCGGAACCGCGCTGTTGGTACGGCCGCAGGTTCGAATCCTGCCTCTGGCGTGGATGTTTGTGATGTCCTTAAGTTAGTTAGGTTTAAGTAGTTCTAAGTCTAGGGGACCGATGACCTTAGATGTTAAGTCCCATAGTGCTTAGAGCCATTTGAACCATTTGCATTATCTCGTAATAAAAACAAAGTGTTTTACCCCTGCGATACACAAATTTCCACGTGTAAAGATCTGCAATTGTTAAACGCTACATGGATTGACAATGAACATAACTCTAAAATAGACGAAACCATGCTCGGAAATCGGGAAGAGTGAATTACATTCACAGTGTATCATGTGCTATGTAGCGTGAGTGAAATGTCCATTCAATGCGTTGTAATTCCTGTAAAATCCAAAGAAGCACGATAGCAACATGCATAAAATCTGTAATTGACATAGTAATCAAACTAAAAAGGTAAAATAAAGTTAATTTGTTAGTTCAGCTCAATTTATGAAGGTTTCGTATGCAATGGGAATTTAACACAGTGTCTCTGCAATCATCTGCTACACTGACTACAGTTACACACGAGGTTAATTGCTCACTTGTGTATTTTTTGCATGGGAACATGTTGTTACAAGTAGATTTAACACATGTTTAGATTATGAGGTATCAGAAATGGGCCACACATGCTGACTTTGCCAATGCACAAATTGTTGCTCATTTGTATGATGCTTGGTCTTGTGGCGATATGAATCAATAAAATCTTTTCGGGCTTTCAGCTGCGGTAGGCAGTTAAAATCCCACAAGCTTTCGACTGACTCTTGTCAAGTGGTAAATGACTTACCGTGTCACCGTGGTCTCGCCGTTACATAGCCGCACTGCTGGCTGTCACGTCACTGGTGCTCTTTTTCTTGCCAAATACGGTAATGTTTTTGTCCTGTGTCCATCGCGCCCGCTTCAGCTTCGCAATTACTGGGTCTCAGACCGTGCTGAGCTGCAAAAGGCCATCCTTACTTCTGGTGTTTTGAGATACTTTATAGCACCATCCCAAAATCCCTTCGTCCTCATAATTACAGATGTTTAGTTGAATAAAATTGGGTGTCGATTTTCTAAAGCGTATTCTGCCATGACAGTACGCACTGTGGAGCAAAGTCGGATGGAACACGACAGATGCTCACTCCTACACCATCCTAAAAAATTAGCCTTGGCAGAACACACTTTAGAAAATGGACACCGAATTCTGTCCGACGAAACATCTGTCATGATGAGGACGAAGAGATTTTGGAATAGCATTATAAAATAAGCCATAGAAATAAAAATACCTGGAAACATCACCAATAAGGATATCGGTTTGCAGCTCAGCACAGACTGGGACCCGGCCACGGGACGCAAACGTTACCATATTTGGCGAGGAAGTTGGTTCAAATGGCTCTAAGCGCTATGGGACTCAAGATCTGAGGTCATCAGTCCCCTAGACTTAGAACTACTTAAACCTAACTAACCTAAGGACATCACACACATCAATGCCCGAGGCAGGATTCGAACCTGCGACCGTAGCAGCAGCGCGGTTCCGGACTGAAGCGCCTAGGACCGCTCAGAGAAAGAGCACCAGTGACGCCACAGCCCGCAGCGCGCCGATATAACGGCGAGGCCACGGCGATATGACAGTCATTTATCACTTGACGATGGGTAAGGAGAGATCGGTCGAAAGCTCGCAGAATTTTAACCAGCTCAAGTGGCTGGAAGCCCGAGAAGATTTTGTTGGTTGTTTGGTCGATTTGGGGAAGGGGACCAAACAGTGTGCTCATCGATCCCATCGAATTAGGGAAGGATGAGGAAGCAAGTCGGGGAAGGAAATCGGCCGTGTCGTTTCAAAGGAACCATGCCGGCATTTGTCTGAAGCGATTTAGGGAAATCAAGGAAAATCTAACTCAGGATGGTCGAACGCGGGTTTGAACCGTCGCTCTCCCGAATGGGAGTCCAGAGTGCTAACAACCTCACTAGACGAATTTTGTTACACATTTGTTTACGTTTATGCTGACAATTTTGTAGCACTCATTTGGTGGTATGGTGAGTTTTCGTGCTCTTTCCCTATCAAGCTATGGGCAGTGGATGCTTGTGACACGACGCACAGTAAAGAGACCACAGGTGATTTTCAGCGCTGTCGCTGGCCAGCTGCTCTGATGTTTGACGGAAGGCTGCGGTGGTGGGGAGGCTGCGCGAAGGGGAAGCAGCTCAGCTCACGTAAAACTGTTAAACTCGATGAGGTCCAGTCGTAAGGTCACAAAGCCGTTGCAGATAACACAAAGGACAGCTAGCAACTACATATCTTTGAGCGCGTGAAACGAAGCCACAAAACTTACAGCGGTGTACGACATAAGAACATCGAAAGCTCAGCTACACGATTCTTTTGATATACACCTTGACAGTGGAAGTGATGTGTTCAACTAGGTACTGATCCAAGAAGGAATTTATAACGGTTTTCACACTATCTTTAATAGCAGTTATAATAATGTAGCCACAGAATAGATTGACCTACCATGTGAAACCATTTATCGAGACGTATCGAGTGAGCTATTCAGATGTTTATTTACGTACCTAACTAGCCAATGAGAGGCGACGGAATCAAACCTCTAATTAAAGTCAGCATAATTAATTACACAAGACAGCTACATGAACAGCATTCCAGCATATGGTTCATAACATAAGTAGACATGATAAACAACATTTAGGTTGTAAGTTTCTATTTAATTACTTATTCTAATTAATTAATTAGAATTTCACATAGTTTGCCCCATAATTCAACTTCTCCTTAAAAATGCATACATTTGGATAACAGTAGGGGAAGGAGCGAATCATTTGCTACGAGACTGATGAGCGATTTTTGTGAAAATGGCCAGCGTTCACGAAGCAGTTAACAAAAATAAATATTTTTCTCATCATATGAAAAGAGTAATTACTGTGGGTGAACTACTAAGCCAAAAATTTATTGTAAAATACCATTTTAATCCTCGTTTCAGTACACATCTTGTGATACCCATAACTTTAAGACGGTATATATGAATGGTTCAAATGGCTCTAAGCATTATGGGACTTAAATCGTCTGAGGTCATCAGTCCCCTAGACTTAGAAGTACTTAAACCTAACTAACCTAACGACATCACACACATCCATGCCCGAGGCAGGATTCGAACCTGCGACCGTAGCAGTAGCGCGGTTCCGGACTGAAGCACCTAGAACCGTTCGGCCATAGTGGCCGGCATATATGAATGATAAAGTATATTTCGCACTGATGAAGTCTTTTACTAACTCAAAGACTCAAATTCGCGGAGATTTCCGTGTTCGGTTGATTGTACTTACAGTGTGGAAATCAGTATAAATGTATAGGTATTTCTGCGAAAATTAAGATTGTCGGTCAGAATAGTTCTGCACAATTTATATGCAATAGTATGAAGTTCGGTATAACGAAAAATACAGTCAAATGGTATCACATTTGATGTCAGCAATACGGTATGTAACAAGACATTAACTATTTAGATGGTAGAGGGTATAACTCAGGATAAAGGCAGTCGGCTCTGTGCGGTGTTAGTGTGTACGTACGTGACTTTAATGCAGATACGAAACTGACACCATTAGTGACAATGTACATATACCACGATTGTGGCAATGCCACTTGGAAAACAGTTAACATGTGACGAAAAAGCAGAAAAAATGTCGGTACGTACAATGTAATAGGACGATTAGAGAATCGTCAAATTGCCAAGATGGTGAACTATTCAAGTACAGTGATTGATAATTTAGCTAAACTGGGCCGGGCCCACGATATGGACAGAAAGGAAAATATGGGCAAAGTATAAACTTATCTGCAGCATAGAAACGGTTACCTTTGCGCAGAGCAAGGGCGATAAGCCGTTATTCTTCTCAGCTTGTTGCTAAATGCAGTTGCCAATAAATGGCAGACGCGTACGACAAATTTTTTCACATGAAAAACATTCTGAATTCATGAAACCACTGCAGAAATCGTCATTAACACCCAAAAATAAACAGGCCGGCTTATCGTTTGCGAAAAATATATGTTATGGACCTTAGCAAGGGATAAAGTGATCTTCAATGAAGAGACTAAGTTTTAGATTGGCAAGATGGATTTCAACATTATAGGAATAATCCGAGAACAGAGCAGGGGATGAAAATGATCAGAAATTTTGACGGTTGAAGTGCTGAGTTTTGTGCGGTCCTCTGCGCTAAAGGTACTTCACGACATTGCTTGCCTGAACACTAGAATGACCTCTAACATGTACACTAATACGCTAGAGGCAGAATCAATTAGAATGTATGAGGACCTAGGGACGAAAGTCTAATGTTTCAACAAGATAATGCATCTGTGTATGTTTCTGTTACAGCCAAAAAGTGATTTGAAGATAATAATTTCGTTGTCTTCCTCTGGCCTGCATGCAGCCCACATCTGAACCTAATGAAAAACCATTGGGGAATACTTGCAAGGCATGTTTATCACAATGTAAATCGATTTGGGGATATATATGAGCTGAAAAGTGCGATACGAGAAGAGTGGGTGACAATTTCACTGAACGAACTACAAAACCTAACAAAACCAATGCCGAAGAGAATTTCTGAGGTAGTTAGGGA
Organism: Schistocerca cancellata; assembly: GCF_023864275.1. Taxonomy (NCBI): domain Eukaryota; kingdom Metazoa; phylum Arthropoda; class Insecta; order Orthoptera; family Acrididae; genus Schistocerca; species Schistocerca cancellata. The sequence goes on along the minus strand of NC_064626.1, from coordinate 809,214,174 downwards.
GAACGGAGGTAGGACCAACAATGCAATAACTCAAGAGGACAATTAGTGCCTTTGCACCATTTTCCATTCAGGAAATGTAAACGCTTTACTTTGTTATTCGTATTACGGAAGAAACTACGTAATTTCGTCATGATTGCTTATGTCCTATGTCTATCTACGACTTTCATAGTAAATTATACATGTGTATGCTTCAGACATTGTACTACAACTTTCTTGCAATTCTACCTTTATACTGATTTCCACTACTGTATAAAATTTGCTATATGTCATTCGTCTGGACGCAGTTGGAGAGGTAGGATCTATGATTCGTGAGCGATGATTTAGCCGTACGATTTTACAGGCATAGAAAATTTCGCTACGCTACACGCAAGAACTTAGAATAATTTTACAGCGAGCTGTATTCTGACTTACGCTGTACAGAGTGGGCTCTGAAAATTTCGCGTCTGCCGGTACTTTAATTTCGTGGAGTTTCGGACACACTTGAGTCCATCGCTAGTAGTTGTAGTCCGCACTTGGAATATTACGCTACTGTGAACTCTTGGAGTTGAAATAATTTGGCGGTGCTACCGGACTTTTTAAAAAGATGTAGTGAGTTTCTAACCACTATATATGGCGACTCAGCTCCTCCTACCGCTGTCGATTTATGCATCTCGCAATGTTATATCTGATCTTCAAAACCACGAGCGAAATTTTTATATTCTCTTGCTCGCTGCGCGCAAACTTTTCGAAACAATAACTTTTTTGTGGGAAATTAAATGTAGTTAAGTTTTGTACTGGAATTCGCTATCGCTAGAGGCCGTAGTTTTTTAGTTATACAAAGAAAAACGTACAAAACTGACCTTCAACCGCACCCATTCACACTCTCAGCCCCAACCGGCCAGGATTAAAAGTATGTTGTTCATGGCACTCCCAGTACCACTGTACATTAAGGTATGACTGCACGGATTATTTCCCACATTCAATTTATATTGTTCTTCATTGAGTGGCCTTATTAACTTTCCTGCTTAGTCGAAAAAATGGTTCAAATAGTTCTGAGCACTATGGGACTTAACATCTGTGGTCATCAGTCCCCTAGAACTTAGAACTACTTAAACCTAACCAACCTAAGGACATCACACACATCCATGCCCGAGGCAGGATTCGAACCTGCGACCGTAGCAGTCGCGCGGTTCTGGACTGAGCGCCTGAACCGCTAGACCACCGCGGCCGGCGGCTTAGTCGACTACTTACACATTGTAAAATTGGCATTTGTGTAAATTTTACCTAACAACTTTGCGAATTTTAGTAGCATACAGTAAACAATTACGTCGTTGCATTTGTTAGGCCTTCGGATTACGAAACTACTGTGCTTGCAAGGGTTAAGTTTCGACTGAATTATCAACGTAATTAAATTAATAATGTTAATGAAATAGCTGACTATGCCGATGGCATAATAGCTCAGTCAACAGACACTAAAGAAGATCGAATATCAAGAACAGATCGTGTAGTCGAAAATTTTTGTACAGTAGTAAGAGCGAGTCGCGTGAACAATGTACTAGAAATCCTGACTGGTAAAGGACGAGTGTGGGGATGGAGGTGCATCTGAAGGTCACTTTTGTGCGTTGTTCCTGAACAACTCTAAAAACCATGGCCTCCAGCGAAAACGTATCCCAGTACAAAATTTAACTACATTAAATTTCCTGCAAAAAAGGTTCTGTTCATTTTGTCTGTAAGACTAATAGTTTGCGCGAAACGAGCGAAAGAATATGACAATTTCTCTCGTGTTTTCGGAGGCTAGATATAGAATTGCGGACTGCACAAAACGGCAGCTGTGGAGGATCGAATATGAGGGATCGAATAGCTTCAGATATAATCAGCTACAGCTGTTACATTATCACCAGTGTGCTATTTAGAATGTGCAAGTAATGAATAGACAGTGAACATTTTTTGCACTGTAAACTCGTTGGGGAACATTATTTACATGCAGTACCTACTACCCAACCTAACAAACATTCTGTTCTGATTATGTGTATGGGGGATAAAGCAAATGAAAATTTTCAATGACACAGCGACGAGTTCATCCACAAAAAATATGACTCAGAGGGAAAAAAAAGATTATTATCATCCTATCGGACAGTTCTGTATAGCACTTTTGTAAAAAAATCAAGTGCTTCGTAGGTTCATTTTACTTAAATCTTGCCACTCTTGTAGTCATGTACGGGGTAACAATTATTGAACTATCTGGAAAAAAATCGTCATAACTTCTGAAAGGTTTGAGTTAGGACGTTCAAACTGCAGGGATGATCGCGGGGCATGATGGGAATTAGTATGCTCTGTATGGTTTGGTTTAGCGATGAAGTCCACTTTCACTTGGATCGGTTAGTCAATAAGCAAAATAGGCGCATTTGGGGGACAGAGAATCCGCATTTCGCGGTCTAGAAGTCTCTTCACCCTCAACGGGTGGCTGTGTGGTGTACAATGTTCAGTCACGGAATAATCGGTGCGATATTCCTTGATGGCACGGTGACTATCTAACGGTACGTGAAGGTTTTCTAAGTCGATTTCATCCCCATAATCCAAAGTGACTCTGATTTTGACAAGATGTGGTTCATGCAAGTCGAAGCTCGACCCCATCGAAGCAGAAGAGTGTTTGGTGTCCCGGAGGAGCACTTTGGGTACCACGTTCTGACTCTGGGGCACCCGGAGACCACTGGCATGGGCCGCCATTTTCTCTGGACCTGAACACATGCGACTCCTTTTTGTGGGGCTATATTAAAGACAAGGTGTACAGCAAAAACCTGAAAAGAATTTCTGAGCAGAAAGTCATCGACAGTATCGATGTTCCGATACTTCAACGGGTCATGCAAAATTTCGCTATTCGTCTGCTCACATCCTCATTAATGATGGCAGGCATATCGAACATGTCATAATCTAAATCCGAATATCTGTATTGCCGTTTACATGTTCAATAAAGTATGTGCACACCATAGTTTCTAACTAATTTACGTTCATTTTCTTATAGTTCAACACTTGTCACCCTCTATGTGATTGTAGATGGGAAGTATTGTATTTAGAGAATATTATCTAGTATTATCTATTATCTATTATCTATTATCTATTATCTATTATCTAGTACATCATTTATTCTCATCCTCATTTGTCCCTTCTCTGTTCCGGTTTCCAATTTTAACACCTAATCTTCTCATAACAGTAAAGCGCTATTCTGAAGCATCACCTCGCTGAAGGGCAGGAAAATTGATGTAACTACAGACTGTTAGGTAAGAGCGTGTTCGACAGTACACTCAGATGGTAAACGATATAGCGTTAGTTCTTTCACAACGCAACAGAGGGAGCCTTTGCCCTTCGTGCAGTGTCCTCAAAGCACTAGTTTACTTTCAATTGTTGACTAAGATACACAAGTAAAGACATGAGTACAGCTTACGCGTAGTCATTATCGAAGATATTTGATGCCGACTGACAAAGCTTGGTTCATCGAACAAAACCGAAGCTTCGCTACAATGATTCGAAGCACGGCAGCAGGCTTTGCAGCTCCTGGAAAAAAGCCGTGCAGGTACCGGATTGGGTCTCACTGTCCTATGACGCAAATCATATTGAAAATGTATGGTCTTACATTAAAAAGAAGTCGCAAGGAAAAATATCTTTACTTTGAAACAACTGTCAACATAACTTCGATATATTTGGACATCTCTTCCACGTGAATCCGCTGGAAAACCTGGTTTCAAGTATGCCTCGGAGATGCCAAGCAATTATCGAGGGTGCAGATGCAGTTTTCTTTTGTTCGTACACTGAAGCGCAAAAGGAACTGGTATAGGCGTGCATATTCAAATGCAGAGATATGTAAACAGCCAGAATACCGCGCTGAGGTCGGCAACGCATATATGACACAACAAGTGTCGTTAGATCGGTTACTCCTGCTACAATGGCAGGTTATCAAGATTTAAGTAAATTTAAATGTGGTGTTATAGTTGGCGCACGATCGATAGGACACAGCATCTCCGAGGTAGCGATGAAGTCGGGATCTTCCCTTACGACTACTTTATGAATGTACCGTGAATATCAGGAATCGGGTAAAACATCTAATCTCCGACATCGCTTTGGCCGGAAAAAATCTGCAAGACGGGATCAACGATGACCGGGGAGAATCGTTCAACGTGACAGAAGTGCAACCCTTCCGCAGTTTGCTGCAGATTTCAACGCTGGGTCGTCAACAAGTGTCGGCGTGCGAACCATTCAACGAAACATCAGCGATATGAACTTTAGGAGCCGAAGGCCCACTCGTGTACTCTTGGTGACTGTACGACACAAAGCTTTCAGCCTCGCGTGGGTCCGTCAACACCGACATTGGACTGTTGATGACTGGAAACATGTTGCCTGGTCGGACGAGTCTCGTTTCAAATTGTATCGAGCGGATGGACGTGTACGGGTATGGGCAGGGGATTGTTCAAGCTGGTAGATGCTCTGTAATGGTGGGGGCGTGTACAGTTGTAGTGATATGTGACCCCTGATGCATCTAGATACGACTCTGATAGCTGACATGTACATAAACATCTTGTCTCATCATCTGCATCCATTCATGTCCATTGTGCATTTCGACGGTCTTGGGCAATTCCAGCAGGACAATGCGGCACACCACAAGTCCAGAATTGCTACTAAGAGGCCCCAGGAACACTCTTCTGAGTGTAAACAATTCCGCTGGCTACCATACTTCCCAGACATGAACATTAGTGAGAGTATCTGGGATACTGTTCAGACGAGATCTCCACCCCCTCGTACTCTTACGGATTTATGGACAGCCCTGCAGGATTCATGGTGTCAGTTCTCTCTAGCACTACTTCAGACATTAGTCGAGTGTAACCACGTCGTGCTGTGGCACTTTTGCGTGCTCGCGGGGGCCCTACACATTAAGAAGGTGTGCCAGTTTCTTTGGCTCTTCAGTGTATATGACGTATGTATATGTTTCAATTTGTTGTCAAATACATTTTTCTGCTGATTAAGCCGAACACAACCTTCCTTAACAGACTATAGCTAGATACATCTGAAGACAGGCCTGAAACACATTGTGGGGGCAGTAAAACACAAATATTAGTGAGCGACCGCGCTGTTTAATATCCTTTCAGTATACCCAATACAGTTACACCTCCAACTGAAAAGTATGGATAAATTGAAATAAATACTTTGTTTGGCTGTCCAGATCAAAAGTCGAAAATGTCTAACCTTAACAAGCGCAACGAAGTTTTCCCGTCTGAATGCTGCCCGCTTCCGTGCTGGCGTCTACATTTTCGGTGTCGCCAGAGAGCGGGCGCCGCCTGGCCGGACAGCACATTTGGCACGCTGTTCCAGGTGATTGCCCCTGGGACGGAGCGGCGTTATGCCGGTGATCCCTCTCTGTCAGCCGCTGATGCTCGCAGCACTGCGGCCCCCGAATGCCTGCCATATCTCAGGCGCAGTGCGCGACGGGGCAGGCAGGCCGCAAAGAGCTATAAATTCTCAAACAGCCAAACGCACCGCAGTTTGCAAACTGTCTTGGTTTTATTGCTTTCGAGTCCTCGAACTCAATTCCCACGGCAATCTGAGGCCCTAACTCCCTCAGAATGAGACCGAAACGATCGCGGAGACAGAGAGAGGAAAGCCGTGATGACTGAGGAGTTGGAAGAAGGAGGGCACAGTCGGTGTCCTGCTCGTCATCGTTTGCGGAAAGCATCTTCAGAACCTACTGCAACCAAGTGGAAGTCCGTGATAAATTAGCGGGGCGGTAGAAGACATTTGCCGTCTGCTGCACTGCCACGCCTTATTCACCCTTCTCCCTTCCTCTCTCTCTCTGTCTTTCTTTCCCTCTCCTTCTGAACTCAGCGAAAAGACTTTGTGCTGAAATTTTGGTCAGGTAAACTAACGTCTGTACCTACATAAATATTCAGCACGACACCATATAGTCATGGTGGATGATACCTCTGCTTGTTATCTCTCTTGCGTTTCCGGTACCTCTCTCTAATGGGGTGACTGAGCGAAGAGGAGCAGCGGTTAACACATTGGATTTGTACTCGGAAGGACGGCGGTTCGTATCCCCGTCCGGCTATCCAGCTTTAGTTTCACCGTTATTTTCGTAAATCTCTAATGCAAATGCCTGGCGGGCTTCTTTGAAAGCGTAGGGCCTATTCTTTTCCTCATTCTTGCTTCGTCTCTAACGACTTCGTTCTTAATGGAGCGTTAAACCCTAATATTCCTTCTCTTTTAGGAGGGAGGGGGCAGAGGAAGGGAGGAACTGATTTCAGTGCCTCCATATAGTCTTTAATATGTTAAGTCGTAAGATGCGAGGTGATTTGGTAGTCAAAAACCACTAGCCTCATGTTCTGAAGGAAGATTAGCGTTAAATTCCTTGTTGACTTCATCATTATTAAAGCTTAGCTGGAGGACAATCAGGGGCGAAAATATCTTTGTGTTAGCGTCGGTTCGCCAGAAAGTAATCTCCTTCCTTCCTTCCTCCCTTCTCTTATCATCTTACTGTGGACTTTACGCTATATATGCGATGAAATTAATGAAATATTTTTATAGTCTGTCTCGACAGCGTTTCACAAAAAGTATATCTTTTCTGCTCTTCATTTGTCATACTCTAAAAGCCTTGCGAAAAAGAGGTGGAGGTGCGGATAGACTTTCAGGCACCCTCCTGATTTCGAGTGGAAATCTGTCTCTAAAGATGGAAGAACCACCAATAAGAACGCATAAATCAATGAAAACCACTGCGTAAAATACACAAAATGTTTACTCCCAGGAAATATGGCCTGAACTGACGAGGAAAGCCAAATTTGAAAAACACTACTAAAAGACAAAACAGGGTGATGAGACGTGTTAATAGCTTCCAGCGTATAACAGGGAGCAGTAACGGGCCACATCAAATCAGTCAGAAGTCTTACGCCAACCTTATATTCATGTGCTCATTACTTTGTAATCTAGCAGTCACTTCTTAATCAAAATTTTAATATTTAATACATGGAATTTCTGTATAGATGATTTAAATATGAATGCTACAGTGAATTTTAATTGGAATCTGCGTGAAGAGAACCATTTTAATGAGCAAGGGGAAGACAGTTCATGTGTGTATTTGTTGACCTTCTTTCATGGTACAATATTGCAGTGCAGGGGCGGGGGTAAACGAAAGACCCAGATCGCGATATGAAGATGAGCTGTTCTTACACCGCAAGAGCATTAACTAAACTCGCTCTAGTGTGTATTAGAGGGATATGGGAGTGGGAAACTTACGCTCTGTACGAGGTTATTAAGTTAGTGTTCATTTCAAATCCATTATTTCCCTGGCCAATAATCCATTTCTCAGAGCAAGGGATACTTCACATTGCTAACCGAGTTCATAGACGTGACTTCAAACTTTATGCGGGGCTGATACATAAAATTCTTCCTGTAAAATCAGGATGCTTTTAACACTTCTACTGATCTTGAATACTTATAAAATATGCACTCATTTCTAAGTGATTCTCAAGTACTGAAGGATTTTAAACGTAATGACAGTTTCTGAAACTGTCATTATCTTTTGGATGATGCCACGGAGGAATGGATTGGCCCACATGTGAGTGCTAACTAAACTGCTCCTTTGCGTGAAACGTTGTGATGATTTAACCATGCATTCTTGGCTGCACTCTCTAAGTTTCTAACTCTGGAAAATTATTTATTAGTTTGCCTGCTTTAGCAAATTAGATGACGAACATTTGTTGATTTATGGTAATGTAATCGCAGGCCTTTCGTAGTATAAATGAACGCTTTCATGATATCGAGCCTTAGTTATGAACAAAAACGTTCTTGGCCCCTAATACCATGTGTCCCCTACCTATCACACGAGCCCCGTGTCCTCTATCATGGAAAGCGTGGGAAAGAGCAAGGGACTAAATGCAGGAAACAGTCTGGCTAGCAATTTAGAATACATCGAGGTGACAGAAGTCATGGGACAGCGATATGCACGTATTATATGGTGGTCGTACCACGTACAAAAGGTATGAAGGGGATAGTGTATTGGCGGGGCTGTCATTTATATTCAGGTGATTCAAGTGAAAAGGTTTCCGACGTGGTTACGACCATACGATGGGAATTAACAGACTTCGAACGCGGAGTGGTTGTTGGTGCTGGGCACATGGGACATTCCATTTCGGAAATCGTTAGAGAATTCAATATTTCGAGATCCATACTTTTAAGAGTCTGTCGATAATGCCAAATTTCAGGCATTACCTCTCACCACGGACAAGGCAATGGCCGAGGGCCTTCGCTTAACGATTGAAAGCAGCGGCGTCTGAGTAGAGTTCTCAGTGCTGACTGATAAGCAACACTGCGTGAAATAAACGCAGAAATCAATGTAGGTCGTACGACGAACATATCGGGTAGAGTAGTCAACAAAGCACTGTGCAAGCTGTGGTGGCTCCATAATTGTATGGGCTGTGTTTACATGGAATAGCCTGGGTCCTCTGGTCCAACTGAACCGAACATTGATTGACTGGAAATGTTTATGTTTGGCTACTTAGAGACCATTTGCAACCAGTCACGGACTTCATGTTTCCAAATAAAGCTGACATGTCACTGAGCCACAACTGTACGCGATTGGTTTGAAAAAAATTCTGGACAATTAGAAAGAACGATTGTGCTAATCAGATTGCCCGACATGCATCTCATCGAACATTTATGGGACGCAATCGTGAGGACAGTTCGTACAGAACTTCCTGCACCGGAAACACTTTCGCAATTATGGACGACCATAGAGCTAACATGGATTAATATGTATGCAATGGACTTCCGACGAGTAGTTGAGTCCGTGCCACGTCGAGTTACTGCACTACGCTGGACAAAAGGAAGTCCGACGCGATATTATGAGATATCCCATAACTCTTGGCACCTCAGCGTATGACATTAAAGATGGCCTTGTTAACAAAGAGCTGAGCGTACAGCTTGTGACTAAGTCTCATATCTGTGCCGTGCCTGTTGGTGTAATTGGGAGATGTGGGTCCACAAATCAAGACACACCTGAATAGGAGGGGGAAGGAAAACTTAGCTGAGCATCTCGCAAAAAGCGCAACAAGGGGACGGGCGGCGCAAGTAGCCAAGACAAAGTTCATGTGATTACTGTAGTCAAACAGGCACACTTTGTACGTTAATGTCAGGTTGCAGACAGACAGTATTGAAATAAATCAGAGCAGAAAAGGACCGTAATTTTTGTAACATATTAAGGATGAATAAAATGAATTTGTTTCATTAGAATAATGGAGGATTTAACAAGACAGATGAGCTTCTTGTATATCTAGAAGACGTGGAAAATTGTGAAGTAATAGATGTTCTGTTCCTTCCCGAACACCATGTAACCATAGGGACGGAGAAGTTACATGTCAGGGACAACAGACTAGCATTATTATCGTGTAGATTTAACACAGAAGAAGGAGGAGCTGCAACATGTGTAAAAGTTGGACACAAAGTCAAAAGTATTGAAACAAATGGTCTCTCTGTTGGTCAGAGCCTACAAGCATGTGCTTGTAAGTTGTCACTGGAGAATACTTCTCTGATAATCATAATTGTAACAGTCTACAGATGCCCTCTAGGGAACTTTCAGCTATTTATGAGAAACCTAGATGCATTATTGAACTACTTGTCACACAATAAGAAACAGTTGGTAGTTTGTGAAGATTTCAGTGTAGATTTCTCAAATGATATGGACAGGAAATATGGACTAGAATCGTTATTTGGGTGTTTTAATCTAAGTTCAGTAGTTAATATTCCAACGTGTGTTCAACATGATAGTAGGACACTGGCTAATAACATTTTTATAGACAATGCTCAAGATGAAACAATTAATGTGTACCCAACTGGTGATGGGCTGTCTGATGCACAATTAATGGAAATAAACAATATGACCCCTTACAGCCCTGAGGCAGATAAGCCTCAAAGAAGTGATGCTTATTAATGAGAACAAGACACAGTATTTTAAGAATAAGTTAGAAGGGTTGGTACAGGATGAGATACATATAGGAAGAAAAGCTAGTGCCATATTCAATTTATTCTGCACTAACATTGTGACAATATTTGAAAATTCCTTTAATACAAAATTATCCAGAAGACATTAAAAAGACAAGTAAGCTGTGGATAACTTACGGAATTAAAATTTCATGAAAGAGGAAGATGGAAATTTACACAAAGGCCAGAGAAAGTCAAGCTTCAACATCACTTACATACTACAAAAAATACTGTAGAATTTTCAGGAACCTCATTAAAATGTTCATAAGTATGCATATCCTAAGAAAAATGAATAATGTACATAATAAAATTAAAACTATATGGGATACTGTGAAATGGGAGGCAGGACTATCAATCATTGACAAGATCCTGTAACAAATAAACTAAATAACAATTTTGTAACTGATAATTCACAAGTTGTGAGCATTTTTAGCAATCACTTTCTAAATTTAGCAGCAAAAACAGGATTAAATAGTTCAGTTAAAGAAGCAAGAAATGTCATTGTTAGAAATGTCATTCCATAAAACTTGAAGCAACTAGAAGTAGCACCTGTCCTTCCTGAAATTAACAGAACTATAACAATTTTAAAAAAAGCTCATGGTGTGCTGATGGATTTTCAAACAGAATTCTGAAAAGTTGTTCTATCTTAATAAGTAATGTACTTAGCGATATACAGGTATGTAATTCACCACTGGCACACGGAATTTTTACAGCAGTTTATAATATGCAATTGTTAAATCTCGTCATAAGTTTCCTTACTGAAGTCTTTCTGAAAAATATTCGAAAAAGGGATGTATGCAAGAGCAGTCTCACACTTAAGAAGAAACAATTTACTTACCATATCACAGTTTGGAATATAGAGGGTTGCTCGACTGAGAAAGCTATTTACACATTCACTCAATAAAGAGTTTAAGCCATAAATAATGAAATATCGCCAGATAGTATTTTTTGCGATCTTTCCAAGGCACTGATTGAGTAGATCATATTTGTCTCTTAGAAAAACTCAAGTTTAATGGAACTGATGATTTTACACAGTTGGTTTGAAACATACTTAACAAATGGAATTCAAAAAGTTGTGCTGAATAATTCAAACAATGTTGGAAGGGTAGAAATTTATAGTGATTGGGGAGAAATCACAAAGGGAGTCCCACAAGGTCCTATATTGCGTCCACTTCTATTTCTCATATATGCGAATGACCTTCCACACAATATTCAACAAGTAGAATTGGCACTTTTTGCAGGTGCTACTAGTGTTGTAATAAATGCCATCAGAAAAAAACAAACAAGAGAAGAGATTGTGAATATTTTCTTAATAATTATAAACTAATTCCAGGAAATGTACTCTCTCAAAAGTTTGAAGTAATGCACTACATTCAGTTCTACACAACTAGCAGAATAATACCAACAATTGATGTAGTGCATGAGTGGGAGTCAGTAAATAGGGTAGAATGCTCCAAATTTATTGATGAACATGCTGATGAAAACTTGAACTGGAGGAAACATATTACTGACCTTCTCAGAAAATTAAGTTTAGCTACTTTTCCTCTTTGTATAATTGCTAATCATGGAAACAAACGAATTAACTTCCTGACCTGTTTTGCATATTTTCACTCAAAAATCTCTTATGGAATAATTTTATGCGGTAACTCATCTCTTACAAAGAAAATCTTGAATGTGTAAAAGCGATCAGTAAGATTAACATGTGGTGTTCACCCACAGATGCCATGCAGATACCTCTTCAAAGATCTAGGCATTTTAACTGTGCCATTACAATATATGTATTCAGGAATGAAGTTTGTCATAAATAATTCATCATAACCTACAACACTAGAGGGAAAACTGACCTGTATTACCCATTACTGATGCTGTAGCTGCTCAGTAATGAGTTCAATATGCAGCAACAAAAATTTTTGATCATTAGTCCAGTACCATAAAATGTTTGACAGGTAGCAATGCCAGTTGTAAATTTCTGTTAAAATCATTTCTCCTGGATAACTCTTCCTATTCCACTAATGAGCTCTATTTAAAAACAGTTATACAGTAAAATAATTGATTTAAGTGTAGCTGCGTGAGTAGGACTAAAAATTAATGTGTTCACTAATGTTAATACTAATAATGTATACATCATTTCGCTAAAACAATTGTTCAAATGATCTATGGAACATGTAACTAACTAACTGACACACGGTTCCCTTCAGCTTTCTTTACGTCATTTAGCAGATTCACATATCACTCATACATAAAATATTAACGTAAGTAAAATCATAAAACCTCTATAAAATTAATTTGTTTGCAAAGCTAGCTTTCATTTCCGTCCAGCCATCCTGATAGTGTTTTGTAGTATATCTTTTGGTGCCATGGTCGTCTTGCCAACATCACTGCAGATTTGTTTCACACTTCTTGTCTACCAGTGCCAAAGCAATGTCTCTAATTGTTATTGTTGTGATTTCAGTCCGAAGACTAGTTTGATACAGTTCTCCATGCTGTTCTATTCTATGAAGCCATTTTCATTTCCACATTAATAACTGCGCCCTAAATCGACTTCAGTTCACTTTTATATTTGAGCCTTCATCTCCCTCTATAGGGTGTTACAAAAAGGTACGGTCAAACTTTCAGGAAACATTCCTCACACACAAAGAAAGAAAATATGTTATGTGGACATGTGTCCAGAAACGCTTACTTTCCATGTTAGAGCTCATTTTATTATTTCTCTTCAAATCACATTAATCATGGAATCGAAACACACAGCAACAGAAGGTACCAGCGTAACTTCAAACAGTTTGTTACAGGAAATGTTCAAAATGTCATCCGTTAGCGAGGATACATGCATCCACCCTCCGTCGCATGGAATCCCTGATGCGCTGATGCAGCCCTGGAGAATGGTGTATTGTATCACAGTCGTCCACAATACGAGAACGAAGAGTCTCTACATTTGGTACCGGGGTTGCGTAGACAAGAGCTTTCAAATGCCCCCATAAATGAAAGTCAAGAGGGTTGAGGTCAGGAGAGCGTGGAGGCTGTGGAGTTGGTCCGCCTCTACCAATCCATCGGTTACCGAATCTATTGTTGAGAAGCGTACTAACACTTCGACTGAAATGTGCAGGAGCTCCATCATGTATGAACCACATGTTGTGTCGTACTTGTAAAGGCACATGTTCTAGCAGCGCAGGTAGAGTATCCCGTATGAAATCATGATAACGTGCTCCATTGAGCGTAGGTGGAAGAACATGGGGCCCAATCAAGACATCACCAACAATGCCCGCCCAAACGTTCACGGAAAATCTGTGTTGATGACGTGATTGCACAATTGCGTGCGGATTCTCATCAGCCCACATATGTTGATTGTGAAAATTTACAAATTGATCACGTTGGAATGAAGCCTCATCCGTAAAGAGAACATTTGCACTGAAATGAGGATTGACACATTGTTGGATGAACCATTCGCAGTAGTGTACCCGCGGAGGCCAATCAGCTGCTGATAGTGCCTGCACACGCTGTACATGGTACGGAAACAACTGGTTCTCCCGTAGCACTCTCCATACAGCGACGTGGTCAACGTTACCTTGTACAGCAGCAACTTCTCTGGCGCTGACATTAGGGTTATCGTCAACTGCACGAAGAATTTCCTCGTCCATTGCAGGTGTCCTCGTCGTTCTAGGTCTTCTCGAGTCATAGGCTGAAATGTTCCGTGCTCCCTAAGACGCCGATCAATTGCTTCGAACGTCTTCCTGTCGGGACACCTTCGTTCTGGAAATCTGTCTCGATACAAACGTACCACGCCACGGCTATTGCCCCGTGCTAATCCATACATCAAATGGGCATCTGCCAACTCCGCATTTGTAAACATTGCACTGACTCCAAAACCACGTTCGTGATGAACACTAACCTGTTGACGCTACGTACTGATGTGCTTGATGCTAGTACTGTAGAGCAATGAGTCGCATGTCAACACAAGCACCGAAGTCAACATTATCTTCCTTCAATTGGGCCAACTGGCGGTGAATCGAGGCAGTACAGTACATACTGACGAAACTAAAACGAGCTCTAACATGGAAATTAAGTGTTTCCGGACACATGTCCACATAACATCTTTTCTTTATTTGTGTGTGAGGAATTTTTCCTGAAAGTTTGGCCGTACCTTTTTGTAACACCATGTATAATTTTACCCCAAATAACTTACTCCGATGTCAAATGGAGATTCATCTGTGCCTCAGTATGTGTACTATCTCCTGGTGCCTTCTTTCGGTCAAGCTGTGCCTTAAATTTATTTTTTCCCCCAGTTCAGATCAGTAGCTCCTCATTATTTACTCGATCTTCTTATCTAATCTTCTACATTCTTCTGTAGCTTCAGATTTCAAAAGCTTTTATTTTTTCTTGTCTCCTTGTTTGACGTCCACATTTCACTTCCATACAAGGCTACAATCCATACAAATATCTTCAGAATAAACTTCCTTACACTTACATTTCTAATCAGTGTAAACAAATTCCCATTTTTCAGCAATGTTTCCCTTGCTATTGCCAGTACTTCTTCATTGTTTAATCGATTTTCTTATCTAATTTTCAGCATTCTTCTGTTGCATCACATTTCAAAAGCTTTTATTCTCTTCCTGTCTCCCTTTTTCACATCAACGTTTCACTTCCACACTAGGCTTAACTCCAGATAAATACCTTCAGAATAAACTTCCTAACACTTAAATTTGTAATAGGTGTAACCATATTCCTCTCTTTCAACAATGTTTTTCTTGCTATTGCCAGTTTCTATTTTCTGTGTTCTCTACTTCAGCCATCAGTTATTTCGCTGCCTAAACATCAGAATTCATTGACAGTTTTTTATGTCTCATTATCTAATATAATTCCGTCTGCATCGCCTAATTTAAATCGACTACACTCCACAATACTTCATTTTACTTTTGTTGATATTCATCTTCAAAGTGTCTATGCCTGATACGAATGTGTGAGTAGTAGGGCAAAGAGAGCACCAGGCCATTTTGATAGTGCAGGTTTCCCATGTCAGTGGCAAGCACGCTTTCAGGAGCAAACCTATTGTTCTGCTCCATCTCAGCCCATGACCACTTGTTCTCTTTTGATTGACACATTGTTATATGCCCCTTTATATCAATTTGATAGCAAATTAATTAATTAATCACCCTCTCCACACTGGTAACATAAGTTTTCTCCCACTACCACTCCTCCTTCCCCTCCCCTTCTCCCTCGGCACTCAGAGAACTCCCCTCGCCTATACTAGCACACATTTGCTATCAAATTAATTGACTAACTAATTAAATCGATAAATTAATTACCCCTCCCCAACCTGGGACACCCCCAGCCCTACCATCCCACTCTCCACCACACCTCACCTCTTCCGTCTGGAAACTGACAGGAAAAGGACTTAGTCTATGCAGGAGAGGAAGGATCTTATGACAGGAAACTGTTTACTTCTAAAATTCAACTTTCAGGCGTTCAATCTCTTTATTAGGCTGGAAAGTTTACGTTCAACAATTACTTATCTACACTGCTGTAGATTGAAGGTGTTGTCTTGTGGGACAATTTTTATGTATGTGCTCACCTTTATAGGCAGGCACAGACTGAGTCTGTGCACAATGCCACCACTAAAGGATGGCTCACCACCCTCCTCCCAAGACTTCACCCCCCCCCCCTCTTCCCAGAAAAATTAGGAGGGAAAAAGATTCAAGCTGCACTGGAGGAGAAGGATCTCATGACATGAAATTCAATGCAGCATCAATAATATATTGATGCATGTTCTTTATTGAATGAGTCTGTGGTAGAGCTTGCGCATATAGTATGCAACCCTCCCCCCCTCCCGCATTGCCTGCATCCTATAATCATGATGTAATAATTGTATGCACCGAGGAATGGAATGCATTGCAGTATCATAGTCACCATTTGGGGCCTTCTGTGAGTTTGTCTATTGTACGGGAGCCATCACGAACGTCAAGACCCGCCCAATGTCCTAACAACAGAACAAGATATTAAATACTATCGATCACAGGCCAGCAGAGGCTTCCGTTGATCTTGCAGCCCCAAAAAAAAGCACCAAGTGGTGGCATTCTGTTGATCAAGAAACTCTAGACTCACTCCTGTCTCCGTCTCTCACAAGAGGCCACTTGCTGTTTGTCTGCATGAACCAGTGTCTCCAAACACTAAGACAGAGGTTTCCATCCCTCCTCAGAACGTATTTTTACCATTGGCTGATGCTAGGGGCAAAGCGAGAGCTGACGCAATTTCGATATCAAAAATACAAGTAAATAGTCCATTTGCACTACCCTATAAAATGAGTTTTTTAACTTTTTACGAGTCAAATAGAGTGTTTAAAACAATTGCCGCCACTTTACGATGATCCTTCTTTGTAATAAAACATATTTTCAACGTTTGAGTATACAAAAAAATTATGCAAATCAAGCAATGAAATACTGTGTCAGAGGTAGATCATACCATTCCGTCAAGAGAAAAAAGTGAGTTTAATGGTCTAGTCCTGTGATGCAGGGTGCAACAGATATTAAGCTGATCAGATCAGATTTTTTTTACCTGAAGAGAGAATACATCGAGGAAATGTAGGCTCTGTCATACTGTTACAGGATTTGCACAAGTAACAATAGTTTAGGGAAGTGAAATCGCGAGTATGTACTGATTTCTTCCGTCTTAAAAATAACTCGTATAAAAGGGAGAAATCTACATTTTGCTTGAGAAATTCGAGATGTATTGACAACAACATTTCTGTCTCGGATTGGGTAAAGTGGATTTCTGAAACTGAGGGATCTATGCCCGTATGGAATTGGTTAGAACTACTGTATACATCCAAGCTGCAGGTGTTTGATTCACAGTGCATTATGGCTGGCTGACAAGGGGTACAAGCTGTCGGTGTGAGCTCAACCACTTATATATTTCGGGGCTGTCATGGTGTGTGTGTGTGTGTGTGTGTGTGTGTGTGTGTGTGTGTGTGATTGTGTGTGTGTGTGTGTGTGTGTGTGTGTGTGCGTGTGTGTACTGCAATTTTAACAGCGTAGGCTGTCGCTGAAAACAGAGGAGATACTAGTGTAAAAAATGTCATTTTTTGTCATTTAAGATGGATTCAGGTTGTTTTATTTGGTGTTCATATATTTGTAGCTAATCTCGAAAGCACAGTAGACATCCAGATGACAGCTAGACTAGATTTAAGTGAGCTCATGCGGCATACTATAGGCGTACTAAACTGCGCCCCGTAACCACTGGCCTAGAAACAAGCTGCTGTCAGTCGAGACCATGTGACCTGGCAGTCGTGGCTCTGGTGAGCCTGTGCCCAACTATGGTGCGATGGATCGTCCACTACGCTATCAATCACGTTCGCTGGCACGGATATTAAAGTCTTCTAACCTCTTTTCAAGACGTTACCTGTCCTCTCAACTTCCCTTCCAAGTACGATGTCGTCAGCAAGCCACAAAATTTTTATTTCTTCTCCATTTCTAAATTTTCCCTAGGTCTCCTGTATTGCTTCGTCAAAATGCAGATTGAATAACATCGGAGATAGGTTACAACCATATCTCACTCCATTTTCAACAACTACTTCCCTTTCATGTCTTCTGACTCTTGAAACTAAGTCTAGTTTCTGTATAAGTTGTGAATAACCTTTCGTTCTCTGTATTTTATCCCTACTACACTGAGTGTTTCGAAGAATGTATACCAGTCACAATTTTCAAAAGATTTCTTTAAATCTACAAATGCTATGTACGGTGGTCTGTGTTACCCAAGATAAGTCATTGTATAGCCTCATATCTTCCCATATTTCTCCGCAAGCCAAATACTTTAATTCTCATACGCTAAACTTTACTCCCTTTCATTCTCTTCTTTGTCCAAAATGCGCTAGTTAATACCCGTTGCCATACTCGTTGACAAGGACATTTCATGAGACGATTAGCTTTCCTAATCTTTCTTTTTCTTCACAACACGACATGACCAGTAAGTTATAAAATAATTTTCTTGTGCATTACTTACTATAAGCAATGATCTTACGCTATCAAGCCATCGCTCCATTTGGCATTGATCCTGAAAATACGACGTACAAATGTTTTCTTATTTCCTTTATTGCAAAGAAATCATATTCACAGCGTTGCTGCTGATTAACATTTATCAGCCACGATCACGGTAACGAGAAGCACTACAATGAAAACGTCGATTACACTTCCAAATTACAAAGAAAAGATATTAACAGCCAACATTAATATGAAGTCTCAGCTGTTGGAAGCAGTGGCGCCACTTGCAGAAACAAAAAAGATTTTCCGGAAAATATATTATTATTAGAGCGAATTCTATATATTACATTATTATATGTGTTTCGGGAGCGAGTAGGAACTCCGCTGTCCCAGTGAAGGAGAGACATATTTCAGGGATTTAACTATCCTGCCTACGCGAGCTCTTGGTTTATCCTACCTTCTTGTCCAGGACGAACCATGATCTTACCACTGAGCCTAAAACTTCTACCTAATCCTTTACATTTTCCTCTGTATTTACAATCGACAGGGAAAGGCAACGGGAAACCATCCCCAGTGTTTTGTGTTCCTAAGAAAACCCATCCTGTATTTGCCTGTCTTTAAACAGTCCGTAGATATAAACAGTCCCCCAGTACAAGCTCCAGTGGTGGAAGGAGGGGGGGGGGGGGAGGGGACAACCCCAAGCAAAACCATGAACATACGAAGGAACGTACACAAGATTGCGACTTGGAATGTGCAGGATTATGTTAAATTGGAAAGTTACAGATGTGGAAGGGGACTACCAGCGAACTAAAACCGGAATATTAGAATTAGCAGAGACTCACTGGAAAGGCACTGGGTGCTTCAAAACACCTAACGGCAGTACAGTATCTTTTTATGGTAGATCAGGTAAGTCTATCAAAGGTGGTGCCGCAATGATTGAGTACAAGTCTGTCAGTGACCGAATAATGCTAGTGAAATTCAGCACTAGACCTTGCAAGCTGCTTCAACAGCTGATGATGAAGAATTAGTAGAATTTTATGATTGTCTTTCCAGTTGCCTACAGTTAGTACCCAAGAATGAAGTTACCGTAGTGCACTGTTATTTTAATGCTAAGGTAGGAAAGTGGGAGTCACCAAATGAAGTACTTGGGCGTCATATTTTAAACAAAAGAAATGATCGTGGAAATCGACTGATTCAGTTCTGTCAGGAACTGTTATAACCAACACTTGCTTCCTACACCATCCACGAAGACTTTGCACCTGGAGCACACCAGACGGAAGATCTTAATCAGATAGACTATTCATTGATGGCTTAAGATGGAAACACATGCGACCGATCGGTCAGATAACATGACGTCAGCAGAGAAATGAAATTTTCTGAAGGAGACATTAGTTAAAACAGCTGATGAAGTAGTTTAGGATAGCAAGAGGTGAAGAATAAAAATAACTGGGTTACTAAAGAAGCTATAAAATTCATTGAGAAAAGGAAAGCACTGAAGATGCGCGGATTAAAGGGAACTCAGCAGTACCTCAGGTTATAGACGTTAATACAGAGAAAAAATGGCTCTGAGCACTATGGGACTTAACATCTGAGGTCATCACTCCCCCAGAACGTAGAACTACTTAAACCTAACTAACCTAAGGGCATCACACACATCCATGCCCGAGGCAGGATTCGAACCTGCGTCTGTAGCGTTCGCGCGGTTCCAGACTGAAGCGCCTAGAACCGGTCGGCCACACCATCCGGCAATACAGAGAAGCTGCCGAAGAGACAAAAATATTACATCAGTAGAACGTGTGAGAGAACCGAGAAACAGCTAACGGCAATACAGTATCTTTTTGTGGTATATTAGGTAACTCTATCAATGGTGTTGTCTCTGGGATTCAAATGAGACCACGTGCCCGTTCAATGAAATAAGAAAACTAACAAGATCGTTCACACCAAGGACATGGGTTGTAGAAGACGAAGATGGCGCACCTATAACCAACATAGAACTAGCTGCTGATCGGTGGAGAACTTACTGAAACAAGTTCTACATGCATAAAAACGGAAACCTTGGCCTTAGAAACACTCCAGCAGAAAAGGAACCAAATATCGTAAAAGGAGGAGTCCAAAAACCTATTGCTAAAATGAAAAATAACTAAGCTCCAGGACTACACCTTATTACTGCTGAAATGATCAAAACCTCTGGAGATTTTGGTTTGGAAATCATGCATGAAATATATAACAGCATGTGAATAACGGAACATGAATAGAAGGCCATACCATGTCGGTAACGATTCCGTTTCATAAGAAAGGAAATGCATAACGTTGTGAAAGCTACAGAGCCAATTTTAGATGCCAGAAAGACTCTTCTAAATGTCATCCACGATCGCCTGAGAACCACTTAGATAAAGAAATTCTACCAAAGAAAGTTGCGTTTGTGCGTAATAAAGGATCAGGAGAGCAGATTTTCAATGTCAGACAGCTAACTGAAAAATGTACAGAATTAAATACTCCATCAGTTCTTTGTTTCTTGGACTATAATAAGACTTTAGACTCTGTTCGATGGAAAGAAGTGTGGTACTACTAGTAGAAATAGGCCTTTCTTATCATCCTATTATCTTTATGAGAAATGTCTGCACTGACAGTAAGGCAGCAATCAGACTAGATAAAACTGTTTCAAGCATTTTGAATCATCTAAAGGAGTTATACATGGGTGCATTCTATAGCCGGATATACATAATGTGTATGGAGAATATTTCATGAGAAAAATTCTTCATGGCTGGACTGGTGCAGTCTGAATTCAAGGACGAAGAATCATTAATTTAAGATTTGATTATGACACCACACAGTGTATATAACCACAAGTGGAAATGAAGGAACTACTGGATAGAGTTAAAAGGGAAAGCGAGAAACTTGGATTGTCAGTTAATAAGAAGAAGACAAAGATCATGATAACTGACAGATGGGAGTTACTACCAGCCACTGATATACAATTATAATATGAAGAAACTGTCTGCGTGGGCTCAGTGGTTCAAAAAGAGGGTGGCCCTACATAAGAAATACTCTGTAGTGTTGTTTTGGGTAGGAACGCTGCGTCGAAGCTGACAGTGATTTGGAATGACCGAGCCCTAACCAGACCTACTAAATTGATAGTGCTGAAATCTCTAGTCTCCCCATTTTCCTTTACGGCACTGAAACGTGGACAATAACAGAAGGGGGCCGGAAAAGCATGGATGCTTTTGAGATATGGACATACAGGACGTTGCTGAGATTATCACGGATGGAAAAATGGACCAACAAATCAATACTTCAAGTACTCAGGGTGGAGAGTAGGTTGTCGAGTATCTGTTTCCAGCGAATCCTGCAGTTCTTAGCTCACGTAATTCGACGACCGGAGGACAACTTGGAGAAGATGATCATTCAAGCCAAATCCGAAGGGAGAAATTGAAGGGAAGACCATAGAGACGATGGATAGACGAGATAAAGGAGAAGACACACCAAGCATGGGGCCAGAGAATGCAGAAGAGTGGGAGAAATGGAGACAGACTGTTAAGAGAATAGTCTGGTGGGTCACCAACTTTCAACTACAGGAAACGGAGCGTTGATGATGATGTGTTTCAGGAGACGAGGGGGGGGGGGAGGGGGAAGGGGAGTCGCCGACTGGGGGCGCGGGAGAAGGCGCCAATAAAGTGTCTTGCCTGGGGTGCCAAGTATGTTCGCTACCCCACTGGTAGGAAGTTCAGAGTCTCAAGTACGGACACAGGGTTTGATGAGAAAACTTTAAACACGCTAATACAATGTCTGATAGGAAAACTTTTAATAGCTTATTTTATCATAGCGGAGGACATGAGGAAATAACAAAACGTTATATTAAAATCGTTTTGAAGTGTGGCACAAAGAAAATATATTAACAATTTCAAATAATATTGCATTGTAAAGTTTAATGTCGCTGAAGGTAGTGCTACTTCTATGATGTAAGAGATCTGAGTATATAGATCTCAATGTGGCATTAATGACGCTGGGCGCTTGAAGGAACCAGAAATATCGAGCTATTAAACTCCCAACATCCAGAAAAGAGTCTCCAAAGAAGAGTACAAATCCTACATCCAGTAATTAAAGAAATCAAAAGATCGTATGACATTGCTCTGAATCTTTAAAAATGACTTCATATAACACCCTAAGCTACTGTTAAAAGTATTTTTAATAAGCTTTTGCTTTCGGTCAAAGACCATTCTCCAGAATGTGTAGCACGAATATCACGAATACCTTTACCTGTTCTACGATGATTTTTAAGCCTTAGTGCTACTGAAACCCGTTTATTATATCCTTCATAAATGCCAATTATATTATCAATTATATTTTTATACGTGGAGTTTGTGTACATTCACTTGCACTTAAGCTAATTAACAAGAATGCCATTTTAAACTGGCACCCCATGTGACTAATTCTGCATGAGTGAGGATCGTGTATTTTAGGGACCTTAAGTCGTGTATGAGATTTGGCACTCCCACTGTGGAACGCCAGCGACATCCAGTCCTACTGAGACAGTTTACGCAAAATGTTACGTCGTATTTGCTTAAGGACTCTGTTTTGTATGGTATGAATTGTGTAGTGCCTGTCAGCACGTAAAATGTTCCTAACTACGTCTGCATTTCGATTATGTAATCATTTACGCATTTTAGACCATATAAACTATTTAATCCTTATACATATAATGTAGAACGCTTATCACATAGATTAACATACACAATCTTCTAACTGCTAATGGTCTAGTTTGCAGCCGTCTTTTTGTCACTATTCTTTTTTGTGGCATCATTGTGTTCCAGTGTAATTCTTGCTGTCAACCTAAGCTGTACGTATTGTAAGTAGGCTGTTTATGTTTTCTTATTGGCCACGTTACGTAGCGCTCTGTATGAAAATCACTGGCTGTGCTGTGTGCAGTCTGTGGCTAGTTTGCATTGTTGTCTACCATTGTAGTGTTGGGCAGCTGGATATTAACAGCGCGTAGCGTTGCGCAGTTGGAGGTGAGCCGCCAGCAGTGGTGGATGTGAGGAGAGAGATGGCGGAGTTTTGAAATTTGTAATACTGGATATCATGAACTGCTATATACATTATGACTTTTGAACACTATTGAGGTGAATACATTGTTTGTTCTCTATTAAAATCTTTCATTTGCTAACTATGCCTATCAGTAGTTAGTGCCTTCCGTAGTTTGAATCTTTTATTTAGCTGGCAGTAGTGGCGCTCGCTGTATTGCAGTAGTTCGAGTAACGAAGATTTTTGTGAGGTAAGTGATTTGTGAAAGGTATAGGTTAATGTTAGTCAGGGCCATTGTTTTGTAGGGATTATTGAAAGTCAGATTGCGTTGCGCTAAAAATATTGTGTGTCAGTTTAAGGACAGTCTCGTATATAATTGTGCTGAGACATAGCAGCAACTCATCATCATCATCATCATCATTTAAGACTGATTATGCCTTTCAGCGTTCAGTCTGGAGCATAGCCCCCCTTATACAGTTCCTCCATGATCCCCTATTCAGTGCTAACATTGGTGCCTCTTCTGATGTTAAACCTATTACTTCAAAATCATTCTTAACCGAATCCAGGTACCTTCTCCTCGGTCTGCCCCGACTCCTCCTACCCTCTGCTGCTGAATCCATGAGTCTCTTGGGTAACCTTGCTTCTCCCATGCGTGTAACATGACCCCACCATCTAAGTCTGTTCGCCCTGACTGCTACATCTATAGAGTTCATTCCCAGTTTTTCTTTGATTTCCTCATTATGCACACCCTCCTGCCATTGTTCCCATCTACTAGAACCTGCAATCATCCTAGCTACTTTCATATCCGTAACCTCAACCTTATTGATAAGGCAACCTGAATCCACCCAGCTTTCGCTCCCATACTACAAAGTTGGTCGAAAGATTGAACGGTGCACAGATAACTTAGTCTTGGTACTGACTTCCTCCTTGCAGAAGAGAGTAGATTGTAGCTGAGCGCTCACTGCATTAGCTTTGCTACACCTCGCTTCCAGTTCTTTCACTATGTTGCCATCCTGTGAGAATATGCATCCTAAGTACTTGAAACCGTCCACCTGTTCTAACTTTGTTCCTCCTATTTGGCACTCAATCCGTTTATATTTCTTTCCCACTGACATTACTTTCGTTTTGGAGATGCTAATCTTCATACCATAGTCCTTACATTTCTGATCTAGCTCTGAAATATTACTTTGCAAACTTTCAATCGAATCTGCCATCACAACTAAGTCATCCGCATATGCAAGACTGCTTATTTTGTGTTCACATATCTTAATCTCACCCAGCCAGTCCATTGTTTTCAACATATGATCCATAAATAATATGAACAACAGTGGAGACAGGTTGCAGCCTTGTCTTACCCCTGAAACTACTCTGAACCATGAACTCAATTTACCGTCAACTCTAACTGCTGCCTGACTATCCATGTAAAGACCTTTAATTGCTTGCAAAAGTTTGCCTCCTATTCCATAATCTTGTAGAACAGACAATAACTTCCTCCTAGGAACCCGGTCATATGCCTTTTCTAGATCTATAAAGCATAGATACAATTCCCTGTTCCACTCATAACACTTCTCCATTATTTGCCGTAAGCTAAAGATCTGGTCCTGACAACCTCTAATAGGCCTAAACCCACACTGATTTTCATCCAATTGGTCCTCAACTAATACTCGCACTTTCCTTTCAACAATACCTGAGAAGATTTTACCCACAACGCTGATTAAAGAGATACCTCTGTAGTTGTTACAATCTTTTCTGTTTCCATGTTTAAAGATTGGTGTGAGTACTGCTTTTGTCCAGTCTGATGGAACCTGTCCCAACTCCCAGGCCATTTCAATTATCCTGTGTAGCCATTTAAGACCTGACATTCCACTGTATTTGATGAGTTCCGACTTAATTTCATCCACCCCAGCCGCTTTATTGCACTGCAATCTATTGACCATTTTTTCCACTTCCTCAAATGTGATCCTATTTCTATCAGCAGCAACTGTATTTGAAAATTCAGAAACGTGCCTCGACGAGTTAAGCGAAGTAAGCGAGTAATTTGAGATCTGTCTGATGAGAAACATCAACGATCGTCATCGCAGATCATCTCTCTGGGAGAATGTAGAAAAGTAAATGCGAGTACATATATTCGAAACGTATTTAGAGTTTATTAAACAGAACACAGGGATTAAGAATAACCATGTTACAAGGTAAGTGAGCTAAACCATAAACTAAAATAAAAGGATGATATCAAATCACTTGAAGGGCCTGGAACGGATTAGAGTCAAAGTCGAGGCATTAAACACTGGTTTCGCTATGAAAGTGGACCTCTAGGACCACTGAAACACCGTTATAGAGATTATCTCGCAACATGCACCGACTCAACGAGCGAACACTTTCTACGTCCTTTCGAGACGTGGTTTGGTTTGTTGTATTACTTGAAGACCATCTACGGTGTTGAGGTTGATTTATTTATATTTCACTAGCTGTTCCTGGCTATGCAATGCTGTCGCTCAGTCTGCTTTAATGGAAAAGAAAGAAAGGAGAAAGCACAAGTTTCTAACACGTATGGGAATTGGATATATGTACCAATTTCCTTACCTGTCTCTGTCCATCTCCCCCCCCCCCCCCAACCCTTCCTTCGTCCATTTCCTCCTCTGTCCCTCTGTCTTCTGTCCATCGCCTCCTTCTCCTCTCACCATCCACCTTTTCCCCCTGCCCCCTGTCTCTCCGTCTCCTACTGACTTCTCTCTCTCTCCCCCTCTCAGTCCATTACCTTCTCCTCTCTTTCTCTGACCATATTCTCCTCCTCCTCCTCCTCCTCCTCTCTCCATCTCCTTCCCCCCCCCCCCTCTCTCTCTCTCTCTGACTTGTTATTTCAGATTCAGATTCTGTAATAATATTCTAATCATAAACCAATAAGTTATAAAAACAGTTTTCCTGTTCGCTAACAAAGTTTCAGTATTATATATGTTGAATTACATATACTTTATATCTGTCTGTAGTTTATTGGAGTACCCTGTAAAAATTTGGAGTAAACAGGGATGGTGCATTTTGCGATTTTTGGTAACAATGTTTTCCCTTTATATATTACATATATATTTTTATATTATATATATTTAAAATATACATATATTAAAGAATTGCGTACCTAAACATACGCCTGTACTAGAGTTCAAGGTTGTGTCAAAATTTCAAAGCAATCGATCAAGAACTTTTGAGATTTTGAACAACTAAGCATTTACATTATTATAACTTTCGACCTTTTACTACTTGTATATTACATATACACCACATGACGTTCTAGTAGATATATAAAACACGTGAGTTTTTGAATGCAGTGTTGTGTAAAAATTTCAAAGTAATCCGTGAGAAACTTTCGGAGATTTGAGATTTTGAAGAAACGAACGTGTACGTTTGTACTTATGTAGAAGCTGTAAATGTTTCTAATCGCTTAACTCCGAAAGTTTTTGAGCGAATACTTTGAAATTTTGACACAACGCTCTATTGGAATACGTGTCTGTTTTAATATACCTGTTTTTAATATACACTCCTGGAAATTGAAATAAGAACACCGTGAATTCATTGTCCCAGGAAGGGGAAACTTTATTGACACATTCCTGGGGTCAGATACATCACATGATCACACTGACAGAACCACAGGCACATAGACACAGGCAACAGAGCATGCACAATGTCGGCACTAGTACAGCGTATATCCACCTTTCGCAGCAATGCAGGCTGCTATTCTCCCATGTAGACGATCGTAGAGATGCTGGATGTAGTCCTGTGGAACGGCTTGCCATGCCATTTCCACCTGGCGCCTCAGTTGGACCAGCGTTCGTGCTGGACGTGCAGACTGCGTGAGACGACGCTTCATCTAGTCCCAAACATGCTCAATGGAGGACAGATCCGGAGATCTTGCTGGCCAGGGTAGTTGACTTACACCTTCTAGAGCACGTTGGGTGGCACGGGATACATGCGGACGTGCATTGTCCTGTTGGAACAGCAAGTTCCCTTGCCGGTCTAGGAATGGTAGAACGATGGGTTCGATGACGGTTTGGATGTACCGTGCACTATTCAGTGTCCCCTCGACGATCACCAGTGGTGTACGGCCAGTGTAGGAGATCGCTCCTCACACCATGATGCCGGGTGTTGGCCCTGTGTGCCTCGGTCGTATGCAGTCCTGATTGTGGCGCTCACCTGCACGGCGTCAAACACGCATAAGACCATCATTGGCACCAAGGCAGAAGCGACTCTCATCGCTGAAGACGACACGTCTCCATTCGTCCCTCCATTCACGCCTGTCGCGACACCACTGGAGGCGGGCTGCACGATGTTGGGGCGTGAGCGGAAGACGGCCTAACGGTGTGCGGGACCGTAGCCCAGCTTCATGGAGACGGTTGCGAATGGTCCTCGCCGATACCCCAGGAGCAACAGTGTCCCTAATTTGCTGGGAAGTGGCAGTGCGGTCCCCTACGGCACTGCGTAGGATTCTACGGTCTTGGCGTGCATCCGTGCGTCGCTGCGGTCCGGTCCCAGGTCGACGGGCACGTGCACCTTCCGCCGACCACTGGCGACAACATCGATGTACTGTGGAGACCTCACGCCCCACGTGTTGAGCAATTCGGCGGTACGTCCAGCCGGCCTCCCGCATGCCCACTATACGCCCTCGCTCAAAGTCCGTCAACTGCACATACGGTTCACGTCCACGCTGTCGCGGCATGCTACCAGTGTTAAAGACTGCGATGGAGCTCCGTATGCCACGGCAAACTGGCTGACACTGACGGCGGCGGTGCACAAATGCTGCGCAGCTAGCGCCATTCGACGGCCAACACCGCGGTTCCTGGTGTGTCCGCTGTGCCGTGCGTGTGATCATTGCTTGTACAGCCCTCTCGCAGTGTCCGGAGCAAGTATGGTGGGTCTGACACACCGGTGTCAATGTGTTCTTTTTTCCATTTCCAGGAGTGTATGTAACACATAATTTTTATAAATTTAATAATGGGGAGATGTTGTTACAGAAAATATCAAATAGTTTTCTCTAACAAAACTCACATAATTATGTTGCGCAGATATTCTATGTGTACTGAGAAGTAAAATTCGTCTTAGCTGCTCCTCATAACATTTTGTTTGCGAATATAAGAACTAAAATCAAAGGAAAGATGCTCGTAGATACCATATTTTTCATTCACGTTTGAGACATTGCTACCTTGTTATCTGCCAGATACCATGTTTCACAACAACTGACGTTAACTGTTGCTTCTGGTACGTGGCAGTTACCACATAGATGGAACCTTACTAGGATGTTTACAGTGCAGTGATGTAACATGATAATCACATTGGAAATAAAATTACATTTGATGATCAGGAACTAAGCTCGTGTAGTATCCGTGATATGCCTTTGGAATATACTTGAACAGGCTGAGGACATACGCGCAATTTTTCGTTATTGACTGGTATTGGTGTATTATACAGGAGAGGAAGAGGTGCGTTATATTTCCTCAGAAAATCTTCTGTAAGAGGACGACCTTTCAGTTTCAATGATATTTCTTCACCAGATCCGAAATATGATTTATAAACAGTCAGAGAATCTGGTTCTTCGCGAACCAACAGAATTTTGGAACGAGCAATGCCTGTTGGAGATCAAATGTTAGATCAAGGGCTTCTTTGTCCTCTGGGGCAACTTGCAAAAATTTTTGGCTGGCAGCAGCATGTTGGTAATGTCTCTCGATTTTGTGTCCAATTTCTTGGACTTTAGCGTCATTTTATCGGTTTCGGCTTGTTGCAGTTCAATTCTCATTGAGTCGCAGTCCTTACATGTGTCTGTCTTAGGGGACTTGAATCCTATATTAAATTCTTCCGTAAATATTCTTCTGAACTTGTCTGAAGATACAGGACTGCTACAACTTTCTGAACAGAACTGAGTATATTCTTCAAAACAACGTTTAACTGTGTATTCCATAGACATAAACATCTTATAAGGATTTTTGCGCCTGGTGTAGTGACTTTCGTAATTGGGAAGTTTTGATATAAAAGTATGCACACTTTTTATATCGTCTTCTGAATACTTTTCCTTGTGGTGCCCATGTGCACCTCTTTTATCTGATGGTGGAGTATGAGCGCCATTGGTTTTTTTTAAACCAAAATTTCGACTCTCTCCCTACTTTTTTGCAGTCCGTGGATGTTGAGGAAAGCAGTTTTACATACGTCTACTTTTTGTCCTTCAACCAATATATTGTAAGTAATGGTAAATTTTCTTCGAGAGGGACTTCCACTCTTCTTCGTACTTCTGGCAGTTTTTTAAACATCTGTTAGACCAAATAGATAAGCGTTTTGGATGTTGTAGTTTCCCATTCTATTGAACTCTTCAAACACCGAGTATCGTTCGTCAGCATCAATCTTTGAAAAATATTTTTTCTTACAAAGGCTATCTGGGCCTGCTTCTCGAGGTGCTTGTGGATTTCCTTTTCCTCGATAAGACAAATAGCTTTTACCAAAATTCCTTAATATTTTATTTTTTTCCTGTTGGTTTACCCTACGTTTCCTTTTTTCTACCTTTTTGTTTGATTTTTCCTGATCATCTACAGTAACCTTTTGTTCAAAAGGTACCGACGATCCTGCATAACGGACTCTACTAGGCGGATTAGATTTTCCAGAAGCAGTAGGTGACCTTACATCCGTATTGTTTTCATCATGACTGTTGGTTGTAGACCTACTGGTACATGGTTCCGGTTCACAATCTTGGTTGATATTGAGCGCGGTCGATTTCTGAAACAAAACAAGGAATACTTGTATCGAAAAGCTCATTACCCAGCTTCTAAAAAAAAGTGCAAGGGATAATAATAAAAATCTCGTGCGCCTCTCGATTCTGTTGCTAGTATATCAACTTGAAGCCACTTGGGAGGTTCCCGTATCCCCAACCTGCAAGAGAAGGGATCTACAGTTCATCGCGGACGCCGAACCGCGGCTGTATCTGGCGTAATTCGTATCTTATTGAAAACGATCGGTCCGAAGATTAACTGAAAACGCGTCGTGATCCGACCAGGATTCAATCTCGTGACCTTTGGCTTGGTACTCAAGCGCTTAACTCGCTACACTACAGGACGTAAGGTAAAAGTGTTGTGTTTACGTTCCAGGTAGACATTTCTTCTGAAGAGCTGAGTTACACCATGATAATAGAAAAATCCTGAGTGATTTAACCTGGTGGGTGTAAAACATGGTAACTCTAGTAGATACCGTGGTCACCTTCGCACATATTTATAATTTGCGAGTCAAAATGAAACCTATTTCGGTTATTTCTATATAGTGCCTTGTGTTTATGTTTTAATAAGTTTGGTTACCACGTACTCATTTCATATTTGATGAAAGGAACGTTCAGAATTTCCGTTTTTGAAAAGTTTCAATACGGGCCAGGCAGTAAAACTGGGTAAGTGCAGTACATACCATCTTTTACTTCAAACAGATTAAGAAAATACCTTTTTAAGGAGTAATCTGCATCCGATTTGTTTGCACTCAGAAACAGGATAAGACTCTGGGCTTTCATCTTCGTCATTACAGGAAGAACTGTAGTCAGAATTATTGTTAGCGCTCGAAATTTTCGATTCAAGTTCCTCATCACTACGGAACAGACTGTGTCGGACCGCCATGTTTCTTACTTACAAAGTTTTACCTGCAGTCAGCTGTCACTAACGTAGTAAAGAAATAGGTTTTGTAATACACGCCTGTATTAGAATGCAACTTTGTGTCAAAATATTAGCGCAATTGGTCAAAAACTTCCGGAATTACACGATTTTGAACAAACGAACATTTACATTTTTATTTACATAGATAAGAAACAATTCACTTAATGAAATCAAAGAAACAACTTCACATAATCTAAGGGAGCATTAAGAAATTATCAAGAACAGGGTTAACTTTTGTTCCAATAGTATTCTATCAATCTATCAGTGTTACTTCATTGTCCTCCATGTCACAATATACCGCGCGGGGAAGCCCAGACAGGCAAAAATTTTCATTTTTCGACACACATCAATAGGAAAAAAAGCGAAGAATAAACAGACAAAGTAAAGAAAAAAAAGACAGAAAGCTGTTACATATGGGTGTAGCTTAATATCAGAAAATATAGCTGCATCTGTCTTGGGAAAAAACAGTTTCTTTGCAGGAATAAACTTCTCAGCCAGTTACTTCCGTAAATCATATTTCTGATAAACGTAATGATGTGGGAAGTATCAACTGAACAAACATAGTTGACTTATATTTTGAAAATGAACATGTTTGTATAGCTAGGTGTGTTACTCTGTAGTATAGAAGGAGAAACATTTTTAATCTACATTTGGAAACACTTCCGCTATGTCACTCATTTTATTTCCAAGATTAAGTTTTAAAAGTGTTTCATAGCTGCATATTTCACACCTTTTCGTGCCAAAGATAGATTCAGTAAAAGGTAATGGAGATCATTTTTCCTTCTAATGTTGCACTTCTGAATGTCTCTGTTACTCTCAAACTCAGATGGATTGTTAATAACAAATTTCATAAATGAATAAATGTAGATGGTTAATATTTCCAGCTACTTAAAAAGATCTCTGCACAATGTACATATGTGAACTCCACACATAACTTTGTTTTGTGCAATGAACGCTTCTTGGCTGTGGGCACTTAACCACAGTGATATAGCTAACGATGGCACGGCCTGTTGATGAGTGGAGGCCACGGCAGTAAAGATGACAGAATAAGTGATTACAGTGGATGATTTAATTATCACAGAATTTAGTTCTAGAACAAAGAAAGCGAAGGAAATGAAAAGGAACAGAAAGAAAAACAGCAAATTTAACAACATCAGAATTGAGAAGCTAACAGCAGAAGTAGTTAAAGAATTAAACTATATAGAGAGCGAGGTTGTACAAGATAAACGAAGAAAAAGAATTGAACTATATAAAGAGTGAAGTTGTGCAAGAAAAGTGAAGAGCTATTGGAATTAGATTGATTAAGACAAAGAAAGTATGTATAAAAAATTACAAACAACTCTAGTTATAGAATAATTTCCAAATGTGTACGTCCATACATTCTCTCATAACGTAATAGCTAAACAATGTCTAAACAGGGGCAGATGAAACTGAATGAAAATTAAATAAGATCCTGCAGTAGGATGAAATACGAAATGTGCAGATAGTAGAAGGAAATTGCGAGAAAAGTGGTAAGATCTTAGCACAAGATGCGTCAGGTTACAGAAACATCTGAGAAGACATTCTGGAATGGGTAAAGTGTCACTGTAAGGAACACGCAAAAGAAAAATTAAATAAAGTATATTACCGAAGATGTTAGATTTATTATACGCTCAAAGATGGAATCGAAGTACACCAGATCAGCAGGAATGGAGAACGGCATCGCATCATCTGAAAGACTGAGGTTTACTTCACAGGCAAAAAGGGGAAAAAGCTGTCACATTCAATGTAAATTATAAACTTTTATACACAGCTGTGCTACTGGTTCATTATGCTGAGTTTAGTAAAGAAAGTACGAGAGATATTCGCCAATCATTGCTCAGGACGGTGTGAGCGTAAAGGTCACGCTCAGCAAAGATCGGTAATATCTATGTACAATCTCTTGCTTTACCTCGCTTTTGCAATACATAAAAATTCGCACATCCATCATGCAAATTTTGGGGCTCGCGGCTTCTTTTGCACTCGATGTAATTATTTTACTGTCACAACATAGACGAAATAATACTCACCGATGTAAGGTCGTAACATTTGATTCAGAGCCGCTCCACTCCGTAACGTGTGCATATAGAAGTAGTATTAATATTGCACTTTTCCAATGTTCCGCAAACCTGTTCACATAACCTTCTACTCAACTGTTATTTGTATTAAAAGAAAAATAAGTGGTGAACCTGTTCTCGTTGTCCTTGTTTAAGTCTGATTATTGCGCAGGCTACGGTATATTTTGCAACTAAAAGAGAAGCGGTGCGCTAGGTAGACACAGTCGTTGAAAGATAATACGAGTTCCATGACTGTTACGTTACGTGTCTGAACGTGAGCAGAGCCAGTCTCGGTGTGAAATGCGCTAAATCGTTATGATTTCACCAAGACTAATCAACAGGCAGCTCTTCCAAGACACTATCGTAGAAAAAACTTTAATCCGCTGTAGGAGAAGAAAAACGTGATACAACCCATAAATTAGCACAGCTCACTGATAGAGGATGCGCCGTACTTATAGTGGTACAGATTAAAATTTGAGATCGCAAAATAATTATCACATAGAAATACTAGCAAATTTCGTCGCAATTCTCAAACAAACGCAATAAATTTTGAAATTAGCAGTACACTGACGGAAAAAAATCGTAGCGCCAGGAAACAAGTAATGTACAGTAATGAAACGTCGGGAATACTTTTGTCTAGCAGACATATTCAGGTGATTCACTTTGCAAGATCACAGGTTAATGTAAAGCACTAGAAACGCCACTGAAAATGTGAAATGCTGGTACAACAGTAAGCGGTGTACCTGGTAAAATATTGAGTACAAACATACAAACTTCTATGCATTGTGTCGTGCAGGTGCCGGAAGTCAGTTTGTGGGTAGGAGCCCCATGCCTGTTGCACTTACTCGATCAATACAGGGAGAGTTAATGCTGATTTTGGATGACTCTGGAGTTGTCATCCGATGATGTTCCACCTATAATCCACTGGAGACAGATCTGGTGATCGAGAAGGCCAAGGCAACATGTCGACACTCTTGGAGCATGTTGAGTTACAGCAGCGGTATGTGGGCGAGAATTATCCTGTTGGAAAACAATCCCAGAATGCTGTTCATGAATGGCAACACAACAGGTCGAATCAGCTGACTGACGTATACATTTGCAATCAGGGCGCGTGGGTTAACCACGAGAATGCGCCTGCTGTCATGTGTCTTCGCACCCTGCAGGCTTTCTGATAATGATGAAATGAGGTGTTGCGGTGGCCCTCAACTATGTACCCTCCAACTCAGAGTTGAAATATTAAAAGTTTTGGCTGGTTAAGTTGTCTAGGATCTGGGATACATAGTTGCCACATTACAAGCCAAATACTGCTGAGTCTACAGTTCTTGTTGTGGTCTTCAGTCCTGAGACTGGTTTGATGCAGCACTCATTGCTACTCTATCCTGTGCAAGCCTCTTCATCTCCCAGTACCTACTGCAACCTACATCCTTCTGAATCTGCTTAGTGTATTCATCTCTTGGTCTCCCCCTACGATTTTTACCCTCCATGCTGCCCTCCAGTACTAAATTGGTGATCCCTTGATGCCTCAGAACACGTCCTACCAACCGATCCCTTCTTCTAGTCAAGTTGTGCCACAAACTCCTCTTCTCCCCAATTCTGTTCAATACCTCCTCATTAGTTACGTGATCTACCCATCTAGTCTTCAGCATTCTTCTGTAGCACCACATTTCGAAAGCTTCTATTCTGTTCTTGTATAAACTATTTATCGTCCATGTTTCACTTCCATACATGGCTACACTCCATACAAATACTGTCAGAAACGACTTCCTGACACTTAAATCAATACTCGATGTTAACAAATTTCTCTTCTTCAGAAACGCTTTCCTTGCCATTGCCAGTCTACATTTGATATCCTCTCTACTTCGACCATTATCAGTTATTTTGCTCCCCAAATAGCAAAACTCCTTTACTACTTTAAGTGTCCCATTTCCTATCTAATTCCCGCAGCATCACCCGACTTAATTCGACTACGTTCCATTATCCTCGTTTTGCTTTTGTTGATGTTCATCTTATACCCTCCTTTCAAGACACTGTCCATTCCGTTCAACTGCTCTTACAAGTCCTTTTCTGTCTCTGACAGAATTACAATCAGTTCTACAGTATTCAGTATGAATAAACACATGAATCGATTGGTCGAAGGTTCCTATCACTCGGCAATCGCGAATGTAACGTAGAAATTTATAAATAAAAGATTGCAACAAATAAAATCTGCAGGTACTATCTTAACAACTTTATATGATGAGTACGATAGTAGAAGTACTTTTGAGAATATTTCTGCAAAACACTTATTGGTGTTGATGGTCTAGCAATTAAATAAAATATAAGTTGAATAACAGGGAAACAACAGATTCCTACTGCACGTAATTAGTTATGAACGACAACATAGCTCGCGAGATATTAACTTCTAAACGCATACTACGTCTTCACAGTAGAAACCTCGGAAATCTCACAAGTTCACAAGTCTGCACTCCGAAGTATTTCCATCTCTCACGACCACCCGCAAACAGCTCCACACTCGCAGGTCTCTCTCGCCAACGTGCGTCCTCCGCGCCCTACTGTCCCAGACGCTCCTCCGTACTCCTGTGCCGTCCTGCCCAGAACTCTTCTCCCACTTCCATCGAGTCTCCCCATTCACAAGCGCTGTGATTGGCTAGAGCGCTCGCGCCATGTCTTCAAGCCAACGCACCCTCACGAACATAATGAAACATATTCGAAATACTGGTCTTGCATTTGAATAATTTGAAATTAAATAAATATTCCTACGGCTGGACCATAAACTCGCTCTAACACACATTATTAAATACATAAACAAATTAAATAAACATATATCAAAGGAATAGAACGAAAGGTAGTCCAGTAGCCTAATGTCTCTGTGCTTTCTAAAACACAGTAAATAACTGACCACTTTCTTCATGAATGGTGTATATCAGATACAAACAAAGACGTAGATGAATAAATATACTTATAAGCATGCTGCTATCGTTTTTCGTGTAGCTGTGGAGTACTTATGGCCTGACGCGATCGATAGTAATTGGCCACTTTGACCTCCAATAACTCATGTACTATTCAAGTTACATGCCTGTAATTCATACCAATTTAGGTTTACACTAATAGCTTTCTAAAGACACGTCGATCAACGAAATCAGATGAGCCGTTTAGATTTTGGAAATTCGTTGCTGGGTGTTACTTGTATAATTTACAGTCAGATACTAAACTTTAAACTAATAAAGACATTGAAAATCTGATTACACCATCAGAATCGTCATGCAAATAATGGTAATATACACGTTTCTTTTCAAGGTGTCATGATTCTTCTGGCTACTATTACTTTCTATATGAACTGTGAACTGTCTGCCATTAAAGTTTCACAAAGTCCGCCATATTTGGCACTCCCAATGTGTCTCCTTCAATGACATAGCGTCACCATTGAATTCCCACCCACGTGGCTGGACCACGTGCTAGGGATACCCCTCAGGCTCAGCTAACGTGTTGCTGTCTGGCAGCGGCCCTCCGAGAGGCCCCCACGCAGCCAGGCCAACTCCGAACTTAGAATATTTCTAGGGCATCACAAGTCGCCCATTATCTCACAACCCCGCACCATAGGTCCAGTGTGTCGAGGCCACAGGCTCTCATCTGCCCTCCTGTCCAGCACACAGCCACCACTGGCACCGAGGTAGCACCAGCTTTCATCAGAAAACGTAACTGGTAGACTTGGCCACTGTTTCTATGTTTCGATACAGTGTATCGATACCTGGAACTGTTTCAGTGTTTCGGAACGGCTATGGTTCACTGTTTCGAAACAGTGGTGTTTCATTCCGCCCTTGTCTCGGATCTCGAGCCAGACACAGAAACTGTATCGTTGTTTCAAAATAAGACTGTTTCAGTCCACCTGCGCCTGGAACGGGCTAATTGTATCGAAACAGTGATGTTTCATTCCGCTCTGTGTCGGACGAGATTCGGGCTCGGCACAGGTACTGAAACACAACATACCACTTCATGAAACACTTTCAAGGGTGTCGGAATCTTTTGACAAGCAATAGCATGAAGCTCAAGATGTCCGAAAATAAAGCTCCGTTTCTAGCTGACTGTCCCATTCCGAAATGGCGTAACATCTGCTTTATAAACACTAACCAAACAATAAAACAACGCGTACTATTCGCACTCAAAATAATAAATATGTGAAAATCATTCAGTTAAATTACACTTTTTTTATAACATACGCTTCTCTGTTCATGTACAGTAATCATATTAAGAAACGCAAGTAAGACTACAACATTTTAAATACAAAAAGGCGTAGAGTGACAGTTATTAGACATGTATATAAATTTGATGTAGGTATAATTGCAAGCAATCTGTTTGACATATCACTGATAGTGTAATGGTGAACGGGAAGCATCGTAAATTCATAGTAACGGTTCGAAACACCTTGAAACACAATTTTTTTCTGTTATATTTTGTTATTTATTCGAATTATTTCGCGTTATTTGTGAGTCTATAGTCACTGTGTCTATTATCCACAATGATTCCCTTTGTGTGCATGGAAATTAACAGGATGGGTATATTAGCCATACTAATGGAATGTGGGAATCCCAGTAGCATATCTGTTGTTTCTGCAGTTTGCTCCCACCTCCAGTTCCGTTCGTGGTGGTTCTTCTGTCTTCAGCTAAGGCTTTCCTCAACCAATTGAAAAGTATGAAAGTCACATGACACAAAAGCAGCGCATTTGCTGCAGGAAATACGAAACTGCCAAGACGCCTAAGTGATAGTTTCATACTTTCTGCGATATGATTAGCGCTCTCGCACCTCATTTGTGTTTATATGGACATACTTATACAGTAGACATTCAAGATGATAAAATGTGTACGTTTATTAGATTACAAAACAAACTGTTTCACTGTTTCGAAACACCGTATCGAAACATTACATTGTACTGTTTCATTTGTTTCGAAACATTTACGTGTTTCAGTTTGCCCATCTCTAGTAACTGGCCTCCATCCTGCCTTTCAATACGCTCTCGCTTGACACCAGCGATGTTGCAAATGGTAGTTGTTTGGGGTCAG
Source organism: Schistocerca cancellata (assembly GCF_023864275.1). Taxonomy (NCBI): domain Eukaryota; kingdom Metazoa; phylum Arthropoda; class Insecta; order Orthoptera; family Acrididae; genus Schistocerca; species Schistocerca cancellata. The sequence continues at coordinate 809,176,396 of NC_064626.1, read as the reverse complement.
TGGAATGCACACTACACGGCATCTGGCCCGCAGCTGTCCTTGAGGTAACCGATTTGTAACAGTTCGCTGTGTCACTAGGGTGCCAACTGCTGCTCAAATAACTGCTGCTGGCGCAGTCCAATGCGCCACTGCCATATGCCGAACACGATCTTCCCTCTCGGTAGTGGAACGTGGCCGTCTGGAGTTCGATCTGCTTGCTACCGAATCTTCCCGTGGCCACCGCTGCCAGCACTCATCTACAGTGGCTACATTTCTGCCAAGTCTTTCAGCAATATCGCAAAAGAAACTTCCAGCTCCTCACAGCCCCGTTGCACAACCTTGTTCAAGCTCGGCGAGCTGTTGATAATGGCGTCGTCGTTGTCTTAAAGACATTCGTCGCTAACACCAACTCTTTACGTCAAATCTCAAAGGTACATCTACATCTACATTTATACTCCGCAAGCCTCCCAACGGTGTGTGGCGGAGGGCACTTTACGTGCGACTATCATTACCTCCCTTTTCTGTTCCAGTCGCGTATAGTTCGCGGGAAGAACGACTGCCGGAAAGCCTCCGCACCTATCATCCACGACCGTTATAAATCGTATTTAAAGCCTACTTGTTAGTGGAGCCACTAGCGCAACTCCTATCCGACTGGTGCAAAATTTCAATTTTACATCATCTTTCGGATGTAGAAGCTCAGCTGCCAACTTTCATTTATCTCGCATAACTCTTTTCCCGTGTTGTGATTTTTTTCCGTGAGTGTATTTGGCTTTGTTAGTGTCTTTAGTGTCTTCTGAATCCAGAAACACTAACATCGTATTGTTGAAGTTGTTGGAGACACAATCCACTGTAACATGGTCATTCCCATATGCCAGGTAACAAACGATTTCTTAAATTATTGCTGCTTTCTTTCAGAGTAGATACTTCCATTTTCAAAATGTGACCTAAGTACTCCCTAATATCTTTACTACCGCTCAGCCAATGGTCAACGAGAAAGTTTTCTTCAAATCAGCACACTGTAAAATGCATAGTGACTACTTTATTGGTTCTCAAAATGAACAGTAATCACTTTATCATCACAATAAGAGAAATATTAATCACAGTGTAACTTTCACGCCTAAGAAAATCAGTACCCTGAAGACGGTAACCAGATCAAGGAACACACGCATTACGCAAATCGATTTCCTTCATATTTACTCTTGATTTCTAAACACGTTAGGTGAACCGTACTCCAGTACAAGTCAATAACTTCGGCGTAATTAACTGATGAACTGTTTATAGGTAGAGCCTCCCCTTGTCTAGATCTCCGAGCAGAACGGTCGCATTCTATCACTCAGAACACGTCAGCTTTTACGGCACGTGCAGTGGCCGCCATGCAAGCTCGGCAGTTAGTCGGGCCTCTAGGAATAAACGAGACCCTGATCATGTCTGTCTCATTACGCGCGCTATTAGCATCCAGCACCACAGCAGTACAACTGCGGGCAGTGGTTGAGCTTCAGAGCTGTGGAACTTCGGTGGATTCTCCGTGGTTACCAGTGCACCAAAGCCTCTAACAACATATGCGGCCCACGTGAGTGCTCTCTCAAAGGACCCGCAACTGCTTAACTTAAAGCGAAGGCACGTAACGAGTTGGAAGAAGCACGAGCGCACAGATGCAAGGAAGATCGTGGTTTGCGGATTGGATTTGTGGTAGACGATACCCACCCTCCATCGTGAGGATGGGCTTACATCACGGAAATTTCCCCCCTTAGGATAGACATCAGAAACTACTCAACTTGTTCACGTTACTCAACTTGAGAAAGTACTTTAAAACACCCATTATTTTCGTATGAGGGGCATCATGATGAGTAAGTCAATTTGTCCAAGAAACTAATAAAGTCGACGCACCAAGTTCACAATGGAACCTAAATTATGCTTGCTTCAGAAAGCATAGCTTAGCTCGCAGGTTCGAATCATGCCTCGGGCATGGATGTGTGTGATGTCCTTAGGTTAGTTAGGTTTAAGTAGTTCTAAGTTCTAGGGGACTGATGACCTCAGATGTTAAGTCCCGTAGTGCTCAGAGCCATTTTTTTTGTTACGGAGGTGGACTGTGTTGTGTTTTGTCAGAATAGATAAATTGGAACACAGTGCACTCAATACATTCTCGCCAACGCAAATTCGTCCAAAATTGAAGACTAATATGTATGAATTTTCAGCATTTAAGAAATAGGGGAATGATTTCAAATTAAACCGTTCTTTCCCTGTTGGCACAGAAAGCGTCCAAAAATTGCTACCACGGATAAAAGCATCACAATTACAATATTGTCAAGTATATGAAATAGATGATGTCATTGGAGTATTATAAAACATCGTGCGATGCATTTTACATGAAGAAATAACTATGAGGAAGCTTTGCACAAGACGAGTGTCTGTAAGATGACCAAAAGCAAAGACCACAATAACTTTTAGCGATCGCTGGACTGTTTACTACTGTGTTTATGAATCTTTATGACACCTTGGTCGAACCGTGGCTGCACCAGACGAAGCCAGGTAAGAAACAGCAATCAAAGCAATTGTTGGTAGCCAATGATCTTATACCAAAGAGGTGAAGACGACCTCAGCTGCCGGAAACATTATTGTTTAACAGGGATTATTGTTGTTTGTCTTGCAAAGGGTAAACCAGCAACTGGCAAGTACTGAGCAGGCAATTTTCTTTGAATCTGACTCCACAGTTGCCAAGGTGTTTTTGAATGAACCGATACCGCCTACAAGTGTTTTATTTATTATCGATACCATCGTAGAATACCGGATTTAGGCAATTTTCAAGGTGGTATGGAATCATAGTACGCAGTTCTTCCGGATCAACAGCACGAGGACAGACATGGAAGAGGCACGGACTGCTTCTGCAGCTGAACATTAGGCTGCAGAGATTTGAAGCACGAAGGAAGAAAAAATCTAACCTACCCACCAGACTATGCATTCACTGAATTCCTACCGTTTCTATGGCTTGAGAAATTTATAGCCGGAAAAATTTCAATACAGTGAAGAAGTTATAGCAAATGCGGCTGAGTATTTTACAAATCTTTTCTGGAGGGAATTTATTCACCAGTACAATGCTGGACGAACACATTGAGTGGACACGAGCTATGTTGAAATCTTACTGCTTTATGCATATTTACATAAAATATTCCACTTCCAAGTCTTCCGGACCATCTTGCTCCAAAAATTTATTTAATGCGAAGTTTGGGTATCAAAAGGGAAAATCTGACTTCTGCACAATACACCTGACCACGAAGGTGCTCGAGCAACGTGAAAACAGAAACCACGAGGGATTTGAAATACGATTTATTCCAACAACTAATCAATTCATCACATTATACACTTTCTAACTTCTACCTATACCGTCTTCTAAACTAATTTATGACAGAAAACCGTTCTGAGTCCACTGAAGAGATTGCGATAGTTGTTATTGCTATTTTGTAGATATCCCTTAATCTAATTCAGCTGCTCACTCTATTCAGTGGAACTATATGCTGCAAAGAGTAAGCCGGAAAAGGAGTGCATTATGCTGCTTAGGATGAGAAAATTTCACCTTACGTACTATCAGCCATGAGTCGTCTCTGTTTTCTGAAATACACGTTTTTTAGTTACTCAGTGTGAGAAACGGTTCACATCACTTTTAAGTGGTAGTAAACAATCTGAGTCTGTTAAAATTAATCGTCACCATCCAAGGCTACTATCGAGGTAAACGACAATCCTCATCGTATCGTTTTCTGGTGTTACAGAAATTCGGTGACTTTTGCCATCCGTGATTGATTGAGAATTCATACAGAAAATAGTTTTTTTAATAAAGGTGTCAAAATTGTTAAATATGAAACTGAATGAAAAGTCCAACAGTCAGCTGTAGCTATATTTATTCAAGTCAATTATAGACCCATGAAACCTTTAAGTTGCATCTTTTGATGTATATAAATGCTATGTCATATGATGTGAGGAGTAGGTACAGAATGCTGCAGGGCAACTGTCGGCGAAGCTAGGCACAATTCCTAGCCTTCCTCAACTGACAAAAAACCGTCATCAATTGATAAAAAACCATCATTTGTGACGAATGTCATGTCATCATTAAAATCAGTAACTGTCATCAATTTACTGGTTAAAATATGTTCTAGTCAGCCTATGTCAACTGACAGACAATACCCCTCATAGATGGTATCCAGGGAAGTCTTTCTTTCCTGGGGCCTTTGTCCTGTGACACGCGGGGTCGGCCATGTTAGTATTTATATGGCAGTGTTAGTTGGTTGGTTGGTTGGTTTGGGGAAGGAGACCAGACAGCATGGTCATCGGTCTCATCGGATTAGAGAAGGATTGGGAAGGAAGTCGGCCGTTCCCTTTCAGAGGAACCATCCCGGCATTTGCCTGGAGTGATTTAGGGAAATCACGGAAAACCTAAATCAGGATGGCCGGACGCGGGATTGAACCGTCGTCCTCCCGAATGCGAGTTCAGTGTCTAACCACTGCGCCACCCCGCTCGGTGGCAGTGTTAGTTGCAGAGGGTGACCGGATGCCCTTCCTGCCGCCACCCCGAACCCCCAGGGACGGAATTAGTGTGCCCCAGCTGTCTGCATCTATTGTAAGCCAGGGAATAGTGCGAACATTTTCAAATGTCTGCAAGTTGTGTAACTGAGGTGGAACGTGGGGTCGAGCCCAGTATTCACCAAGTGGGATGTGGAAAACCGCCTAAAAACCATATATAGGCATACTGGCGTACCGGTCCTCGTCGTTAATCCACCGGGCGGATTCGATCGGGGGCCGGCGCACCTACCCGAGTCCAGGAAGCAGCGCTTTAGCGCTCCCGGCTGCCCTGTCGGGTCATGTTATACAGGGAACTACTGAGCCCAAAAGCCGACACGCTAATGTATGTGTGTCACCAACAAAGCCGCTGACAACATAAGCTACGAACGTCCCATGTGTTGTCGTCTGCTGCTATGATGGTGACAAACACATATGAGCATGTCGGCATTTGGGCGCAGTCTAGAAGGGACATTGTCTGTGGCTTGGCATAGACCGACAATATCATATTTTCATCAGTAAAGGGATGACAGTTCGCGATTTTAACATAGACATGAATTTATTAATCAATTGATGATGGTATTTTATCAACAGAGGAGGGCTGAGAACTGCGTCTGGCCACGCCAACACTCTGTACCTACTCCCCACACCACATGACATAGCATTTATAAACAACAGATGATGTAACTTAAAAGTTGCATGGGTCTGTAATTGGATTGAATTAATACAGCTACAGCGGACTATTGGACTTTTTATTCAGTTTATGTTTAGTAATTTTAACACCTGTATTTTAAAAAAATATTTATTGTGTGGGTTGTCATGTATAGCTATTTTAGCTGTGGTTGCCCCACTTATAAAATTATCTGTTTTACCATCCAACCTCTTTTTTCGTCTTTGCGCTGTCTGAATTTGTATCCTTTTAATATCTGTGAAAGTGACAATGTTTCTCCTGTTTCGAGTTAACGTCACTGAATTGTCTTTTAGTCTACTTGCATCTCTGTCCTCCAAATCACATTCTGTACAATTAGTTGCTGTCACTGTATTTCAGCATTCAGTACCACGTAGTTGGCACTGTCAGAAGGCATCATGGTGTCAGTGGATATCGTCACCATGTTACACCCTGATTTTATCCATCGGATGTTAGTCGGTTTGTTGTTTCTTCTTGCACCAATCCTCTATGTGTTCTGTTCACAACTGTTCTTTATAGATGTGTCGCCACTACTTATATCGGGACCTCATTTAATATATTTTGAGACTCCTCACTTTCCTTTCATGTTACCACAAGCAACTCTTTGCATAACAAACTTTCCAGTCTTCTCTTACCATTAGGTTATTAAACACATGAGGCTACTTTAAAAAAATGGCTCTAAGCACTATCGGACTTAACATCTGAGGTCATCAGTCCCATAGACTTAGAAATACTTAAACCCAACTAACCTAAGGACATCACGCACATCCATGAACGAGGTAGGATTCGAACCTGCGACCGTAGCAGCAGCGCAGTTCCAGACTGAAGCGCCCAGAAACGCTCGGCCACAGCGGCCGGCCGTGAGGCTACTGGTCATCAAATGCGTAAATGAGAGAACCTATCAAAGAGATAATACTGTCTCTTTTATGCTATTTTGCATTGGCTTCTAAAACTATCACGTCAACGATTCAGTCTTTAACTGAACGCTGGTTGAAAATCAGTTGAAAGGCTGACCAACCTCTTGGTAGACACAGATACTTCCACAAGGTAAGCAAGGTAAGGAGTCGTTTAACTGTGAACCTTAGTAACACTAACAAAAGAACAAAGGATCCGAGGCGGTTAAGCCTACAGTACGTGGTTCGTCGTTGACCCAAAATAAGCCTGTTTCAGAATGTACGGTTGGTGTGCTTTCACTGGAGACCCATCGATTGATTTTATAGAACACGTTGATGCTTGTCTGCAAGAAACAGCAGCGCCAAGCCTCCCGGAAGGGAGACACTCCCTGGATGCTGGAATGCTGTCCGTGAATCAGACGGCCACCTGAACGCGCCGCCGCGAGTACACCTAACACTTGGCCTACACACAGCCAGCGCTTGCCCACAAGGTCATCCAGGCATTATCTCCCTACGTCACGGTTGATAAAGACTGACACAGCCGGTCGCGGACTCCTAACTTCCACATCCCTTCCCAGATTAATAATGGCCTGGAGCTTGCTGCTTTCCTGCCGTACCCTTGTGTAATGTATAGAATTCTTTCCAGTAAAAGGAATGGCATCCCAGTCCGCCACTTCTGGATATTGGGCCGTATCGCGTTCGACAGTTAGGTTGCTGCTCCACCGCTTGCCGGGGCGTCTCCACACACGTCTTCTCTCGCCATCGGGGCTCAGTTAGAAGCGGGACTCATCACTGAAGACAATTCTGCTCCATTCAATGAAATTTCACGCTCTGATGACCATCAAAGACGCGTGTAGATATTCCCCAGACAGCGATGGAATACGAAGCTGATTGTTACGCGCCATATGGCCGGCAACCATGAGTGATAGTCTGGGGTGCCATTGCATTTCATAGCAGGCCCCCTTTGGTTGTCATTGGCGACACCCTTACAGAACAGTGGTATGTCGACGATATTCTACGCCACACTTTCTTGTTCTCCATGAGAAGCCACCCTGGGCTTACATTTCAACAAGATAATGCCGCCTGCATATGGCGAGAGTTTCTGTTGTTTATCATCGTGCTTGTCAAACCATACCTTGACCAGCAAGGTCCCTCCTCAATTGAGAATGTTTGGAGCGTTATGGGCAGAGCCTTCCATCCAGCTCGGGATTTTGACGATCCAAAGCGCCAGTCAGTCAGAATTCGACACGATACTCCTCAAACAGGACAGCCCACAACTCTGTCAATCAATGCCAAGCCAAATAATTGCTTGCATAAGGCCAGAGGTGGGCCAAAATGTTATTCACTTGCTCAGTTTGTGAAGCTCTTCCTCTTGAATAAATCTTCAAATTTTTCATTTGTTTGTTCAAAAATGGTTCAAATGGCTCTGAGCACTATGGGACTTAATTTCTGAAGTCATCAGTCCCCTATAACTTAGAACTACTTAAACCTAACTAACCTAAGGACATCACACACATCCACGCCCGAGGCAGGATTCGAACCTGCGACCGTATCGGTCGCGCGGTTCCAGACTGTAGCGCCTAGAACCGCTCGGCCACTCCGGCCGGCCATTTGTTTGTCTGGACATGCACATTACATTCAGATATTTCCGTCGAATTCGGGTAATTCCTTCGTGGTGCGTGTTTTTTTTCCTCAGAGTCAACATCGAAAACGACGAATGATAATTAGCTGGTTCCGTTTTGGAGTCACTCCAAAATTCTTCATTGTCGCTGGACTATATGTACGATTCCTGTTTCCTTATGGCTTTTACATCATCGGCCAGATCCCTGTATTTGTCCACCTTCTAACTGCAGATCGTTTGCAAATTATGTGTTTTGAGCCCAGCGACGTTCAGAAAGAAGATGATACGCACAGCTCCATTGTTTAGGCCTATTGTAGTGTCAGGCCAGTTGTAACAGATATTGTAATAACTTATTAAATTATTACTTTGCGGTTCCAACCAATTTTCATTCGCCATTTTCTATATATACCGTCTGAGGAGGCGCAATGTAGGGCCCTAGACGCTCAGTGGCGAAGATGGCGCTTCAGATCCCCATCCGGTCTTCTGCACTGATGTTCTTCATAGTTTCCAGAAATCGATTGAAGCAAATGCTGGGATGGTTTCTTTTTAAAAAATACAACTGACATCCTTCCCATTTCTTCCCCAAACCTAGCTTTTGCTCTGACTATAATCACTTCGTCCTTGATGGTGCCTTAAACTCTAGTTCCCTTAATCTTCCTTCTTTCATTTCCTAAGAGACAACTGTATATTATGGAGCAAAATGTTTCTACATTATTGCTGTTATTACTTAGCCTTTCAGTATACAGTTTTACATATCACTGGTTAGCTGGTGTCGGTTTACATAATGTCCATATGAACAACAAATTCATACTTTCCCACAAGCATGTTCTTCCTTCTCTAAGACATATTTACATAATGTATATATCTGTACCAAAACAGCTCTCTGTCCTTCGTTAAAGATGTCTCAAGGGTACTTATAATCCTGATCCTCTGTCTAGTACTCTCTGTATACACTTGATATTAGTATGTTTGTTTCTAAAAGTCCTGTGTCGTATATTGATATTCACGACATGCTCTACAGATTATTTAAGTAATGGCAAATGCAATGTTGTGGCTTAAACCATTTTAAGCCTTATCCGTGAAGATGGTCCATTACTGAAACCGGTCGATATTTAGGTTTAAAATAAAAACAGCTGATGGTCGCTTAGTGGCCGAGCGGTTCTAGGCGCTACAGTCTGGAACGGCGCGACCGCGACGGTCGCAGATTCGAATCCTGCCTCGGGCATAGATGTGTGTGATGTCCTTACGTTAGTTAGGTTTAAGTAGTTCTAAGTTCTGGGGGACTGATGACCACAGCAGTTAAGGCCCATAGTGTTTAGAGCCATTTGAACCATTTGAAGCCAGCTGATGGTCAAACATGCATTTTATACATCTCTCAAGGACTTCTAAGATTAATCTTCATGATTATTTTCTCTAAGTCCTTGAAAATATTACTTTTGCAGATAACCGCCGTAACATACGTTTCAGCACCCTACAACACATATATCTCTTCTGTCTTTCTTGCCATTTAACAGTTTTTCTGCTTCTGTAAGCGGTATATCACGCATTGATGAAGACTTGATATCGAGAATGATGGCAGTTGTATTGACTCTGTATCTGTTCTGGTGTTGTCAGTTGCCTTATCGGTCAACATTCGGCGATCCCAATAAATCAGAAACTGTTTGGGTTTAAACACGATAACGCGCCCAGACAGTTCAAATACGATGGTGCGTTCTTCTACAAGACTCCCGAGCTACTAACAGTCGATTATGTTTAAATTTTGTCAATCTGTTACGTCTACACCCGCCTAGATAGCCGCACGTTTTAGCGTGCTACTTTCGGGATTGAGGAAGAAGCGCCGGTCACGGATCGAATCAGCCCAGTGGATTAACGCCGAAAGTGGGTGTGCCGTGGTTTTTAGACTGTTTTCCACATACCACTAGATGAATACCGGGCTGGCACCCACATCCCCCAAAGTTATACCATTTGCAAACATTTCGAAAACATTCGCACAGATCTGAATAATACTAGGTTCAGGCAGCTGGCGTACACAAATAATTCAATATCCTGACTACGAGGGAGGGAGGGGAGGAGGTGTCAAAATGTCTAATGTGTGTGAATTCCTAAGGGACCAAACTGTTGAGGTCAGCGGTCCCTAGACTTACACACTTCTTAAACTAACTTATGCTAAAAACAACACACACACCCATGCCCGAGGGAGGAGCCGCACAATCCATTACATAGCGCCTCAAACCGCGTGGCCACTCCGCGCGGTGGAGTGATAATGGGGTGGCGATAGAAGGGCATCTGACCATCCTGAAACATTAACAATGCCAAATTCGAGAATTAAGGCACCGACCCCGTGTCGATACGGGACAAATGGAAAACAAAAAGAGGAATCTGTTAAGTCTACCCCGAAGAACGGATATCGAAAGAAAGTACAGAGCAGTCAGCCGTTATTCTTAATTGATTCTCCTGCTGATTAAAATTTCATGTAACTGTTAATCATTTCGATCTTCAGTATGTGCTTCTGGTAGTTATGCTCCTAATCACTCCCTCGTCAATTGTAGTACAGGTTGCAAAATTCCGCGCAGGGACCACTGAAAGGCGTCATTTTAGTCAACGTCAGTTTCTTCTGGAAGGTTGGGGCACTTTCCATTAAAATCTTCTCTTCTATTATTATTATTACATTTATTTAGCCTTTTGACACTTTTCTACATGTCCCAGGAGGAAACGTCAGAATTCAGGAATATAACACGATATAGAAACAATCATAAATATCTAGTGAAGTTCACGATTCATATATAGTATTTGGTCCATAATGGACGTCGTTTCGAAGCTAGTAAATGATTGGGTAACAAACAAATAATATCCCTTTCCTACTTCAGACACTCTCCATTTAATTCCATTACGTTTTTCTATCTTCATCGCTTCAAAATCGGTTAGATTTTGATCTATTTTACGTCATGGACTGATTTTTGCATCATACGTATATGGTTCATTGCCTTTGACAGCCAACGTACCATAAATGCAGTCCATGCTGAAAAGCAGAACCGAATGACTATGGCACAATCGCTGAAATGCCGTGGACTTTAATGAAGAATGACTGAAGCAGAAAATCGAGGCTCCAGAGTTACTTGTGTATAAATGCTATGACCCCCCCCCCCCCATGAACCATGGACCTTGCCGTTGGTGGGGAGGCTTGTGTGCCTCAGCGATACAGATAGCCGTACCGTAGGTACAACCACAACGGAGGGGTATCTGTTGAGAGGCCAGATAAACGTGTGGTTCCTGAAGAGGGGCAGCAGCCTTTTCAGTAGTTGCAAGGGCAACAGTCTGGATGATTGACTGATCTGGCCTTGTAACATTAACCAAAACGGCCTTGCTGTGCTGGTACTGCGAACGGCTGAAAGCAAGGGGAAACTACGGCCGTAATTTTTCCCGAGGGCATGCAGCTTTACTGTATGATTAAATGATGATGGCGTCCTCTTGGGTAAAATATTCCGGAGGTAAAATAGTCCCCCATTCGGATCTCCGGGCGGGGACTACTCAAGAGGATGTCGTTACCAGGAGAAAGAAAACTGGCGTTCTACGGATCGGAGCGTGCAATGTCAGATCCCTTAATCAGGCAGTTAGGTTAGAAAATTTAAAAAGGGAAATGGATAGGTTAAAGTTAGATATAGTGGGAATTAGTGAAGTTCGGTGGCAGGAGGAACAAGACTTCTGGTCAGGTGACTACAGGGTTATAAACACAACGTCAAATAGGGGTATTGCAGGAGTAGGTTTAATAATGAATAGGAAAATAGGAATGCGGTTAAGCTACTACAAACAGCATAGTGAACGCATTATTGTGGCCAAGATAGATACGAAGCCCACACCTACTACAGTAGTACAAGTTTATATGCCAACTAGCTCTGCAGATGACGAAGAAATTGAAGAAATGTATGATGAAATAAAAGAAATTATTCAGATAGTGAAGGGAGACGAAAATTTAATAGTCATGGGTGACTGGAATTCGAGTGTAGGAAAAGGGAGAGAAGGAAACGTAGTAGGTGAATATGGATTGGTGCTAAGAAATGAAAGAGGAAGCCGCCTGGTAGAATTTTGCACAGAGCACAACTTAATCATAGCTAACACTTGGTTTAAGAATCATCATAGAAGGTTGTATACATGGAAGAACCCTGGAGATACTAAAAGGTATCAGATAGATTATATAATGGTAAGACAGAGATTTAGGAACCAGGTTTTAAATTGTAAGACATTTCCAGGGCCAGATGTGGACTCTGACCACAATTTATCGGTTATGACCTGTAGATTAAAACTGAAGAAACTGCAAAAAGGTGGGAATTTAAGGAGATGGGACCTGGATAAACTGAAAGAACCAGAGGTTGTAGAGAGTTTCAGGGAGAGCATAAGGGAACAATTGACAGGAATGGGGGAAAGAAATACAGTAGAAGAAGAATGGGTAGCTTTGAGGGATGAAGTAGTGAAGGCAGCAGAGGATCAAGTAGGTAAAAAGAAGAGGGCTAGTAGAAATCCTTGGGTAACAGAAGAAATATTGAATTTAATTGATGAAAGGAGAAAATATAAAAATGCAGTAAGTGAAGCAGGCAAAAAGGAATACAAACGCCTCAAAAATGAGATCGACAGGAAGTGCAAAATGGCTAAGCAGGGATGGCTACAGGACAAATGTAAGGATGTGAAGGCTTATCTCACTAGGGGTAAGATAGATACTGCCTACAGGAAAAATAAAGAGACCTTTGGAGAAAAGAGAACCACTTGTATGAACATCAAGAGCTCAGATGGAAACCCAGTTCTAAGCAAAGAAGGGAAAGCAGAAAGGTGGAAGGAGTATATAGAGGGTCTATACAAGGGCGATGCACTTGAGAACAATATTATGGAAATGGAAGAGGATGTAGAAGAAGATGAAATGGGAGATACGATACTGCGTGAAGAGTTTGACAGAGCACTGAAAGATCTGAGTCGAAACAAGGCCCCCGGAGTAGACAACATTCCATTGGAACTACTGACGGCCTTGGGAGAGCCAGTCCTGACAAAACTCTACCATCTGGTGAGCAAGATCTATGAAACAGGCGAAATACCCTCAGACTTCAAGAAGAATATAATAATTCCAATCCCAAAGAAAGCAGGTGTGGACAGATGTGAAAATTACCGAACAATCAGTTTAATAAGTCACAGCTGCAAAATACTAACACGAATTCTTTACAGATGAATGGAAAAACTAGTAGAAGCCGACCTCGGGGAAGATCAGTTTGGATTCCGTAGAAATACTGGAACACGTGAGGCAATACTGACCTTACGACTTATCTTAGAAGAAAGGTTAAGGAAAGGCAAACCTACGTTCCTAGCATTTGTAGACTTAGAGAAAGCTTTTGACAATGTTGACTGGAATACTCTATTTCAAATTCTAAAGGTGGCAGGGGTAAAATACAGGGAGCGAAAGGCTATTTACAATTTGTATAGAAACCAGATGGCAGTTATAAGAGTCGAGGGGCATGAAAGAGAAGCAGTGGTTGGGAAGGGAGTAAGACAGGGTTGTAGCCTCACCCCGATGCTATTCAATCTGTATATTGAGCAAGCAGTAAAGGAAACAAAAGAAAAATTCGGCGTAGGTATTAAAATCCATGGAGAAGAAATAAAAACTTTGAGGTTCGCCGATGACATTGTAATTCTGTCAGAGACAGCAAAGGACTTGGAAGAGCAGTTGAACGGAATGGATAGTGTCTTGAAAGGAGGATATAAGATGAACATCAACAAAAGCAAAACGAGGATAATGGAATGTAGTCGAATTAAGTCGGGTGATGCTGAGGGAATTAGATTAGGAAATGAGACACTTAAAGTTGTAAAGGAGTTTTGCTATTTGGGGAGCAAAATAACTGATGATGGTCGAAGTAGAGAGGATATAAAATGTAGACTGGCAATGGCAAGGAAAGCGTTTCTCAAGAAGAGAAATTTGTTAACATCGAGTATAGATTTAAGTGTCAGGAAGTCATTTCTGAAAGTATTTGTATGGAGTGTAGCCATGTATGGAAGTGAAACATGGACGGTAAATAGTTTGGACAAGAAGAGAATAGAAGCTTTCAAAATGTGGTGCTACAGAAGAATGCTGAAGATTAGATGGGTAGATCACATAACTAATGAGGAAGTATTGAATAGGATTGGGGAGAAGAGAAGTTTGTGGCACAACTTGACCAGAAGAAGGGATCGGTTGGTAGGACATGTTCTGAGGCATCAAGGGATCACCAATTTAGTATTGGAGGGCAGCGTGGAGGGTAAAAATCGTAGGGGGAGACCAATAGATGAATACACTAAGCAGATTCAGAAAGATGTAGGTTGCAGTAGGTACTGGGAGATGAAGAAGTTTGCACAGGATAGAGTAGCATGGAGAGCTGCATCAAACCAGTCTCAGGACTGAAGACCACAACAACAACAACAAATGCTATGAATGAGTAACATCACCATTCTCTAGTAATGTCTGACTTATTTTTCTAATTTACAAATGGCGATCTGATAACTTCAATCTCTTTTTATTAAGTATATATATCACACCAGGTAACACACACGTTTCGAATTTTGGTCACTTAAATCCAACTTCTGATGTGTCAGTATTACATTAATTGTCGTAACTTGATTAGGCGCAGAAAATGTTCAAAATATACACTGACAATTGCAATACATATCGGTACAGCTATTGCATAGTATATATCGAAATTTTCATGATTTCTGACAAAACTAGTTGTCATAATCAGCATTATATTCTCACAACAAAGGTTGGGCCTAGTTAGTTGAAAATAATAATGTGTTTACTATCTTACCTTACAATCATGACCTTTTCTCAAGCATTTTTGAATCTGTTTGCTTCATATATAGTACTCACCAACTAACATTTTGTCCTTTACAAAGTAATCATTAACAAAGTCACTACCCAGCAAACACTGGACCAAATCTTATAGAAGATGATATCATATACCGGATTTTTGCTACATGTTTTTATCAAGAGCTTTGACCACCCTTTCCGTAAGGAATGGCACGTCGAACCATCTATAGCGACAGAAAAGAGTACAAAATCAGGAGGATTCTTGTTAAAACGGTCAAAAATTACTGAGAAATTCGCTTTGAAATTTATTTTCTATCGATTTTTAACGTTTGCAGCAACCAAGATATGCAGCACTTTCTCATTGTGAAACCATGTAACACCTTTCGTCTGATTTGACAAAGTGTCAGAAATTTGCTGTACGAAGAGCAGTCAAATGAAAAACGAAGGCCTCCACAACGGGATCATGGACTGGTTCCATTCAAAAGCGATCACTACACGCGCTAAGACGCTTATCTCATTGGAAGACGGTACGATCAATTCTGTTTCGTAGAACACGGTCGGGCGCCAATGGATCCACAACCGCACCCACTCTTGAACTTCCTCGTCCGACCGAAACCAAGGTCGACGCATGTCTCTTATCAGGTTGCCAAAGATGTGCAAACCGCACGCTGAAAGATCCGGGGTGAACAGAGGATGTTCCAGTGCTTCCCTACCAAATCGACGAAGCGTAGCCTGCATCCTATTGGCAGTGTGGGAGCGGGCGTTATCGCGCAACAGGATGCTTCCTCCGTTCGTCTACTTCCTCGAGCGTCGAGCCACAATCAACGCGCAGCGCTATGCAGACACTTTGCGGAGACTATGACGAGCCGTAAATTCAAAACGACCAGGAATGCTATCGGATGGAATCAACGTGTTACACGATAACGCCTCCTCCCTACCCCACCGAGCGACGTGGCGTAGTGGTTAGCACACTGGACTCGCACTCGGGAGGACGACGGTTCAAATCCGCGTCTGGCCATACTGATTTAATTTTTCCGTGATTTCCCTAAATCGCTTCAGGCAAATGCCAGGATGGTTCCTTCCAAAAGCCACGGCCAACTTCCTTCCCCATCCTTGCCTAATCCGATGGGACCCATGACCTCACTGTTTGGTCCCCTCTCCGCAATCAACAAACAAGCCCCCCACCCCCTTCCCCCCGCCCCCTCTGGCCAATTGAACAAAGATTATGATTTAGCGGTTTGGTTGGGAAACAGTGCATCATCCCTCTTACATCCCGGATCTTTCACCGTGTAATTTTCACATCTTTGGTGACCTGAAGAAAGACCGTGGACGTCGGTTTCAGTCGGGAAAGGAAGTGCAAGAGTGGTTGCGGTTGTAGACCCGTCAGCGGCCGACTGCGTTCTACGAGACAGGAACTGATCGTCTCGTCTCCTTGTGGAATAAATGTCTCAGCGCTTGTGGTGATTACATTCGAATGGAACCACTCCATGGTCCCGTTGTGATAGGTGCTTGGTTTTCATTTGACTGTCCCTAATGCGTTTAATTGGCAATAGTTCAACATCGTACCTCATATTTTCTCGATGTTTCCACTATGACGACAGTTCTGGGACGTCTTTCCAAATGCAGTGTGGAAGAAGACGCAGTGGTGGTAGTACTGCTTGCTTCTTAACCTTCTATAATTTTCCAGTATTATGAAAGCATGTCTTAATAAAAACATTTGACAGATGATATGACATTTACTATGGTATTAAACACGGAAATTCATTTGCTTTTAAAACGATAAGGTTCTATGAAATTCCAGATTTTTTCAGTAGGGCTCAAGTCACGTGTTGTGTATGGTCATACAGCACAGCTTCACTTCCGTGGAGTATTCCTTACATCATTCCGGCGCGGTTCGGTAGTGATCGGATGATGGAATACTTTGCAGATGATAAAAGTAGTGTGCATCTTTTGCGTGTTGTAAAAAGAAGGTGAAAACTGATTTCAGAATGGTCAGGTGAGGATCTGAATCTCTGTCATCTCGAATTTGAGTCTAGCCTCATACCACTGCGCCATCTTCATCAGTTGGGATGCAGCACACGAACAAACGATGCCACATGAACAAACAGTAGGTTTGTAACCTCCTCCATTACTAATCGGTTAATGCATTAGTACGACTGTCATAGCGTGTGCCTAATGAATATCATTTTGGACAAGGCTATCGTATCCGAAAGAAATTTACCTGTTACTGGAGAGAAATGTACAAGTTATTCTAATAAGCAAGCTGTTCTACTGCAGCAGTTTCTATTTATATGGATTTTGTTCAAGATATAAAAAATTACCATCACTCACCAAAAGTGGCATACAAAAAGGGATACCGCGTGACATAAAGGGCCCACAACAAATATCATGGAAACAATACGGAAATTAATTATTGCGGTCGCCAGTCCAGTTGGGCACTGTCTGTTCAATATCTAAGCGACAATGCGAACAGCAATGAATGCATAACTGTTTGACTGTACGTGTGGCAGCAGATGAAAGACATATGTTTCTGACAACACAACACGTCATGAAATGACAATGAACAAAGGTAGCATCTGCCTTATATCGTTAATACTTACAAGGGAACCTCCCCATCGCACCCCCCCCCCCCCCCTCAGATTTAGTCATAAGTTGGCACAGTGGATAGGCCTTGAAAAACTGAACACAGATCAATCGAGAAAACAGGAAGAAGTTGTGTGGAACCGTGATAAAAATTAGTAAGATATACAAACTGAGTAGTCCATGTGCAAGATAGGCAACATCAAGGAGAATGTGAGCTCAGGAGCGCCGTGGTCCCATAGTTAGCGTGAGTAGCTGCGGAACTACAGGTCCTTGGTTCAAGTTTTCCCTCGACTGAAAATTTTACTTTCTTTATTTTCGCAAAGTTATGATCTGTCCATTTGTTCATTGACGTCTCTGTTCACTGCAATAAGTTTAGTGTCTGTGTTTTGCTACCGCACCGCAAAACCGTGCGATTAGTAGACGGAAGGACGTGCCTCTCCAATGGGAACCGAAAACATTTGATCGCAAGGTCATAGGTCAACCGATTCTCCCACAGGAAAACACGTCTGATATATTCTATACGACACTGGTGACATCATGTGCGTCACATGACAGGAATATGTTGTCGACCCACCTAACTTGTACACTTGGCGAATGGGTAAAAAGATTCTTCTACCTTGCCCGATTTAGGTTTTCTTGTGGATGTGATAATCACTCCCAAAAAAGTGATGAAAACTTTAGAGTTTGTCACATAAAATGAAAATAAAAAATTAAACTTCTCACTCGAGGGAAGACTTGAACCTAGGACCTCTAGTTCCGTAGCTGCTCTCGCTAACCACGGGACCACGGCGCTCCTTTGCTCCCAGTCTCCTTGATGTTGCCTATCTTCGCATGGACTACTCAGTTTGTATATTTTACTAATTTTTTTCATAGTTCCACACAACTTCTTCCTGTTTTCTCGATTGATCTGTGTTCAGTTTTTCAAGGCCTATCGACTGTGCCAACTTATAACTAAATCTGAGGGGGGTGCGATGGGGAGGTTCCCTTGTTAGATATGTTAATTTGGAAAATGCATTTAAACTCGTTATTCAAAAGTGAATCACTGGATGAAGGCGCCTGTTTTGTTGCGACAGTAATTTCCGTAATCTCATATTAGCGTTACATTCACTAGATTTCCATTCACTAGATTCCTGGATATTGCAAGTTACGTACTTTGAATGGACTGTAATTGCTTTGAAAATTTACTGGCTTGAATAAGCAACTGTTGGCTTTCAACAGATTGGCAACACCGAAATACGAACCAAGCCGGCAGTCAGCAGCATTATACAGCAGACATAGGGATCAAATACACTGAAGAGCCAAAGAAACCGGTACACCTGCCTAATATTGTGTAGCCGCAACACGACGTGGCATGGACTCGACTAATGTCTGAAATAGTGTTGGAGGGAATTGACACCATAAATCCTGCAGGGCTGTCCGTAAATCCGTAAGAGTACGAAGGGGTGGAAATCTCTTCTCAACAGCACGTTGCAAGGGATCCCATATATCCTCAATAATGTCCATGTCTGTGGAGTTTGGTGGTCAGTGGAAGTGTTTAAGCTCAGAAGAGTGTCCTAGGAGCTACTCTGTAGCAATTCTGGGCATGTGGGGTGTCCCATTGTCCTACTGGAATTGCTCAAGTCCGTCGGAATGCACAATGAACGTGAATGGATGTAGGTGACCAGACAGGACGCTTATGTACGTGTCACCTGTCAGAGTCGTATATTACTCCAACTGCATACGCCCCACACCATTACAGAGCCTCCATCAGCTTGAACAGTCTCCCGCTGACATGCAGGGTCCATGGATTCGTGAGGTTTCGTCCATACCCGTACATATCCATCCGCCTGACTGACCAGGCAACATGTTTCTGTCATCAATAGATGCGCTTCCGTCACAATGAACGTTTCTCTTCAGTCGTCGTTGGTCCAGTTCTTGCAGGATCTTTTTCCAAGCGCAGCAATGTTCGAGATTTGATGTTTCACCGCCGGCCGGGGTGGCCGAGGTTCGAATCCTGCCTCGGGTATGGATGTATGTGATGTCCTTAGGTTAGTTAGGTTTAATTAGTTCTAAGTTCTAGGGGACTGATGACCTCAGAAGTTAAGTCCCATAGTGCTCAGAGCCATTTAAACTATTTTTTTGATGTTTTACCGGATTCCTGATATTCACAGAACACTCGTGAAATGGTCGTACTGGAAAATCCCCACTTCATCGTTATGTCGGAGATGCTGTGTCCCATCGCTAGTGCGCCGACTGTAACACCACATTCAAACTCGCTTAAATCTTGATAACCTGCCATTGTAGCAGAAGTAATCGATCTAACAACTGCGCCAGACACTTGTTGTCTTATATAGGCATTCCCGACCGCAGCGCCATATTCTGCCTGTTTACATATTTCTGTATTTGAATACGCATGCCTATACCAGTTTCTTTGGCATTTCAACGTATATAAACTTAACTTATTCTTTTCTTAGATTTTAGAATGCCAGAATTACTTATGTTTAAGGTACCATACTTTGCCTTCGTATAATGAACGAGAATAACTTTACCTCTGAATATTACTGAACAACGCAGCTAACTTATTGGTTCAAATGGCTCTGATCACTATGGGATTTAACATCTGACGTCAGCAGTCCCCTAGAACTTAGAACTACTTAAACCTAAACAACCTAAGGACATCTCACACATCCATGCCCGAGGCAGGATTCGAACCTGCGACCGTAGCGCTCGCGCGTTTCCAGACTGTAGCGCCCAGAACCTCTCGGCCACTCCGGCCGGCAGCTAACTTATTGAGGCTGCACTATTAATTACTTTCAGTCTTTTCAGCAAGCAGACAAAGGTAGCAACGATAGTCTTTTATTACTCTTCTTTTAGCAGTAAAGAGCTATTCTCGCGTATTCCGTAACAGGATAGGAACTGGACCCTTAGTTGGTGAAAACGACTGAGGATAATGAAAAGGTTAGGTATCTACAGTTTGTATGTATATTACTAATTTTCAGTCAGACACTCAAATTATGGTACTGAGTAATGCCTCACATGGTTTCAAGCACGAACAAGAATAAGACGCTCTCACGGTTCTTTGCAGATGTTACACCGTCGTCGTCAATTCCCCTGTTGCTCCACGTAATACGGCGGACACACTTTGATCAACAATGACCAATTATGGTTCAAATGGCTCTGAGCACTATGGAACTAAACATCTGTGGTCATCAGTCCCCTAGAACTTAGAACTACTTAAACCTAACTAACCTAAGGCATCACACACATCCATGCCCGAGGCAGGATTCGAACCTGCGACCGTAGCAGTCGCGCGGTTCCGGACTGAGAGGACTAATTATGGGCCAGAGTCTTGATGTTATCAAGGCCTCTTACATCTGCCCACATTTGAAATGCTCTTCGTGGCTCGATAGTAACAATTTCGGATCACATATCCTCGACTTTCTACAGTACACGCACTTGGGTGTGTTCACTTCACGTCTCACTCTCAAGCACGTCTTCCGCGCGCTCTGTTCTGACGTCACACTGATGTCCAGAGACAGTGCTCCTACACAAGTTTTTGCTCCCTGCCAACGATCTTGCTTTTCACTAAATTTCCCTAAAGGCATTAACCCAGAATAATTAATTTGTCATAATACAGAACAGTTTATACATGTTACAGGACATTTAACATTTCTAATCAAACGGCTCTGAGCACTATGGGACTCAACATCTTAGGTCATCAGTCCCCTAGAACTTAGAACTACTTAAACCTAACTAACCTAAGGACATCACACACACCCATACCCGAGGCAGGATTCGAACCTGCGACCGTAGCAGTCCCGCGGTTCCGGATTGCACCGCCAGAACCGCTAGACCACCGCGGCCGGCCAACATTTCTAATCAACACATAGTATCTAAAAGAGGAAAGCACTCTTTGCCTACGTTAGTCTGCCTGTTATATCCTCCTTGTGGTGTCCATCACGCGTTAGTTCATTTACAATGTAACAGAATTCCTCCACTTTGTCTACTACGTGGTCCCCAATTTTGATACAAAGTTTAGCGCTGATCTGAGTTCTGCTACTGTTTATTACTGCCGCCTTTCTTTCTTTAAGTCACAGGCACGTTCTCTGCTCATTCAGTTGACCATTCCATTCAACAAGTTGGTGTCCTCAGTTGACGACAATGTCATCAGTGTATCTTATCGTTGACTTGCTTTCATCAGGAATTTTAATGCCACTCCCGTAACTTCCTTTTTTATCTCTGTCACTTTTTTTAGATGTGCAGCTTGAATGCTAGGGACGCAAGAGAGGGTCTCTGTGTTACGCCCTTTTTAATTCTTGCATTTTTCTTGGCGTTTCACTTTGTTTTTCTCTCTTTGTTCTTGTACATATTATACAAAAATGGGTCAAATGGCTCTGAGCACCATGGGACTCAACATCTGAGGTCATAAGTCCCCTAGAACTTAGAACTACTTACAACTAACTAACCTAAGGACAGCCGGCCGGAGTGGCTATGCGGTTAAAGGCGCTTCAGTCTGGAACCGCGTGACCGCTACGGTCGCAGGTTGGAATCCTGCCTCGGGCATGGATGTGTGTGATGTCCTTAGGTTAGTTAGGTTTAATTAGTTCTAAGTTCTAGGCGACTGATGACCTCAGAAGTTAAGTCGCATAGTGCTCAGAGCCATTTGAACCATTTAACCTAAGGACATCACACACATCCATGCCCGAGGCAGGATTCGAACCTGCGACCGTAGCGGTAGCGCGGTTCCAGACTGAAACGCCTAGAACCGCTAGGCCACAGGGGCCGGCGATTTTGTAGGACTGTGCTGTAAAGCGGTTTGAATTACGCGCGACGTTTTCGTCGGAAGTACGAGGGCGGCCATGAATCTTTTCTTTAGACACACATCCTGTGCCTACAAATCGTCGAAACCGTCTGCGGATGTTCCATCCTTTTGGAGGATCAGTGTGGTAGCTCAGTCTGAAACGCCGTTGTATTGTAATCATGGAATTATACTTTGCAAACTAGAGAACACTAAATGATTTCTGTTGTAGAGTAGCCAGTTTAGAACATGTGTCAGTAACCAAGCAAACAGAAAATAACCGATATATAGTAGCAATGAGTATAAACTGGACAATGCATTTGTTCCTCCAGTAACCGAGCCATGGCGCAGAGATTGAGTTTTGACACCTTAATACTCTGTAATCTATACACTTATGCTGATGATAGGGCAATAGCAGTTCAGGCATCAGACTACAAGGATATTGAGTAAATACTAGCTGAGAACCTGGAAAATCTCACCAACTATTACAATAAAAATCAGCTGAAACCCAATACAAGTAAGACCCAGACTTGCCTTGGGCGAAGCGAGAACTGAATGTTTGCTGGAATGACACAAGATTAACACACTGTCCTTTCCCAGTGTACTTGGGAGTCACTCTTGATAGGACACTGTCATTCAAGCGGCACATTGAGAAGAGCATGGCAAAATTCCAATCACGGAATAACTTACTTGGCAAGCTAATAACATCAAAATGGGGAGCAAATCCAAAAGTTTTGCGCACCACAACAACGGCACTCTGTTACTCTGTTGCTGAGTTTGCAAGTCCTGTCTGGGAGCGGTCAAGCCACACAAACAAACTGGACACTGTCCTGAACCAGACCTGTAGACATATTACTGGATGTCTTAAGCCAACAAGAGTAGAACACCTATACTCCTTATCAGGAATTGCTCCGCCAAATGTCCGACGTTCAATACAGAGCAGAATTGAACGAACAAAACAGGTTCAAGATCAACGCCATCCGCTACTTGGGTACCAAATGGTACCAAAACGCCTTAAGTAAGGAGTAGCTTCCTCCACTCAACCGAACCACTCACAGATCAACCAAAAACTTCTAGAAAAAGACTGTGGCAGGAACAACAAGAATCTGCTCACGATTCTGCGGAAGTGCTGCCACCAGGTGCGGAACTTGAGTGGAAGAGATGGAAAACCCTGAACAGGCTGCGTTCAGGAATGGGCAGATGTAACAAAAATCTATACAATTGGGGAATTACTGAAAGTGCTTTGTATCCGTGTCGGAACATCCAGACAATGACCCACCTGCTACAATGTCCGCTAGTAAACCATCCAAGAGCGTGCACGGCCCAAGACCTGATGGTGTGCAGCGAAATAGCAAGAGCATATGTGGAATTCTGGAAGAATGAGATGTGAAGCAAAGACTGCAAAATATTTTATTATACTGTATATAATGTTCCATGTATTTAATTTTATAAATTAGCATTGTTCAAAAATGGTTCAAATGGCTCTGTGCACTAAGGGACTTAACATCTGACGTCATCAGTCCCCTCGACTTAGAACTACTTAACCCTAACTAACCTAAGGACATCGCACACATCCATGCCCGAGGCAGAATTCGAACCTGCGACCGTAGCAACAGCGTGGTTCCAGACTGAAGCGCCTGGAACCTCTCGGTCACAACGGCCGGCTGCGGGCGCTTGACGCAGTAAGGAAAGGATGTGAGCAGAAGCGAGACGAATGGGCAGTCGTTATAGCGAAGATACTGGCCACAAATGTGGAAATCCACTGATATAAACAGTTTTGACAAAAGACGCGTTGTTGTGGCATTGCGGCTGGAAACGAGAATCTCTGAAACGGCGAAGCTGGTCGCCTTTTGGCTGTTACTGTCGTGAGCACCTATGGAAAGTTACTGAAGGATTGTGAAATAACGAGTAGGCCTTACGGTACTGGAGACCACGTCTCAACACAAATCATAGAGGTCGGAGAATCCCCCACAGTGTAAAATGGGTAGGCAGCGATCTGTGGCAGGTCTGATGACAGAGTACAGTGCTGATGCAGGCACAAGTGTTTCGGAGCACATATTGTTATGCTGTATCTCCACATCACACGATACCCTATATGTTCCCGTTGTAGCGGCACCACTGTTTAGAATAGGGAAAGTTAGTTTTGTGCGATATTCTGAGCACAAGTTACAGCCAGTTGCAGGCCAGATTGTAGTGAGTTACGCATATCAGCAGTTGCGAAGGCAAATAGAAGTCACAGGGACATAGAACTGCCGGAAAGGCACACACAGCAGTTTGCCTGGCGCAAGTCAAAGGCAGAAAGGGGCCACTGGCCAACCTAAGTGTTATGCGTATGTGATGCGAAGCGGCGTGTTAGGGAAACAGAGGCGCACAGCCAAGTATAAATAGGTGCCGTTTTTCAACGAGATTCTTTCAAGTGTGGCAGCTCTCTTGGACGGCGGGGCGTGTCACATCAACAGCTACACACAGCAGCAGTTCCAGTCCACGGCAGGTCGTTGGTTCAACCCCCTGAGGGCGACACAGAGTCCGTAGCAAGCCAGCCAGCAGCGGGCCACACCATGGTTCGCTACTGTGGGCATTCGTCCTGGTTTCCGACACACGCCAGAGGTATCCTGAAGCGACGGCCGCAGATTCGGACACCAGATCACAGGCGCTTGTGGGCCATCTGACAGTTGTCAGTGGGCCACGGCAGCTCCTCAGAGTGGTGCAGAGGCAACAAGGATGGGAACACTGAGTTGGCAGCCGGGACATCCTGACGATGATGCAACTCCGTTGGCATACAAGGCCGGCTCGACACAGCATTGCATTGCACGGGCCGCTGGTGTGCTTCCTCAGCATTGCGGGGCCACGTGACGCAGACCAAAAGGAACGAGGGCACTGTAGTTGGAACAATAAATCACTTGGAAAGCTCTCGCCGAGTTTTAATATGGCGCCTCCTGACACCCATCCTCTACACTGTGTTGACCCAATGAGATCGTCAGTTATGATTGCAGTGGGCACAGTGTCACTGGGGTTTCACAGTGGGACAACAGAAACGTGTCACCTGTCGAATGAATGTCTTGTTATACCAGGTCAATGGTTGGGTCCTTACAGCCATCATCCAGGAGAACGTCTGCACGAAATATGCACTGCACCACAGATGCAGATCGGTGAGGGCAGAATTATGCTATGGGGTACATTGAGTTAGGCTTCTATGGGATCTTTGGTGGTAATCTAAGGCATTATGACAGCAGCGAACAACGTGAACATTATTGTGGACCATCTGCATCGCTTCGTGCTTGAAGTCTCCCCCGACGGCGACGAGATGTTTCAGCAGGGTAACCATCCCTGTAGCAAGATCAGAATCTTCTACAGTGGTTTGAGGAGTACTGTAATGAACTCTGTTGATGTCTTGACCAGAAAATGTGGCTGATTTGCACCCACTGGAACACACGTCGTGCACCAACTGCGTGCTTATAAACCACCATCCCGTAATTTGCGGCAATTGCTTGGCCTGTGCTTAGAAAGCTGGTGCCGAAACACTGTGTGTTGGAAGCAGGTCGATACGACTTTAAGTGTTTGCCCTCGGTAGACAACCGCCACGCTGGAAGACGGAAGCACGCGTAGGGCTTTCAGGGGTCGCCGTTGAGACAGGCGCGTGTGTCGCAGTTTACGGCCGTGTTTTACTCCCGCACGCGCAGAGCGGCTGCAACCCGCGGCGCCGCCGCGCTCCGCAGCAATAACCGACAGCCGCTTTTATTGGCCTCCGCGCCGCCGGCGCTGGAACGGGAGGTATGTGGCTGGCGCTGCGCGAGGGCCCGGCCCGCTCGTGGACCGCCGCACACATTCCTCTTCGCAATTTGCGGATAACTCACACTGCGTAAAGCTTAAATAAATACCGCCCGGTTCCCGCGGAATACTCTCCCCATGCATATTCATTAGCGCAAAAGCGAGAAAAATGTTATTTCCGCGACGGCTGGCGGCAAACGAACCGTTCTGTTTAAGCTTCGGGCTGCGCGTAGAAAAATCGATTGTAAAGTGCGCTAACGAAGAATTTATTAATTCTGGGCCGATAAATACTAGTTTGGCACGAGTGGAACGGATTACAGTGAACTAATGCACAGAGAAAAGAACAGGCGGGTGAGGGTATTACGGAGACCGCAGTGGTTGTTTCAAAAACATGTTACCTCTTTCATTGTGAGCATGCAGTAAAATTGAGACAGATTGTACATCTGCACGAACCGTATAGCCTGCATCAGACTTCGTCCTCACAGCCACATGTAACTTAAGGAGAAGATTTTATATACAATTTGTTTTTGCAGTACCTTGAGACTATTAATCCAATGATAACGAAGTAAATAATCGCAACCTGCAATGTCAGGTGATTTTCAAATTATATATTTGTCTCTGATGCGCCGTAGGTATTCGTCTTGCAAAGCAACATCAACGGACATAAATATTTTTTCGATAACATTTTCTTAATTTGGAAACATACCAGTCCAATTAGATGATGTCCCTTCGCCTTATGACCGGCCGATGTCAGTTCGGAACCGCGCGGCTGCCACGGTCGCAGGTTCGAATCCTGCCTCGGGCATGGATGTGTGCGATGTCTTTAGGTTAGTTAGGTTTACGTAGTTCTAAGTCTAGGGGACTGATGACCTCAGATGTTAAGTCCCATAGTGCTTAGAGCCATTTGAACCATTTCTTCGCCTTATGGCTCTGTAAACAAAAGTGTTACTACCAATCTGCAACCTACACTCCTGGAAATTGAAATAAGAACACCGTGAATTCATTGTCCCAGGAAGGGGAAACTTTATTGACACATTCCTGGCGTCAGATACATCACATGATCACACTGACAGAACCACAGGCACATAGACACAGGCAACAGAGCATGCACAATGTCGGCACTAGTACAGTGTATATCCACCTTTCGCAGCAATGCAGGCTGCTATTCTCCCATGGAGACGATCGTAGAGATGCTGGATGTGGTCCTGTGGAACGGCTTGCCATGCCATTTCCACCTGGCGCCTCAGTTGGACCAGCGTTCGTGCTGGACGTGCAGACCGCGTGAGACGACGCTTCATCCAGTCCCAAACATGCTCAATGGGGGACAGATCCGGAGATCTTGCTGGCCAGGGTAGTTGACTTACACCTTCTAGAGCACGTTGGGTGGCACGGGATACATGCGGACGTGCATTGTCCTGTTGGAACAGCAAGTTCCCTTGCCGGTCTAGGAATGGTAGAACGATGGGTTCGATGACGGTTTGGATGTACCGTGTACTATTCAGTGTCCCCTCGACGATCACCAGTGGTGTACGGCCAGTGTAGGAGATCGCTCCCCACACCATGATGCCGGGTGTTGGCCCTGTGTGCCTCGGTCGTATGCAGTCCTGATTGTGGCGCTCACCTGCACGGCGCCAAACACGCATACGATCATCATTGGCACCAAGGCAGAAGCGACTCTCATCGCTGTAGACGACACGTCTCCATTCGTCCCTCCATTCACGCCTGTCGCGACACCACTGGAGGCGGGCTGCACGATGTTGGGGCGTGAGCGGAAGACGGCCTAACGGTGTGCGGGACCGTAGCCCAGCTTCATGGAGACGGTTGCGAATGGTCCTCGCCGATACCCCAGGAGCAACAGTGTCCCTAATTTGCTGGGAAGTGGCGGTGCGCTCCTTTACGGCACTGCGTAGGATCCTACGGTCTTGGCGTGCATCCGTGCGTCGCTGCGGTCCGGTCCCAGGTCGACGGGCACGTGCACCTTCCGCCGACCACTGGCGACAACATCGATGTACTGTGGAGACCTCACGCCCCACGTGTTGAGCAATTCGGCGGTACGTCCACCCGGCCTCCCGCATGCCGACTATACGCCCTCGCTCAAAGTCCGTCAACTGCACATATGGTTCACGTCCACGCTGTCGCGGCATGCTACCAGTGTTAAAGACTGCGATGGAGCTCCGTATGCCACGGCAAACTGGCTGACACTGATGGCGGCGGTGCACAAATGCTGCGCAGCTAGCGCCATTCGACGGCCAACACCGCGGTTCCTGGTGTGTCCGCTGTGCCGTGCGTGTGATCATTGCTTGTACAGCCCTCTCGCAGTGTCCGGAGCAAGTATGGTGGGTCTGACACACCGGTGTCAATGTGTTCTTTTTTCCTTTTCCAGGAGTGTATTTCATAAAATCAGGTGACAAGACTCATGGGATACCTCTTCATGTCGTGTCGGACCTCCTTTTGCTGGGCGTAGTGTAGCAACATAGACTTAACAAGTCGTTAAATAAATAATGCAAAATTTTTTGTGAAACAATTTTATTCAGGATTCGAATGAAATATTATTCTCCACACTTTTCGCTACAAATCTCTATTTTTCAATGTAACCTCTGCTCAATGGGACGGGCTTACGCCACCTTACTGAGAGGGACTGTACGCCCGCATACTTCTGCTCTGTTGTTCGATGTCGGAGCCAACATCTTGCTGCATTAATAACCCTGATCCACGTACTACTCCCCCCAGAGTGCGTCCTTCATTTTGGCCGGAAAGTGCGACATCCGGGCTGTAGTGTTGGTGAGGAAGAAAAGTCCAATGCATTTACGTCAGCTCCTCTTGGGTGCACAGACTTTTTGAGGCGTCGCGTTGTCATGGAAAACGAGAACTTTGTATGCATTTTCGTGGCGACCAACATGCTGGCGTCGCTTCTTCGATTTCCTGAAGGTAGTGCAATACACTTCAGAGCTGTTCGTTATACTATGAGGGACAACATCAAACAGAATAGCCCAGTCCCAGAAGATCGTCGCGATGAGTTCACTGGCTGAGGATGCGGCTTTGAACTTTTTCTTAGGAGGAGAGATGGTGTGGCGCCACTCAGTGCATAGCTGTTTTGTTTCTGGTCCGAAGTTATGAACCATGACCACCTGTGGCTATGTTCAACAAAATATTGTCACGATCAGTCTCGTAACGTGCAAGCAGTCTCGCACTAATGGTCTTCGTTACTCGTTATGGGTCCGCAGCTCGTGGTCGTGCGGTAGCGTTCTCGCTTCCCACGTCCGGGTTCCCGGGTTCGATTCCCGGCGGGGTCAGGGATTTTCCCTGCCTCGTGATGACTGGCTGTTGTGTGCTGTCCTTAGGTTAGTTAGGTTTAAGTAGTTCTAAGTTCTAGAGGACTGATGACCATAGCTGTTAAGTCCCATAGTGCTCAGAGCCATTTGAACTCGTCATGGTCTTCTGTTAGGCGGCGAGGAAACAACGAGCACACCCCTTTGAGTATTCCAACTGGTGGACGAGCGTGTCAGTTCTATGAACAGAGACGTCCAGTTGTGCAGCTTGGTGGTTGATTGTGATCCGTCGATCACTTCGGACGAGAGTGTCCGCACGTTCCAACGTTGCACGAGTCACAGCTGTGTGCGGCCGGTCGACACACGAGAGATCTAGCAGGTTTGTGCGCCCTTGTTGCGATGATGAGAGACGCCTCATCTAACGACTCACCGCGCTTTTGTTCACTGCCAGGTCCCCGTAGACATTCTGTAAGGACCTCTGGATATCTACTATGCTCTGATTTTTCGCCGCTTAGTGATAGCTCCCTACTTGGAACTGACCTCCGTTACAGACGCCATTTTGAAGCAACGTATTGCGCCGCCACCAATCGAAAATTCATGACACTGTAAATAACGAAGCTTGAATATTGCAGGATGTTACACAACAAACTCTGCTCATTTTCAACCGAAACTAATCAACAAAAATGTGTTGCATTACTTATTGAACGTCCAAGATGCTGCTCCGGGCGAGTGTATAATGGATGTGCGCAACGGAAAATACTGAACGGTAAAATGAAGATTTGGCCCTGTCTGACTACGCCCTGAAGCAGATCTTAGGATTTCTTAATGATGATATCTCCCCCTTCTTGCTGTTTAACATACAAATTACAACATAAATGAAGATTTGGCCGTGTCTGACTACGCCCTGAAGCAGATCTTAGGATCTCTTAATGATATCTCCTCCTTCTTGCTGCTAAACATACAAATTACAACATAAACATAAATCGATGATTAAGGGAACTAGTAACTATGAAATGATAAATGCTGTTTCTGCTTATACATTTATTGGATATTAAAACCCCTTTATATTTCAACTGTTTATATATCAATGTGCAATGGACATAAAGAAATAAAAATGAATTTTCTACCTAATATTATTGATCAATTGCCCATATCTGCCCTCTTTTTATGGCTACACGATCTAATATAGATAACGCCTGACGACTGACATCATCTATGTACTAAACGCTAGAAGACACTACTTTCAAGGATGATCTACCGTGGTCTCCAATCTCGGTGGAAATAAGATTTACCTCATCACAGCTGTTCTGCTTTATGGCCCTAATAAGCCGAAGCAATTGGCAGTATCACCGTGTGTACTGCGGCCGGAGCGTCGGAGTGATGGTTCTCGTACACGTCTGCAATAATGGAAGAACTCCAGCCACGAAATATATATATAAAAAAAAACTCATTCAAACACTAGGACGGCATAAGACGGACTGCTAACTAGTATAATCTAATACTGTCTTCTCCCCTCTGTGTTCTGCATACGAGAAACGCAAACTCCCAGCCACAAGGACGGAGTTCAGGTAACGTCTCAATGTAAGTATAGGCAGAAGAAATGCTCTCTATCACTGAACACTGCGTACTCAACGACGATTCCCAACCCGGAGGCGAAGTCCAGAATCGTATAACTTCGCAACAGTGCAGTTCCTAACCGTTCTAACTATAAAATCTCGGGGACTGATGACAGATGTTAAGTCCCATAGTGCTCAGAGCCATTTGAACCATTTTATAAAATCTCCTGAAAGCAAAGACAGCAAGTCCGTCTGTATCAACAAAAGCTGATACTGAGCGACCGTCAAAGTCGGGTGCTCAAAACAGAAGACCTCTTCTCTCCACCGCTGGTTTCCCAGCAAAGCTCGGCTCCGCTCCCTCGTAACTCAGAAGGCGAATCATATTCCCGAAACTACGGAGTATTCTCCCTCTCCACAGATTCCTCCGAACGCCGACCAACCATATTTTAGTCTTTTGTCGTCCAGCGCGGAAGATTTGCGAGGAAATACCTACACTCAGACAACGTTAGGCTTCTCAGAGTAAAAATCCTCGGAAATAACTCAGCCTGCGATTTCCGAGGTAACGCTTCCTAGTTCCTATCTGCTGCGTCCAAGATTTTCAGAGTTTCCGAAGTATTATCCAGTTGTCCTTCCGGCCACGCTACAATACCAGCCAGTCGCCGCTGTATTGTTCAGATGGTTCAAATGGCTCTAAGCACTATGGGACTTAACTTCTAAGGTCATCAGTCCCCTAGAACTTAGAACTACTTAAACCTAAATAACCTAAGGACATCACACGCATCCATGCCCGAGGCATGATTCGAACCTGCGACCGTAGCGGTCGCGCGGTTCCAGATTGTAGCGCCTAGAACCGCTCGGCCACCCTGGCCGGCTCGCTGTATTGTGCTTCAGTGCTCAGGTGCCCCTGCCGCTCTCTGTCTTGTCTACTTCCAGTGTTAAGCAAGACCAACATCAACAATTATTCATTACGCCGTTTTGCATTTCATCACCTTCCATGCAATAAGCGTTAACAACTATTTACAAGGAGAACGTGACAATGTCAGTCTTCTTTAAATATTCATATATACGACGTACAACATACCAAATGATACCTAATTCCGGTTGTAAATCACGGCAAAGTATGTACATGAGTGCTTGTAAGGTGCGAAATTATAGTCACGTTACAAACGCTCGTCGTATTGTACCACTGAGTGTAATGTTTGCAGACACACAGATTCTCCATTGGGTTTAAATCCGGGGAGTTTAGTGGTCAGGGGGGTACGGTGAACTCATTCTGGTGCTCTTTGAACCAAGGAAGTACGCTGCGAGCTGTGTGACACATTGCATTGTCCTGAAGATACATGTCATCGTGACAAGCAGAAACAACCTGCATGCAGGGGTTCACATTGTCCCCAAGGATAGGTGCATACTTTTGTTATTCATTGTGCACTCCATAATGACAAGATCTCCCAGGAAATGACACGAAAGAACACTCGTTAGAAGCCCCCTGTAGAAAAATTCGCCGCGCTGCCTCTACAACCATCCATAATTGTGAAAGTGTACAGTATTTTGTGTACTAACTGACATGTCGATTATGTCGCATAAATATTCGATGGGATTCATGTCGTACAATCGACTTGGTGACATGGCGCATTATGAGGCATAAAAATACCATTTAGGAAGACGATGTCCATCAATGATTGCATTTCGCCTCCGAGTACCCGAACATAACCGTTCCCAATCAATGATCGGTTCAGTTGGACCAGAGGACCCAGTCCATTCCATGTAAACACAGCCCACACCACTGTAGAGTTACCACCAGCTTACACAGTGCCTTGTTGACAACTTGGCTCCAAAGCTTCGTGGGGTCTGCACCATTCTCGAACCCAACCATATCTTCTTGCTAACTGAAATCAGAATTCCGATGTCGAGCAGTTAACAAAGGAGTAGCGTCGGCCGTCTGCTCCCATAGTCTATTAAAGTCAAATTTCGCCGCTCTGTCCTGACAGATATGTTCGTCGTACGCTGCTGCTCTCGGTCGTTAAGTGAAAGCCGTAGACCACTGCGTGGTCCACGGCAAGAACTAGTGCCTGAAATTTGGTATTCTCGGCACACTCTTGAGACTGTGAATCTCAGAATATTGATTTCCCTAACGATTTTCAAAATGTAATGTGTCGTGTTGGCAGAAGCGTCAACACAGTGTTACTAGAGGAGGCCGAAATGCACGCGTTTTAGCTCATGCAGGCTGGCGTGAGGAGGGGAGGACTATACTGACGAGAGGTCTGGAACATGACAAGGAATTAGAATTCAGAAAGCGGAGTAGCTAGTTTGATACTTTACTTTAATCCATTAATGATGAACGTCGCTCTTGACGTTACATGATTCACAATATCAATATCAATAGTAACTGAATATGGCGCCTTGCTAGGTCGTAGCAAATGACGTAGCTGAAGGCTATGCTAAACTGTCGTCTCTGCAAATGAGAGCGTCTGTAGTCAGTGAACCATGGCTAGCAAAGTCGGCTGTACAACTGGGGCGAGTGCTAGGGAGTCTAGACCTGCCGTGTGGCGGCGCTCGGTCTGCAATCACTGATAGTGGCGATACGCGGGTCCGACGTATACTAACGGACCGTGGCCGATTTAAAGGCTGCCACCTAGCAAGTGTGGTGTCTGGCGGTGACACCACACAATATCCCATGCGCCTAGCTCCAACTCCCATCCGGCGTTCGTTAATTCCCGTCGTCCGACCGTAATCAAGTCAGAAGCCTTTCCACATGAATCACTTGAGTACAAACGACAGCTCCGCCAGTACACTGCCCATTCATACATTGTGAAAGCGATACTATCGCCAACTGTATACGTGCATATCTCCATCCCATGACTGGAATAGTGCGTGTGAGTGAAATATGACAATTTGAGTTTGTGTGTACAAGTTATTGCTCACACGTGGATTGCAGATTTTACGAAGAGATCCTACATGTTTGTTGAATACGTCATGCAAATTTCAGAGTTGTTAATTTCTGTCATTCGTCAGGTGTACTTTTTCATGTGTTTGTTCGGAATAATTATTTTTGAGAGTCTACAGCCTGTTGATTTATAAAAATTTTTAAGGGCAGTTGTATGGAAATTGTTTTGACTTATAGTGGGTAGTAAGATATTTTCAAGTCGTTACTTAACCCTAACTAAACATATTTAAGCGACCTGCAATCAAATACCTTCATAACGAAGAGTTTAAGAGTCTCGTGTCTGGGTATAGTATTCTACGATACATTTACACTCTTAACGGAGACGACTCTAGTCGATGGAACATGCTGATGTAATTAAAGCGATCAGTCTTTATTACAGCAGGCTTAATTAGGCCCATTTGTATCGCGTTATCACAGCATAGCCGTTAAGATCGAGGTTTACCGTTGCAGTCTGGCTGGCTCAGAGGTTTTCGTGCATTGTGGACAACCAAGGACAAGATCTCGATCCTTTGTGCTGGCAAAGATTTTTCGTTTGTGAGAGAAATGCATCTACATTTACATTCCCTAAGTCACTGTATGACTTCGAGTTAAAGATAAATAGACTTAAGGGTCATATCTTCTGCCTTCCTGGAAGTTCGTAGTTAGTACGTGGGAAGGTGCTCCTCTGTATAAACAAGAAACGGTAGTTGTTATTCGAGGTTTATATTTGTGAACGTAAGATGTTTCTTGACTGCTATTTGAATGTGTACTCCAGGAATTTTGAGACAAAGGTCTTTCTAGTAGCGTCTGCTGTTAGGGTTTTGCGAACATTTTTGTCACGCTCTCGCACTGACTAAATGACCTCGTGACAATTCACATAGCTTTCCTT
The DNA here is from genome assembly GCF_023864275.1 of Schistocerca cancellata. Taxonomy (NCBI): domain Eukaryota; kingdom Metazoa; phylum Arthropoda; class Insecta; order Orthoptera; family Acrididae; genus Schistocerca; species Schistocerca cancellata. The sequence continues at coordinate 809,142,085 of NC_064626.1, read as the reverse complement.
TGAATATTCTCAATTTATTCCGTTTATCCAACTTCATTTCTAACATAATGATGGCCTAGTTAATCGAAATGCGCTTTGTGATAAACAAATACCCGCGGAGCAAAATGCGATTCGCTTGCATTTAATCTTCAAATATAAAATTTGTTTGCCAAGACGTGACAGAAGAATCGACTAACATAAAAAATGCGAAGTAAATATTTCGATGCCAAAATAAGATATTGCTATTACATTCCTGTAGCAATTGCTGAGGTGAATTATGATTTTCTTTCGTAAATAAGAGAGGCACGAATCGCCTCCTATCTTCTGTCACCTATTCTTCTTCCTTAGCCGCTATTGTTGCACCAGCTTAGCATGCAAGCATCAGCGAATTACATTTAAGGAGTTCGACAATATTAATTATAATATCTACTTTTGTGTACGTTTCATTCAAAGAGCACTGTCGCTGCCCTTGTCATTAATGATACAAAACCTTCGTGTAATTGCAGTTGGAAGGGGATCAGTTTGGTGACGTGTCGATTTGCACACCAACCAAGTGTCATTACATGCAAATTTGCACACCTCAGAAAATTCGAAGCTCTGCAATCTAACTTCACTACGCGAAGTCCAATCTATGTTATTCCACGCAATGCAAAATTATTTATTAAATTACGTTTCATACAAATACGGTCTGCAGTCATCAAATTCATCCGCTCGTCCAACGATTCGGTACCTGCTTACCAGCAAACCAGGCAACAAAATTAATCATAACAGGCCATTCGAAGTACAAATTGTAAAGCATCGTCATAACTTTAGTTCAGTTCTGATTTCCATATTCGATTCCTCGTCACTGACTCATCTCAACTTCAGAATAAATAAGATTCGGAAAAATGCTGCATCATCAAATTTCTTAATTTTAACTCATCATTTCTTTTATTGCTGTTGAAGTAGAGAACTCATGTCCTGCCACTGAATCTTTAATTCATATTACTATAGAATTATTCGTATCCGTATAATTTGGACACGGACTCCCGAAATATCGCCGACAAGCTGATGGGCAGTCCATAGTTGAGGGGTCCCGCTTATTTATCATGTATCAACGTGAGCATTTTGTTTTGCAGCTATCCGTGAATCTTGTAAAATGAAATCAAATATAAGTAACCAGTAACTTTACTTAAGTTCCCACGCGCGTTTCGGAGAATTAGAACTCAAGCATCAGATGCCATCCGGCGCAAGCTCGATACCTTTCTTTCCAAGGACATAAACAAGTATTTTGTATTCTGGAGTCTCTTCTCTGTCTCAGATGATCTCTAATTCAGGTTGCTGCTGCTACTACTGATCTCCATATTTCTTCATTTCCAGATTATTTTCAGATAATTCTTTTTATCGGGAATTTCTGCTACCTTAGCACACGCATCTGGGCCTAGGCTATGTTTCCAGCACCTTTGTTATCTACACAAAACGCGGCCTGTATTATGGTGAGGCACTACTACTGCCGAGATAGCATGGGCATTCTCAAGCACTTCTCTCGTAAGCCTTCCTCTGTTCGCCAACCACAATGCCAGGAGTTTCTGGTAGCGCGATATCAGGATACCAGTTAATGGAAGTTCGCTGCCGGGAGCTCTTCGACAGTCTCATGAAGGAAGCGGCGCGCTGCAAAGTTTTGTCGGCACACGGAAGACTCCGCAGAGCACTTTACTCCGCGGAGTTCGCTGTCTGTTTAACGTGCTGGCACTGCGGTATATTGACAGCGCCCAACTTCGTTGATAAACGGGTGTAGGACACAACGTTGCTGCATGGTATTCCCGGAGAGACATCTTCAATTTGGTGCCCCTCACCAGCTTACCTTACATGTCTCCTCTAAGGGCGCGATAACGCAACGTGCTGGGCTTTCATTCGAGAGCTACCGGCCCGGTCCGGCCAGCTAACTAAAAGATGCTGTTTATGGACACATGTTGTTTACGTTGTATAATATGCATCGTCCTATTAGAAAGGCTTACATGACACATCATCTCAAATATTGCTCCTTACTGGAAACGTAAGTTGTAGGAACCCTCATCATTTTGTACAGACATATAAAGGTTGTTGTTGTTGTTGTTGTTGTCTTCAGTCCTGAGACTGGTTTGATGCAGCTCTCCATGCTACTCTATCCTGTGCAAGCTTCTTTATCTCCCAGTACTTACTGAAACCTACATCCTTCTGAATCTGCTTAGTGTATTCATTTCTTGGTCTCCCTCTACGATTTTTACCCTCCACGCTGCTCTCCAATGCTAAATTTGTGATCCCTTGATGCCTCAGAACATGCCCTACCAACCGGTCCCTTCTTCTTATCAAGTTGTGCCACAAACTCCTCTTCTCCCCAATTCTATTCAATACCTCCTCATTAGTTATGTGATCTACCCATCTAATCTTCAGCATTCTTCTGTAGCACCACATTTCGAAAGCTTCTATTCTCTTCTTGTCCAAACTATTTATCGTCCATGTTTCACTTCCATACATGGCTACACTCCATAGAAATACTTTCAGAAACGACTTCCTGACACTTAAATCTATACTCGATGTTAACAAATTTCTCTTCTTCAGAAACGCTTTCCTTGCCATTGCGAGTCTACATTTTATATCCTCTCTACTTCGACCATCATCAGTTATTTTACTCCCCAAATAGCAAAACTCCTTTACAACTTTAAGTGTCTCATTTCCTAATCTAATTCCCTCAGCATCGCCTGACTTAATTCGACTACATTCCATTATCCTCGTTTTGCTTTTGTTGATGTTCATATTGCTGCACACGAGATACTTCATAATACACGAACTATGCCGATAACTTTTGTGATAAAATACAAATAGATAAGCAGATGCACATGGAGCCAGACAGAAAACCGCTGTTTTCACAGACTTGACATTTTAATGTCCACTCTGCTTGGCACAGGTAATAAAATATCTGCAACGCACGTTCTTTCCTTAAACTTTTTCCAAATAACACTCTCCGAACATTCGTATCTATTTTCGTTGGGCTCTCAGCGTACATCAAATGCGTAGGGTGGGGGGAAGAGTGCTTGACGCAGTGTAGTGTAGTTTTGTCCGTATGTAGCGACGCTATCTGGAGGCTGCAGCTGAATGTTATTTGCGTTTCAGGTGATATAAACATCCTTCCTTATGGCCGAATCGTCAAAAGCGGAAGATAAGCTCTGTGGTGCTTGTGCGTCCGAAATAATGAGGCTTCTGTGTTACCAACGAGAAACGTAGTAATGTGCCAGTCGTGTTTACGCGTCAACTCTGGTGACACCTGCGTTGTTTTGAAAAGAGTGTACGTTCTAACAGGTTCATACTTTCCTTTTATAGCATGCATGTGCTAGTCTTTGTCCAGTGCCATGGTCCAGCGTACACATGCCACAGTTTTAAGTGTTGAGGAAAAGCAGAAAAACGGGAACAATTTCGGGGGTTAGCTTTTATATGTGAATTTCGTACTTGTCCCTTTAGATTAAAAATGATTTACATATTTTGGGAACGAGATTCCTATATGCCTACTTCTTCTGTTATTGTATGTTGCTATTGTATGGTGAGTCAAATTAGATGTAGAAATACTATTTGTTTGTTGAAATTGTCCTCTGGTTCCTCAGACTGCTTTTTTGTGAGACGGCGTACAAAAATAAAAGCGTCCGATAACCGGGTAGTTTTTGAGTTTTTGAAAAGGATACGGTAAAAATACCAGTCCAATTATTTCGTAAATCGCCTGAGACAAATGGCACGGTGTTCCCTCCGAAAAAGGCGCGGCCCATTTCCTTATCCACTCTTCCTATTTCGAGGTCAGGCTTCCTGCGTAGCGACTTCATCATTGACTGAACGTTAACTCGTAATCCTCTTTCCTATTTCGAATCACTAGCACCAGAAGGACGTAGAGGATTTCTATTTCTTTTACATCTTGACTAATGATGAAAAGGTTGCTTATTTATGCCAGACCAGGAATCTTTTAATGATGTCATTGGGATTCGCGAAACTACAAGAATTACGGACAAGTAACGGTATTAAAATACACTCCTGGAAATGGAAAAAAGAACACATTGACACCGGTGTGTCAGACCCACCATACTTGCTCCGGACACTGCGAGAGGGCTGTACAAGCAATGATCACACGCACGGCACAGCGGACACACCAGGAACCGCGGTGTTGGCCGTCGAATGGCGCTAGCTGCGCAGCATTTGTGCACCGCCGCCGTCAGTGTCAGCCAGTTTGCCGTGGTATACGGAGCTCCATCGCAGTCTTTAACACTGGTAGCATGCCGCGACAGCGTGGACATGAACCGTATGTGCAGTTGACGGACTTTGAGCGAGGGCGTATAGTGGGCATGCGGGAGGCCGGGTGGACGTACCGCCGAATTGCTCAACACGTGGGGCGTGAGGTCTCCACAGTACATTGATGTTGTCGCCAGTGGTCGGCGGAAGGTGCACGTGCCCGTCGACCTGGGACCGGACCGCAGCGACGCACGGATGCACGCCAAGACCGTAGGATCCTACGCAGTGCCGTAGGGGACCGCACCGCCACTTCCCAGCAAATTAGGGACACTGTTGCTCCTGGGGTATCGGCGAGGACCATTCGCAACCGTCTCCATGAAGCTGGGCTACGGTCCCGCACACCGTTAGGCCGTCTTCCGCTCACGCCCCAACATCGTGCAGCCCGCCTCCAGTGGTGTCGCGACAGGCGTGAATGGAGGGACGAATGGAGACGTGTCGTCTTCAGCGATGAGAGTCGCTTCTGCCTTGGTGCCAATGATGGTCGTATGCGTGTTTGGCGCCGTGCAGGTGAGCGCCACAATCAGGACTGCATACGACCGAGGCACACAGGGCCAACACCCGGCATCATGGTGTGGGGAGCGATCTCCTACACTGGCCGTACACCACTGGTGAACGTCGAGGGGACACTGAATAGTGCACGGTACATCCAAACCGTCATCGAACACATCGTTCTACCATTCCTAGACCGGCAAGGGAACTTGCTGTTCCAACAGGACAACGCACGTCCGCATGTATCCCGTGCCACCCAACGTGCTCTAGAAGGTGTAAGTCAACTACCCTGGCCAGCAAGATCTCCGGATCTGTCCCCCATTGAGCATGTTTGGGACTGGATGAAGCGTCGTCTCACGCGGTCTGCACGTCCAGCACGAACGCTGGTCCAACTGAGGCACCAGGTGGAAATGGCATGGCAAGCCGTTCCACAGGACTACATCCAGCATCTCTACGATCGTCTCCATGGGAGAATAGCAGCCTGCATTGCTGCGAAAGGTGGATATACACTGTACTAGTGCTGACATTGTGCATGCTCTGTTGCCTGTGTCTATGTGCCTGTGGTTCTGTCAGTGTGATCATGTGATGTATCTGACCCCAGGAATGTGTCAATAAAGTTTCCCCTTCCTGGGACAATGAATTCACGGTGTTCTTATTTCAATTTCCAGGAGTGTAGATACGTACAAACCGTCCTTGTGATCAGTATATTGGTGGAAACCGTATCATAATATCTACAGGAACTCCTGAGATCAGCCTTTACATACAGACGAGTTGACGCGGCGAGGGAATTCATAATACGTGTAGAAGAAGAAGATACGAATAGATGTATGGCAGATCCTGGAAACAATTTCGTGTGGCTGAATAGCTCGGTCCAAGTCTTTCAATTGTCCTCCACGTTGACTAGTTGCGTCTCCCTAATCTCCCTCAGTTATCTAACTGAGGAAAGGGGATTCTACTTTGTACGGTGTAACGTGAAATCCGTACCACTTGTTTATGGCGAATCTCCACGTAATTGAGAGCTGAATGTCAGGTTAAAAGGCAGACTGAAAAATCCGTGGTCCGACTGCATTCAAGCAGACAGAACTTTTCGTTTTCCAGGCACGCGCTTTACCACTTTTTTCTTTTTCTGATTTTTTCTTAAATGGGCCTACAGACCTCCCTTTCTAGTCCTTCGTTTCGCTCTCCATAGTCTCCTTCTTCGGCGTCGGCTTCATCGGCCTCCTGTTTAGAGAAAAATCGTTCTTCTGTATAAATGCGAACAGAAGCTGCTACTTAAATGCAGTTTATGTCATTGCCACCGTTGACTACGCATATCACAAGACCACCAGCCCGACACAGAATCTGGTCAAGCTCCGCTGCTCTCTGGAGTCACGGTGGTTGTTTACTTTACGGCTTTTCCCTCCTGATACCGCCTGCTCTCTAAGTGACCCGCTCATAGCTCCCATCATTGCCACGAGATGTTATTCCAAAAGCCAATTAAACATGTAACAGGTTAGAGTACATACATTACACACTCACCATTGTTATAAATAGTAAATTATATTCACAAACTTTCCTCGATAAATCAGTCTTTTTATTACTGCAAATTGTAACAAAATCCCTACAGCAGTTCCTGAGATTATCTTAACATACATAGATTACCCCTAGAGCTGGTATAGGCCTAACTGTAATTCTGTCAGAGACCGCAAAGGACTTGGAAGAGCAATTGAACGGAACGGACAGTGTCTTGAAAGGAGGATGTTACATGGACATCAACACATGCAGTACAAGGGTAATGGAATGCAGTCAAATTAAATCAGGCGATGTTTAGGTAATTAAATTATGAAACGAAACAATATAGGTAGTTAAGTTTTGCTGGTTAGACGATGAAATTAAAATAACTGATGATGGCTGAAGTAGAGAGGATATAAAATGTGATTCTTGAGTTTCTCCCGGCGTATTTGATAATCAAAATATCCACGGGTGTGCTGCCGGTCTATAGTGTCCAACGGGCACAATATTTCGGCGATCATACATGTCGCCATCATCAGGTGAACTGACGGACTGAGCTCCTGTGAACGTGCCGGCACGGAGGCACTTCGAGGAGGAAGCACTGTCGTCATCCGTATGGAAACCTACTTGCTTTTTCCGTTACGTGGACGACACGTTCGTCATCTGGCCACATGATATGGATAAACTCCTTGACTTCCTTACACATCTAAACTCCATACACCCCAACATCAAATTCACTATGGAGACTGAAACGGAGGGTAAATTACCTTTCCTTGACGTCTTGGTCAAGAGAAGGGCTGACGGCAGCCTAGATCATGGGGTGTATCGGAAGACAACGCACACTGATCTGTATTTGCACTCAGACAGCTGCCACCACCCTTCACAGAGGAACGGGGTACTTAAAACTCTAGTACATAGGGCGCGCACTATCTCTGACGCAGAGAGTCTACCCCAGGAATTGGAACACCTGAGAACTGTATTTCGAAAAAATGGGTACTCAGAGTGGCAGATTCAACGTGCTCTCCGCCCAACCACTGCAGCACAACCTGTTGAGATGGATGAAGTCACGAGGGAGGAGGTAGGCACTGCATTTATCCCATACACAGGCGCACTCTCGGGGAAAATCGCCCGCATTCTGAAGAAACACCAGGTCGGAACTGTGTTTTGTCCTCCAAATAAAACTCGTGCACTGGTGGGGAGCGCCAAAGATGACCTCGGTTTGAGGAAGGCCGGCGTGTACCAGATTCCGTGTCAATGTGGCAAGTCGTATATTGGTCAGACGATGCGTACCGTCGAGGATCGATGCCGTGAACACCAGAGGCACACTCGACTGATGTATCCGAGCAAGTCGGCGGTCGCTGAACATTGTTTGTCGGAAAATCATGCCATGGAGTATGACCGCACGAGGATTCTGGTACAGACGTCGAGATACTGGGACAGCGTTGTTAGAGAGGCCATCGAAATTCACACCAATGACGACCTCATAAACCGTGACTGTGGCTATAATCTTAGCAAGGCTTGGGAACCAGCGATTGGGTTAATCAAGAGTAAATCGAGCAAACGTATAGTTGTGACGACCACGGCGGACAGAGCCATCACACCGACGTCATCTCAGACGCCGTCGCAATCTGTTCCACCGCGCGACCGTGGCGCGGGGCGCGGACGGCGGAGGGAGCGCGCCGCGGGCAGAGGGTATTTAAATCGGCCGCCGCCGCAACCGAACCCAGTTCCCTCTGAGCAGTCATAGCGTACGGATCTCCGTGCCGGCACGTTCACAGGAGCTCAGTCCGTCAGTTCACCTGATGATGGCGACATGTATGATCGCCGAAATATTGTGCCCGTTGGACACTACAGACCGGCAGCACACCCGTGGATATTTTGAGGATATAAAATGTTGACTGGAAACAGCAAGAAAAGCGTTTCTGTAGGTGAGAAATTTGTTAACATCGAATATAAATAAGTGTAAGGAAGGCTTTTCCGAACGTTTTTGGCTAGAGTGTGCCTTGTATGGAAGTGAAATGTGGACGATAAACATTTCAGACAAGAAGAGAATACAAGCCTCTGAAAAGTGATGCTACAGAAGAATGAATGAAAATCAGATCACTGTATCGCGTGACTAACGAGTAAGTACTGAATGGAATTGGGAACGAAAGAAATTTGTTGCATTACTTGACTAAAGGAAGGGACTGATTGATAGGACACATTTTGGGACGTCAAGACGTCATCAATTTAGTATTAGAGGCACTTGTGGGGGAGGGGTTCTGTCGAGGGAGACCAAGAGATGAATACAATAAGCGGGTTGAAACGGATGTAGGTTGCAGCAGTTATTCGGAGATGAAGAGGCTTGCAGAGAATACACTACCGTGGAGAGTATTCGGACTGAGAACCACAACGAAAAAGATGCACAGAGTGTTCGCTTTAAGAGTACATTACTGTTCGCTTCTGGTCTCAGCACTGGGCCTGGTTTGGTGAGCGCCGGCGAGCGGCGACTTTTGCGGTGAAGCGGTCGCGTGTGTGGGAGCTCTCTCGGCTTGATAGTGGACCACAGTGGTCTGGCGTGTAGTGGTTATGTCTAAAGCTGTCAATATATTAGCGGCACTTGGTCTTTAAAGAAACTTACAACTGCGACGATTGGTGTTTTGTGGTCATTAGACGTAACGGTTAAAATAACCGTAGTCTGTAACCCATATCTAGCGGCCTCTTTTTTAACTTGCGATTTTCACATACTTTTCCTGAACCTGCACGGTCTGCACATTAGGAGAATTTTTCCAACAATCCCTATGCATTATAGCTGTTATTCTGCAGCTTGTGACTAACAGCTTTTAGTGCAGTTCCAGAAATAAATCCATTCTCGAATTTTTGAAAAAAATGAACTTTCAAAAGATTCGATTACGGATCGGTCGAAAATGCCAGCCGCTTTATTCTATAGAAAATGTTTCGAAAAAGTTTATTTCAGCACAGTGAAATTTTTGAAGGATAGTCATGATATTTTAGAAAAATAAGCGTACGTGTGCAGCTCGTGTGAAACGTTTCTGGAGTTAATATCTTGTAATCTTTCTTATCCATTGGAAAATTGCTTTTGAGACGAGTTTGTTATAAAGATATAGTTAATTTGGTCTTTCGTTTTTTAGACATAAGTCATTCTGCCAAAGCGCTATTCCGCAGGATAAGTCACTCTGACATGGTTCACAGGTAATGTATTGAAGCGTTAATCATTGTAAGATAAACGCGTACTGTTGATAGTGTAATCCTTTTGCTTTTTAAAGAAAGAAGAAAGATAAGTGTTTAACGTCCCGTCGTTGACGAGGTCGTTAGAGACGAAGCACAAGCTCCGATTAAGGAAGGATCGAGAAGGATATCGGCCATGCTCTTTCAAAGGACCACGCCGCCATACGCCTTAAAGGATTTTGAGATATTATGCAAAACCTTAATTGGGATAGTTGAATGTGAATTTGAACCACTGTCATCCAGCATCTTACCACTGCGGCACAGAAGTTCGTTTTTGCTCGTTTCCTGATGAGTGGCAGCTTAGTCATATTTTTAATTATTTTTTGGTTTATTTAGTCTGGCTTAGGCATACGGCCTCGCTATCGCATATTTTTTGTCAGTTACAATATGTTTTCTCCATTTTCACTAGAGCACAGTCCACAAATATGTAGCCATATCTGTCATTTTGTCACCCCCATGAAATGCATAATTGACCACTAGATTTCACAAGAGGCGTACTCTCCAAGATGCAGGCGTTTCCGCTAGAAACAGCTGTATTAACAAAGTGAGTTTATGTATATATATACAGCCGTATTAACATGGCTCCCAGTTTTTAAATAGAAATTCGTTCATGAGATAGGAGTTGTCCAGGAGAAATGATTTTATGATTTTAGATTAGACTTAAAACTTGCTTTGATACTTGTCAGGCATTTTATTTTTCTTTGAAGCTTAACTTGATTTAGCTACACTGTCTTATCAAAACTATGCGGACATCGCTGTGCAACGCGGAACTGACCACTAGATTCTCGAGAGGCGGAACCAACAGTTTCAAGCGAGATGGAGAGTGTTGTGTTGTCAGTAGGTCGCTTTAGTGGACTTATCGACTTCTGGCGTGGACTAATCATTCCATGGCACCCGAGTAACAGATCCATCAGGGAGATTTCAACCCTTCTAAAGATGCCCAAGTCGAGTACTGCTGACGCGAAGTGCGAACGTGAAGGCACAGCCGCAGCTACACAAGACCAGGCAGGCCTCATATACTGACGGACACTGACCGTGGAGCATTGTCCGTCCTGATAGCTGAGTGGTCAGCGTGAGGGATTGCTGTCCTACGGGCCCGGATACTATTCCCGGCTGGGTCGGAGATTTTCTCCGCTCCGGGACTGGGTGTTGTGTCGTCTTCATCATCATTTCATCCCCATCCGGCGCCCAGGTCGCCCAATGTCGCGTCGAATGTAATAAGACCTGCACCAAGGCCGCCGGACCTGCCCCGCAAGGGGCCTCCCGGCCAATGACGCCAAACGCTCATTTTATCTTTTACCGTAGAGTATTGCGGGAGGAGGCTGTGAAATATCGCATGATGTCGCCAGAAATAACTCGTAAATTCCAAAGTGCTATCGGCGGTCCAATTAGCACAAAGACTGTGCACAGGCACTTAAAAGGAACGGGGTATAATGTTCGAGCAGCTCCTCGTAAGCCACGCATTTCTTCAGTCAGTGCTAAGCGACCCTTGAGGTGGTGGAAAGAGAGACGCGAGTGGACAGTGGATGACTGAAGGATCTGGAGTGATGAATCATGCTTAATCATGTGGCAATCCGATGGAAGGGTTTGGGACTGGCGAATTTCCTGGTGTCATGTGTAGAACCAACAGCGAAGTATATCTTGTTGAGGAGATGGTGTTATGGTGCGGAGGTAGTTTTCGTGATTAGGGTGTGGCCCTCTTACTGCGCTTAAACAACGCTAAATGCGAAAGTATATTAACAAATTTTACAGCACAGTGTACTTCATACAATAGGGGAACAGTTCGGAGACGGCGATTGTTTCTAGCAGGATGACAATGCCAGTCCGTTTGGGGAATGTTATTATTGTCCACAGCCCACTGCCTCACATATACTGCTTTACGACACAGCGGCATTTGTGAGGTGGTGGTCTGTGGACAGTAACATTCCACAATCCCTGAACCCAATGAAACACTTTTGGGACGAGTTAGAACGTCGTCTTCACTCCTGACCTCAGTGTCCAACACCACTATCATCTCTGGTTACAGCTTTTGAGAAAATGTGGGCTGCAGCTCTTCCATAGACATTCAGAAACCTTAATGAATGTGACGCTAGCAGATTTGAGTGCGTCATAAGGCCAAGGGTGGTGACACATTTAATCTTGTAGTGTGTTTTGGAAACGATGGATAACAACCCATTTAAAAACGAAAGTCATGCTTCAAATGGGACCCTAACCCTGGACGTCTTCTTCAAGAGGCAGAATCGCAACAGCGTGATCACAGTGGTCGGCGGGACTGTCATCCTCGCGTAATAAGAGCTCGTAGTGCACTATATAGTGTGATAGTTATCCACGTTTAAAAACCTCCGAAGCGACATAAATGACGTTGAGGTAATTAATTTAATATAAGACACAGGGAGTTGCAAATGCCGAGAAATACGCCGAAACTGGATGACAAACGTTGAGCATGTTATGTTGCCACATGTCGTACATCGCCGTACAGGCAGGGGTTGGGACTATTGGCCTGTCGCACTTGATTATCCCAACCCAGTTCAAGTATTATGTCGGTGTGACTCTGGGCCCACGTGCTTGACTTTAGCATGTGGGGCTCGGGGTTCGAGTCTTGCTTCTGGCAGGCAGTACGTACTTCAGTGTGTTAGACAATTATGTGTTTAGACTGAGGTAACATTTGTTACTTTATTTACCGACCTCGCGGTCTCTGCTGGTTTTTTGCGAAGTACACTACAAGAAAACCTACCACATTGCGTCACACGTAAATGAGTATAAGTTTCCGAATTGTGTCGCTACCAGTAAACGATTTACGTTTTCTTCACTAAATAATATCTGTAAACTCAAAAAGAAGGGACAAAAGGAAAGAAACACAAAAGAAGAACAGCTTTTACATTGTTACTCGGAGAACAATGACTTTGTAGCTTGTACATTTACAACAGATCACATTTATAAATGGTGCGCACGATACTGTTGTCATCTTATGAAGAGCAGAGAATTGTAGTTCGATATTTGTAGGAAAAAAGGAATAAACCGAGAGCGATTCACAGAGACATGCGTGGCGTGTATGGGGTCGATTGTATGGACCGTAGATCTCCTGCCGTGTGAACCTTAGAACTCGCCACGCTCAGACGGTCGGTAACAGCTGCAACCCCGCAGAATGTCGGAACCATTGAGGCAGCAATTTTGAACGACCAGCGTGTGCATCTACGAACCCTGTAGGAGCAGTTTGTCATTTCCAATCGATACAGTACATCAGACGCTGAAATTTCATAAAGTTAGTGCTCGCTGGGTGCCTAAGAAACTGACTGACAACCACATGGGCCAGCGAGTGATGACTGGCTTGGATTACTTAACCCGTTACGCCTCAGAATGGCATGTCGTCACTGTTGGTGATTCGTGAGCGTACCAGTACACGCCCGAAACCAAGCAGGCCTCTATGGAGTGTGGAAACATGCTGGTTCCCCAGGATGAAAAAAAATTCAAAGTGACTCAGTCCGCTAGTAAAATGCTTGTGACAGTACTCTTGGGTAGCGTGATGTGTTACTGGAGTATTTTGCTGAACAAGGGACCACTGTGCATGCTACAGCCTACGTTAAAACATTGGTTAAGTTGTGTCGTGTTCTAATGTCACAGCATTAATGCTAATGACGTAAGGTTACAGGGGTTTTGTTACGGGGTTTTGTTTTTGCTTATTCTTGAATTGAGAACAACTGCGTGAGGTGAAATGACAAGTTTAATGTCGCAATATTTCTCACCAAATTACAGCTTTTCACACAGTTTTCAACCAGACAACATAAAAACAGCGCAATGGATAATGCATTTTTCCAACATCAAAAAGTGAATTAAGTTTATACACAACAATGTTAAATAATAACTCTCTGAAAGTACATTAATCTTAATCACAATATTATGAAAGTTTAATTGGAAGTTTCTTCACATTAATCCTAAGCACAATAATATGAAAGTTTAATTGGACATTTCTTTACAAAATTGCTCCTACACATATGTTATGACGTTGGTCAGTACTACGAAAATCGTCCGATTCCGGTTCAAAGTTCGGTACTATTTAGGATGACAATCAAGTCTACGGTGGATGGTTAGTCAAGTGACATATTTGAGCGCAAGATTACCCAAGCCTGCTCGAGTTTACAGTGGGCGCAAGCTGGTGAACCAACAAAGTTTATGCCTCTGCATACAGTATTTACCTTAAGCTGCGACGTGCTGCTGTCTGCAAGTCCGCTCTCTCCCACTGAAATTCCTACAAAACTAATCTGGCCTTTGCTGAACTTTCCAGCAGAAAGTTTCCCTATGTTTCTCGTTATGCGATAAAACATGTACTCAGCCCTAGTCTTACTATGTGGCGATATACACGCGCATGGTTGGAGCAGCGTACATATTATAGTGCCCTCTCAGTTCTCGCAAGAAGAACTAACTACTTTGGCTGGTTCGTTTCTCCACAGTTGGATCTAAACGTTGCTACAGCTAATTTTAGCTGGAGTGCAGCCGATGTGAACGCAGTGTCCACACCAATTTCTTCTCTGCGTCGTACGGAGCGTTAAGCGCTCCATTCTGCACTTGACGCCAGTTCAGAGAAGAGTCCCCACCTATTTCTCTCTTGTCCTACTCATGGCAGAACTGCCTCCCTCCACTTGGGTTCCTTTTTCACGTCACGACTTCTTTCGACCAATAGGAGCGTTCCTCTTATTTTGTAGAAACACCCTCTACCAATTTCAAGGTCCCTTGTATCAAACTGCATCGAAACTCCAGTAGTTTTCTCCTTTCTAGTGAGTTTCCGCCAATCGGACGTTTTGTGCCTGTTCTAGACGCCTAAAGTACATTGACCTTTCCGTGTGTCGCACTCGCTGGACGAAAATGCGCCACTTGCTTTTGTTCGTATCCGGTTGGAATTTCGAAACGCAGGAAAAGGAACCCAAGTGGAGGGAGGCCGTTCTGCCATCGGTAGGACAAGAGAGAAATTTTGAGGGGGACTCTTCTCTGAACTGGCGTCAAGTGCAGAACGGAGCGCTTAACGCTCCGTACGACGCAGAGAAGAAATTGGTGTGGACACTGCGTTCACATCGGCTGCACTCCAGCTGAAATTAGCTGTAGCAACGTTTAGCTCTAACCGTGGAGAAAACTTCTTAATGACAATATTCTCCCCTATGCTGCTGCTTCTGTTCGTGAGAAAATCGCCGTGTTTGGATGGGAGGTGCTCCAGCTTCCACCACACAGTCCGGACCTTGCACCGTCGGTCTTTCATATGTTTGGACCCACGAAGAAAATCCTGGCCGGTCAAAGGCATGCGACAGATGCCGAAGTGGAATCAGCAGCCCGCAGATGGCTACACTCCAACCAAACGGACTTGTACGAAGAAGGGCGTATTGAAACTGTACCGTAACTGCTGCTTAATCTCAGTTTTTAGATTTTCCTGCCCTTCCATAACTGAGGCTAATTTCGCGTTAATGTCGGTTTTCAAATTTTCCTGCCCTTCAGTAACTGAGGCTAATTTCGCGTTCATATCATTTTGCCCTTCATTAACTGAGGCTAACTTCGCGTTAACGATGGGAGAAACGTGTTGAGAACGTTGGTGACTATGCAGAAAAGTAGGTAAAAGACCTAAGTTCAGTAATTAAAACTTCCGGGCTAAGAGGCCGTGGTCCAATAGTAGAAATACTTCTCCCTGACGTTTCGTTGCCAGCTGAGAGCAACATCATCTGAGGTGAGTCTACGACTGGCTGCTAGGCCTTTTTTTTTTCTTTATTGAATTTCAATTCCCCCCGAAGGGGACGGGCTGGCAGCAGCTTAGTATGCCGCTCTTCAGCCTTCAGATTTTGTGACAAAGATCAGGAGAACAAATAATAATAAATACAGGCGATAAAATCGGGGACTTAGAGAGTAACAAGGCGAAAAGAAATCGTGGAACTTAAAACAAACAACAGAGGGATGATGATGCTAATAAAAATACATACGGAGCAGACAGGGAAAACAATAGACAATTAAAAAACACGGCGACAGTCTGGATTCTGTTCGCAAAAGACATAAAATTCACACCCAGCGACAACATGGTTTCTGTTCACAACACGAGGAAGACAAACAACACTGAATAGTCACTGGAACACTGCACGAAAAAGTTGGCAAATGTGACACTACAGTCGAGAGCAGGTGGGGGGAAACGGAACAGAAGATGGGAAAACAAAAAAGGGGGGAAAGGAGAGTAAAAGCGAAGGGGGGGGGGAACCGGGAAAGGAGCTGATGGAGGATGAGGACCCATAAGAGGGGTTGGGGGCAGACGCGACAGGGAGGGAGGTAGGCAGAGGAGAGGAATACAACAGGACTGGGGGGGAGAAGGGAGGTAGGGAGAGGTTTAGTGGGGAGGAAACAGGACGGTAGGGGGGGGAAGAGGGAGCCCAGGGAAAGGACAGAGGAAAGGAGGGGGAGGGAGGATCAGAGTTGATAGGAAGGATAAGCTGCTAGGCCGTGGAGGTTCTGTTTATATAGAGCGTGTAGACGGCGTCACCACTCGTCACGTGTTGTCAACAGTAAAACTATCTCTGGCTGGCGTCATTACTCTCGATCGAAGGTAATCGATTGTCATATCTTTGGTAAAAAGTCGATCGCCGTATCTTATCTAACTTCAAGCCTTCTTCTTTCCTGTTAAAATTATTGTGGTGTTTAAAAATCTCTACAGCCTCTCTATACATACGTGCATAATAATGCGATGGCTTAGCTAGCACGCTCGTCTCACTAAATTGTATTGGAACCACAAAAATAAGTATCAATACTCGCCTAACTGAACATAAAAGGAACTGTCGACTGGGACACATGGACAAATCGGTTGTAGCGGAACATGTTTTTGAAACGGGTGACCATGAAAAAAAATTTAGTGAGACGAGCGTGCTAGCTAAGACATCGCATTATTATGCACGTATGTACAGAGAGGCTGTAGAGATTTTTAAAAAACCACAATAATTTTAACAGGAAAGAAGAAGGCTTGAAGATAGATAAGATATGGCGATCGACTTTGTGCCAAAGATATGACAATCGATTACCTTCGATGGAGAGTAATGACGCCAGCCAGAGATAGCTTTACTGTTGACAACACGTGACGAGTGGTGGCGCCCTCTACACGCTCTATATAAACAGAACCTCCACGGCCTAGCAGCCAGTCGCAGACTCACCTCAGATGATGTTGCCCGCAGCTGGCAACGAAACGTCAGGGAGAAGTATTTCTACTATTAGACCACGGCCTCTTAGCCCGGAAGTTTTAATTACTGAAGATGCTGGCTGTGAAAGCCTACACGCTATGATTAGACCTAAGTTCGTTTGTGATTTTTTGTTTTGTTTTGTTATCCATTAAATTTCTTGGCAACAAAATTATTATGTATGTCCCTACGATCTTTCCACGTATTACATTACTTGTCTCAGCGTCATCTACGCCGCTTCGTGTGTTATAAAACTTTAATAAGAGTCACGCTCTAGAGGTCCAGCACACACGCGCCACCATGGCAAGAGGCGGCGGCTACGAGGCAACTCGCAGAGCCAGGCAGGGTTGTAGTGGCGCGCCCTCGGAAGCTGCGCAGGTCAAAGGGTGGGCTGCTCGCCTGTCGCCTGTCAGTTGCTCCAGTGAGCCGCGAACGCGGGGGAGGCAGCCGCAACCCGCAGCCTTCTGCCTTATTTAGCAGCCGCGCCACGGCCGGCCGTCCCAACTCAATGACGCCCTCTACCTGCTCGTTCACGCAAGCCGCCACGACCTGACCCGTGGTGGACGCTACGTCTGCTTATTAAATATATAACTCCTCCGTATTTCCATCTCCACTGTTTATTTATTTATTTCATTAACAGTGGCAAAGGCCTTACCGAAGTTAAGCGCTGTTGGACGTGGCCGGCACTTGGATAGGTAACCATCCAGCCTCCATGCGATGTTGCCATTTTTCGGTGTGCACTCTGCCTCGTGATGCCAATTGAGGAGCTACTCGTCCGAATAGTAGTGGCTTCGGTCAAGAATACCATCATAACGATTGGGAGAGCGGTGTGCTGACCCCACGCCCCTCCGATCCGCATCCTCCGCTGAGGATGACACGGCGGTCGGATGGCCCCGTAAGACGGAGTGCATTCATTTCATTAACAGTACAGAGTAACCCATCGCTTTGAAATATAAGGTGGGTCGGATGCTTCTAAATCTAATAGCAAAGACTTCTCATTGTTACAACCTTTTTGGTATACAGTTGTTAATGCTTCTTTTTAATAATATAAAGAACATAATATATAAAGATTTCTCTGAGGTTACAGCGAATTGAATGCTTAACAATTGTTAAAATGGTTCCATATAATTTTTTACTACCTAGTTGATGAGAATATAATTTATATAATGCAAATGTCAAAGAAAAATAAAAATGAAAATGTAACACAATGAGCGCCGTGAAAATAATTTGTAGTATGTAGAGAAAAGTGATATGCTGTATTTGGATGTGTAATACAGTCTAAGTAGCATGTTGGTTAATAATGGCCTATTTCTATCTATTTGAGATGAGAAGGTCTCGGTACAACCTCGAGGTATTCTCATCTGAAATGGTTTGCAGTCGGACAGCTATCATGAGTGGGAATTGTGTAACTTTTCTACTTGTTTATTCTTGTGAACTCAAACTAGAGTAAACTGAGTTGCTATTCTTTATATCCGCGTATCTGCGTTGTAATGCTGAACAATATAAATGATGTAATTAGAGTCAATCAGGGTAACTTTGTACCATTTTTTCATTTTTTTGAAAATACTGGACACAAAATTGTATATGTGAATATCGTTATCCCATGATTTCTGTCACCTTAGTGTATACGACCTACAGTATCCTCTACCACAGTGGTTCCCAACCTGGGAACAGTTACCCCTTGAGGGGTAAAATGTAATTTTCTTAGAGGTAAAAACAAAAAAGTTTAACTGTATTTTAATCACGAAACTAAATTATTTTTAATAGATCATAAAATTTATCACTATTTGATAAGACTGTAATTCCGATTATAAATGCTACCAACAACATTTTTTTCAAATACGAGCGTTAACGTGTGCTGGGGGTTACAGTTTCTGTAAAAAATCTACGAACAACATCTTACTCATATAGAACACCTCATACGCACATATTTTGTCCTTTGTACCATGCAACTATAACAGTAAAAGTGAGACATACACATCACACACATCTCATGAAAATGCTTGCTCCAAGTTGTACGTAGCCCCCACGATTGATGAGGCAATGCTTTATTATTCCTTTCGCAACAATAAACGTACTAATTGACAGCACAACACAACAAAAACTTCGTAATAGGTACTACATTACTTTGGGGCCTACACATTACTAATAATTATAAAAATAACAAATGCAGTGGTAGTAGTACCAGTGATCTGATACAAGGCATTGGCTTCCAGATGTCTTCCAACTTCTGACAGTTCACAAGTAGAGAGTCCAGCGATCAAGTGACTTAAAGACAGTAAGTCTAATTAATGCACACACATTTTAATCTGGTTGATTTTAAATGGGATGCGGAGTTGTAGCTAGCAAGCACAATGGATTTAGAATTGCGTCAACATTCCGCAAAAAAAAAGGTTGCTTCACGTAGACAGTACCATTTGTGTCATTGACTCATTAGTTCTGGTTTAGTAAGAGATCTACAAAAACTATCAATTATCTTTCGTCATTTTGCAAACGAAAGTTTCAAAGAACTTCTTTCCCTCTAAAGATTAATTACGATGGTGGTGGTTGGTGTGCGGGGGTTGGGGGGGGGGGGGGAGAATGGGGGGACCTCAGCTAACATCTAATTACAATCAGTGGTGATGGTGTCAGACAGGTTGGAAACCAGTGCTCTAGATGTTGACTCAATACACTAAAAACAGAAACTAACTAATTAATTAAAATGAAACTTAATGGTAACAGGTGTAGTTTTAAGGTTTCTAGCTAATTTTCGGTATTCAAGAAAAGAGATATAAGCTCCATTTTCCTTCGATATGCCATATTTCACATGTGTATACTGCTGGACGGTAGACGACTGGAAAACCGTGGCCTAGACAGATGAGTCCCGATTTCAGTTGGTAAGAGCTGATGGTAAGGTTCGGCTGTGGCGCATACCTCATGAAGCCGTGGACCATAGTTGTCAACGAGCTATTGCGCAAGCTTTTGGTGGCTCCATAACAGTGTAGACTGTGTTTACATGGAATGAGCTGGGTCCCCTGGTTCAACTGAACTGATCACTGACTGGAAATTGTTACGTTTGGCTACTTGGATACCATTTGCAGCCGTTCATGGACTTGATGTTTCCAATCAATGATAAAACTTTCATAGATGACAGTGCTCCATGCCACCTCGCTTCAATTGTTCGCGATTGGTTTAAAGAACATTCTGGACAATTCGCTGGAATGATTTGCCCATCCACACCGCCGGACATGGGACATAATCAAGAGGTCAGTTCGTGCACAAAATCTTGCAGCGGCAACATTTTCGCTATAGACGCAGCATGGCTTCGTATTTCTGCAAGGGACTTTCAACTAGTTGTTGAATTCATGCCACGTCGAGTTTCTGAACTACGTTGGGCAAAAGGAGGTCCGACTCGACATTGGGAGGTATCCAATATAACTTTTGTCACCTCATTGTATTTCACATACAAATGTAAAATAAAATTTTCAATAAAAAAATACACAAGCACAAAATGATAGAGAAGACAACTAAAAACCAATCCTAATATAATTCTAATGCTTTCTAACCTAGCCTAATACTAACCTAAGGCGAGAATGACTTACTGGCAACGACAGACACTTCCACGCAACCGGTAAAACACCCCTCACTGAAGTGTAGCGACAACTTGTAGCATTTCTAGTCCCGTTTAACACATTACGTGACAATGTACTGATTTAAAAAAATTGTAAATTGTCATGACATTAAAGTTACACATGCACCAGCAGTTGAACGTTACTAGAATCAAAATAGGTCCAAATTCACAGTGAAAATCAAGCTGTTATAAAACGCGCACAGGAAATCTTACAAACGAAGAATTTAAATAAATCAACCAAATTTTAGAAATGTAGCTCCGGTTCACCTGAAGAGGGCTCTAAAGTCCATGGTGTCTCCTCCACTTTCCAAGATTTAGGCCTTGCTGCAGGTCCGTCCACTTCCCAGTTGTAACATTGTGTAAATGGGGAGCCCCTGCAAGCGGACTGATAAAGTTTTATGATGGGACGCACAAGCATTTCCGTTTTAGTGTATGAAGTATGGCGCGAGTGATTATGGAACTTAAGGTGGTGGAGTAGTAGCTGATTTTCAATATTCCGCAGGGTAATTATTTGGGATAAGGACTTGGAAATTATCATGGAAATGTTATTTGAAAGGGGTAAATGATTTTTAAGATTATTCTGGAATATATTATCGGATATAGGAGGGGTTTCTGGCTATCCCAACAAACACCGTAGCAAATGAAGAAAAAGTTGAACAATAAGATTTCGATAAGAATACATAGCTGTAAAAATTTAAAATGTTCTTATGTCCTCTCTTGATATAATTTGACGTAAAAAACACCTCTTCAACTCTGTGTTGACATGATGGTGTTTCCCTCCATTATTACTGGTGTCCTTATAGGTACTCAAGATCGTCCTAAATTGTTTTGATGGATTTTGCTGGATTGTTAAATAAATATTCAAACAAATTTTTAAAACTGTTCTCAATGTATGTGGACACAATCTTTAACAATATATTCACAATGTTAACCATACTTGGCGTGCATACACATGCGTTTAGTCTCTTTGAGATCTCAACACAGACAGAGAGATAGATAGACTACTAATTAATTAGTGGGTGCTCGACTGCTCATTAATAATCATCTCTGGCCTCGTTATCTTTCGTCGTTGTCACAGATGGTATTCCTGTCTAGTGGTCAGAGAACGCGTCTTTTAATCAACTTAAAATTTACCGCCACAAACCCTTGATGTTGCCTTCGTCAACTCACAACCTAAATGTTTTTTTCGTATGTGGAAATTGACGTAGGACTACGTTACAGGTTAGTCCGTTACCACTACAAAAATGTGTTATGTCGACACACTCCGACTGCGTCATTTGTACGCAACGCAGAACTGCATGTTCGAAGACAGGACTCAGACTCGCACAGTGAGAGACGGCACTTACGAGATAGTAACCTACAGCAGTCACTGATGTGCTTCACCTTTGACGTTATGAGAATGGTGAACATAAATGACTCATCGAGAGCAACTATGGTTAAAATATGCGCCACAACAAGAATTATAGTTAAGCTCGTGGGTTTAACCAAGTCACACTAATATTATCAATTTTCAATCTAACATACACTTCGGGCTACAGTAACGATTAAGATTTAGTATCCGTATTAGTTAGCTTCGACAACTTACAACCAGACTGTAACCTTCGAAATTAACTTAGACTCCGGGCTACGTCAAAATTAATCTGCCTGTGTAACCTATCGTTGTTGTGGTTTGCATTTCGAAGCATATTAAAACTGTGTGCCGGACCGAGACTCGAAATCGAGAACTTTGCCTTTCGCGGGCAAGTGCTCTACCATTTTTTGTATTTTTTGTATTTTTTATTTTATTTTGTTTTTTATTTTTATTTTATTTTATTTTATTTATTTATTTTTTTTTATTTATTTTTTTCATTTTGTTCGTTGTTGATCGTTGTGTTTCGTCGTTGTGGACGTCACATGACATCCGTTTAAGTTCGTTGTTGATCCTTCCACTCAGTTTTTTTTGTTACAGAGGCCAACCAACTCTGTGACCGAACACGCTGAGCTACCGTGCCGGCCACCATCTGAGCTACCCAAGCACGGTCTGGCACAAAGTGCAAAGGTCCCTGTTGGATTCCTTTCCCGTTTAAGTTCGTTGTTGATCCTTCCACTCAGTTTTTTTGTTACAGAGGCCAACCAACTCTGTGACCGAACACGCTGAGCTACCGTGCCGGCCACCATCTGAGCTACCCAAGCACGGTCTGGCACAAAGTGCAAAGGTCCCTGTTGGATTCCTTTCATGTTAATTTCTCAAATCTGTTGTCATTTACGGCCTACATTCCACTTCTAAATTTACTGTGGTGTGTCTGACTCTATCTGGGAGGAGACTGAGCAGTGGAACATGTTACTTTTACTCATAATCAAGAACGATCTGTCACACTACTACACTTTAAAACACAGTTTATATGTAATTCATGTCACACAGTCTCATACGGAACCTACATCCGCTTTCTTTTATATACTGTACATGATAAGATACTGTCATCCCCCTTCCCTTCTGTTCATCCCCCTTCCCTTCTGTGTGAAAGGATGAATGAGCAAATGTATTTCTAGTTGCATGCTTGATGGTAGCAGACAAGCCTGCCTGCTAGAGAACAGTAGGACCAACGTCAGAACAGGTAGCTACGCTTTCTAAAAGCAAAGAGGTTTATATTCTTAGTATGGTCCTGTCCGTCCGTTGTCATGTTGGTATAGGAAGCTGCCTCTCTGGTCACTTCTGTTTGTATCTGTGAAGCACCCTCGGTAGGGGCCCATGGCCGTCGGTCTGCGGCGAGCGTCTGAAATGGTAAGATCTCCGGCTAAGTGCGTCTCTGCTAAGTCCGTAGGACAATGAATTTCTTAAGTTCAGCCTAACTGAAAATTTAATCACCTTTATTTCAGGTTTAGATCTAAAATCTCTAATGTTATCTTAAATTGCAATGCAATGTAATTCGAGTGTGAAGTTCAGAATATCTTCCAGTAGTTGCTTTGTCACTACTTTGTGAGTGAAGTGGAACCACGTGTTGAAGATCCGTAACTCTAACTAAGATCCTCAATCTTAAATGCGAATGTGTGTGAGATTATAACGTCTCGTCTTGACAATATTTTTCAATATAGCAACTTTTCTTTATGTTCAACCCACGTGGGGTGTACTTTGTGAGACCGGTACCACGAGCTTATACAATTGTTTGACCCATCAGGTTAATAGTAAGACGATAGTAACCAGTTCGAGGTTTTTCTTTTGTAAATTGCGTTTCGATGTAATTTATTTTAATCATCAAAATTATTGTGGAGTTATGCTCTTTGTGTAAACCAAGTTGACCACGTGAAGCATGTGGTGTAATCATCAAAGCAGCCCTCAGCTTTTCTTTTCGGGAAGATTTCACACATGTGTAATGTTGATGCATTAATTTGTTCTGAAAGTGGTGCTGGTATTCAAGACAATAAAAGCGGGTTAAAAGCTGTGAGCTATCTGGGGAAGTTAACATTGCATTACTGAGCAACTGTTTCACCAGGTATCCAGTCTAGCTTACCAAATTCCCAACCAGACTAACATTAATTATAATCTTTTAATAGTCATCTTACGACAACCGGTATATATATATATATATATATATATATATATATATATATATATATATATATATATATATATATAAAGATAATTTAAATAAAAAGAAGTAAATCAGTTTATATTTTGACATTTATTTTAACATTGATCATTGTTCCGTTAAAATTTCAGCATATTAAACTTGATTCATTACTTCATAACTAAACTGGTGTCTTATTTAGGAGTGTGAAAATGTGAGTATGTAATCTTACGGAACACATCAAATATGGAGCCAAAATTGGGAGACTGCATACAACACTGCATTCATAAAATAACACACGAAGAACGTTGAAACATATGCAAGAGGAAATTAACCACAACCAACCAATTCAATTTTCACCCAAAGATGTTACGTTCGTAGCGCAATCCTGTCCGTCATGAAATTACCACACACTGGCATACTAAATTCATACTAACTCTCTGTGAAATCTTCGGATAGTACCATACTAAGAATAGAAACCTCTTTGCTTTTAGAAAGCATAGCTACCTGTTCTGACGTTGGTGCTACTGTTCTCTAGCAGGCAGGCTTGTCTGCTACCATCAAGCATGCAACTAGAAATACATTTGCTCATTCATCCTTTCACACAGAAGGGAAGGGGGATGACAGTATCTTATCATATACAGTATATAAAAGAAAGCGGATGTAGGTTCCGTATGAGACTGTGTGACATGAATTACAGATAAACTGTGTTTTAACGTGTAGTAGTGTGACACGTTCCACTGCTCAGTCTCCTCCCTGATAGAGTCAGAAACACCACAGTAAATTTAGAAGTGGAATGTTTGCCGTAAATGACAACAGATTTAAGAAATTAACATGAGAGGAATCCAACAGAGACCTTTCAATGTACTTGTTCCTGCTCATAGCAGTAAGGTCTTGGTCTTGCTCTTCAGTTTTTACTCTCACACATCTCTACAATAGGAAATTAACAACTACTTGATGCCTTACATTCTAAAAAAATATGCAGAAATAGGGTAAATGTTACCAGCGTTCTGTTCTATCTCTGTTTCTGCATATACGACGTCAAACATCACATCATAATTGCATCACGGGTCAAAATCGATGTCCAGCAGTATCGGTGGCTTCAATCCACTCGACATCTGAAATAGCTGCGTACAGAAACTCGCTCTCTCTCTCTCTCTCTCTTACACACACACACACACACACACACACACACACACACACACACACACACACACACAATTCACACAACTGTCTCAATAGCTGCTTTGTCGCAGATGAAACTCAGTCAGCGGTTTCCTATAGCGGTTCGAAAAATCATGTAAACAATAATTGTACTGTACTTTTTTGAGTCTATACCAGTGGGGAATTTCAGTTTTACACCTCACAAATTCGTCCTTTATGTTGTTCACAAGTTTGTCCTTTATGTAGTTGGGCATGTAGAATGATCAGCCAAGGAAAGCTGAAGTCTACGGCGTTCGTTGATATCCGATACTTGGCATTGTGCTCTTGAAGCAATAGAACCGCTGCCGCATCATATTTACGGTCTGCTCTTTCTGAAGGCATCGGGACGGTGATGTTACTGAAATCTGTTCAGAGAAAGCTTCAAGAGGAGGGGAACTTAATTTATTTATTTAAGCTGCTCTGATTAGGACTATCACGCCCTCTCTTACGTCGAACCAAGGTTTCACATGTACAGTAACTTTTTACGTGATACGTACCTAATAAATAACAATTTTAATATGAAAAATAGTATTACAATGATTTGACTATCTGAAGTAGCATTGCGAGTAAATAATACAGTATTGGTAAAGTTTATACCGGCAGCACTTGTATTACTGCAACTGCTGCCACTGATTGTGAGAACAGTGTTAAAAATAATAATAATAGTAACAATAATAATAATGATAGCAATAATGTTAGTGGCAGACTTAAAAAGAATTTATATTTGTACAAAAAAGGAAAGGAAATTTGAGGAGACTGCATTAGCTAAGAATACTGGGGAATGAGGAAGACCCGTTTGGAACGATGGATGTAACGAGCGTGTACACGGACAATGGTAATCCTTATTGTTGCGTTAGTATGTATGTCATTAACTGTCTTCTGAAGCTGGAGATGTTATTCAGTTCTCTAACGTAATGTGGGAGATTATTCCAGAGACGGGTTCTTGCCGCTAAGAAGGACATCAAGGAATTCCTTAAACGATGGACTAGGACAGAAAGGCTTTTGCTCTGATGGAAACAGATGTTTCTGCCATGTTGTTCAGACAAGAGCGTTGAGGACGAGGAGAGATATGAGATACAGTGTTCGTTGATAAGATAGCAGAGAAGACATAGGGTATGGAAATCTCTGCTCTTGTCAGCACGCAGCCAGGATAGTCGTGCATTATAATGCTAAAACATGATCAAAGAGTCGAACATAACAGAGATAACGAACACAGGCATTCAGAACCAGGTACAGGCGCCGTGAGTTTTGCTGAGAATGGCCTTGCAGGATAACATCGCTGTAATCAATAAATGTAGATATAACAGTTTGTACAGGTTTCTTTTTAGGATCGGGAGGAAAAAGCCTTTTATATTTTTATTGGGTATGGGATAATAATAATAATAATAATGTCACGTGACGAGGGCCTCCCGTCGGGTAGACCGCTCGCCTGGTGCAAGTCTTTCGATTTGATGCCACTTCGGCGACTTGCGCGTCGATGGGGATGAAATGATGATGATGAGGACAACACAACACCCAGTCCCTGAGCGGAGAAAATCTCCGACCCAGCCGAGAATCGAACCCGGGCCCGTAGGATTGATAGTCTGTCGCGCTGACCACTCAGCTACTGGGGGCGGACAAAGTATGGGAAGATGCTGATACCTTCTTGCACATTGCAGTTATGTGCTCAGTCCAGTTTAGACTCTCATCTGTTATTACTCTTAGACTATTTTCTGAAGGAGGGATGTTTATATTTGTCCCGTTTGGGATTACAGATGGTAGGTATTTCAAATATTTCTGGCTAATAAGCCTGGAATAACCAGTCAGTACAGCTTGGGTTTTGGATGGGTTTATCTTTAACCCTATATCCCGTGCTCATTTTGAGAGTGCACGCAGGCCGGTATTGATATTCTCAATAGCTGTCTTCAGGTTTACTGGTTTTGCACTTAGATATAACTGGAGGTCATCAGAATACATATGGTATTTGTAGTAGGACGAAACTGATGACATATCATTGACTTACAATGAAAAGAGGACCTAATACCGGACCCCAGGGAACGTCTGATATTACTTACTTCCGTTGTGACTTTATGGTGTCGGACATGACACATTGCTGGCGAGACGTCAGATATGAGCGAACCCATTGCACTGCACTTGATGGTAAATTTGGGCTGCCAAGTTTGGCAAGTAAAATGTCGAAGTCGGCAGTGTCAGAGGCTTTGCTGAAGTCGAAGAAGCACATCATTATCGCCTCTTGGGCATCCTTGGCAAGCTTCAGGTTACCTGTCACCTTTATGAAGGCAGATGTTGCACTGCGATGTTTACAGAAACCTGACTGGTATTCGTCTAGTAGGTTGTTTATTGTTAGATGATTTGTTCGCTGATAATGAACTATACGGGATGAGTCTCGTAAGATGTAACACACCCTTTATTTCGTGAACGGCTACACATATCGAAAAGCGGTTTTCGGAATATGTTTGGCGTAGTGGAGCACATTTGTTTTTGTTTGGTTATTGTTTTTGGCGTTCCTGTCAACTGAGACATTGAAGTAAGCACATTGTTTATAAATGGAATCGTATACTTTTTATAACTGCATTCAATAGCTCTTGAGACGCCAATTACAGTGATACAGCGTTTGTTAATGTTGACGTTGAAATCTGTCTAGAAATGTCCTAGAATGTGAGGGCACAGTAACCAGAAACGACATTTTCAGTGCAAACACTGTCAAGCAGGCGTCTCGGACGAGGCTGCGTAGTTGTATACAGTAAGGTAGGCCTGCGCTACGAGAATGAAGCATTATTTCCCCTTGAACCTATTTACGATCTAGATGCATATTCACCCACGAATGTTGTGTATGGGAATACGAGATAGGCTAGAGTCTACTGTATCAGAAAGGGATTAGGAAAACTATTACACATTTGTACATCCCTCCAGATTTACGTGCGCTGAAACAGAGAAATCGGCTGTTCATCCTTCAAAAATAAAGATGTCTTATACGCTGCAAACAGCAACTACTGTATTAAATGTTGTGGACTGACAAGACAGCCAGTCCACAGTGACGGGTAACCGAAAGGCACGCGTACACACACGCCGGCTGGCGTGAGGTCTGAAACAGGATACTTTATGAATGCTATAAAGAAAAGTACGTAGCTGCGTTAATACTTAACTTTAATTCATCCTTGTGGTACATCGCTATTGTTAATACAAGTGAGACTCTCTCCAGATATGGTTAATGGCGCCTTGCTAGAAGGCTTCGTCAGTGTAGTCACTAGCAATGTCGTCGTACAACTGGGGACGAGTGCTAGCACGTCTCTCTAGACCTGCCGTGTGGTGGCGCTCGGTCTGCAAATACTGACTGTGGCGACACGTGGGTCCGACATGTACTAAGGGACCGCGGCCGATTTAAAGCTACCACCTAGCAAGTGTGGTGTCTGGCGGTGACACCACATTAAATATCTAAATCTTAGAAGGAAGGTTTGACCTGTCTCTTCCTGTATGTGGCTGTGTGCTTCTTAGAGGTAAAATATATGCTATCGGACAACTGTCTCTACCTACACTGCTCTATATTATATGTTGTGAGATACATTCTTTGAATTAAATATTTTATTAATAATACTTTGGTGACCACCTGTACACCGCAAAATACATATTATTCTTAATGAAACGTCGTTTCATGTTAAACGCAAGCGCGTAATGACAGTGTTATCAGATATGAGCCATACACGCGTTCAACTTATTTGACAATTGACATTTCAATGCAGTTTCGAAAGTAAACCATTTACTAACAGTGGTTTGGTAACCATCCAGATCACGCAACATAAACTTTGCCTAAAAAAAATTTTATTTCATTTAAGCATCCGGCCGGAGTAGCTGAGCGGTTCTAGGCGCTACAGTCTGGAACCACGCGACCGCTATGGTCGCAGGTTCGAATCCTGCCTCGGGCATGGATGTGTGTGATGTCCTTAGGTTAGTTAGGTTTAAGTTGTTCTAAGTTCTAGGGAACTGATGACCTCAGATGTTAAGTCCCATAGTGCTCAGAACAATTTGAACCATAGACTGCCTTTTTGAGTGCTCCCCAAAGAAAGAAATAAAGAGGAGTTGAACTGGGGGACCTCGCAGGCCAATTTGACAACAGAATTTTGTCCTGTCCAACGTCCAGGAAAATTCTTATTTAGTATTTGCGTTGCAACGCGGGACGAGTGAGCTGGACAACCGTCGTGTTGCAGCTACATTGACTGTCGAATATCTAATGGTACATCTTGCAGAAGAACCGGTAGAATATTGGTAATAAAGTTTGCGTACATATGTCCATTTAGAACGCCTGAGATGGTTTCCAAAATGTAATTCCCAATGATGCCGGACGCTGCAAGGCCGTTGATGTTGCATCTGACGAAGCCAGTGTGGATTTTCGGCTGCGCAGTAGTGCATGTAATGCAAAATTTACATTAGCGTAGCTAGTAAACGTTGCTTTATCGGTAAAGAGCACACGCGGGAAAAACGTAGGATCGTCTCTCAGTTGCTGAAGGGCAAACAGACATAGTACCGTACGACGTACGAAATTACGGTCGTTGAGTGCGTGATGTAGAGACACATGACAGGGATGTGAATGACATTCGTCTGCCTGATTCCACATTCCTTGGCAACATGTCTCGTACCACTGTGTGGTTTCATTAGCCTCGTAGCCTCCTTGTCAGTTGCAGTCTTCTTTCTCGTCCTCTTTTTGACGTTCAAGCAGCCTGTCCGCACTAGCGTCTTAATAATTCGTGCAATTGCCTAGGGTATCGGACATTGGTGATGAGGATAGATAGCCCTACACCGCTATACTGTTTTTACAGCATTCCTTTTACATTCGCCATATAAAAGTTCTATATCCAACTGTGGCCTGTATTTGAAGAAGTGTCATGATGATCTCTTCATTGGCAAAAGATTCCGGAATTGCCCCCATTCGGATCTCCGGGAGGGGACTGCCAAGGGGGAGGTTACCATGAGAAAAAGATTGAATAATCAACGAAAGGATAACGTTCTACGAGTCGGGGCGTGGAATGTCAGAAGCTTGAACGTGGTAGGGAAACTAGAAAATCTGAAAAGGGAAATGCAAAGGCTCAATCCAGATATAGTAGGGGTCAGTGAAGTGAAGTGGAAGCAAGACAAGGATTTCTGGTCAGATGAGTATCGGGTAATATCAACAGCAGCAGAAAATGGTATAACAGGTGTAGGATTCGTTATGAATAGGAAGGTAGGGCAGAGGGTGTGTTACTGTGAACAGTTCAGTGACCGGGTTGTTCTAATCTGAATCGACAGCAGACCAACACTGACAACGATAGTTCAGGTATACATGCCGACGTCGCAAGCTGAAGATGAACAGATAGAGAAAGTGTATGAGGATATTGAAAGGGTAATGTAGTATGTAAAGGGGGAGGAAAATCTAGTAGTCATGGGCGACTGGAATGCAGTTGCGGGGAAGGAGTAGAAGAAAAGGTTACAGGAGAATATGGGCTTGGGACAAGGAATGAAAGAGGAGAAAGACTAATTGAGTTCTGTAACAAGTTTCAGCTAGTAATAGCGAATACCCTGTTCAAGAATCACAAGAGGAGGAGGTATACTTGGAAAAGGCCGGGAGATACGGGAAGATTTCAATTAGATTACATCATCGTCAGACAGAGATTCCGAAATCAGATACTGGATTGTAAGGCGTACCCGGGAGCAGATATAGACTCAGATCACAATATAGTAGTGATGAAGAGTAGGCTGAAGTTCAAGTGGGATACGGAAGTACTAAGGAATGACGAGATACGCTTGAAGTTCTCTAACGCTATAGATACAGCAATAAGGAATAGCGCAGTAGGCAGTACAGTTGAAGAGGAATGGACATCTCTAAACAGGGCCATTACAGAAGTTGGGAAGGAAAACATAGGTACAAAGAAGGTAGCTGCGAAGAAACCATGGGTAACAGAAGAAATACTTCAGTTGATTGATGAAAGGAGGAAGTATAAACATGTTCCGGGAAAATCAGGAATACAGAAATACAAGTCGCTGAGGAATGAAATAAATAGGAACTGCAGGGAAACTAAGACGACATGGCTGCAGGAAAAATGTGAAGACATCGAAAAAGATATGATTGTCGGAAGGACAGACTCAGCATACAGGAAAGTCAAAACAACCTTTGGTGACATTAAAAGCAACGGTGGTAACATTAAGAGTGCAACGGGAATTCCACTGTTAAATGCAGAGGAGAGAAGAGATAGGTGGAAAGAATACATTGAAAGCCTCTATGAGGGTGAAGATTTGTCTGATGTGATAGAAGAAGAAACAGGAGACGATTTAGAAGAGATAGGGAATCCAGTATTAGAATCGGAATTTAAAAGAGCTTTGGAGGACTTACGGTCAAATAAGGCAGAAGGGATAGATAACATTCCATTAGAATTTCTAAAATCATTGGGGGAAGTGGCAACAAAACGACTATTCATGTTGGTGTGTAGAATATATGAGTCTGGCGATATACCATCTGACTTTCGGAAAAGCATCATCCACACAATTCCGAAGAAGGCAAGAGCTGACAAGTGCGAGAATTATCGCACAATCACCTTAACAGCTCATGCATCGAAGCTGCTTACAAGAATAATATACAGAAGAATGGAAAAGAAAATTGAGAATGCGCTAGGTGACGATCAGTTTGGCTTTAGGAAAAGTAAAGGGACGAGAGAGGCAATTCTGACGTTACGGCTTGTAAGCGGTCTCTCCGCGATATTTTCAGAAATTTTATAAATTATATAACTCAGTACATATCTCGAAATATCTCTTCTTATCTTACTGATTATCAATGCAAATTAATTTCAAGCCCAATTATTCCTTGGAGCGTCCATTTACTCCATGGAATAGCTTCTCTGCTATCTATGTTTTCTCTTATGAAAAGAATAGGGACTTCTTGCCGATTAGTCGTGAAAGAAGGAGGATGTATATGTATGGTTTGTTGAGCTAGTCGCCATTTTGATGAGATTCTGTTTGAGAAGGAATTTAATACATGAACTAAACTAAAGTAAGTGTGTTCGCGTATTATTTAACTGATTATTATTGACAGTGTCTGCTTACTACGCTGTGTTGCACGGGATCAGTGGGGAACGTCTGATTTACACCGGACGAACCTGCCGTTTTGTATGCTCAAGATATCCAGTTATTTCAAATAAATAGGCTAACACGGTCTTACCAGCAGATCTCCGGTCTTCCCCATGTGATCACCGAAAGTTAATAATTATTACAAATGTTTCCAGGAGATCGACTGACAATTTTCGTCGCACCGAGACTTCGAAATTGCTTCACTGCCTTATGGAATTTAAGTTAAGTTCAATTTAATCAGGATAGAACAGTATTGAACTGTGTGAATGTGATAAGCCTGCTTTGTCAATGAAAATTCCCTTAATATACGCATGTTTTTACTATCCTGATCAGGGAAGCTAAATCAGGCCGGTGTGAGAGAGGTTAGCTATTCCATGGAGTAAATGGACGCTCCAAGGAATAATTGGGCTTGAAACTACTTTGCATTGATAATCAGTAAAATAAGAAGAGATATTTCTAGATATGTACTGAGTTATATAATTTATAAAATTTCCGAAAATATCGCGGGGAGACAGCTGCAAGAGACATTACAGGCTAATAATGGAAGCAAGGCTAAAAAAAAATCAAGACACTTTCATAGGATTTGTCGACCTGGAAAAAGCGTTCGACAATATAAAATGGTGCAAGCTGTTCGAAATTCTGAAAAAAGTAGGGGTAAGCTATAGGGAGAGACGGGTCATATACAATATGTACAACAACCAAGAGGGAATAATAAGAGTGGACGATCAAGAACGAAGTGCTCGTATTAAGAAGGGTGTAAGACAAGGCTGTAGCCTTTCGCCCCTACTCTTCAATCTGTACATCAAGGAAGCAATGATGGAAATAAAAGAAAGGTTCAGGAGTGGAATTAAAATACAAGGTGAAAGGATATCAATGATACGATTCGCTGATCACATTGCTATCCTGAGTGAAAGTGAAGAAGAATTAAATGATCTGCTGAACGGAATGAACAGTCTAATGAGTACACAGTATGGTTTGAGAGTAAGTCGGAGAAAGACGAAGGTAATGAGAAGTAGTAGAAATGAGAACAGCGAGAAACTTAACATCAGGATTGATGGTCACGAAGTCAATGAAGTTAAGGAATTCTGCTACCTAGGCAGTAAAATAACCAATGACGGACGGAGCAAGGAGGACATCAAAAGCAGACTCGCTATGGCAAAAAAGGCATTTCTGGCCAAGAGAAGTCTACTAATATCAAATACCGGCCTTAATTTGAGGAAGAAATTTCTGAGGATGTACGCCTGGAGTACAGCATTGTATGGTAGTGAAACATGGACTGTGGGAAAACCGGAACAGAAGAGAATCGAAGCATTTGAGATGTGGTGCTATAGACGAATGTTGAAAATTAGGTGGACTGATAAGGTAAGGAATGAGGAAGTTCTACGCAGAATCGGAGAGGAAAGGAATATGTGGAAAACACTGATAAGGAGAAGGGATAGGATGATAGGACATCTGCTAAGACATGAGGGAATGACTTCCATGGTACTAGAGGGAGCTGTAGAGGGCAAAAACTGTAGAGGAAGACAGAGGTTGGAATACGTCAAGCAAATAATTGAGGACGTAGGTTGCAAGTGCTACTCTGAGATGAAGAGGTTAGCACAGGAAAGGAATTCGTGGCGGGCCGCATCAAACCAGTCAGTAGACTGATGACAAAAAAAAAAAAAAATCCAACTTCTCCTCATTAGTGTACACGCAAATGTGTATACATTTTGACATGCTTAGCGCGAGTGCTCTGCTTGCGGTGTTTGCGCTGCAAATGCTCTGATTCCAGCCACCGTGCTCTCAAATTTCGGAACATTTCTTAAATCTTTTTACACACCCTATATCAATGTAACTGTCTTCTTAAGAGCTATCGAATGCAGTTATAAAAAGTATACGATTCCATTTAAAAATACGTACCTGCTTCAATATTTCCGTTGATAGCAGCGCTATAAACATTAACCTGACAGAAACATACGTGCCCCTCGACGCTGTAACAGTTGCCGAAAACCGTGTTTCTATATGTGTAACCGTTCACGAAATAAAAGGGGTGTTACATCTTACGTGACTCGCCTGTTTACTTGTATTCTAAGTGAATGGACAGTGCAGGAAGAATGCAAGTAGGTCGGTAATCAGAGAGTGCTTTAGCAACGTCCTTTTTAGATTGTGGATAACTAGTCCCTCTTTGCACACCTCAGCGGAAACACTTGTGGTTAAAGGATGGTTGAAGATATCTGTAATAGTGGGCGGTAGGGGTCAATAATAAGCTTCGTCATTGAGACTGTGATGCCATCGTGTCCAGCAGATGCTGATTTGATACGCATGATGGCTTTTTTGACGGTATTGCAAGTAACATGCTTTAGATAGACCTTTTTGTAGCTACAGTCGTTTAACCCCATGAAGTAATCAATGAATCTCTGTTTCGTTTGTGGCTCAGTTGTGCTTGTAGTCTGTAGGTAATGTAACTTAGCGGTTCAGTTCTTCACCTGGGACAATGGGATCAGTTGCAGCTTTTACTTCGCCTATACCGGTTTTTCCACACGTAGCTAGTCTATTTCTATTGTTGGTTAATGTACATGCATGCCTGAGTTTTGCACTTCTCACAGCTTGACTGTCTCTGTTCCGCTTCTGCTTGTAACCAATATGGTTTTTAAGGTGTAGGGCGCAGTCTGTACGCCTGATATGCAGTGTCTCTGAGATTCATGAGCTGTTTCAGTTCTTCAGTTAGCAAAGTTGCAGGATTCCTACTTACTGTTCCGGTCTTTAGAGGAGCATATTTGTTGTACAACTGAGTATGTTTCTAGTTTGTGTCCAAGAAGGGTGTACAAGACGTCTCCCAAACTATTAATTGCGCCTCAGCTGCAAGTGCAGATAGATTAATGTGTTTGAAGTTTCGGTTTGTAGTCAGTTGTAGTTTCTTTCTGGGACATTCAAGCAAGTACATTATAAAAATTATGCCATTGCAGATATTTGGGAGGTACGAATTACTCTTTTGTATATACACTCCTGGAAATGGAAAAAAGAACACATTGACACCGGTGTGTCAGACCCACCATACTTGCTCCGGACACTGCGAGAGGGCTGTACAAGCAATGATCACACGCACGGCACAGCGGACACACCAGGAACCGCGGTGTTGGCCGTCGAATGGCGCTAGCTGCGCAGCATTTGTGCACCGCCGCCGTCAGTGTCAGCCAGTTTGCCGTGGCATACGGAGCTCCATCGCAGTCTTTAACACTGGTAGCATGCCGCGACAGCGTGGACGTGAACCGTATGTGCAGTTGACGGACTTTGAGCGAGGGCGTATAGTGGGCATGCGGGAGGCCGGGTGGACGTACCGCCGAATTGCTCAACACGTGGGGCGTGAGGTCTCCACAGTACATCGATGTTGTCGCCAGTGGTCGGCGGAAGGTGCACGTGCCCGTCGACCTGGGACCAGACCGCAGCGACGCACGGATGCACGCCAAGACCGTAGGATCCTACGCAGTGCCGTAGGGGACCGCACCGCCACTTCCCAGCAAATTAGGGACACTGTTGCTCCTGGGGTATCGGCGAGGACCATTCGCAACCGTCTCCATGAAGCTGGGCTACGATCACGCACACCGTTAGGCCGTCTTCCGCTCACGCTCCAACATCGTGCAGCCCGCCTCCAGTGGTGTCGCGACAGGCGTGAATGGAGGGACGAATGGAGACGTGTCGTCTTCAGCGATGAGAGTCGCTTCTGCCTTGGTGCCAATGATGGTCGTATGCGTGTTTGGCGCCGTGCAGGTGAGCGCCACAATCAGGACTGCATACGACCGAGGCACACAGGGTCAACACCCGGCATCATGGTGTGGGGAGCGATCTCCTACACTGCCCGTACACCACTGGTGATCGTCGAGGGGACACTGAATAGTGCACGGTACATCCAAACCGTCATCGAACCCATCGTTCTACCATTCCTAGACCGGCAAGGGAACTTGCTGTTCCAACAGGACAATGCACGTCCGCATGTATGCTCTAGAAGGTGTAAGTCAACTACCCTGGCCAGCAAGATCTCCGGATCTGTCCCCCATTGAGCATGTTTGGGACTGGATGAAGCGTCGTCTCACGCGGTCTGCACGTCCAGCACGAACGCTGGTCCAACTGAGGTGCCAGGTGGAAATGGCATGGCAAGCCGTTCCACAGGACTACATCCAGCATCTCTACGATCGTCTCCATGGGAGAATAGCAGCCTGCATTGCTGCGAAAGGTGGATATACACTGTACTAGTGCCGACATTGTGCATGCTCTGTTGCCTGTGTCTATGTGCCTGTGGTTCTGTCAGTGTGATCATGTGATGTATCTGACCCCAGGAATGTGTCAATAAAGTTTCCCCTTCCTGGGACATTGAATTCACGGTGTTCTTATTTCAATTTCCAGGAGTGTACATATGAGAGTGTGACTTCTGTTCGCATGATGGGTAGGAGTAACCTGAGGTAGCGACACGTTTGAAGAAGAAATCATCCACTTAAATTTCACGCTGGGAGGACTACCGTGTACAAAATTTACGTTTCAATCACTAACTGTAATTATATGCTCGCATTTCAATTCGAGACTTGAAAGAGCAATTTCGAACCAGGCAAACCTGGTTACATTAAGAGGTTTATCTAGGACACATATCAGACATTTTCTGTCATGGGATTTGATCTTTATGAACATATTCCACTTGTTTATCTACATTATTGTTGGAAGTGTGTACTACAGTAGACAACAAATAAGAGTTTATATATGCCTCTACTACACCCCCTCGTCAGTTACATCTTTAGTGTCTTAGAAAGGTGTAACCATCTAGATTTACCGAATCCGTGAGAATACTTGGTTTGAGCCAGGCCTCTGACAGAAGTGTTACATGGATGTCTATGTGTTGGAATAAATGACTGAATTCGTCGAGATGAGTTTCCATAAACTGGATATTTGCGTGTGGAATATGGAGCTTAGAATGTTTGGGTGTAAAACCAGCTAGGGGGGCAACAAAGCATAGCGGAACGCTCTGAGGTTGGAGACTGCAGGTTCACAGAAGCGAAAGTGGCAGGTATCTTCAGGTGGAAGGGTGGTTTTGTGGCGAAGGCAAGTAGGCTTTGCAGCAGTCGTTAGATAGCCGACGGTGACGTGAAAAGAAACTCTCTAAAGAGAGATAGAATAATCTGTGCACAATAATACTGAAAGCAATACAAACGGAATAAAAACAGATAGTACTGTTACTGGTTCTAATGATGGGTAACAACAATAATATGGCAATAAATTCCTATATAAAACTGAAAGAAAGACAGTAAGGTAATCGTCTGAATCAGAGCCCTATGAGAACAGTGAAGTAATAGTGAAATAATGAACTATATTGGTTTTGGATGTATGAAAACTGAACAGAAAGTCCGCATCTCGTGGTCGTGCGGTAGCGTTCTCGCTTCCCACGCCCGGGTTCCCGGGTTCGATTCCCAGCGGGGTCAGGGATTTTCCCTGCCTCGTGATGACTGGGTGTTGTGTGCTGTCCTTAGGTTAGTTAGGTTTAACTAGTTCTAAGTTCTAGGGGACTGATGACCACAGATGTTAAGTCCCATAGTGCTCAGAGCCATTTGAACTGAACAGAAAATTTATAATTAGTTCAAAAATGTGTGTGTGAATTCCTAAGGGACCAAACTGATTAGGTCATCAGTCCCTAGACTTACACACTAGCCGGCCGGAGTGGCCATGCGGTTCTAAGCGCTACAGTCTGGAGCCGAGCGACTACTACGGTCGCAGGTTCGAATCCTGCCTCGGGCATGGATGTCTGTGATGTCCTTAGGTTAGTTAGGTTTAATTAGTTCTAAGTTCTAGGCGACTGATGACCTCAGAAGTTAAGTCGCATAGTGCTCAGAGCCATTTGAGCCATTTTTTTGAACTTACACACTACTTAAACTAACATATGCTAAGAACAACACAGCCACCCATGCCCGAGGGAGGACTCGAACCTCCTGCGGGAGGGGCCGAGCAGTCCGTGACATGACACCTCAAACCGCATGGCCTCTCCGCGCGGCTAATACTATAAGTAAACCTAAACAAATAAATGATTATAACAGGATACTTTTTAAGGAAAGTATTACAAAATAAATTGTTTCTTTACAAAATAAAGACACAAAAATAAACATAAGAACTAGAGCCAGCAGGATTTGACATGTTTTCAGCTGCTAAATCACAGACGTTGGAGTTCATCTGCATTGCAGACTGATCTTTTGCTATTTTCGGTCTTCACCATTATCCTTCCATCGTCTTCCCATACATTTTGTAGCCCATATCTTAAGATCGCACTGATCGGTATCTTTAGTCTTTCAGAGATGAGATCCTCGCGTATTGTCAGACCTGACTTGGCAAATTTCTTCTTCGCTCTGAAGATTTCAGACTTTTTCCTATACGACACAAACTTCACTATTATAGACCTTGTGGTGGCACATAAGGCTGTTTACAAACGGAAGTCAGCTGCCAATTACCTGGCAAGGATTGCACATCTTGTTACATATGTATCAGGACCACCAACGATGAAAATTCTATACACAATCTTACGCTTAAGTAGAATGTTTGCGTCTATTGAGAACTGAGAGAACATAATATTCATTCAGTACCAAGCAATACATTAGGAAAAGTTTTAGAGTTCAAGATACTGTTGCTCCTTCAAGGACCTTCACTTTCCATATTTCAGCAGTGTAATTGCCAACCATCATAAGTAGCGAGAATTTGCAAATCTTCTCCAAAGAGCAGCTGGTAACACTGCTTCCCCTCTTGTGCATTCGCCTGACATTTTCTCTATCGTGTGTCTTGGGATGTGGCTGTGTAAACAGCAGACTTTTCTAGTACAAACACGCACTCGCATTGAGAGGTCCCAGCGACCATTTCGTTCATCCTTACGAAGAAAGGGATGTGAAATATTTTATTCATTTCATATTTGATTCGGACTATAAAGCTTGTGACGAATCAAATGACTATTACTAGCTAAGTGCATGAATAAATTCGACAGGAAAATTTCACACTTAAAAGTAATTTTTACATCGATTCCGCACCGACCAACGTATTCCCAAGATAAAGGTCCATGAGATAAGAAGGTTTATATTATTTTCAATATCCTGGAAGCCAGTTTAATAAAATAGTTCCAAGGCGGCGGGTCTGTTGTAAAGGAAGACATGAGCTGTCAGTCTTGATTCACAGACATACTGTCACGTACGGAGACGTTTATCTTGACGATGCTAGTTTGGCGCCTCCTCGGAATGAGCAAAGTAAACACCAGGAGTCGTCTCCAGTCTCTCAGTCTGAACAACCACATGTGCGCCAGCCTCCGTAGTCAGGTTCGCAGTATAGCACTGTTTGTTTCCGGTGTAACCACACCACTGTCTCGTCAACGACGTAATTAAACTGGCGGTAGGGGGGGGGGGGCAAGTTCTGGAGCTCCATTTTGAAAAAGTATATAAGCGCGAATGGTTGATTATGGTACGTCGAAAGACTGCCGTGTATGTCAGCCTTAGGTGCAGTATGTTCTGGACTTCAGTACTGTGAGGCCAGCCATATACATTAAACACCCTATTAGAATCCAGTTGCATTTTAAGAAGGGGAACGCTAGGCGCTTGGGTTGCGATCGCGGTGACGAAACGCGTTCGGCTCTGGTTCTACTGGTAGTCCACCGACTACTCATTCAGGCGTGTGTGCAAAGCAACGCGCTCGCGACCTCATACTTAGTCTCTCTCTCATGGCTCCTTAATTGTTGGTGTATTTCCCAGTGATTAGTTCTCTCTTAATACCTTGAGTCTTTTCCGTTAAGGCTGGACGA
This sequence comes from Schistocerca cancellata, assembly GCF_023864275.1. Taxonomy (NCBI): domain Eukaryota; kingdom Metazoa; phylum Arthropoda; class Insecta; order Orthoptera; family Acrididae; genus Schistocerca; species Schistocerca cancellata. Next base: position 809,102,179 of record NC_064626.1, on the reverse strand, counting down.
TCTCTCACTGTTATTTCCTTGTGTAATTAAGATATTTTTCCCACGGATAACTTGCTTACGCCAGTAATACTAAAGAATTGTGGATTCTTGGTTTTTCTCCTCATTGTGAAGGCTGTTTCGCTTACTCCCATGTTCTTAAGAGTAGCATACAGATATTAATTCGATTTCAGTATCTCCGAAGCCCTTCTCCAAACCTCAATAATTTAATTACGCTTCAACTGATACACTTGTTTCAGCTGATTGATGGAACCATTTTAACCGCCGTAGGCTGCCAGTTTTATTTCTTTAATGCACCGTGCATATAAATTATATTACTGGCGAGTTTTAGCCTTAGGCCATTATCAAATGTCTGCAATGTAATACCCAGTGGACTTATAATAGGTAAGACGTATTACTGGATAACGTCACGATTGCGTGTTAGAATTGTTGTTAAATTATTTACTTGATATTGGTGACGTGTTTGTCAGATTTAAAAATGTTGTATCTTGTTATGTGGGGACAGACAGGTTCCCAGAAACACACATGTCGAATGTTACAGATATGATCTTGCACATACCAATCAGCTTACAAGAACCAATTTCACAACATGACTTGTAGACAAAAACCTTACTAAGCGGTAGCTTACAAGCCCTTGCACATTCGTTTAGCAGCATACCCGTCTACTTTTCCGCACTCATTCATACACGTCGTCGTCGTCGGCGGCGGCTGATACTCGTATCCGTGTTTTCGTTTCTCTCCTAGGATTTCCTTTGTCACTGTTCAAGCGTGGAAATGCCTTTGACGGCTTAGTAGTCCAATCCTAGCACGGAACATGCGACCACAGAAATTGCAAATGATGGAAGGTGGAGGACGTGGCAGGGCCTCGAGGGGTTTGCGCCTCTGCCGTTTGTCATTCTCCAGTCTTCGACGTTCCCGCTCAAAGTTCTGAAGAGCATTTGAGGTCGTTAAGCGCCAGCGACTGCGATCTTCTGCTATGGTGGACCAGTTACTCGGAACGACGTTCAAGGTTTTTATATTTTTCTTATACTGATCCTTAAAGCGTTTACGAGGGGCACCTCGTAGCCTTTTACCTGTGCTCACTTCACTATACATTATTTGACGTGGAAGTCTGTCAGCCCTCATCCGCCGGACATGCCCAACCCTTCTTAATTGGTGCCCAATAATGAGAGCTTCTATACTATTCATTTACGCTTTCTAAAGAGCGGTGGTATTTGCTATAAAGTTATCCGATTTTATGTTCTTAGTTTCTGCTGCTTGAAGCGTCCTAGTTTCTTCAGATCGCGTCGGTATAATGTCCAGGTTTCGCAACCATAGAGCAGCGCTGAGTTGACAACAGCTTTATATACCATCCGTTTGGTGTATAGTGTTAGGTCTTTATTCAGGAAGACACGTTTTCTGAGACGACCAAATGCTACATGGGCAGCACGTATTCTTTCTCCACGTCTTTTTCAGATAACAATATGCTTCCCAGATAAAGGAAATGGTTCACTTGTTCCAAGGGTGTATCAGAAATGGATGTGCTGAAATCGGGAAGGGAAGAGCCAGGAGCTGGCTGTACGAACACCTTTGTCTTCTGAATGTTGATGGAAAGACCAGATCGTTTGTATGCATTGCTGAAACAATTAACAGACTGCTGCATCTCTGCAGGTGAATGAGCTGGAGAGGCACTGCCGTCAGTATACTGCAGCTCTGTTACTCGAGTGGTTCAAATGGCTCAAATGGCTCTGAGCACTATGGGACTTAACATCTGTGGTCATCAGTCCCCTAGAACTTAGACCTACTTGAACCTAACTAACCTAAAGACATCACAAACATCCATGCCCGAGGCAGGATTCGAACCTGCGACCGTAGCAGTCGCGCGGTTCCGGACTGCGCGCCTAGATACACGAGTGGTACCTCTGAACTTTTTTGGGTGGAGTCTGGATTGGTTAAATAATCCTCCATCGAACCTGTACTTTTGTTCTGTCTAAGCGTTGTTTACAGATGTCTCATAAAGCGTAGCTGCCAGGTAGAAGGCAAATAATGCTGGTGCAAGAACGCATCCTTGTTTGGGCCCACTCGTTATTGGGAATTCATTAGATGTTACATCCTGGAAGATGACCTGTCCAGTCATGTCATCATGGCGAGCTTTAATCAGGTCAACAAAATGTTCAGGGCAGCCGGAATATTTTAAGACCGTCCACATGGCTTCTCTGCGAATTGTATCAAAGGCCTTTTCTAGGTCGTAAAAAACTTATAGTAAAGGCTTTTGTTTTTCTCCATACTTCTCCTGCAGTTTTCGTGCAGAGAAAATCATGTCAATCGTACCTCTTGATGGGCGAAACCCGCATTGAGATTCAGGAAGCACAGTCTCTGAAAGTGTCAGACGATTTAAAAAGATTCTGGCAAAAATTTTACCAGCGACAGAGAGCAAGGGTATTCCACGGTACTTACCACAGATGCTTCTATCGCCTTTCTTGAAGATGGTGACGGTTGTGGACTTCTTCATGTCGGCTGGTACCTTGCGGATTTCCCACATTAATAGTATGAGTGAGAAGCCTAGTTTTTAGAGCAAGCCGCCACCCTGAATAAGATCCAACGGGATGTTGTCAGGTCCAGGAGCCTTTCCTGGTTTCATATTATCGAGTACCTTGCTGAATTCTTGAAAAGTTGCAGGATCAGCCATCCAGGGATGTGGATGATGCTGTGGGACATGTTTGTGAAAGTCTCCAGCGGCTGTAGAAGTGCGGCACAACAGTGAGGTGGAGTGCTCTTTCCAACGATTTACGATGTCCTGACTTTCAGTCAGGATGGTGGTGTTGCCTGCAGCTTTCAGTGTTCCTGATGAGCGGATGGGTCCATAAAGATCTTTAATTCCAGCATAAAACCCACACAGATTCCTAGCATCGGAAAAATTTTGAAGTTGCCACCATTTGTTCTTGATTGCTCGTATTTCACTCTGACACTTCTGCTTGAGCTCTTGAAAGTGTGTTTTCTTTTCTGTGCAGGACGGATCTTGAGCAAGGGCTAGGTAAGCATCCCGCTTTGCACTGATAATGGCTTGGATTTCTTCATTGCTGTCATCAAACCAGTCACTACTCTTCCCCACACCAAAACCAATAACATTCTCTGCTGTCTCTTTGATGCTGTTCTTTAATGCGGTCCATTCTTGTTCGACGTCTGTGATTGCTGGAGTTTTGTAGAGTTGGTCTGATGTTGAATTTTCTGCGCAGTGGTTTTGAGAAGTGGGATCGAGGCTTACGATACTTTGGTAGCCTCAGACGGCTAACCATAAGTTTATGATCTGTCCAGCAGCCATCGATGTTTCGAGCTGTTTTTGTGGTGAGAATGTCTGTCTTGTCACGCTGTCGAATGATGACATAGTCTATAAGATGCCAATGTTTGGAGCGTGGGTGCATCCATCTGGTCTTATAGAGGTTAGGCAAGCGCAACTGCGTGCTGATGATGAAGAGCTCCTGCTCAGCACATAGACCAAGAAGCAACAGCCCATTTGCATTGCAGTTTCCGACCCCTTGTTTACCCATGATGTCTCTCCAAAAAGGGTTGGTCTTCCCACTCTGGCATTGAAGTCGCCCAATAGGATTAATTTATATTCAACAGGTACCTTAGAGAGAATACTGTTCATCTGGTGGTAGAGCTGATTCTTTGAATCTTCTTCGCTGTCTAAAGTAGGAGCATATGCAGAGCCGAAGATGATGAAGCTATCTGAACCAACGAGAATTCTAAGAGTCATGAGCCTTTCATTAATTGAAACAGGTGTGAGTCGACGTGCATTCACTATTTTTGTTTTTACAGGCGAGCGGTTCTAGGCGCTACAGTCTGGAACCGCGTGACCGCTACGGTCGCAGGTTCGAATCCTGCCTCGGGCATGGATGTGTGTGATGTCCTTAGGTTAGTTATGTTTAAGTAGTTCTAAGTTCTAGGGAACTGATGACCACAGAAGTCAAGTCCCATAGTGCTCAGAGCCATTTGAACCATTTTATAGCAAATCCTACACCATGTATGCGTGGTTCTCCTACATTCTTTCCTTTCCAGAAGGTAGTGTGCCATGAACTTGCCTCACTGATGTGTCCTTCACCTGATAGTCTAGTCTCACCCAAGGCAGCCATATCTATATCTAGCCTAGCTAGTTCATGGCCAATAAGAGCGGTTCACGTCCAGGAGGGTCCTGACGTTCCAGTTCTATGGTCATTATCATTTCATGCTTCTTTGGTTTCCATCCGCAGTATAAGGAGTGACCTCTGGGTGCGGATTCCCAGCCCGGTTCAAGTGTGACTTCCGATGTTTAGCCCACATTTTCTAGGGCTTTCCCCGTTCAGCGTGGGCAGCGGTCATCCCAAATAGGCCTGCCCAGTCGCAGATGCAGGACCGGATCACCGAGTCGTCACACGGATTCTCAGGGAGGCGACCATCACACACCTGTCACCAATGTGCAGGGCCAGACTAGTAGCTTCCAACGTCACCCAAAGCCTTCTACCACCGTCCTTATCCCATCGCCATTGGGCTTTAAAGAAAATAACAGGAGCAATTGCCATTTGCGTGATTTTGTTTAAGGTGGATTACAACTTGCGAGGAAGTAACCCACACAATATGATTCTGAAACAGTTATGTATGAGACACGTGACTTCAGATACCAGAACTGCAACGGACTGCCACGAGCTCAATGACGGCAGAGCGGCGTCTTTACAGCCAGTCCGTCTGGCATGACCTCTTCCACCTCCACCATCGTTAAGAACCTGGGAGATAAGATTCTTCTTCCGCTCGCTTCGCCGTTGAGTCGAGGGTAGGGTAGCAGAGAGGAAAGTGAAAGACACCCTTGGGCCTCGAAACCTAATACCCTTGGGGTTAAAAAAACCAAGAGTTGGCCAAGGGAGGCCGATAGGAAAGAAAACAGAAGAAGACATAAGTAAGTGGAAGTAATGCCAGACTTAGCTAAGGGTCCATGTGGTTCCACCCACATACTCCCAAGCCGGGAGCCCCCTGTGGGGAACTACGCTTTGTCTGGAATCTCACCAACTGACCTGTCTGGCGTGGGTGACCCTACCAGGAGCATAACTCCCACCAGCGTAGCTCAGTGGATCACTGAGACACGCAAACCTTCCCACCAACGTTAAAGCGGTAGTCCATGGAGAGGGTACACATAACTGTTGCAAATAGCAGGAAACACGCATTTCATCTTTTTTAAAAATTTGTCTTAGTTTTACATGCCAATGCTGAAAATAGCAAGGGCTCGTAAGTTACCTGTTCGTGAGGTATTTACCTACACGACGCGTTGTGAAAGTTGTTCTTGTAAGCTGATTGGTATGTGCAAGAGGATATCTGTAGCATTCGATATGTGTATGTGTAGTAACGCGTCTGTCCCCACATCACACGAAACAAAACTTTTAAATGTGATACACACATCACCAATATGTTGTAAATAATTTAAACGACAATTATAATACGCGATCTTAAAGTTATCCATTAATACGTTACCTGTTAACTGAACCTTTGGTGCTATATTGCAGACTACGATAATGGCATAAAGCTGAAAGTGGGCAGTAACGTAATTTATATGCATTGTGCATTAAAGGAACAAAACTGGCAGTCTATGGTGGTTAAAATGGTTCCATCAACCATACGTTACATTGAGGAAGTGAACCCACACATGAAGATATTATTAAACTTGTTTCAGTTTGCGAGCTTCGATGCTGAACGGTCAAGGAGACAGGCAGTTGTGCAGATAAGTCGTAATTTATCTGTGAAGTTCCAGGAAGGAGTGACAGCATTGCGGATACGTTTATGATTGATCGCATTCCGTCTTTTCATTTAATTAATTCGTCACGAATGGTGACGAATCAGCCTGATAAATTCACTCCAAGGTTTGGCTGGCCTGGATCCTCTTATCGTTATATGTACACGCGATACAGCTGTTCAGAAAGTTGTTCGTCACGGATCTCCAGTAATCACTATTGACTCGCACACATGTCACATGGGTAAACATTCTCTAGCAAGATATTCAAGCTCTCTTTGCTGACATCCCATCACTCTGCTTATTCAAATACAGAGACTACGCAGCTTCCGTATTTATGATCTTTTTTTCTTTTCCTGACGCTAATAAAACTTCATTTTAGTTACCTTTGTCTTTGTAAATGATACTATTTTTATGAACGTTAACTTTAACTCAGAGTGATGTTTTCGCAGAAAACATTGTTGGTGAGTCCCTACGCAGAGGTACAGAGTCAAATACCGTGTCTGTCTGCAAGGATGGTTCCACCATCTCATTTGTTACAGCACTGCCCGGGAGAGGCAGCGATTCAGTTTACTAGATGTCAACAAATCGCATAACGCGTAAGTGGGTAACACCGTTAAAGTCGTTGCAGACATTCACGTCATCCAAGCTTCTGTGAAACTCGTAACTGACATACAGCTCTTTCGTAAAACTGTTGAATGGGTGATCGATGGGCGAGTATTAACCGGCATTAGGGATTCGCATTTGTCACCGGTGTTGCTACTCATTTATTAGAGAGGGTTTTAACAGGCTGTTGTTAGTTAGTCCGTGCTGTCAACAGCAGAACGGAGAGCTACATTGAAACTGCCTCCTACACATCTATCAAAGTATTGCCTCCTATAAAAGACATTTCCTCTGTCCGGTTTGCATTTCGGATCACCATAACAGTTTCATTTTCTCACTATGTCATTTCTATCTTTACTACATTATTCTTTCGAAGTTGCTTATTCCCTTTCTCAAAACTTATAATCTCAAGTTTTGTGTATGATTTGTTTATATTATTTGTAAATTCCCAGCAAATTGTTTACTTATATTCATTTTCATCGCGCATGCAGTCTACAAGTAAAAGCTCTTGTAGCTGTAATTCCGCGATGTGCTATACTTGTCTCTGCCGTCTTTACTGATTTATTGTCTGTGTACACCGTAATTCCTGAATTCTTACATATGCTTCGATATTACCCTTAAATTTCTTCTTTTTTTTCTTTGCAGTCTGAGTAATGTCAGTAGTGTTCTCCATTTGCTCTTACTTCTGAACTGTTTTATCCTGTGACGTCTTCGTTGTTTCTGTTCTCCAATAATAATAGTTGTCACAATCCTGACGAGCTTCCATTTCAATTTATACTCATGGTTTTTCCCAACTTTTCAAAAGAGGGAACATTCGCATTTTAACAGTGTACAGCTTCTCACTCTCAAAATGCGCGTCATCGTTGACTCTAAGAACTATACCAGTAGTAGTGAAGCATATTTTCAAGAATTACGTGCGATTTTTGCGTCTCATTGAGATGTCAATGACGAACGTACAGTTTTAGAGGTGAACACTGACTCGGATCTGTACAGTGTTGGGGAAGGACAGCAGTGGGACATCATTGTAAGATTCATCTCCGCATTGACCTGAAATGATTAACGTGACGCACAATGTTTGCACCAGGATCTGAACCGAGGGCCTCTCGAATACGCGTCCAATGCGTGCGTGTGTGCACTCTGTCCGGTAACTACGACTTAATGGGCTCCGGAACGCCCTATACTTGCAATGTTAAAATAACGCTTATAAATTACATCTTTCCTCACAAAGTATTTGAGGTAGGAAGTTGAACTTTTTACAGATTATTTATTGGAATATGGGCTACAACTTAACACAGAGATTTTACAAAATTTTAGTTCAGTTATTAAAGATGATTTTTTTTCAATTGTAATGAAAATTCACAACATTTTTTTGCAATTTTTTATTTATATATTCAAAAATATACAGTTTTTTTGGAAAAAGGCTGTGTTAAATTATGCAGAAGGTACTTTGTAACATTTACTGGAAGTTTGAAACAAATATGTTTGGAAGATCCTTAGAAAACATGTAATTAGTATGAGAAAATAAAAGTTTTGGGAATCGAGCGACAAAGATTGGATTAACTTTTTAGTGCATTCCAGGTCCATAGGATGGATTATCTTCATCCTCTGCAAACTCCTCCTCCAGCTTCCTCTTGTTCCTCCTCCTGTTTACTCTTGCTTGTATTTCTAGACTCTTTACAGCCCTGTCTGTAGCCCGAAGGCGTTCCTTGTCTAAAGCAAGCATCGCTCGTACCATGTTAGAACCTATCTTCATTCCCATATTTCTAAATACCTTGCACCTTACAATGTTGCCATCATTGAAAGTCGCAACAGCATCATACACACCAAAGTGAAGTGTTTCTATTCCAACAAATACAGTCTTGGGGATTCTCGACCATATAACACTATTTACACTTTCATTGGGGTTTTGAGTTTTTCCGTGAATACACTTTTTCAACAGTTCAGGTGCTGCTAAGTCTCTGAAAATAGGTTTTGTCACCTCCATTATTGCATGAGGCAGACTATGCTTATGAGTGTACACTTCACCAGTTAGCAATCCTTTGTTATATTTACACCAACTGTCTTCTTCTTTGGGACACAAGCTATGTTGGGGATTTTCATCGGTTGAAGAAGTATGAAAAAAAAGAGCCCAAACAGCCTTCTTCATTTCGTCGACACTTTGTGTATTTTGCCTAATAGCCATTCCATAATAGTTCTGTATTTTGTCAATTACACTGTCAGTTAACCTTTCCTTCCCATCCAACCCTTTACCATCACTGAGTTTTTGTTTTTTGTACGAAGCTTTCAGTCGCCGAAGTCTTGTTCCCATTCGCTTCTGTACGTGTCCAATACACTCAAATTTCTGCACTACAACATCATCTCCATAGGGCTTCAGTCCTTGAACATGTTTGAAACTTTTAGAATCACCGTCACCAAGGTAATTAACATATCGCACAGCGCCACAGTGGGTCACGCCCATGTAGAACACATTTCAAAAAAATTTTAAAAATAGTTGTAGTCTTCGGAATTGAATAAATTATATATCTATTAAAAGGTAATAGTCTGCAGATTCAGAAAACGCAAAAAAGTAAAAATTGAACTTCTCATGATTTAGAGCCTTTCCGGAGCCCCTTAAGTTTCTCTTCAGTGCTTCAAGCGGATGTCGAAATGATTCTTACAATATATTCCTGGCCGATTTTTCATTGACCAGTGGAGCTTGTGTTTCGCTTTAATGGAGACATTGTGGAAGGGACATTAACTTCTAAGTTTTCTTCTTTTCCTTAACACTTCGATTAAGATATTCACAGAAGGATTTTGTACCCCCAGCTCTTCCACTATCGTGTATTTTATGCCTCTAATGGCTTCTCCGTTCACTAAGATCTGACACTAGCTTTTCTTTCCTATCGCCACCACACTGCCCGAGCTAACGTTGAGCGGAAAATGATTTACACCGTCGTCTGTCTGTCCAGTGCCTTGTATGAGACGTCTTATTAACTTGCTTCTACAGGATGTATCTATGACCACAGTATTCCTGAATGTGGAAAAATTACCAAAAATGTGTTGCACAATACAGGAAATGTATTCGCAACTGCGAATATGAAACACCATCGGTTGTATATTCGAATGACGACAGTGAAAATCCGTGCCGGACAAGACTGAAATACGAATTTCCCGATTTACGCGAGAGGTTGTCTTAACCGCTTCGACTATCAATGCACGAATGACGGCCAGACTCTAACTTCCACATTTCGTCGTCCTTGCGTTACACGCTGCCGTCAGGCGTTACGTATATTCCCTTCTGAAAGAACATTTTTATTGAGAGAGGGCCTGCTACTGCCGAATAAATACGAAATAGCAGTGCCTACGCCATTAAGAAGGACGACGGAATGTTCCTTAGGACACGCTTGCACGTTCGAAGGAACACTGCATCGTACTTATTAATACAGTAGTGGCCATTAAAATTGCTACACCACGAGGGTGACGTGTTACAGACGCGAAATTTAACCGACAAGAAGAAGATGCTGTCATATGCAAATGATTAGCTTTTCAGAGCATTCACGCAAGGTTGGCGCCGGTGGCGACACTTACAACGTGCTGACATGAGGAAAGTTTCCAACCGATTTATCAAACACCAACAGCAGTTGACCGGCGTTGCCTGGTGAATCGTTGTTGTGATGCCTCGTGTCAGGAAGAGAAACACGTACTATCACGTTTCCGACTTTGATAAAGGTGGGATTGTAGCGATAGCGGTTTATCGTATCGCGACACTGCTGCTCACGTTGGTCGACATCCAATGACTGTTAGCAGAATATGGAATCGGTGGGTTCAGGAGGGTAATACAGAACGCCATGCCTCGTATCACTAGCAGTCGAGATGACAGGCATCTCATCCGCATGGCTGTAACGGATTGTGCAGCCACGTACCGATCCCTGAGTCAACAGATGGGGACGTTTGCAAGACAACAACCATCCGCACGAACAGTTCGACGACGTTTGCTGCAGCATGGACTATCAGCTCGGAGACCATGGCTGCCGTTACCCTTGACGCTGCATCACAGACAGAAGCGCCTGCGATGGTGTGCTCAACGACGAACCTGGGTGCACGAATGGCAAAACGTCATTTTTTCGGATGAATCCAGGTTCTGTTTACAGCATCATGATGGTCGCATCCGTGTTTGGCGACATCGCGGTGAACGCACATTGCCGGCCGCGGTGGCCGTGCGGTTCTAGGCGCTCCAGACCGGAGCCGAGCTGCTGCTACGGTCGCAGGTTCGAATCCTGCCTCGGGCATGGGTGTGTGTGATGTCCTTAGGTTAGTTAGGTTTAAGTAGTTCTAAGTTCTAGGGGACTAATGACCACAGCAGTTGAGTCCCATAGTGCTCAGAGCCATTTGAACACACATTGGAAGCGTGTATTCGTTATCGCCATACTGGCGTATCACCCGGCGTGATGGTATGGAGTGCCATTGGTTACACGTCTCGGTCACCTCTTGTTCGCATTGACGGCACTTTGAACAATGGACGTTACATTTCAGATGTGTTACGACCCGTGGCTTTCCCCTTCATTCAATCTCTGCGAAACCCTACATTTCAGCAGGATAATGCACGACCGCATGTTGCAGGTCCTACACGGGCCTTTTAGGATACAGAAAATGTTCGACTGCTGCCCTGGCCAGCACATTCTCCAGATCTCTCACCAATTGAAAACGTCTGCTCAATGGCGGCCGAGCATCTGGCTTGTCACAATACGCCAGTCACTACTCTTGATGAACTGTGGTATTGTGTTGAAGCTGCAAGGGCAGCTGTACCTGTAAACGCCATCCAAGCTCTGTTTGACTCACTGTCCAGGCGTATCAAGGCCGTTATTACGGCCAGAGGTGGTTGTTCTGGGTACTGATTTCTCAGGATCTATGCACCAAATTGCGTGAAAATGTAATCACATGTCAGTTGTAGTATAATGTATTTGTAAAATGAGTACCCGTTTATCATCTGCATCTGTTCTTGGTGTAGCAATTTTATGGCCAGTAGTGTAACTAAGACACTGCTATTTCTTATATAAAATGGCTGATATAGAACATATTACTTACGGTGTTTTAACACGTCATACACATTCGCTATACGTTCTTTGTCGGTCTAACGTTGACTTAACTACGAGGCGTCTATAAAAATTGTCTGCTGCTGTTGCTACCAGTCATCGCTGTCACAAGTGAGAATAGCGTGGTATGTGTTGTTCTTTAGGCAGGTTTTCTTCTAGAGTTATTTCAAAATAAAAATAACTTCTCGTGGAGCGCAGCCGACCGCGGAGACGGGAACGTTCCGCTGAGGTACAGCGCCGGTGTTTTACCCTCGTACACGTGGCCTCGAACATTGGCCGTTGACTCGTCGACCACTTCTGCAACCTCGCAAGTAACCTCACAGACGTCTCAACACTGTGCGGATTCGGTCTCTCTCTCTCTCTGTCTCTCTTTTTCTCCCTCCCTGCCTCCTCTCCTCTCTCTGTCACTCTCTGTAGAACATATGCATCTCATTTGCGTGTCGATGGTTCTAGTTTTCGGCGCAGTCTATCGCTAGTCCCACTCGCACACTGCTTCAGAGGCGCATTCCCTCATTCCGCCCGCTACGGCCAGCTGTTAACTACTGCCGCAACAGTCGCGAACAGCGCAACGCCCAGAGCGTTAATGTGCGAGACAGGGAGGTGGCCCAGACCAAGACTAACGACTGTTAGAGCAAAGGTGGCTTGTTTCGCTATTTACACCTGACGTATAGAGTATAAAGGGGTTTCAAATAAAAAAGAAACTGTTGAAACAGCTAAAATAAAGAAACAAGCTCTTTAGATAGTACAAATTCAGTGCTTCCAGCGTTGCAGAGCAAGCGTTATAAGCGCTCTGCAGTCTATCGACTTCAGAGTATCAAGAAAGAGGAGAATAGGGTGTCTTACACATGGACGGTGCTTACGCAATCCGCGTTGATACGTAAATAACTCGACAGTTCGTCCTCCAGAAGTGTAATTTTAAGTGAACAGGTATTCCCGAAGACTTTAAAACGTTCCTTCCATCCGTTCTCAGAGCTCCCGTGGCGTCGCGCGAAGTCACACGCGCATCTGAGTCCAGATTCCGCGAACTCTAAAGATTTCCTCTCACGGGACGTGAAAACGCACGTGGACAAGGAGCTGGTGACGTCACAGCGTGGAACTCCACGTCCCTATGCGACAGCGGAGCGTGAAATAAGGGATCTGGCGTGTGAGAGTTTTGCCTCGTGGAGAGGAACGTAGCCAATGAGATGCGACATCGTTTTACGTCACAGGCAGAACATAGCAGCCGTCATATTATATGGCGTTGAACTGCGCACTTGGTAGGTTTTCTTTCTCGTACAGTACGTGGTATGAATACAAGCTGTTTTTGAGCACCAGTAAATTTAAAATCTCTCGAAAACGCGTCTGTTATAATAAAATGACAGGAAACAAAATATCGGTGTGTAAAGGCTTCCTGTAGTTGTCGCCTTTAGTGTTGTAAGTTATGCGCTACGAAAGTACACCGTTTGAACATTACGGCAAAATGATGATCTATCAGAAGCGCGTCTTTTTGATACAATCTCCATACTAAATATCAGGTAACAACATTTGTAGATACAGTCTTTTAACAGTGTATGCCATATACGGAGACCTGCTTGCTACAGAGAAGCTGTAGCGCAGTTAATAGCAGCGTGAGCTTTTGAGTTCTGGTGAGATAAGTTGCAACTTCGCGTTCACCTCCGTCTAATTTTTTCATCTCTTGTTTTCTAAAATATTATGGGTCTGTCTTACTCATTTAATAGAAGTATTATCTCAAAACCCTGTGTTGCTTAATATAAATAACGTATTTGCTGTAATTCTTCCTGCAAAGGCCAACGACTGGAATGTTTGCCCAGGGGCCAGAAAACTTACAATGACTGCCAGTCTATGTCTGAAAGTAAACAAAAGTTACACACTGGAAGTTTTTGGTATTATGAAACTTCCTGCAATATATATCTATAAGGGCGAAAGAAACTGGTATAGGCATACGCATTCACAGATACGTAAACAGGCAGAATACGGAGCTGTGGTCGGCAACGTCTATATAAGAAAATTGGAAATTTGTGGTAATGGACCATACTGCTGAGGTCTTCGGTCCACAAGCTTACGCACTACTTAATCTAACTTCCACTAAGAACAACACACACACACACCGATGCCCGAGGGAGGTCTCGAACCTCCGACGGGGGGAGCTGCCCGGACCGTGACAAGACGCCCTAGACCGAGCGGCTACCCCGCACGGTGTCTATATAAGACAAAAAGTGTCTGCCGTCTGGCGCAGTTGTTAGATAGGTTACTGCTGCTACAATGGCAAGTTATCAAGATTTAAGTGAGTTTTTACATGGTGTTATAGTCGCCGCACGAGCGATGGGACACAGCATCTCGGAGGTAGAGATGAAGTGGAGATTTTTCCCGTACGACCATTTCACGAGTGTACCGTGAATACCAGGAATTAAGAAAGACATCAGATCTCCAACGTCCTGCGGCCGGTAAAAGATGTTGCAAGAACGGGACCAACGACGACTGAAGAGAATCGTTCAATGTCACAGAAGTGTAACCCTTCCGCAAATTGCTGTACATATATGTAGCTGGGCCATCAGAAAGCGTCGGTGGACGAACCACTCGTGTACTCTTGATGGCTGCACGATATAAAGCTTTACGCCTCGCTTTACGTCTCGCTTGAGCCCGTCAACACCGACATTGGATTTTCGATGACTAGAAACATCTTGATTGGTCCATCGAGCGGATGGACGTATACGGGTATGGAGACAACCTCATGAATCCATCGACCCTGAATTCAGCAGGGGACTGATCAAGCTGGTGGAGGCTCTGTAATGATGTGAAGCTTGTGCAGTTGGATTGATATAGCACCTCTGATACGTCTAGATACGACTCTGACAGGTGACAAGTACGTAAGCATCCTCTCTGATCACCTGCATCCATTCATGTCCATTGTGCATTCCGACGGACTTGGGCAATTTCAGCAGGACAATGCGACACCCCATACGTCCAAAATTGCTACGGACTGGCTCTAGGAACACTCTTCTGAGTATAAACACTTCCGCTGGCTACCAAACTCCCCAGACATGAACATTATTGAGCACATCTGGGATGCATTGCACCGTGCTGTTCAGAAGAGATCTCCAGTCCCTCGTAACTGTTGCGGATTTATAGACAGTCGTGCAGGATTCATGGTGTCAATTCCCTCCGACACTACTTCAGACATTAGTCAACCTTATGGACTGGCTCATGTTTATATGTCGCCGGTAAACATCTTTTCAGTGATGAAGAGCAGCTTCGAAAAAAATGTTTCCTCAACGGCCAGAAATCTTAACGTGACTGCCAGTCTATGTCTGATTGTAAGCACAAGTTACCCACCAGAAGTTTTTGCTATTATAAAACTTTCTGTGAAAAATATATATCCATACCTGTTTTGGTTTTATGGATTGTCTCATGTTTGTATACTGCCGGTAAATTACTTTTTCAGTGATGGTGAGTAGCTTCGAAGAAAATCTTGTTTTCCATTAGCATGAAATCACTTAACGAATCGCTATCTTCAATCTGTGTGATGAAGTGCGTTGTTTCAGAGCGTTGGTAGTCAACGCTACGTCGAGAATGTGGAAATTATGTATGCGCAAACTGACATTAGACACTATACCTTAACTATATACAATTTAAAACCGAATTCGGGATGAAAATTCAGTCGAGCTAACGAATAAGTTCTACCAGTATGTACTTCGGATCGTTGTACAGCATTATGTAGAGTTCTTCTACCAGCAATTCGCTGTTCAAACCATCGACGAATCTAGAATTTTCTTCGCGATTTTCTCCGCTGTTTTTCGATAGTCGCTAACAAAGTTAATGCAGCTATTTTCCCTGCGTACGTTTTTGTAAAGAAACTGTGTGGTCTGCGAGCCAAATAAAGCCGAGAACGGCCGCTGGAGCGCGCTGAGAGCGTGAAACACGTCAACCAGCTCGTGCCGTGGGGCGACGGCGCTGTCAGCCGTGGGCTCGGATGTCCCGTCCAGGATCACGAAATGTCAGCTGCCTCGTCCCGTGAGAGGACGGCTTAAGCGATGTGCGGTGCGCAAGACAAATTACACGACACACTGCTCAGCAGATTTACTCGAAAACGTTTGCTGGAGGACCCGGACTAATCCTCTTCACTGCCACACTGTCAAATCAGTGTACATAAGGGCCGCCGGCATCACCTTAATCCCGCGAGATGGGGTTAACATTTACATTACTCCAAAGTCAGTAATTAATGGCCTGCTAGTATCTAACTGCTCTCAGGATGATTCCGATAGCAGGCCTCTGAGCCGCCAGCTATTAATACGAGGTGGGTTGAAAAGTTTCTAGCCTAACAAAAAATAATGACAGAAATTTCATAATACCAATTTATTTTTCAATATAACACCCGTGTATACTAATACACTTGCGTGCACGCTCAGATAACTTATGCAAACCATTCAAATAAAAGGTCTTCGATTTCGAGTCCAACCAAGCGTTCACAGCAACAGTCATAGCATCACTATTGTCAAATCTTCGTCCTCTGAGGTCTTTTTTTAGGTTTGGGAAAAGAAAACTGTCTGATGGAGCCAAATTTTGAGAATATTGCAAATCACGTAACAATTCGAACCCGCAGTCACGCAGAGTTTCCAGTGTTGCGAGGGCTTTGTGCTCCGGTGCTCTCGTGCAAAAGAACTCCGCATGCCAATTTTCCCCTCCTTTTTTTCGTTATCTCTTCTCTCAAACGGCGCAGCAAGGCGCAATAGTATGAAGGATCGGTAGTTACGCTCTTTTGCAAATAATATACCACAATTACCCCTTCTGCATCCCAGAAGATCCATGCCATCACCTTATCGACTGATTTTTGCACCTGGAATTTTTTTGGGGTAGGGGATAAAGGATGTTTCCATTTTTGTGACTGTTGTTTTGTCTCAGGATCAAAGTGGTGAACCCATGTTTCGTCCATTGTCACATACATTGTTACATACCGGCTTTCTTAGCTGTCTTCATCTGCTTCAAATTGGCGAACGATTTTTTCCCAACACTGCACATACTTCCGTCTCTGATCTGCATTCAAGTCTTTAGGGACCCACCGAGATGAAACTTTCCACCCAAAATATCCACAACAGTGTCAAGACCATGCCCATGGAAGATTCCAAATGTGGTTTCAATGTGCAGCAACGTTGTTGACGATCCTGCAAAATCGTGTTGTGAATGGCGGCCACTTTTTCATCGGCGGCAATGGTGACTGGGCTTCCGCTCCTTGGCTCATCTTCCACATACGTTCTTCCACGTCTGACACCCAGTTTTTCACTGTTGCGTAAGACATAGCACAGTCCGTAAGTGTTTCCGCATGTCCTCTCCCAATTTCCATGGGCGGCATTCCCTTCAAATGAAGATATCAATCACAGCACGTTTCTTGATTCTCTCGATATTTGCCATGTTGCTTACACTACGGCGTACAACGCAACCTGGCTGCAAAACTAACAAAGCTAGAGCCGCGAAATTTGACTTGCATACCCACAAAGACTCGTCATAAAAGTATGTTGTGTTGTTTGTGCGAGACATTACAGTAACTATCACGGGCTAGAAAGTTTTCGGCCGCCCCTCGTACACAGCCTCGAACTGACTGCTAGCAACTTCCACCGGTAATTTCCATCAGCAATAGTCGCACACTTACGTGCAAACAACTTACATGGCATATTACAAATCTGATTCCAGGAGGATTGCACGACTGAGAATGCTATTTACGTATTCAGTCAGGAAATAGTACGAGTCTTAAATAATGACATATCGCCAGTTGGTATTTTTGTGATCTTTCCTGGGCGTTTGGTTGTGTACATCATGATATTCTCTTAGAAAAACATAAGTTTTATGGAGCTGGTTAGAATCATGCTTAACAAACAGAACGCAAAAGGTTGTGCTGAATAATTTAGGCAGTGTCGGAAGGGTAGAAAATTTTAATGAGTGGGAAAAAAATCACAAAGGGAGTTCCATACGGTTCAATTTGGATCCACCCCTACTCCTTACACATGTGAATCGCCTTCCACGCAATATTCAACAAGCAAAACTGGTGATTTTCGCAGACGATACTAATATTGTAAGAAATCAGATTAGAAAGAAAGCAACAGAAGAGTTGCTAAATGATATTTTCCAAAAAATTATCAAGTAGTTCTCTGAAAATGGACTATCCCTAAATTTTGAAGAAAACAAAAACACTACACTCAGTTCTGTACAACAAATATAGTCATACCAGCAATTGATGTAGCACATGAGCAGGAGTCAGTAAATAAGAGACAATGTTAGAATATTTTGGTGTACATACTGACGAAAACTTGATCTGAAAGAAGCATATTACTCGGTTTCTCAAACAATTAAGTTCACCTGCTTTAGCTCTTCGTACAATTGTTAATTTTGGAAAGAAACCTATCATCCTCCAGACATATTTTGCATATTTCCACTCAGTAACGTCTTACGGAATAATTTTCTGGAGTAACTCATCACTTTGAAAGGAAGTGTTGATTGCACAAAGGCGAGCGGTAGGAATAATATGTGGTTTTCCCCAACAGACGTCATGCAGGTACTTCTTCAGGAGCTAGGCATTTTAACTTCGCCGTCACAGTACAAATATTTGCTAATGAAATTCATCATAAATAATCTATCAGAATTTGAAAAGAACTTGGATGTACATACCTACAGCACTAGAGGAAAAATAACGTATATTACCCAGTGTTAAAACTGTCAGTAGTCCAGAAAGGAATTAAATATGTAGCAACGAAAAGTTTTGATCATTTGCCCAATAACACAAAATGTCTGACAGGTAGCGAAGGAAGTTTTAAATAATGTATTCATTAATGTCAACATTAATCACGTATACATGTCCTGTAAACCGAATCGTTCCACATCATTTCGATAAAAGAATCGTTCAGATGATCTAAGGAAGATGTAAGTGATTAACAAATAAAAGCTGGAATACAGTTCGTAATAAGTGACAAATAAGTCGCTGGAATACAGTTCGTAATAAGTGACGAATAAGTCACACAAAAACACCTCACAGAAATTTCCACTTAACCAAATGGATTTTAGTGACCTCAGCTAAACCTAGCAAGCTGCGCACCCCTAACAATACCACCTCCAACTTGCTAGCGGGTCCAGCCTTTGTTATGAGGCTTCTTCTTCTTACCTCGTTAAAACGTAACGATTGTCGAGAAAAAGGGGAAATGCACTGTCAGAATTTTATGCCCGCGTACGGGAATGCACTTTCATATGCTTCATAGGCTTTCCGTACTAAAAAGGATCCTCGTTGATCACGATGAGTCACCAATTCTGGAAATCTGAAGTGATAACTGCTTCAAAACACAAAATTTCTGCTGGTGGGTCCACGACAACCCCCCACCCCCGCTTGTTCGGTCGCTGGCAGAATCCAGAAACACAGTAGGGAAGCAGGACAGCCTGCGACGGCTGATGACCAGCTGAACAACTTCTCTAGCTCCAAACAGCTCCACGACAGTATTTAGCATTCAGCGCTTTCACTCAGTCAGATTCAGCGGTAGACTGCCTCATTGGCCACTGGGCCCGTCGGAAAGGTGATGATTAACATCAGTCATCATGGGAAAATCACTAGCCCTCGAGATCAGCCCAGCATACATTTAGGAGGATGAAGGAAAGGCCAGCGCATCATCCCCAGTCTCGACAAAGCCCCCATACTCTGGTACCAGAAAAAATGTTCAAATGTGTGTGAAATCTTATGGGACTTAACTGCTAAGGTCATCAGTCCCTAAGCTTACACACTACTTAATCTAAATTACCCTAAGGACAAACACACACACCCATGCCCAAGGAAGGACTCGAACCTCCGCCGGAACCAGCCACACAGTCCACGACTGCAGCGCCTTATCTTGTACCAGAAACAGGCCGTAGTGTACACAACAATGAACAGGAGCAGCACAGATGTGCGACCAGGAAACGATGATACAGATATAGTCTTTCCAAGGGTGATTCACATTCGAATTGGCAAGGGCAAGGCAACCAGTACATCCAGTCCATACAAAGGAAGAGGTTTTCAGAAATCAAGATAATTAAATTCCGATAACAGATTTTGATGGCTGATAAAGTTACAAAACGAATGACTGCAATGACGGATCGATTACATGTATATTGAGTAAGTACATAAACTTAATATGTAAATCAATTATGTGCGAAGTTTGTAACTGCTAGGGTTATTAATGGAGGGGTTGGACTATCAGACAGGGGTGTCAGAACTAGTACGTGATTCCCATAAATTATTTTTAGTAAAATTACCAATATGGTGGTGGCCGTCCCGAAAAGCTGTGTACGTTCAAATTTTCTGCGTGCCCCCCGCGGTCATGGAAGGAGACGTTTATCTCCGTGCCTTCGTGTAGGCGCCACGCGGAGATGGCAACCTTAAGGAGTTTAAAATGTCCTCGCCCCCACCACGAAGAAGTAACAGGGGTAGGAGATAACAGCCACTCTGTGTGTTGGCAGTGCGGATTAAGTTTGTTGTTGAGGAGGTACACTACTGTAGTTATAAGACAGCTGGAGACGTGGTGCTCCACTGCACTCTGCTCTCCGCTCGCGTAACTCGCAGAGTTCCCTACCTCGGTTCGTCTCGTGTATAACGGCATAGTAGTCAATCGCCACGTTAGATAACAACATGCTCTAACTTCCACAGACCTGCCTAGTCCAGGTCTGCTATAAATTCCATCGCATTGCAATATATGGCATCGATCGACGGCGGAGTCGAGACCATGTACGCCTGGGATCGACGCCATGATTTGCCGTTGCCGTGCTATGACACCACCTGCAACGAATCACTAGAAGTCTCATGGCTAGTCAACAAGGCAACTACCCTCTCACCATAGTTCTCTCCAGAGTCCGTTTGAAAATCGATTTTCTTTGTTTTTCATGCAAGCTTTGTAGTTAATTGATCAGCTGTCAACTTGTCGTTCCCTTTATAACATACTACTCACTACAGTAAGCGAACTTTTCTGTCCGTTTAGCACTTTTAATGTTCTAGCAATTTCCCGTTAATAATCCGATATTGTGGATTATTTGCTCCCAAAACTGAAAAGGCTGCTTCAAATTTCGTACGAACTGAACATTGTGCACAACCTGATAGAAACTACCTGCATATTGTTAGTGGACATTAATAAGTTATGCATCCACCTTTCGCCTTTCAGACACTTTTAACTCTGCTGGGGAAACTCTCAGTGAGATGTCTGAATGTCTGTGGAGGAATGGCAGCCCATTCTTTCTCAAGAGCCGAAACCAGAGGAGGCAGTTATGCTGGACGCTGTGGTCTGTAGCCATGTCGACGTCATAAGTTAACACAAAGGTTTTCATTAGCTTCACGTCCGGGCTCCGAGAAGTCCAACGCATTTCAGGGATGTTATTAGCCGCAAACCATTGCCTCACAGTATAAGTAGGCTGTTTACGTTTTTATTTTGGTAACGCCACGTAGTGCTCTGTACGAAAATCGCTGACAACGCTTTGTGCCGTCTCTGGCTGGTTGGACTCATTGTTGGAATATTGGCTAGTGTAGCGTTCGGCTGTTGGATGTGACCAGCGCGTAGCGTTGGGCAGTTGGAGGTGAGCCGCCAGTAGTGGTGGATGTGGGGAGAGAGATGCCAGAGATTTGAGAGGTTACTGTGAGCGGACGATCTGGACGTGTGTCCGTCAGAAAAAGGAAATTTGTAAGACTTAAATACATTGCTTGTTCTCTATCAAAATCTTTCATTTTCTAACTGTGCCTATCATCAGTTAGTGCCTTTATAGTTAGAATCTGTTATTTAGCTGGCAGTATTGGCGCTCGCTGTATTGCAGTAGTTCGAGTAACGAAGATTTTTGTGAGGTAAGTGGTTCATTAAAGGTATAGGTTATTGTTAGTCAGGGCCATTCTTTTGTAGGGATTATTGAAAGTCAGATTGCGTTGCGCTAACAATATTGTATGTCAGTTTAGTGATGATCAGAATAAGTAAAGAGAGAACTGTCTGAGTACGTTCAGTTTCGCTCAGCTGTTTGAAAATCAAATAACGTAAGAGTTTTTCCAGCACTGTCATTATTTACGCACAGAGGGGAAGTTTCAACAGATTCTGCTTTATGGCAGGGTGCATTGTCAGGCCGTTACAATCATCATTTCCGAACTGTTCCTCTGCTTCATGCAGTACGATGTGCTTTAGAATGTGTTCATATCCTTCCGTTAACCAAGAAAAACACCCCCATACCGTAACACCACCTCCTCCGTATTTCAATTTTGGCACTATACGAGTACACTGTATGTATTGTATTGTATGTTAACCGGGGACCTACAAACGACGGAGAGGCTCCGTCCCCGCCGCAGCTGCAGTGGTCCACAGCCCCACGACGACTACCGCAGTCCACTTATCCTCTCCGCCGCCCCACACCGAACCACTCTTTCAGGGTTATTGTGCGGTTCGGCCCCCGGTGGAACCCCTAGGTAGAGTAAATGGTGGTGTACGCGTACGTGGAGACCTTGTTTGCGCAGCAGTCTCTGACATGTGTAGCTGAGGCGGAATAATGGGAACCAGTCCGCATTCGCCGAAGTAGATCGAAAACCGCCTAAAAACCATCCACAAACTGGCCGGCTCTCCGGACCTCGACCCAAGTCCGCCAGGCGGATTCGTGCCGGGGACCAGGCGCTCCTTCCCACTCCGGAAAGCCGTGCGTTAGACCGTTCGGCTAACCGGGCGGTCTCATACGAATACATGATAGCACATCAGGTTCTGCAGGAATTCGCTAAACCGAAACCTTCCCATTGGACTGCCACACGGTGTACTGTCATCCATACTCCAGCCTTGCGTTTCCAGTCATACACTGTCCAGTCGCGTCTCTCTTTATGACGCCTCAAACATCGCTTAGCACTGACCACAGAAATGTGCGGCTTATGAGGAGCTGCTCGAACACTGTACCCCATTCTTTTTAACTTCCTTCGCACAGTGTGCTAGTTGAACTACTGGTAGCACACTGGAAATCACGAGTGATTCTTCCCCTGATTTCATGCGATTTTTTACAACTTCTCTCAGCAGTGCTCGTCCGCCGCTGTCTGTCAGTTCAAGGGGTCTGCATTGCCTTGATTCAGCTGTGGTTGTTCCTTCGCGTTTCCACTTCACAGTCACATCACCAACAGTCGACCTGTTCAGCTTTAGAAGGGTTGAAATTTCCCTGATTGGTTTGTTATTCAGGAACATCGGATGACTAGTCCTCGCTCTAAGTCACTGAGCTCCCCTGCTCGACAGATTCTACTGTTGCTGCTTCTTACTGACAGTGCACCCCGCCTCCGTTTTATACTGGCGAGCCCGCCTCTCGACGCCTCAATCGCTCACTTGCGCATTACACAGTGATGTTCGTATAGTTTTGATCAGATAGGGTATGTAAATAAAGTTCACTTCTACTAATTGTTTCTTGCCTGTAGCCATCTCACTTGTCCTAGTATATTCATAAAGCAATTTTCGACAGAAAGACCTGCAGTAAAACAAGAGTTCCGTCGCTGCCATAGTAGTCGTGACAGGAAAAATTCTCTGGAAGAAAGGAGGAAAGATATACCTTATCACCGGAAAGAGAAGGAAGTGACAGTTAGGAAAACACAACAGCTCAAGACGTTTGTTTGCGTAGCTATCCTCGACAGCAAGCACACAAGCATTTTTTTTTTTTGTAAATAAAATCGTCTTTTTCTGTTGCAACTTTAATTTATTCCTCCCAGTCGCGTTTCGACTTTTTTTTTTTCTCTAAGTCCTCTTCAGTGGAATCTACAGGGTGGAGCAGAGGAAACGCATGTTTTTTGAACCACTAGTACGCGACGGCGACGAGAGGGGGTATTGACCTTGAATGAATGTTGGCGGACTACTCATACAATGTAGTTTCAGTCGCTATGGAGCTTTGGAACGTAGAGCATCGTGTGTTCGTTGTCGAGCAGTACTTAAGAAACAATGATTCCGTAGTCACAGTGCAACGTCTTTTCCGTCAACATTTTAGAGTTGGATGTCGAGGTGGAGTGCCTGATCGAAATACTGTACTCCGATGGGTTGCAGCGTTTTGAAGTACTGGAACTGTGATGAAAAACAAACCACCTGGTCTTCCCCGTTCAGTTCGTAGTCTGGAAAATGTAGGCGGAGTGAGAATGGCAGTTCTTGCTAGTCCGAAATAATCGGCTAGACGACAGGCTGTAGCGCTGAGTATGTCATGTCGTTCGTTTCACCACTTCTTACATGATGAACTTAAGTTTCACCCATACAAGATAATGATTGTCCAGCAGCTTAGTGAAGGGAATTTTATGCAGAGCAGAGAGTTTTGTCGCGTAATGGACGAAATTTTTACGGAAGATGCAGATGCTACAGTCTTCATAAGTGATGAAGCACCTTTTCATGTAGACAATTACGTCAATGTTCAAAATTGTCGCTATTGGGCGCCGTAGAACCCACATGAATTACACCAAAGACCTCTCCACAGTTTAAAAGTAACAGTGTGGTGCTGCATTTCAAAGATGGGGATTGTTGCACCCTTTTTTTTTATGAGAAAGGAACTGCAGTTACTGTGACATCAGCTCGCTATGTTAAAATGTTAAACAATTTCTTCGTCCAGAACTAGAAAGGCGTCAAGTGAACACGAGAGAAATATGGTTTCAGCAGGACGGTGCCACAGCTCACACGGCGAGAGCATCCATGGAAGTGGTTCGACAAATGTTCCCAGGACATGCTATTTCGAGATATGATGACGTTTGCTGGCCTCCTCGCTCACCCGATTTGTCGATATGCGACTTCTTTTTGTGGGGATATTTAAAATCAAAATTCTACATGAACAAGCCTCGCACAATCGATGACCTGAAGAATTCCATTCGTCACGAAATTGAAACCGTGCCGAATGAAATGTTGGAGAGAGCCATGCGTAACTTTCGGAAGAGGATCCAAATTTGTATCCAGCAAGAAGGACGTCATCTCCAAAACATTATTTTTCGAACCTAATTAAAGTATTATATTTCAAAACTGCATTAAAAAACCTATCACTTAACGTTTGGTTTAAATGGTTCAAATGGCTCGGAGCACTATGGGACTTAACATCTATGGTCATCAGTCCCCTAGGACTTAGAACTACTTAAACCTAACTAACCTAAGGACATCACACAACACCCAGTCATCACGAGGCAGAGAAAATTTTTTATTCTTTTTGTAAAACCATGTCCCAGTTATTCAACAGTGAAAAGCATGCGTTTCCTGTAGAACGATACAGTTTTGTTTTGAGATGTGTATTTTTAGTTTATCAAACAATGCACGTCGCGTTTTTTACGTAAATAAGTAATTACTTACAATTTCGTTGGCATCCGCGTTTCCTTTCATCTTGCATGGAGGTCGCACTACCGCTTCATTTCGGAAACATAAGCACGCGTTCATATTCCGAACTTTTTCTTTCGCAGTATTTACGTCTTTAAAAGCACAGTTTTCGAACAAACATCTATAACTAGTGGAAAAAGTGTAATAGTGCACCACAAAACTAAGGATAAACATGGTGAACAGTGTCAAAGAAAAAGTTAGGAACTTACAAATGTGCTTATGATTTGGAAATGAAGTGGTAGAGCAACCTCCCGGACCAGATGAGAGGAAATGCAGATGCCAACAAACTGTAAGTAATTACTTACTTACATTAAAAACGGCGACGGGAACAGTTAGATAATCTAAAAGTAACACATTTCAAAACAAAACTGTATCGTTCTGGATCCCATTGAAGACGCCTTAGAGTAAAAGAAGGTGAAAAGCGTCTGGGAGAATAAATTACAGTTGCAGAAAAAAAGGCGGTTTTATTTACAAAAGAAATACAACAGCTCAAGCTTTACAATGTGTCACAAATCGTTCGTATAAAACGGGCTTTAAACACACAGCTCTTAATTTTCTAGAATTTCTTCCTAAACTGTCGAAAACACATGTATCACCCTCAAGGAGTGTGTTAGTGACACCAGCGTATAGTACCTGCATATTGAGGCATTGGAGCTTTAGTGATTCGTTTTTCACAATAATGAGTGATCAGATGGCGCCCTCTGTTTTATCTCTGCAGGCAGTAAGTCTAGGGGTGAATAGTGTGTGTAACATTCATTCCAGGTTACAAAAACATACAGTACAATATACTAAAATGTGAGAAAATCAGTGGAAATCATATTTACGTAAAAAATTCTGCAAAAACAATCTTCTGATTTATTTAGTTCAAACCAACCGTGAAGACCTGATGTTAGATTTTCAGCTTCAAGAATCAGACTCCTAGACGAGAAAAACTGGCGCTATCTCAACATGACAAGTAATGTAAACTTGAAAATTTATTGTAAATTTCGCTCCTCTCAAATCTTCATAAAAGACTTTTCTTGTTAATTATATGGACTTGGCATTGTTTAATGTGGACAATAGATGGGAGAGGGAATAAGGGGGCACATTAGAAGGTACAAGGTGATTGCGGCAATGTATCATAGGACGCCTTTCGGCATCTTTAAGATCGTTTGTATGTGAGAATACACGCCTACGTTGCCGTGATAGGATGATACTGCGTGTATTGATACGACTGTTTGGGCACACATTACAATGACATGTGGGTTTCATTTGGTCTGAACTTATCGGTATGCACGGGACAGCATGCATACCTAATGTGTTCCAAAACGTCACGCATAGAAACGGGATTTTTCGGTGCTCATGTTTCGGATTTTGTTGGTGATATAAATGTAGGGTCAAGTATTTTGGATAGTCCTTGGGTCAGGGACCATTTGTATACCCAACAGAAGGATTGTCTTAGTGTCACTCTGCTACAGTAAAGGGCCAACGTATGAATATTACACACTTAGGCAAAAGGAGCAAATTGGTTGGTTCTGTTTGCATTGATGTGGTCTGGGATGGACTTGATGGGACTTACAGAGACATCGTTCGTTCCTGGGCGGTTCCTCGGATCACGGTAAAAAGGTTTTTTTTACTACATAGCCGCCGTCACTAACGGACCAAAATCCAGCCGAGAATTCCAAGACAGCTGTGCACAGAAAATGGCTGAAATTTTTACTATATGTATTCCTGAGACCACGATCCTGATGACCTTGAAAATTTTCTTGATATCTTCGTCCGTTTCCGAGATACTGAGGTTCAAAGTTATCCTACTTGTACACTTAAAAAACGCACTTAAAATACTGTCTGAGGCGAAAACGTACTTTATAAAGTGACTTAGCAAGCATAAATGCGCCGTTAAGTGTCTCCGTTATCATCTAGGAACCCGATGTTGTAGTACTAAAGCTCAATTAATTTTTTTTTAAAGTAAAATCCGGAGTGATGTGTAAGATTAGTTTTGCATTGTTTCAGTTTCACATCAAGAAACTATCTAAGTTTTACTGAACATTACATTTATTTTCATATGAGTTACATGCCCTGCTGCAGCATGGAAAAGAAGGGAGACATCGGAAAAATGCTCCTATGGGAGCACAAAAAATACAAATGCGTTCCTGTTTATTTAAGAAACTCAGTCTGAAAAGCGGGATACTAGCTTCCGCATTCTAACTTACTGAACGCCTTTAAAAAGTGTCCCAAACATTTTGGCATGAAAATATCTTCGCGCTTTTTTATGCTGAGAGAGAAGAAAGTGGAGGTGAGAGAAAGAAAGAAGCAGTGGAACATAGCGGGCCGGCCGCCGCGGCAGAGCGGTTCTAGGCGCTTCAGTCCGGAACCGCGCTGCTGCTACGGTCGCAGGTTCAAATCCTGCCTAGGGCATGGATGTGTGTGATGTCCTTAGGTTAGTTAGGTTTAAGTAGCTCGAAGTTCTAGGGGACCTCAGATGTTAAGTTCCATAGTGCTTAGAGCTATTTGAAGCATTTAAAACATAGCGGACAGTGACGGAAGAGTGCTAGGCGGAGGGGGGGGAGGGGGAGGAATAAAGAGAAAGAGAAAGTGAAAGTGGAGGGAGACATAGTATATGAGAATGACAATGAGGAAGAGAGAGATAGCGACAATGAAGAGAGACAGGAGCAGTAGGAAGGAAGGATACTAGCAAGAAAGAGCAAGAGGAACACAGTAACACTGGGAAGAGACTTTAGTAGCACGACCGAAGTGGGCTGTGGCTGTGTTATGGGCGACATTGACAGTGAGACATAAAGAGATAATGGCAATGTAAGAAGATGGTCTCTGTTCTTTCGGACATGTCCGAAAGAACAGATACTATCTTAATATAGTTAAGGCTAACCGACCATTTACCTTCTTCTTCTGTGTGGATACACACGCATTCCCCGAACTCTTACGGGACTCAGTAACATTGTCTGCCGCGAGTAGTGAGTGTAATGGGCAGGAGCACTACGAATGTAGTGTGTGGACAATAAGTTGGGAATGTGAGTCTCACGGGGAGCGCGCAAGGGATAAGTCCCTGCAGTCGTTCTATCCTCTTGGCCCTCGGTGGCTCAGATGGACCAGCCGGCACGGTAGCCCAGCGTATTAGGTCAGAGAGCTGGCTGGTGTCTGTAATAAAAAAAACTGAGTGAAGTGATCAAAAAACGAACTTCGACGGATGTCACGTGATGTCCGCTGCGATCAAATATAACAAACAATAACGAACAAAATAAAAAAAAGATGGATAGATCGTCTTCCATGTAAGCAGGAGATCCCTGGTTCGAGTCCCGGTCGGGAGCACACATTTTCAACTGTCCCCGTTGATGTATATCGACGCCTGTCGATAGCTTAACATCTACATCTACATCTACATCCATACTCCGCAAGCCACCTGACGGTGTGTGGCGGAGGATACATTGAGTACCTCTATCGGTTCTCCCTTACTTTCCAGTCTCGTATTGTTCGTGGAAAGAAGGATTGTCGGTATGCCTCTGTGTGGGCTCTAATCTCTCTGAATTTATCCTCATGGTCTCTTCGCGAGATATACGTAAGAGGGAGCAATATACTGCTTGGCTCCTCGGTCAAGGTATGTTGTCGAAACTTCAAAATGGTTCAAATGGCTCTGAGCACTATGGGTCTCAACTGCTGTGGTCATCAGTCCCCTAGGACTTAGAACTACTTAAACCTAACCAACCTAAGGACATCACATACACCCATGCCCGAGGCAGGATTCGAACCTGCAACCGTAGCAACAACGCGGCTCCGGACTGGAGCGCCTAGAACCGCACGGCCACCGCGGCCGGCCAAACTTCAACAAAAGGTCTTGATTTAATTATCATTTCATAATGGCAATGAGTTGGGCTCAATGAATGAGAGAGAAAGGGCAACTGGGAGTCGATGGTACGAGCGACTTACAGCTATGGACAGGAGATCCCTGGTTCGAGTCGCGGTCGGAGCACACATTTTCAACTGTCCCCGTTGATGTGTATCAACGCCTGTCGACAAGGTCTTGATTTAATTATCATTTCATAATGACAATGAGTTGGGCTCAATGAGTGAGAGAGAAAGGGCAACTGGGAGTTGATGGTATGTGCGGCTTACAGATATGGACTAATGGGTGTGAGTGACTTATATTTAGGGGAGCTTGTAGGAATTTGAGGTGAGTTGCATGTTAGAAAAAAGGCCGAATATATTTGCATGCCAAAATTTTTGGAATTTTTTTTAAAATAATGCCGAGGAAGATAGACTGAGGCAGCTGGTACCAACCTAAGGACATCACATACACCCATTCCCGAGGCAGGATTCGAACCTGCGACCGTAGCAACAACGCGGCTCCGGACTGGAGCGCCTAGAACCGCACGGCCACCGCGGCCGGCCAAACTTCAACAAAAGGTCTTGATTTAATTATCATTTCATGATGACAATGAGTTGGGCTCAATGAGTGAGAGAGAAAGGGCAACTGGGAGTTGATGGTATGTGCGGCTTACAGATATGGACTAATGGGTGTGAGTGACTTACATTTAGGGGAGCTTGTAGGAATTTGAGGTGAGTTGCATGTTAGAAAAAAGGCCGAATATATTTGCATGCCAAAATTTTTGGAATTTTTTTTTAAATAATGCCGAGGAAGATAGACTGAGGCAGCTGGTACCTCTCTTTTCAGTCAGACTCTTTTACATAAACAGAAAGATACTCGCATTTTTTGTGCTCCTATAGGAGCATTTTTCCGCAGGTCATATACCCGTACAACGATGAACTACTCGTCACATCACTTGCCAATGGTTCAAATGGCCCTGAGTAGTATGGGACTTAACATCTGGGCAGGCCGGAGTGGCCGAGGGGTTCTAGGCGTTACAGTCTGGACCCGCGCGACCGCTACGGTCGCAGGTTCGAATCCTGCCTCGGGCATGGATGTGTGTGATGTCCTTAGGTTACTTAAGTTTAAGTAGTTCTAAGTTCTAGGGGACTGATGACCACAGCAGTTAAGTCCCATAGTGCTCAGAGCCATTTGAACTTAACATCTGAGGTCATCAGTCCCCTAGACTTAGAACTACATAATCCTAACTAACCTAAGGACATCACACACATCCATGCCCGAGGCAGGATTCGAACCTGCGACCGTAGCAGCAGCGCGGTTCCGGACTGAAACGCCTAGAACCGCTCGGCCACAGCTACCGGCTCACTTGCCAATAAAATGGCCAATTCCTTGACGGTGTTACTTGTTTTTTTTGGGGGGGGGGGGGGGGGAAGTATTCGCATTTTCGTGACATTTAGACACCACACTACTTCATTCTGGGATAGTTACTGATAAATTTGGAGCTCTACATACGTAAAAATGATTACGCCTTCAGTGAAATACTCTTTGCGGTTGGGTCGAGTCATGGCCGACCGGTACGAGCCTCCCCTTGTGATACGAGTGGTGAGTAGCAGGCTGCGAGAGACGGCGGGGCGCCGCCACGCCACGCCACGGCACGCACCTGCCCCCGGCGCTACGGCGCGCGCGCGCCTCGGCGAGTGTGGCGGCCGGCCGGCTGTATCGACCGCGGATGCTGCGAGGCGAGGCGCCGCCTGCCCGCCGCCAGCCAGTGCCCGCTCAGCGCCCGCCCGAGCCGAGCTCGCCGCCGCCCGGCCGCAGAACACGGCCACGGACACGCCGCGCGCGCTCGCAGCAGGTGCCGGGGTCCCTCCTAGTCCACTGCAGGTAACGGCCGCAGCTCTGCCGCCTGCTTGTGTAGTCGCGGCCGCCGCTGCTAGGACAGCTGCTGGTTCCCTAGGCCGCCGCCACACGCGCGTGCTCCGTCTAGCGGCCCACAGCTGGGGGCGAGGTGTCAGCGTGGCCTCTGCACAGCCACGCAAACAGGCGCGGACCCAGGCGGGCGGGGGCTCCCCCGCCCCTCCACCCTACCACCCCGAGTATACTTTATCGTCACCCACACTTTCACAGCGCCAAACTTGGTTTTAATAATAATAATAATAAAAATTAAAGATTACTTTTGCTAACACAGCTATAATGTGTTTACGTTAGTACTTAGTACAGCGTTGTAGAAGAACTTCTAGTAAATTCAGACAAATACATCGTTTTAAACGAAATCGTCTGAAAATCTGGCAAGTTCATGTGTCATGGGATTGATGTAAGAGCTGTAATATCAACAAACTTTTACAACTTTCACGTCATAATTCACACATTATAATTCGTGACTGACCAGCAGAAAGGTCACACACAGTTCGCAGTAGCCGACGAGAACTGAGGTGATATCTGGGTTCCCCAAGGAAGTGTCATAGGAATTCTGCTGTACTTAATCTACTTACATATAAGCGATTTAGGAGACAATCTGGGCAGCCCTCTCAGAATGCTTGCAGAAGATGCTCTCACTTACCGTCTAGTAAACGCACTGGAACATTAAAACGAATTGTACAATTATTTAGACAAGATACCTGTTGTGGTGACAAAAGTGACCATTTACTCTGAATAAGAAAACGTGCGAAGTCCTCCACGCAAATGCTAAAAATCCTGTGAAATTTCGGTTACACTATAAATAACATGAAGTTAGGGGTTGTCTATTCAACTACACAGCTAGGTTAAATACCTTCAACATTTCGCGGTCCCGTTAGCAACTATATAAATATTAATTTTAATTTTAATAACCAACAGCCTCAGTTGCACCGTTTACCTAGAATTTACCTAGGTTTCAGTCGGGATAACCCAACCTTCTTCAGAATAACAGTATCTACCGTTTGTCCATAGTGGACATCGTCATGCTAAAACTACAATTCCATAAATTATCGTCAGACTGTAAAACCTTATCCGAAACTGCCTCGGCCCTACTTCGCGACCGCGATGCGGCAGCCACGCGTGCTGTACTGTAACTCACAGGCATTACAATTATGAGCAACTTAAGTTGCAATCATCACATGAAAATGCTGTGCAGACGATGAACCAAAGACTGGTTTTACTGTCGGAAACATTAGAAGATGCAACCAATGTACTAAAGACACTAATTACATTAAGCTTGTCGGTCCTCTTCTGGAGTAATGTTACTCGCCATGGGGTCCTTACCAGATAGGACTGACGGAGGACATTTAAATAGTTCAAAGAAGCGTTTTGTATTATCGCAAATTATGGGAGATGATATCACTGTTATTATAAGCGAGATGGGATGACAAACATTAAAACAAAGGCCTTTTTCTTTTCGGCGAGATCTTCTTACCAAATTTTAAGTACAAACAGTCTTCTCTGAATGAGACGATATTTTGTTGAGTCCCGTATACGTTGCGAGAAGTGACCATCGAAGTAAAATAAGCAAAAGCAGAACTCACAAGGAAAAATTTAGTTGTTCACTTTTCCCACGTACGTTAATGGAACAATCGAGAAATAGCCTGAAAGCCAACCTAAGAACCCACTCCCAAGCACTAAGTGTCAGTTGCAGAGTAGTCATGTAGACGTGCATGTAGATAACGTCGAAGTGTGCACCACTGTTTTCAATATTTCTTTTAGCAGTACAGTTGTCAACACAGTTTGGTACACTATGCCCCTGCCATATAAATGGTGGGTAGGGATGGGAGGGGGAGGGGGGAGGGAGGAGGAGGGGGTGGGAACGTGAGAGGGCAGAAACGCTATTTCTTTCCGTCGTTACTGTTTCCGTTCGCGATAGTCTGCCTTTCTGATATTATTTTCTTGTGGAGTATCTTCCCCTTCCTGTCCTGCCTTAGCTTCCTGTACTTCTCAGTTCTACCTCGTCGTCTCGAAGGATCGTGCCGCGTCTGTTATTTTCTAGCAGGTGAGGTCAGCGTGTGAATAGCCGCGTCGTGTCTGGCTCCGACGTAGGAATTTCAGAAAGGAAGTTACACACGTCGTCCCGCGCTGAGAACATTGCACAACAAAAGAGCCACGGTTTGACAAGAGAGTTTGTGTTCTGGGTTTCCTGCAGACACAGTACGCATCACATTAGGCGTTGAAATAGGTGCAATAACTGGACACGTACTACAAAGCTGAAACACGCGACACCGTACAATTCCTGTGGGCAAAACGCCTTAATTGCACACAGATTCACTGTCTAATTCTGACAGTATATGGACCAAATGCAGTGTTGCGCACATCCGTATTTAAAAGGTGTCAGCAATTTGACCAAGGCAGCACTGGCATCGGAGATACTGTTCGAGAAGTCCAGATCTTGCACCATTCAATTTCCATCTTTTCCATAATTTGAAAGAACTTATGGGGGAAAGAAATTTTCCAAAGATGGACGCATTTACACCTCCGTGGCCGAGGAGCGTATTTTTGTCGTCAAAGAGGTGAACGACTGGTAGAACATTCCGGCCGTTCCTCTACTGACTTGGTGACCATCTTGAAAAAGAGTGTCACATATCTGCCACTTGGGCGCGTAGTGCGACATTCAAAAATGGTTCAAATGGCTCTGAGCACTATGGGACTCAACATCTGAGGTCATCAGTGCCCTAGAACTTAGAACTACTTAAACCTAACTAACCTAAGGACATCACACACATCCATGCCCGGGGCAGGATCCGAACCTGCGACCGTAACGCCTACAGTATGTGGTCGAGCGTTATCCTGTTGGAAAACACCCTCTGGAATTCCGTTCATGAGTGGCAGCACAACAGGTCGAATCACGACTGAAGCGCCTACAACCGCTCGCCCACAACGGCCGGTTCGAGGTCATGTGATAGGGCTACTAGATTCTGGATGTTCCTTCTGCGATTTTCAGAAAGACTTGGCAGGAATGTAGCCACTGTACACGATTGCTGGCAGAGTTGGTCACGGGAACGTACGGTCGCAAGACGGCCGGCCACCTGCCACCACAGAGAGGGAAGACCATGGTGTTCGACATATGGCTCTGGAGCATTGTAGTGCATCTGCAGTAGTAATTGGAGCAGCAGCTGGCGCCACAGTGACACAATGAGCTGTTACAAATCGGTTACTTCAAAGCCAGCTCGCTCCAGACGTCCTGTAACATGCTTTCCACTGAGCCCAAACCACCGCCATTTGCGACTTCAGTGGTGTCTAGCGAGAGCTCATTCGAGGACAGGGTGAACATCTGTTGTGTTTTCTGATGAAAGCTGGTTCTGCCTCGCTGCCAGTGACGGCCGTGTGTTGGTTATAAGGACGCCAGTTGAGGGCCT
Organism: Schistocerca cancellata; assembly: GCF_023864275.1. NCBI lineage: Eukaryota > Metazoa > Arthropoda > Insecta > Orthoptera > Acrididae > Schistocerca > Schistocerca cancellata. The sequence continues at coordinate 809,068,304 of NC_064626.1, read as the reverse complement.
GCAGCCAACCCGTCTGCGTGCTAGACACACCGGACTTACACATGGAGTTATGGTCTGGGGTGCGCATTTCGTATGACCGCAAATTTGTACGTCAATCTCGTGATTCGACCTGTTGTGCTGCCACTCATGACCGGAATTCCAGAGGGTGTTTTCCAACAGGATAGCGCTCGACCACATACCGCTGTCGCAACTCAACATGTTCTATAGGATGTCGACATATTGCCTTAGCTTGCTCGATCACAAGCTGTGTCTCCAATCGAGCACACACGGGACATCATCGGACGACAGCTCCAGCGACAGCCACAAACAGAATTAACGACCTCTGTACCGATCGACCAAGTGCAACAGGCATGTAACTCCATCCCATAAACTGACATCCGGCACCTCTACAACACAATGCATGTACGTTTGCATGCTTGCATTCAACATGCTGGCGGTTACACCGTTTATTTATATACACGAGAATTTCGCAATTGGAATGGCTTACCTCGGACTTACATTAACCTGTGATCTTGTAATGTTGATAATTTAAATATGTAACCTAGACTAAGTTATTCCCGAAATTTCATTACTCTACATTATTTTCTGGTGTTGCGATTTTTTACCGTCAGTGTAAAGGCTGTTTATCTCGGAGAGCGGCGGGAGGGGGCTGAGGCGAGCGAAGATTTCACGAATTCTCTTCTCCTTATATCCGCGTTTGTATCCGAACGCATACGTCGAGCATATAGCCAGTCTACCTGATAATACCGAACTCCAGCGTTTTACATCCGCGTGTCGGAAATGATACATCTACAACGTTGGCTCCGAAATCGCTTTTGTCCATATTTCTCATATGTTGATGAGGTTCTTTACCGGAGTGGAGACAGTGTTGTGTTCGGAATACAGTATCGTGATTAAAGAAGAAAAATTGAGCATTTTCGAGAGTGCGCTATGTCTTAGCAATAAAGGGAAATCTTTTATTAACGTAAACATTTACGTATACGTTCATATCGCTGTCACATGACTTACGTCACCTCAGTGCATACAACGAACAAAAGCTGCAGCTCGATCGACTGTCTTATGGACCACCTCCTCATATTACTCCGTTTGCTCCTGTATGATGTGTACGTATCCTTACAAACTCTATTACTTACATGGTCTTAATACATTCTCAGTGATGTTGCGTCTATAGTAAAATCACCCCTGCTACAGAAAAATGAAACGTGCGTTTACAGAAGTTACCCCATAATATAACCGCTTGTGTTTTGTGTCGGTCACGACAAACGAATTTAATCAAGAAATTTCTTATGAAATATTGATTGGGAAGATGAGACTGTTCACTCGAAAGTCGTGCTATTTTTTTTTTTTTTTTAGCGATAACTACGCAAAAAAGTTCAGCACGTCCACTAGCTTTGAAATTTAACTTTAAATAAGGAAATATAATATTGAGCGAACCCGAGCTCCACCGAAAAAACTTCAGAGATATTTTCTGAATATTATGGTATAAGGGAAGCAGTGGCTCGTTACAGAGCAGTTCCGTTTCGTTTGCTGTCCTTGTCTTTGTATTTCACTGAAATGATATTAAACTGAAAATATCTGCGCAACAGCGCAAATGCCGATGGTATGCGCCGTGTGTTTTGTTTCGAAACAAACTTGTTCCACTCGCTGTTGACAACAGCAACGCCCACTTTGCTCTTCGCCTTCAAACATGCATTCATTACTGCTCAGTTGTGTCCCGGGTTTGTTTTTCGGCAGTGTTAGTTTAACGATAACAGTTGCTGTGCACTCTGTCGTGATCGTGGTGGTCAAAATTTAGACCAAGTACCTGCAAACGAACAGTTCTGCATATTCAGATAGCTTACAGGAATGCAGCTGGATGACGTCGTCGACAACCGCCGATATTTCAAGGCAAAACTCAGCCTTGAAAATGGCAGGACGTGTTTCTGTCGAAACACCGGTGGTTGTTGATGACGTCACCCGGCTGTATTCGCCTAAGTTATTTGAACACTGTACACACCGGAAGAAAATCAGGTCTCACAGTTCTGTATTTGTTACGTACTGTGCTGTACACTCACAGTACAGGTTAAGTACGCTGTGATAAAAATGTGCACATTTCGTCTGAGGGTTATTTAATGTACAATATTTTGGTGATTGCATATTACAGGATTTACAGTGTTCAGGAGGTATTGTCACAGAAATAAAGATATTTGCAGGATGAAAACGAATAAATCATATTTACATTATTATATATTCTGTTGTAAGACACCAGATACCAAGGATCCCCTGTGCCAAATGACCCTGAATAACATCCGAAATCTCGTCGTTGGAGTTCTGGCTCACTCTGTATTTGTCACAGTTATCATATTTGGATTCGAAACCTTATGCGATTTATGAAATAACTGCAATACGAATAAAATGTTTCATCCAGCTAAATTACCTAATTTGTCCGCTGTCGCATGAGCCGGATCCCTGTATCGGTCGAGGAGTTGCTTTAGGGTTTCTTCGATATTCTACATCATGTTTTCGAGGCATATGATATCCATTGATAGGTCTTGAGAAAAGGACCAATCTAAAATTCCGAATATCAACTGAAGATATTGAAGTCTACGCACGAGTCAGGAACCATACTTGGCACTTTATTACAAATTTTCCATTTTGATGGTGAAGTCTTCCTGGGTTATCAACTGAGTCAAGGCGTCATTCTGAGGCAGCGTTTCAGTAAGTTTCCTACTTGTCATCTTCAGGCGAAGTCCATCTTGACCGCAGATTATTATATAACTCACAACATTACCAGTTTCGGTTTTCCTCTATAATAAGAGTCATTAGGAATGTTCTAATACGAGTATCAACGCCAAATTTGGTGATCTGTTTGTCACCTCATAGATCCTCTCTCTTGAACTAGAAAATGGAGCAAGGTAACATTTACCGTGGAGAACTTTCGTAGTCGGAAACTTGTGATTCCCGTATAATTCAGTTCAATATCGTGCTTCAAATACGAATGTTATACTCTCGAAACATTTACTATTTAATACAACGCACATTTAATGAGATGTTGATTTTCATTATGATTCACCAAGTCAACTGGACTTTGGACCAACTGAGTGGATTTTTGAATTTGACTGAAATGAATAACATCTACCATCTACCGAGCAAGGTGGCGCAGTCGCAGACTCGCATTCGGGAGGACGACGGTTCAGTCCCGCGTCCGGCCATCCTGATTTAGGTTTTCCGTGATTTCCCTAAATCGCTCCAGGCAAATGGCGGCATGGTTCCTTTCAAAGGGCACGGCCGACTTCCTTCCCCGTCCTTCCTTAATCCGATGAGACCGATGACCTCGCTGTCTGGTCTCCCTCCCCGAACAACCCAACCCACCCCAACCCTCTACCATCTACCAGACTTTATTTCGGATAGTAAACCATTGTATCACACCTGCTTCATTCAGCTCCGTGAAGCTATTAGTCAACATAAAAACTTTGTTTGTGACACTGGAACTTGTATTTCGTTCAGTAAACACCGAAAATTTGTATGCAACAACATGATTTTTATTCATTCTGGAACTAAATATATATATAGACATGAATATATGTACGAGCAGAGTGAATACATGATGTTATTTCGATCAGTATAAAATCGAAATAAATTTACAAAGTACTTGGCAACATGAGCCCACTTACCAGCATGGCATTGCATCCCCTCTGGCGTGAATGCGTACGCTGATTCTGTTGAGAAGGGTGTAGAATTGTTAAATTACCGTAGACTATCGTATACTATCGAAGTAAGCGTAGACTACGGTAGTTTTCCTAGTAGCTTTGATCAGTCAAGATCTTAACCGCATTACCTGTAAATTACATGTGTTGCATATGTATCAGGTATTTATCATTTCGATCGCTATGTTTGCTTATGCTTTCAGTGTCTTACAAGAATCCCCTAGAAACCAGGACCAGTGAAACGTCTAGAAACTTAAGTAAATATGTAAAGGGGCGAGTAACCTACGGAACTTATTCTGTTACTTAAAAATAAACAGTGTCCATAGTAAAATTGAAATTTCCGTTGATTAATTCAGATTTGATTCGAAAATTGTTGATTTGTAACGTGAAACAGATGTTGTAACAAAAAAAAGATTTATCATATAGTGCTATAAAAGGCAATTTCCTCAAAAAAAGTTAAAATTAAAAAAAAAATGCGAAATAAAAACATATCAACCATCGCTCCAATACTTCGTCTAATTTATATAAAACATTTCTGTTACTGCTAACGAACTTTCACATTTATCAATTATAAGGGAAACTCTTGCCTTTGATCATCATGAAGAACGTTCTATTGCGTACAAAATAAGAACAACTACTATTATATAGATTTTTTTGTGTTCTTGCATGTAAATTGTACTTGCGTTAAAAGTAATTGTTTTGGTTACATAAAAGCGCGGAAGTTACGCGATGAGCTGACTTTTTTTAAGTATAAAAGGCAATATATGTTTTGTAAGAATATAATATACACTATTGACTAACACCAAACTATGTGCGGCTATAATTGCGTGAAAAACAAATAAACAAACAAAAAACAAAGAGAAATCGTCGATTACCAGTTCCTGTCTGACACATTCATTTATATTTCTTTCCCTACCAGTGCTACCAATGTTATCGGTAATCCTACCAATTATTACGTCATTTATGTACTGTAACAAAACTACGGAATCGTAGTTTTGGTAGAACACAACTCTAGAAGGACGTTGTGTCCTCTTCTGAGGCAAGTTGGGCGACAGTTGTTGGAACTGGTCCTTGATGTCCAGGATACGAGCACTGGGAGTAAGCTGATGTCTGAAATGTCTACCAGGAGTGACTAGAAGTCATAATCGATAGCTCCCCAGACCGTAGCCCAGGAGTAACACCGAGTGCTCTTACGAACCGTTGGAAGAATGGTACCTCTCCCTCAACCGCCGACATACTAGCCGACTAGGGACATCTGGGGTAGTGCAGAACCGCGATTCAATGCTGAAAACAACTCAGTGCCATGCACCAGCAATCCAAGCTTCTCGGTGACTGTACCACTCCAGACGTAGTCGTTTGTGTTGTGGTGTAAATGACAGCTGCCTAGGTTACTAATTCTCTAGTTTGTCTGCTGTTAGTCTCCAACCACAGTTGCAGTGTGACACGGAGTGCTGCAGAGAATCTATTACTTGTTGTCGGATGATAGGCAGAGATGCGCCGGCCGGGGTGGCCGAGCGGTTCTAGGCGCTTCAGTCTGGAACCGCGCGATCGCTACGGTCGCAGGTTCGAATCCTGCCTCGGGCATGGATGTGTGTGATGTCCTTAGGTTAGTTAGGTTTAAGTAGTTCTAAGTTCTAGGGGACTAATGACCTGAGATGTTAAGTCCCATAGTGCTCAGAGCCATTTGAACCTGAAGAGGACTGTGACGAGAAATAAATGGAAAATATCTGAAAAGTCACTGCAAAACTAAATGTAATAATCGGGAATCCTATCAGAACCAATACAATACAAGTGAAGCTCCGTAAGCACGTAAATGTTGGGCGAGCTGGAGTTTCAAAACCATTCACCAACGATGCAAATGTCAACAATTGGAAATCGTGGTGCTGAAGCCATGAACCTGCACTATGGAGCAATGGAAGAAAGTTATTTGATGAGATGAGTCTTTTTTTGCACTGTTTCCACCTTCTGGCTGAGTTTACGTCTGAAGAGTGAAATGGCGAGGGCTGGGTGATAATTTGGGCAGCCATATCGTTGTATTCCGTCGGTCGCATGGCTCCTGTGCAAGGTCGCATTACTTCCAAGGACCACGTAATCGTTTTGCCTGATCATATCCATACAGTAGTGCAATATTTGGTCCCCAGTGATAATGCTATGTTCCAAGACGACAGGGCCCCTGATGACTCATCTCGCGTTGTCCACGACTGGTTTTGTGAGCACGAAGATGAAGTGTTGCACCTCCCCTGACCCAACATAGTCACTATATCTCAATATTTATTGAGCCTTTGTGGTCTAGATTGGAGAAAAGGCTGCATGGTCGCTATCTACTTCCATCGTTGGTACCTGAACGAGCCACTATTGTGCAGGAAGTATGGCGTAAAATTCCCTTGAAAACCATGCAGGACCTGTATTTATCCATTCCGAGACAAATGAAAGGTGTTATGTGTGGTGTCACCGCCAGACACCACACTTGCTAGGTGGTAGCCTTTAAATCGGCCGCGGTCCGTTAGTATGCGTCGGACGCGTGCGTTGCCACTATCAGTGATTGCAGACCGAGCGCCGCCACACGGCAGGTCTAGAGAGACTTCCTAGCACTCGCCCCAGTTGTACAACCGACTTTGCTAGCGATGGTTCACTGACAAAATACGCTCTCATTTGCCGAGACGATAGTTAGCATAGCCTTCAGCTACGTCATTTGCTACGACCTTGCAAGGCGCCATTACCAGTTACTATTGATACTGAGTCATGTACAGTCAAGAGCGTCGCTCATCATTAATGGATTAAAGTTAAGTATTCCACCAGCTACGTCCGTTTTTCTAAAGTCTAATTTCCTTGTCCTGTTCCAGACCTCACGCCAGCCTGCGTGAGCTAAAACGCGTGCCTTTCGGCTTCCTCTAATAATATGGTGTTGGCTCTACTGCCAACCCACAACATTATGAATGGCAATAGTTTTCCTTTGGCATGGTGATGAGTTGCTTTAATTTGTTTCCACATTTTGTCCAATCCACGTGCAGGTATTCATCTCATAAAGGGGGAAAGCTCCCAAAACGCTTGCTAGAACTGCTTGGGTGCATCTACACTTGCGTGAAAATAATTTTATGGCTGACATTTCAACGAGTCGTGTGGTTGTGGCCAAGCGCAAGACAGTCGCAGTTTCTTTTCGCCTGTTCTGCAGAAATTTCTCAAGCGTGGCTGGTTACACTACGACAACGCTGCTATCTCCCCCCCCCCCCCCATTTTTGAGTCATAGGTCTTCTGACTGGTTTGATGCGGCCCGACCCTACATGAATTCCTCTCCTGCGCCAACCACTTCACCCCGGAGTAGCACTTGCAACCTTTGCCCTCAATTACTGGTTGGATGTATTCCAATATCTTCCTCTACAGTTTTTGCCCTCTACAGCTCCCTCTAGTACCATGGAAGTTATTGCCTGATGTCTTAACAGATGTCCTATCATCCTGTCCCTTCTTCTTGTTTTTGTTTCCCATGTATTCCTTTCCTCTCCGATTCTGCACAGAACCTCCTCATTCCTTGCCTTACTACCCTATTTTCAACATTCTTCTGTAGCAATACATCTCAAAGGCTTCGATTCTCTTCATTTTCGGTTTCGCCCGGTCCATGTTTCACTACCATACAATGGGGTGTTCCAAACGTACATTCTCAGAACCTTCTTCCTCAAATTAAGGCCTATGTTTGATATTTGTAGATTTTTCTTGGCCAGGAATATCCTTTTCGTCAGTGCTAGTCTGCTTTTGATGTCTTCCTTACTCCTTCTGTCATTGGTTATTTTGTTGCCTTCATAATACCTTAACTTCGTCTACTTCGTAACCATCAATTCTGTTGTTAAGTTTCTCGCTGTTCTCATTTCTGCTACTCCTCATTACTTTTGTCTTTCTTCGATTTACTCTCAGTTCATATTCCGTACTCATTAGATTGTTCAGCAGATCCTGTAAGTCATCTTCATTTTCACTAAGGGTAGCAATGTCGTCAGAGAATCTTTCATTGATATCCTTTCACGCTGAACTTTAATTCCACTCTTGAACCTTTCCGTTGTTTCCATCATTGCTTCTCCGATGTATAGACTGAACAGTAGGGGCGAAGGACTGCATCCCTGTCTTACAACCTTCCTAATCCGAGCACATCGTTCTTCGTCTTCCACTCTTATTATTCTCTCTTGGCTCTTGTGCATGTTCTACATTACCTGACTCTCCCTATGGTTTACCCCTATTTTCCTCAGAATTTCGAACGTCTTGCGCCAATCGAGTGAGGTGGCACAGTGGTTAACACACTGGACTCGCATTCGGGAGGATGATGGTTCAAACCCGCGTCCGGCCATCCTGATTTAGGTTTTCCGTGATTTCCCTAAATCGCTTCAGGCAAATACCAGGATGGTTCCTTCCTCGCCCTTCACTAATCTGATGGGACCGATGATCTCTCTGTTTGATCCCCTCCCCCGAATCACCCAACCAACCACCTTGCACCATTTTTCCAGGTCGACAAATCCTACGAACGTGTCATGATTTTTCTTTAGTCTTGCTGCCTATACCTTTCCTAAATCCAAACTCATTGTCCTCTACCACATCCTAAATTTTCTTTACCATTCTTTTGTATATTATTCTTGTCAGCAACTTGGATGCGTGAGCTGTTAAGGGGATTATAATATAAGTCACGCTCTTGTCAGCTATTGCAGTCTTCGGAATTGTGTGAATGATAGTTTTCCAAAAGTCACATGGCATACCACCAGATTCATGCAAACTACACAGCAAAGTGAATAGTCGTTTTGTTGCCACTTTCCCCAATGATTTTAGAAATTACGAAGAAATGTTATATATCCCTTCTCCCTTTCAAAGCTCTTTTAAATTCTGACTGCAATACTGGATTCTCTATCTCTTCTACATCGACTCTTATTTCTTCTTGTATCACATCTAACGAATCTTCCCCTCATAGAGGCCTTCAATGTATTCTTTCCATCCAGCCGGTCTCTGCCCTGCATTTAGCAGTGGAATTCCCATTGCACTCTTAGTGTTTCCACCTTTACTTTTGATGTCACCGAAGGCTGTTTTGCTTTTCTATAATCTGAGCGAGCCCTTGCGACAATGAATTCGTTTTAGATTTCTTCACATGTTTTATACAGCCATTTCGTCTCAGTTTGCCTAAAATTCCTGTTTATTTCATTCCTCAGTGACTTGTATCTATGTATTCCTGAATTTCCCTGAACGTTTTCGCACTTCCTTCTTTCATCTATCAACTGAGGTATTTCTCTTCTTACCCATGGTTTCTTCGGAGTTACCTTCTTTGTACCTATGGTTTTCTTTCCAATATGTGTGATTGCCCTTTTTAGAGATGTTCATTCCTCTTCAACTGAAATGCCTACTGAGCTATTCGTTCTTTCAGTATCTATAGCCTTACAGAACTTGAAGCGTATTTCTTCATTGCTTACTTCTTCCGTGTCCCACTTCTTTGCGCATTGATTATTCCTGACTAATCTCTTTAACTTCAGTCTACTCTTCATCACTACTAATTTGTGATCTGAGTCTACAAGTACTCCTGTGTATGCCTTACAATCCAGCATCTGATCTCGGAATCTCTATGTGACCTTGATGTAATCTAACTGAAATCTTCCCGTGTATCCCGGGCTTTTCCAAGTATACCTCCTCCTCTTGTGATTCTTGAACAGAAAATTCGGTATTACTAGTTGAAATTTATTGCAGAATTCAATCAATCCTCTCTCATTCCTAGTACCAACCCCATATTCTCCACAAACGTTTCTTCTGCTCTTTCCCCTACAACCGCATTTCAGTCTCCCATGACTATTAGACTTTCATCTCCCTTTACGTACTGTACTACTCTATCAGTATCATCATATTCTTTCTCTACCTCTTCATCCTCGGCTTGTGACGTCGACATGTATACCTGAATTATCGTTGTCAGTGTTGGTTTGCTGTTGATTCTGATGAGAACAACCGAGTTCACAATAACTCACTCTCTGAGCTACTTTCTTATCCATAACGTATTCTATAGCAGTTATACCATTATATTACTCTATAGTCATCTGATCAAAAATCCTTCTCTTCTTTCCATTTCACTTCGCTGAGTTCAATTATATTTGGGTTGAGCCTTTGTATTTCGCTTTTCGGATTTCCTAGCTTCTCTACCACGTTCAAACTTCTGACATTCCACGCCCCGACTCGTAGAATGTTATCCTTTCGTTGGCTATTCAATCTTTTTCTCACGGTCACCTTCCCCTTGGCAGACGCCTCCGGAGATCCGTATGGGGGACTATTACGGAACTTTTTGCCGATGGAGAAATCATCATGATACTGTTTTCAGTTACTGGCTACATAGCCTGTGAATAAACATTATGTGTCTTCAGTGCAATAGTTTCCATTGCATTCTGAACCCTCACGCAATTGATCGCTGCTGATTCTTCCACGTTTAGAGGCAGTTTTCCACCCCAAGGACAAGAGAGTAGGCTACCTCTCTGACAAGCCCGTTGGCAGAATGAGTGCGACTTCTTATGCCAGAAGTCTTCAGCCGCCAGTGCTGATGATTTTTATCCAAAATCAGAGCGGTGGCACGGGGCTCGAACCGGAGACCGAGGACGTTTTGATTGCTAATTAAAGACGCTATCTGCGGACCACGGGTGCAAACTGAATGGAAAAAGTGGGAATGAACGTTTGGCGTCATTGGCCGGGAAGCCCCTTACGGAGCAGGTCCGACCGCCTTAGTGCAGGTCTTATTACAGTCGACGCCACATTGGGCGACCTGCGCGCCGGATGGGGATGAAATTATGATGAAGACAACACAACACAATACCCAGTCCCTGAGGGGGGGGGGGAAATCCCCGACCGTACCGGGAATCGAACCCGGGCCCGTAGGACGACACAACACCCAATCCCTGGGCGGAGAAAATCCCCGACGCAGCCGGGAATCGCACCCGGGACCGTAGGACGGCAATCCGTCACGCTGACCACTCAGCTATCGGGGCAGACTGCTAACTGAATGATACTTACGGATCTATTCTCCTGCGCACTTTAGTATTATGACTCAGCCAGCAATCTTCGCACGAGGCGTATATATACTGCAAGTCTTCTTACATTCCGCAACGATTTTACACCCTTGATCCCCGAACACAGAGGGCAGCTTCGCGACGGTGTGTGGTTGGCGCGGCGCTTTGGAAGTACTCGCGAAACTCGGAGGCCCTGCCGGACGTGCCGGCTTAGCGCAGCGTGGGCGGGCTAAGGTGGCACGGCCTGGCGCCGGCCGCGGGCCCCCTGCAGCAGGGCCCACTCTCGCCGCAGAATACACTACTGTACTCGCCCGGCCGCCAGCGCGCCGTGAAAGGGTCGATTCTCACCGGGCAGCACGACACGGAACTGCGCGTCCCGCCACGTGCGACTTCCCCACACTCGACGTCATTTACTTCACCGTCTCGTCACTACCTGTCATGTCGTATTGTCCTTTACTAGAGTGCTGCGCAAGTTACAAGAGGCGTTCGTAATGCGTTCTGCCCAAACAGGGATGGAGAATACTTTACGTCGTCGCCAGCGTGCACTCCGTCTCTATCCCACACGCTGCATACGTTGCCTGTCCTAGTAACTCACAACGCAGACATAAGCACCACAATCGGCCACTATTTTGCTCCTGACTTCCCATACAACAGTTTATGTTCTCGGAAAATTTGTGCTGTCGCTTGGTAACTTAACACTTTCGTTTTTGCATAATACCAGGAATATGAACACCACTGCTCGGGCTGCGTGGTGACCCCAACAATAACGGAGGAAACTGCTGTCGATGGACTGGATGAGGCACTGCATCCTTCTTCTGGATTTGGGTTGACAATGGTGGTGGTGACTGGAATCGAGCGACAGACCGCTAGTAAGTCATCCCCGATTGGATTAGAGTTTTATTCATTTTGGGTGCGGTCGCCGCTGGACTGGAGACTGTTGGCCACGGGATGATGTATGGAGTCGCAGAAACACAGAGCCCTGTCAGCGGAACCTCCTGGGCAGGGCTGTTGATAAAACATGGATATATCAATACCTCTTCCAAAATGTGCAGACATCTGGAGGCGATATATTCTTCCACGATATATCGATATCGAAATTGCATTATCGACTGCTGATATTTTTATTTTATATTATATTTTTTCGCAATTTTCGGTAAATATTTGAAACTGTTCTGTTGTAGTAGTACATAATTTTACATTTTCTGTATGAAGGAATCTTACTACTTTTTGAGCTTTTATCACGTCCAGCCTTTCTCTTTGACTGTGTGAAGCAAGTATAGTTGGCACAAAATAGTCCGACTGCACTGTGGAGTGGCGGTGTGAATGGAATAACAAGATTTCCGATGTGAAATAATAGCACACCAGTTGCTTAAAAAAAAAAAATACCGCAACTAGTGAGCTATTTTTTCACATCGGCATTCTTAGAAAACGGCTGCTATAAATGATGAACAAAAATCCAAATGACAAGAATGGTCTTTGCCGTGGGCAGAGACGTGTGAGGGGAAATGCTGACGTGATTGGCACTCGTCGCTACTAACAGAAACTACGACGTTTAACTTCACCACGCAATTTTGACACTGCAACTGCTAGGTCGCTGGCGTTTGTAGAAATGGAAAAAAAAAAAAAACAGGGAAGTTGACATGAAGTGTTCTGGACAAACCCGATATGTGATGAAACCGAACGACGGATCCATCAGTACAACGTTTATTGTGCCACTTCCATGCTGTTACCATTGTTAGCAAAGCGGTTATCGCCAAGTGTAAACAGGCAACGCTTTGCTTTCAGTTCTTTTGTTGATGTACAGAGTATATAATAATAAGTACAGCTCTAAAACCGGCTGCATATTTACACTGTGCAGCCGATATTTTTATAGACCTTTACATCGATATTTTTTCCGTCGGTATATCGATGCCGACGATTTCTTCGCTCTATCTAGGGCCGATAACGATATTTTTTTTAAATATTGATATATTGGACTCCAGATTTTTTAAAAATATCAGCAGTCCTAGCTTAGAAAGCTTCATCTGCTGATGCCAGCACGACGACAGTAGCTGGCAGTGACCGCACACTGCCGCTGATGAATGACAGCCGTCCAAGCTTCTTGCCCGCCTCGAAATACAGGGCGGGGAAGACGATACGCAAACTTAAGCCTCCAGCAAAATTGACGTCGAAACCATGTGCCCGCTCTTGGTGCTGATCAGCGACAAGGTTGTCCATAAGGATCAGAGTGAAGTGACAAAGTAGCCAGATAGTCAACTGTCCAGATTCGAACACATTTCTGACCAGGAAGGTAGATGCCCTCAGGACATACTCACCCAGAACTTGGCTCGGCAGTGTGAAGACGCTATGTAGTCCACGTACAATCTTCAGACAGATGCCTGCAACTTCTGGAGACTAAGTCTAGAGTAGGTGACTGGCTGCATCACCACGTACTGCGAACAGTCTCCATCTCAAAATTAGAGGCTGGCGCTGGCAACGTAGCTCGGCATCACATAAATGCCTCGATGCTGTCTGAGACCATCTGAGCACACACAGAGAGAAAGAGAGCGTCTCATTCAAATATTATTTATGTAGACCAGGCTGGCTAGTATTTTCGACTTGCCAGCACTTTTACCCGGAAACTAAAACAGTTTAGTATGCTTGCTCGCCATCACGAAGAAATTGTAACTTCTCTCAGCCCGCTTTCCTCGTCCGCTCAGCTCTTCTGGCGACTGCTGTAGCTGAAAGGTGTCTCAACCTCACTTTTCAAAAGCGGTGGCAGGTGAATCAGTACTCTTGCACTCTGAATACCTTTTCTTACTTCACAGCAGATCAACTCCATAATGACGGCACCCTACTCCCTATTCCATAGTTTTGCCGCTACGGACAGATCACTACTACAGACTAGGTCGTGGAGCACAACACTACATTGGCTAAGTTCTTTGTCAAAGACTTCGTCACACTTGTTTGATCAATTTATTTTACTTGAACTGTTACACCACCGTAAAATTCTTTGGCGTACTTGATCTGGAATGGATGTCAAACAGTTAATCGTTTTTGCAGCGTCATTTATTGTAAGGTTTCTGGCGATCGCATTGCTTTTAAAGAGAAATCAACAGAAATTATTGTGGGTAAAATCGTGAATAGCTAAAAGAGAATCTCGAAGTATTGACCAGAATTTTCTTCGTGAGCCAGGGTACGAGCGCATAAAGAACCACGAAAAATATTTGAGAGTGGACGAACAAACATTTCAATTTGTCCTTATGAAAGAAGCCCATCACATTTACAGTCAAACTCTATGGTTTCTAAGGATCGTTTATGATTACGTTAAGATTATTAGCAACAACCAAGAGATATACGAGCTTGCAGTATAGTACTAGCATCCCACAGTGAACCATTTGACGTTGTCCAGAAACAAGTGAAGCAATACGTAAATCACTTAAGGAGAAATTTATGAAGATAAGCACAAAACATTTAGAGAAGCAAATAAACACATTTATTTCTTTAATGTAGACTTTATTAACAAAATTTGGATTTCTGTATCACAATAACGGCAACGGCCTTGCCGCAGTGGATACACCGGTTCCCGTGAGATCACCGATGTTAAGCGTTGTCGGGCGTGGTCGGCACTTGGATGGGTGACCATCCAGGGCGCCAACTGCTGTTGCCATTTTTCGGGGTGCACTCAGCCTCGTGATGCCAACTGAGGAGCTACTCGACCGAATAGCAGCGGCTTCGGTCAAGAATGCCGTCATCACGACCGAGAGAGCGGTGTGCTGACCCCACACCCCTCCTATCCGCATCCTCCACTGAGGATGACACGGCGGTCGGATGGTCCCAGTAGGCCAGTCGTGGCCTGAAGACGGAGTATCACAATAAAGTGTTAATAGTTCTCTTTTACTTCCGTGTTGGCGTATGTGAAACACCTGGCGGTGTCCTTGAATAACCTCATGGCGCATGTAATAAACAGTCGTTTTCTTCTTTCACTCCCCATAAGCAATAAAATGCACTTGTTCGGGATTATTACGCCCCTCATCAGCGTACCCATTAATGGCGACCAGGAAATACTAGGTTTATGAATATCCTATCCGCTCGTGTCGCTCTTAACGCTTCTTGTGATGCATAACGAACACGAATGTATGTAAACAACGTATTTTCAGCTCGTAAAATAAATGTGTTCACAATTAATTGCACTTCTATGTACTTCCTTTAACTTTTACTCCAAATACTGACTGCATAGTCCATTTAATTTCTTCCTTACATCACCCACAGTGCAAGTACTTCGAATGAAGCTGATCGGTGCAGCTCTTTCTTTATAAGATTTTAACCACTCATTCCGGTTTCTGTAGTCAGCGTATTTTGTGTTCGTATTGTTAATATTTTGGAAATGATTTTGGTGGTACCCATGCACCAAATATAGTTCGACTTCAGTTTAGAGTTTAAAGGCACTGCACCAAGCAAAGTGACAACTATGCAATGGCGAACTTTTATAAAAGCTAGGACCACGCTCTAATATTTATCAATGATCTTTGATAAAAAAATCTTTTTTAAAACTATACCTACTACACAGTCAAAAATTTGACCAAAGAGCCTTTACAACAGATCTTTGTCAAAGACCGTTTTAAGCGTAATACATTTTCTATGAGCATCTCGAAGCACACGCTGCAGTCAGATGCGGCAGACTGACGCTACTGGCTGGAGAGTCACATGATTCACTGTCCCAGCCACAGCGCATTGCGCCACAACCAGGCTTCTTAGTACATACCACTTATATAAGATGAATGTTACAGTGTTAGGAGACAATCGGCACTCTATAATGAACTCATTGCTGGAGCCCATTTTCTGACTTGCCTGTAACACACTGAAGTTGTTTTTCTGCTTGCTGCTTTATCATACAATGAGGTGACAAAAGTCGTGGGATACCTCCTAATATCGTGTCTGACCTGCTGTTGCCCGGTGTAGTGCAGCAACTCGAGGCAGCGTGAACTCTAGTCGTCTGAAGTCCCCAGCAGAAACACCGAGCCACGCTGCCTCTACAGCGGTCCATCATTACGAAGGTGTTGCCGGTGCAGGATTTTGTGCACAAACTGACCTCTCGATTATGTCCCATAAATGTTCGATCGGTGGCCAAATTATGCGCTCGAATTGTACAAAATCTTCTTCAAACCAGTCGTGAACAATTGTGGCGCGGTAACATGGCGCATTACAATCCGTAAAAATTCCGTAGTTATTTGGGAACATGAAGTCCATGAATGGCTGCAAATGGTCTCCAAGTAGCCGAACGTAACCATTTCAACCAACGATCAGTTCAGTTGGACCAGAGGACGCAGTCCATTCCATGTAAACACAGCCCACACCATAACAGAGCCCAGAGGTTGAAAATACGACTTCAGTTGTAAACTACTTTATTTTCACACGACCGGTTTCGGTCTGTTATAAGCCCATCCTCAGGTGTCGTAGTTGTGCTGTGGTCCCCGTGGAGCTCTGCGCTCATAGGCAGCACACCGCGCCTGGTACACGCGGCGCTCAGGGACCACAGCACAGCACACACGACTCGCATTCGGGAGGACGACGGTTCAATCCCGCGTCCGGCCATCCTGATTTAGGTTTTCCGTGATTTCCCTAAATCGCTCCAGGCAAATGCCGGGATGGTTCCTGTGAAAGGGCACGGCCGACTTCCTTCCCCGTCCTTCCTTGATCCTATGAGACCGATGACTTCGCTGTCTGGTCTCCTTCCCCAAACAACCAACCAACCAACCACAGCACAGCTACGACTCCTGAGGATGGGCTTAGAACAGTCCAAAACCGGTCGTGTATAAAGAAAGTAATTTACAACTGAAGCGGTATTTTCAACCTCTTGTTATAATGCTCAGTTGCGATGTTCTTCCAAAAGGATTGTTTGGCATAACAGAGTCACCACTAGCTTGAACAACTTGGGTCCATGGCATCGTGGGAGCTGCGCCACATTCCAACCAAATCATCAGATCTTACCAGCTGAAATCGGAACTCGTCTGAACAGGCCACGGTTTTACAGTAGTCTGGGGTCCGAGTTATATGGTCACGAGCCCAGGAGAGGCGCTACAGGCGATGTCCTGCTGTCAGCAAAGGCACTAGCGTCTATCGTCTGCTGCCATAGATCATTAACGCCACATTTCGCGGCACAGGCCCAACGGATACGCTCGTCATACATCTATTAGCAATAACAATTCTACGCAGACGCCGCAGCTCTCGATCGTTAAGTGAAGGTCGTCGGCCATTGCGATGTCCGTGGTGAGAGGTGATGCCCGAAGTTTTGATCCTCGGTACACTGCTGACGCTTGGATATCGGAATAAATTTCCTAACGATTTTCGAAACGGAGTGTCCGATGCATCTAGCTCCAACAACCATTCTGCAATGTATGTTAATTCCCGACGTGCGACCACAAACACGTCGGTAATCTTTTCACCTGACTCATCTGAGTGCAAATGACAGCTCCACCAATGGTTCAAAATGGTTCAAATGGCTCTGAGCACTATGGGACTTAACTGCTGTGGTCATCAGTCCCCTAGAACTTAGAACTACTTAAACCTAACTAACCTAAGGACATCCATGCCCGAGGCAGGATTCGAACCTACGACCGTAGCAGCAGCGCGGCTCCGGACTGGAGCGCCTAGAACCGCTCGGCCACCGCGGCCGGCCTCCACCAATGCACTGTCCTTTTATACCTTGCGTATGCTATACTACCGTCATCTGTATATGTGCATATCCTATGACTTCGGTCAGCTCTGTGCATGCAAATTTACTGCTCATCAATGCAAACTCTAATCACAACCATAGCAGCAACTGATTCACTCTAATAATTAGAGTCACGATCCAATTCAAAGCAGAGCGTACTGTTACATCACAATGCACGCAAGGAAAGCACAATGACAGAGATACGAAGACAATATGTTGCTCAAATGTGTGTGACATCTTATGGGACTTAACTGCTAAGGTCATCAGTCCCTAAGCTTACACACTACTTAACCTAAATTATCCTAAGGACAAACACACACACCCATGCCCGAGGGAGGACTCGAACCTCCGCCGGGATCAGCCGCACAGTTCATGACTGCAGCACCTCAGACCGCTCGGCTAATTCCGCGCGGCACAACCATGCATTAGCAGCGCCTATTACACGGAGGGGGTCCGATAGCCGATCAGTTCCAGTCATTCCATCAGGAAGGAGGTACACGACTCGTGTTGTCTGTGGTTCAACCATGCCTAGACGGTCAATACCGCGGTTCGATCGCGTCCGCGTTGTTACTTTGTGCCAGGAAGGGCTCTCAACAGGGGAAATGTCCCGGCGTCTCGGAGTGACCCAAAACGATGTTGTTCGGACATGCAGGAGATACAGAGAGACAGGAACTGTCGATGACATACCTTGCTCAGGCCGCCCAGCGGCTACTACTGCAGTGGATGACCGCTACCTACGGATAATGGCTCGTAGGAACCCTGACAGCAACGCCACCGTGTTGAATTAATCTTTTCGTGCAGCCACAGGACGTCGTGTTACGACTCAAACTGTGCGCAATAGGCTGTATGATGCGAAACTTCACTCCCGACGTCCATGACGAGGTCCATCTTTGCAACCACGACACCAAGCAGCGCAGTACAGATGGACAGAACGGACCGCTCAGGATTGGCAACACGTTCTGTTCACCGATGAATGTCGCGTATGCCTTCAACCAGACAATCGTCGGAGACGTCTTTGAAGGTAACCCGGTCAGGCTGAACGCCTTAGACACACTGTCCAGCGAGTGCACCAAGGTGAAGGTTCCCTGTTGTTTTGGGGTGGCATTATGTGGGGCCGACGTACACCGCTGGTGGTCATGGAAGGCATCGTAACGGTTGCACGATACGTGAATGCCATCCTCCGACAGATAGTGTAACCATATCACCAGCGTATTGGCGAGGCATTCGTCTTTATGAACGACAATTTGCGCCCCCATCGTGCACATCTTGTGAATGACTTCCTCCAGGATAACGAAATCGCTCGACTAGAGTGGCCAGCATGTTCTCCAGACATCAACATTATCTAACATGCCTGGGGTAGATCGAAAAGGGCTCTTTATGGACTACGTGACCCAGCAGCCACTCTGAGGGTTCTACGCTGAATCACCGTTGAGGAATGGGACAATCTGGACCAACAGTGCCTTGATGAACACGTGGATAGTATGCCACGACGAATACAGGCATACATCAATGCAAGAGGACATGCTACTGGGTAGCAGAAGTACCGATGTGTACAGCAGTTTGGACCGCCACCTCTGAACGTCTCGCTGTATGGTGGTACAACATGCAATGTGTGGTTTACATGAGCAATAAGAAGGCGGAAATGATGTTTACGTTGATCTCTCTTCCAATTTTCTGTACAGGTTCCGGAACTTTCGGAAAGTGCAAAAATTTTTTTGATGTGTGTAGTAGTCCTACAGAAAAAAGTGGACAGGATCTTCGGGTAGGAAATTTCATGTAGTTAGATTTTGTGATGGGATGCGTTTTCGCTGGAGGCCACGGTTTTCGAGTTATTCAAGGAAAGCGTACAAAAGTGACCCTCAAACGCACCTCCACCCTTACATTCATCCATCACCAGTCAGGATTTCTATTATGTTGTTCGTGCCACTCCCTCCTACCACTTTAAAAAAGTTCCCGATCACATGAACTATATTATTACTTTAAATGTACTCCTGAGGGTAATGAAAGAAAAATGACTTTCGTAAATGTTACGCTAAAACTAATTGCTTTCACAATTCGATCCAAACTTAACCCTTGCAAGTACAGTAGCTTCGTAGTCAGAAGGCCTGACGAATACAACCATGTCTTTGTTTTATGCTGTTAAAATTCACAAAACTGTTATGTAAAATTTTCGCGAACGTCAGTTTTACAATTCTTAAGTGCTCGACAAAGCTAGCGGCATGATAAGGCCAGTAAATAAAGACCAAAAAAGATGGAATGTGTGAAATAATTCGTACAGTCATAAGAGGCCATGAACAACAACATAGAAATCCTGACCGGTGGGGTCTGAGTGTGGGAGTGGGGCTGCGTTTGAAGGTCAGTTTTGTACTAAACTACGGCCTCTTGCGAAAACGTACCCCAGCACAAAATTTCACCGCATTACATTTCCTACAAAAAGGTCCTGTTCATTTTGTCTCTAAGACTAATAGTTTGCACGTAGAGAGTGATAGAATATGAAAATCTTACTCTTGGTTTTTGAAGGTCAGTTATAGAATTGCAGGTTGCATAAAACGACGTAGATAGGGCCAGCTGAAGCACTTGCACCCTTGACTGTGCTAAACTCTTGTTAAGGCAGAATCAGATGTTATCTTTTCCCACAGTGCCGGGGAACTGTAACTGTAACGCAGTTTTTGGTATGTTGTAGCTTTATGATAAAATTTTCTCCGGTTGACAGCCGAATCAATGTGTTGTTCTCCGGCTGTCAACCCAAGAAGATTTTACTATCGAGATTCGCCGAGAAAGCCTGTATTCTCATATGTTGTAGCTTTATTATGCCAAATGGTGTGAAATCAGCTAGTACCCAAATAAAAAAATGAAGTGCATTATCAAAATTAAAAAAAAACCAGCCCATGCAGGAAATCGAAATTATTTAAAGAAATTTACAGCGTCTGCGGACCTATACACAGCAAAGGCTACCCAAAACCGTGTTTCACAGCTCGAAGTACATTTTGAGATACCGCCCGCATAGCCGTGCGTGTTAAAGCGCCGCTTCCGGGACGACCCCGGATCGAACCCGTACGTCGCATTAACGATGAGGATCGATGTGCCGGCCAGCCTGGACGTGGTTTTTTGACCTTTTCCTACATCCCACTATGTGATTACTGGTCTGGTGCCCAAGTCCCGCCTCAGATCCACGCTCCGCAGTTAGGAAACTTTCGCTCGCTTTCACACGAATAACACTACACGCAGACAGTTGGGGTACACACATTACGACGCGGGGGGTAACGGGATGGGGACAGGACGGGCATCCGGCCGCCCCTCGCATTAACCATGGCAAATCCTTAGATAACCAGCCGATGCGGGACAAAGGCACAAGAAAAGATTGATCCAATCACGGACTTTTTTAGAGTTCTTTCCTTTCTTAGTATGGAATTACGTCACCGAGCGATGTTTAAAATCTCTTGTTCGTTCTGATGAACTCAAGAGCTTTACATAGCTTTCCTCCCATCTCGAGCACTTAGTCCACGCTTTCGTATCCGTTGCTACTAAAGATACGTCACACGCTACGGCCAGGTCTCACAACGTTGCGTAAGACAAGAAGTGAGGAACGGTTAGTGTTTAGAGTCTAATCAACTACCAGGTCATTAGAGCCAGAGTGCGAACTCGGAATGGACAAGGATGTTGCAGGAACACTGATGTCCGTTTCAGTGAATCATTGTGGCGTCTGCCGTAAGTGTCTTCGACACACTATGAAATCCTAAATCTGGAAGATCGAACAGGGATTTTAAACCTGCACCTATCGAATGCGAGTCCAGCGCCGTAACCATTAGCCTGTCTCGGACTATCCAAAGACAAGAGATAATAAAAACATTACACACCAGACTGAAAAATGCTCCTGTCATAGCACAAAAAAGGCGAACATGTCCTCTGCGGAGTTAGGGATGTGAAAGTAGGGAACTAGCTTTTAGAATGATCTGGCAGCTACAAAGATGTCTAAATCAAGACATCTTGACATATTCCCGCTTTTAATACACCTCCAGAAAATTTATGCCCCCCCAGAAAAAAACCTTTTTAGCTATTAAGTGTATGCTCTTCAGCCATAGGGCATGATATTATACTGTTTACTATGGCTGACGAATCTTCTGGATTTTGGGCACAGGATCACGGACTTGCCTGTAAACAGCAAGATGCAAGTGTGCCAACACTTTGTAGATAAGAGTATTCACTGCGCTGGGAAAATAGGGTTTAACTCCTAAAAAAGCACAAATATGTCAAGATGTTTGAAAAATGATGAAACCACAGGACAGCTGCTTAATCCAAAATCTTTGGTTGGATAAATGACCGCTTTCGGAACACTTGAAGTTCCATCATGTGTTTTAAAAAATAAAATCACTTAATCATCTGAGGTCATCCTCACCCCAATGTTGACATGGAAGCAAAGGTTGCGATGAGGATGATCTCAGATGATTAAGTGATTTTATTTTTTACACCATTTGATGGAACTTTACGAGTTACGAAACCAGTCGTGTACGCAATAAAAGACTGTGAATGAAGCAACTGTCCTACGGTTTCTTCATTTTTCAAAATGGACTTGCACAGTTGCGACTGTCCCATAAGAAGAACTCTACGTCAACATGTTTTCATTTAAACGTCTTTGAAGTTGCCAGATAAGTCGAAAAACTAGTTCCCTTCTTTTACTTCCCTGACTCTGCCCAGACATATTCGCCTTTTTGTGTTGTGATACGAGCATATTTCATTCTGGTTCCCAGCTTTTGCTCCACAATAATTCTGACATTAGGCCACTATAGCCCGGCAACCGATGTAGATTTTTGTTGACTTGGGCGACGACTGGTACGGTATACGATTTTTTATTGTCTTTCGAATCGTGTTGTTTATATCGTGGCGACGGACAAAGGCTTCACAAAACAACAGGACAACCATTAATTAATTATTTGTATACCTTCTTACAAAATTAGAACCGATTTGCACAAGTCTGAAACACAGAAGTCACGAGCGTAAAAAAACGGGTTTTTGGCACATAACATCCTAATGAAGCTAGATTTTTGAAAGCGAATTTTCAGTTTTATCGTAGGAATGCATTTCTCATTGATCTTATTCACTTTAAACCGTTTCCGCACATTCAATTCACGTGAGAACGAATTTTATGCTCTACATTTAGCTCGACCTTAAATCATCGTCTTCGACAACGGATAAAGAATATAGCATGAAAAATTTCGTTTTGGCTTTATCCATTTATCTACCTTCGTCCAAAGTTGTAACCGATTCGTACAAGTTTAAAGTATAGAAGTGGCGCGCTTCAGACACTTCCCAGAAAAACGTGTTTTTTTGCGTGTGAAATCCAAACGAAGCAAGATTATTTCAAACAGTTAAAACTTAACTTGGATCAAGTTCCGATACACTGGTGGACCAAATCTGGACCATCAGTCTAGCTCTCTCCTGCTGTTATTTAAGAGTGATTGTTGTTGCACGAAAAATCCGAATGATGGATATACAAATGGTGGCATTAGCTCAGTATAAACTGCAGTAAAATTAAAATGTTTTGCCGAAGAAACTAATCGATTCGCACAATTTGGCTGGGCACCAATCTTGCTTAATATACTGTAACATAGCTGCAGCATAGCTCAAATATGATCCGAGCACAAAGAACCACCCTCCCCCCCCCCCCCCCCCCCCCGTCAAACGGCGATTCTACGCACGGCCTTTTCATACGTATTTGTTACAGTGCGGACCATTGGTATACATATCCTGCCCCTAGTTAGCCAAATAAGTGCCGAGTTGTGACTATCTCGTCAGTCTATAAACAATCCAGCTTTGGCGATTGACGTTTGTTGAAGTCACTGCTGTGTTATCAACCGGTAAGTAGTAATGATAAACAGAACGTTTACTGGTTTCCTATGAAGGTCTGTCCGCCCCCGGTAGTTGAGGGCTGCCGGCACGGTAGCTCAGCGTGTTCGGTCAGAGAGTTGGTTGGCCTCTGTATAAAAAAAAACTGAGTGAAAGGATCTACAACGGGCTTCAACGGATGTGATGCGACGTCCGCAACGACCAAACACAACGATTAACAACGAACAAAATCCAAAAAAGGAAATAGAAAAAAGTGGTCAGCGCGACAGACAGTCAATCCTTAGGGCCCGGGTTCCATTCCCGGCTGGGTCGGATATTTTCTCCGCTCAGGGACTGGGTGTTGTGTTGTCCTAATCATCACCATTTCATCCTCATCGACGCGCAAGGAGTTCACTATAGAGAAACAATAATTTTTGATCATTTGTCCAATAAGAGAAAATACCTGATAGATGGTAAAGCAAGTTTTAAATCTAACCGAAAATAGTTTCTCCTGGACAGTCCGTTCTATTCCATGGACTAATTTCTACTTAAAACAGATAGCCTAAGAACTGTCCGGCGTCGAACGCAACGTTGATTTTTGCGACGCTGCTGTCAAGGGCATCCCACTACCGTACAGTCGCATGACGGAGTCGTACACATTGATACGCCGACACTGGATTTCGTAATGGTCCGACAGAGAGATTAGGTAGATCGTCAACAACAAAAGCATGCTTTGAAGTTGTTTCTCTCTCTTGGCAGCATTTTCGTCAAATATCGGAACAACAGCTGCAGAACGCCGCTCAAATAGAACTATTTGTAAAATTAAGGTACTAGTCTGGATGACCCCACAAATCAAATTAGTCCATTATAAATGTAAATGCCGTGTGATTAGGGCCTCCCGTCGGGTAGACCGTTCACCGGGTGCAAGTTTTAGTAAAGAATAATATGATAATTTTTCCTCGAATGTTGTAGTTATGGACATCTCTGTTCTTCTCAAATTGTGATTGATTATTATGTATGACGAATTTCATTACCGAATATACGTGTTCTGAAGAGGTACCTAGAGCAAGAGAAGCGGTACCTAGAGTAAGAATAATATGTGGTCCCAGTGGGCCATATTGCGTGCGCAGAACAGAGATTTTTCATCGTTCTGCGCAATACGTCAGCGTCGAGAAACTCCGCTCAGTTCGCACGCATGCGGCCCCTCCCGCCGGAGGTTCGAACCTTAAAAAAAAATGGTTCAAATGGCTCTGAGCACTATGAGACTTGACTACTGTGGTCATCAGTCCCCTAGAATTTAGAACTACTTAAACCCAACTAACCTAAGGACTTCACACACATCCATGCCGGAGGCAGGATTCGAACCTGCGACCGTAGCGGTCGCGCGGTTCCAGACTTAAGCGCCTTTTTTTTTTTTTTTTTAAATCTCATTTTGTTCGCATTCGTTCGTTATATCTGCTCGGGGCGGACGTCGTAAGACATCCGTTTAAGTTCGTTGTTGATCGATTAACTCAGTTTTTTTATTACAGAGGGCAGCTAACCCTCTGACCGAACACGCTGAGCTACCGTGCCGGCGAAGCGCCTAGAACCGCTCGGCCACTACGGCCGGCTTCGAATCCTGCCTCGGGCATTGGTGTCTGTGTTGTTCTTAATGTAAGTTAGTTTAAGATAGGTTAAGTAGTGTGTAAGTCTAGGGACCGATGACCTCAGCAATTTGGGTCCTTAGGAATTCACACACATTTGAACATTTGAGTTTGCACGCGCTCTTACGTGTTGAAGCGAGTAAGTTTCATGTTGTCGTTTATTTTCGTGTTCTGTCGAGTTTATTCTTTGTTTGACGTTAACAATGCCGACCTGCGCTGTGGCTGTGTGTGAAAATTACAAGCAGAAGCGTAAACGTAGTACTGATGCCTATCGTAAGTTCCTCAAAGATCGTGAAACATGTTCGCGGTGGGTTCAGCTCTGTAGAAAAAGCGATAGTATTGACATTACCCATCTGTAGCATACATTTTAAAGAAAACGATCACTTATGTGATCTCCAAGCCGAATTATTGAAACTTCAGCCAAAGAAAATCTTAAGGCTGACTGAGTTTCATACATTGCATCTTACTGAAGCCACTTCTGCTGCTGCTGTTGCTTCATCCTCTTTCCAAAAAAGAAGTAACAGAAGAAAAGATCGTGAAACACGTAAACGTGCACTTAACACGCTAGTTTCTTTGTCACCAAGGAAAAAGAAAGTAGATCAAAGCAAAGAAACAGAAAAAGGCCGTATCGAGGAGGAAATTAAAGAGTTGAAAAAGAATTATCACTATCAAGAGGAAAAAGAACAGCGTTTAATAGCCGAAGACAATACATTGAGAATGAGAAACAATTTACTTTCTCATGCATCAAGCAGACAGAGGAAGCAGTGCCAACGTCTTCGGTGTCGGCAAAATGCTAAAGTGATAACTAAATGGTTCAAATGTCTCTGAGCACTACGGGACTTAACATCTGAGGTCATCAGTCGCCTAGAACCTAACTAAACTAAGGACATCACACACATCCATGCCCGAGGCAGGATTCGAACCTGCGACCGTAGCGGTCACGCGGTTCCAAACTGTAGCGCCTAGAACCGCACGGCCACTTCCGCCGGCCAGAAAAACTTACATTTATTCAAAAAACGTAACGGGTGTACAATTACCGGAGTTTTCTACGCTAAAATATGGATTTCGAATTCTTTTCGCCGTATTCCTGACATTTTGATGTTGACTTTATGAGTAAGCAAGCAACAAGTTTACTACGACAAAAAAATCGACACCGTATAACACCGTATACGGACCACATAGCCAGACACAGGTTGCTACGACACGTGATTTATATGGAACCTGCAAGCAGCTTGTGTATTATAATTTTGGTACTACGATGAACCTCCCCCCATGAACCATGGACCTTGCCGTTGGTGGGGAGGCTTGCATGCCTCAGCGATCCAGATAGCCGTACTGTAGATGCAACCACAACGGAGGGGCCAAACAAACTTATGGTTCCTGAAGAGGGGCAGCAGTCTTTTCAGTAGTTGCAGGGGCTACAGTCTGGATGATTGACTAATCTGGCCTTGTAACATTAACCAAAACGGCCTTGCTGTGCTGATACTGCGAACGGTTGAAAGCGAGGGGAAACTACAGCCCTGATTTTTCCCGAAGGCGTGCAGTTACTCTGTGTTTAAATGATGATGAGGTCCTCTTGGGTAAAATAGTCCCTCATTCGGATCTCCGGGCGGGGACTACTCAGGATGACGTCATAATCAGGAGAAAGCAATCTGGCGTTCTACGGGTTGGAGCGTGGATTGTCAGATCCCTTAATCGGACAGGTAGGTTAGAAAATTTAAAAAGGGAAATGGATAGATTAAAGTTAGATACATTGGGAATTAGTGAAGTTCGGTGGCAGGAGACACAAGACTTCTGGTCAGGTGAATGCAGGGTTATAAATACAAAATCAAATAGGACTAATGCCGGAGTAGGTTTAACAATGAATAAAAAAAATAGGAGCGCGGATAAGCTGCTATGAACAGCATAATGAATGCATTATTGTAGCAAAGGTAGACACGAAGCCCACGCCTACCACAGTAGTACAAGTTTATAAACCAACTAGAGCCGCAGATGATGAAGTGATTGAAGAAATGTATGATGCGATAAAAAAAATTATTCAGATAGTTATGGGAGACGAAAATTTAATAGTCATGGGGGACTGGAATTCGATAGCAGGAAAAGGAAGAGAAGGAAACGTAGTAGGTAAATATGGATTGGGGGTAAGGAATGAAAGAGGAAGCCGTCTGGTAAAATTTTGAGCAAAGCGTAACTTAATCATTGCTAACGCTTGGTTTAAGAATCATGAAAGAACGCTGTATACGTGGAAGAGGCCTGGAGACACTGGAAGATTTCAGATAGATTTTATAATGGTAAGACAGAGATTTAGGAACCAGGTTTTTAATTGTAAGATATTTCCAGGGGCAGATACGGACTCTGACGACAATTTATTGATTATGAGCTGTAGATTAAAACTGAAGAAACTGCAGAAAGGTGGGAATTTAAGGAGGTGGGACCTGGATAAACTGAAAGAACCAGAGGTTGTAGAGAGTTTCAGAGAGAGCATTAGGGAACGATTGACAAATACAGGGGAAATAAATACAGTAGAAGAAGAATGGGTAGCTTTGGAAGATGAAATAGTGAAGACAACAGAGGATCAAGTAGAAATCCTTGGGTAACAGAAGAGATATTGAATTTAATTTATGAAAGGAGAAAATATAAAAATGCAGTAAACGAAGCAGGCGAAATGGAATACAAACGTCTCAAAAATGAGATCGACAGAAAGTGCAAAATGGCTAAGCAAGGACAGCTAGAGGAAAAATGTAAGGATGTAGAAGATACTGCCTACAGGAAAATTAACGAGACCAGCATGAATATCAAGAGCTCAGATGGAAAACCAGTCCTAAGCAAAAAAGGGGAAAGCAGAAAGGTGGAAGGAGTATATAGAGGGTCTATACAAGGGCGATGTACTTGAGAGCAATATTATGGAAATAGAAGAGGACTTAGATGAAGAAGAGATTGGAGATATGATACTGCGTGAAGAATTTGACAGAGCACTGAAAGACCTAAGTCGAGGAAACGCCCCGGGAGTACACACCATTCCATTACAGCTACAGATACCCTTGGGAGAGCTAGCCATAACAATACCATCTGGTGAGCAAGAGAGGGAGACCAAGAGATGAACAGACTAAGCAGACTCAGAAGGCTGTTGGTTGCAGTAGGTACTGGGAGACGAAGAGGCTTGCACAGGATTGGGTAGCATGGAGAGCTGCATCAAAACCAATTTCTGGACTGAAGACTACAACAACAACAACAACTACGACGAATCGGGATTTGTTGGTCAATATCATCAAAGAGACGCAGAAAGTGGAATTTGTTGTAGATGGTATCGTTCCACATCGACTATACAAATGCGTGTTTCGTCAACCCTAACAGTATAACGAAACGTGTTTGCGTTTTTTCTGATGTACCACATACGGTGCAACTTTTGAGAAATCACTTTTAGGATGATTGTTTTTCATTAAGGAATGGAGAAACAATACAATAACAAAACACATAATCGAGCAGCTGTTGTTGAAAGATAATGACGAGTTAAAACTGTGCCCCAAACTTACCGTTCGTCATCTGACAGTTTTAGGTATGTTCATCTTGCCTGGCAGCTCTTTTCCAAGACTGTGACAGGAAATTTCTTACGTAATGCCTGAATAAAAAGATACTGCAGAATTTTTTAAGTTGGTAAACAATACGTTTGACGTCATGAATACTAGGGTACCTGTTGGCAAGCGACCAATTTCAATTGCTTTTGGGAAGATCTTCGCAGATTCTACTCCTTCCATGAAAAAATGAGAGTAGGAAATCATGAAACATTATGTCTTTTCCAAAATGGGCTTATCACCTCAATACAGTCACTATTGCGTTGTTTCTCTGATTTGAAAAATAGTTACGGTTTGAAGTATGTATTGATCTCAAGTTTCACCCAATAGTGCCTGTAAAACTTATTTTCCCTGATAAGAGCGACTGGCAGGGCCTATGATCACCCCTTACCAGAGGATTTCAAAAGCTATTTGCGTATCTTAATTATGAACAAAAGTATTGCTGACATTCAGTTACGTAACTCTTCACCAGTTGTTTACAGGGCTTGTGCCGGGCATTGAGGAGGCGTTGTCAATGATAGAAGGTGAAAAATAAGATAGACATTATACTAGATAATTTAACTGTTTCACCGTTGATAGAAGCTTCAGAAGGTTCTCTATAAGGTCTCCGCTACGTCGCTGGATATCTTGCTTCCAGATGAGCCTCCATAGGCAAATCATTTGACCATCCTAGCGGCAAGGTAATGGTAATCAATCTACAAGTTCTGAGTGGATTGAGAAACCCTCTCGTGGTGGCTTAATCGTCCTTTCAGATGAGTGGTTTGAAGTTGTTAAGCTGTTAGAGGTGCTATTTTTAAATTTTCATGGCAGCAGTCTGCGTAAAGACACCAATGTGATTAGAAACCTGACGAGACATTTAAATGTGAAGTTTCCAACTATTTTTCAAGAGCTCATGACAATGTATGCTAAGAGGAGACCATTTATCCGAGCAAGACACCTCAACATATCAGAACAGAGACAGAGGGCCAAACAGCAGCAGCAGAAAACAGTGCGCAGGTGGAAAGCTTCTGCGCTTCACTTCAGGTCGGATTAAGATATTTAAATTCTTATTCAAGTTATTGAAAATGAGACGATTAATCGTCTAGCTTCTGCGTCATTATGCGCAATTATGTGTCAAGTAACTGGACTTAAAGCGTTTCCTTTCTATTTTATACCTGCATGACAAAAGTGTTACACAATATTTTCAAATATGTTCACGAAACTGAAAGTTCTTGTGATTGTTGTGTTTATATACGAGTGAAAATAGCATAATATTTGAAAACCGACTGAAGGATGCCAGGTTATAAATTATCTAATACAAAATTTTGAGTTACGGAATATACATGTTAAGGGGGCCACAATCAATAGTTTTGCCATTACTAGAAAAACAATAAAACAACTTCATAGTCGTAGTAAGCAATAACATACAGTCCCTGTTCTTGGTGAACTTCTGTTCGAAACCATGACTGGTTACATTGCCCTTCAGATTCTGTTAAATTATTGTTAGCATGAACGGAATACCACGATACGCGGAAGTGAGAATACCGTCTCGCGCTGCTGACGCTTCTCGACAGTGACGTCACGCGGAAGCACGCGATCGCTCAAAATGGTTCAAATTGTTCAAATGGCTCTGAGCACTATGGCACTTAACATCTGAGGTCATCAGTCCCCTAGAATTTAGAACTACTTAAACCTAACTAACCTATGGACATAGCACACATCCATGCCCGAGGCAGGATTCGAACCTGCGACCGTAGCGGTCGCGCGGTTCCAGACTGAAGCGCCTAGAACCGCTCGGCCACACAGGCCGACCACGCGATCGCTGCCGAACGCATTGGCCCAGCCTTCTGTGTAAGGACATTGATATGGACCCACGGGCGTCATGTAGGTATCTCTTCAAGAGGCTAGGCATTTCAACTACCCAGTCACAATACACACATTCGCTAATGAAATTCGTCGTAAATAATCCATCACAATTTGAGAAGAACAGTGACGTACGTGCCTACAACGCTAGAGAGAAAATGACTCTTATTACCCGTTGTTAAAGCTGTCAGTGGCTCAGAAAGGAGTTCAGTATGCAGCGACATATTGTTTTAATGATTTGTCCAATAAGATACGTAGAATGTCTGAGAGCTATCGAATCAAGTTTTAAATTTAATTTAAAATCATTTTACTCGTATTTCAATAACAAATTTCTGCGTAAAACTAATAGCCAGCAAAAAAATTTGGTTGCATGAATACGATTAAAAATAATAATGTATTAATTAATGTTAACACTAATCATGTATATGCATCCTGTAAAATGACTAGTACCACACATTTCGGAATAAGAGCCGTTCAAATGATCTATGGAACATGTAACTAAGTACCGAATTAACTACATGACGACTGCGGATGAACACCGTATATTATTCACACTGCCCGGTTTTGTGCAACAAATACATTATTTTTGTAACTAGTGAGCTACCGGAGAAAATTAAAACACAGTACATGATTGAATGGAAATATGCAAAATGTGTCAAGAGGTTGATTCCTTTGTCACCAAGAACAGCAATTATCGAAGAACAAAAGAAGCTGAACTTAATTATCGTTTGAAAACCTCAGGACTATGCTTCTTCACGTCCATGTTTTCATGACTACACCCAAAAAATTTAGAGCATTCTACCCTGTATGCAGACTCCGGTCCATGTTCTACATCAATGATTATTTGTTGTATAGAATTTAATACAGTGTGTTTTCTTAAAATTTACTGAGATACCCGACGAACCTGCTCTCCAAAAGATTAGTACGTGACGTTGGATGGCGCAACTAAGACGTAGTTTCATACTAACTCGCAGTCATCCAATGTTCAGTGGCAGCGGACGTGTTCTACAAAATTCTTTCGTTGTATTTTTCCTGTGTTGGATTTTACAAATGGCATCATCTTTGGTTTCAGCTTCTTAACAAGTCATCATCAGATGAAAGAAAGAGCGGGATAGTAGTAGAATTCTAAACAAATTTATAAACTGGAACCAACTTCCCTATAAAGCCTACATGCACTTTAATACGTTACAGGTTAACTGGTAGAACTGAAGTCTACAAATGACTACAATTGCTACAAAGTTTGCAGCTCATAAATCGTTCATATAATATTTTAATAATTCACAGTATATAATAGGTTGTAAGATTTGGCTACTCAGCACTCACTGGCAAAATTCGTTCTTTGTCGGGACGCAATTACGAGAGTTACTCATCACAAGAGCTCGTACGTAACTACAAGAAACATCTCGTTTTGGCGCTTACGCTGCAAAACAGAAAATTTTATAGACACTCGTAAATCTCCTACAACTAACATTGATTAGTTGCATCCTTTCGAGGAAGTACTAGCAAGTTTCGTATTTTATTTGTATTCTGTGTGTTAATGAATGGAGTAAGCTCCTCTTTCACCTGCAGTTTCGCCGCGCCGATGCAGACCCGCGCTCCTCCCGGTTGTCGGTACCTTCCGGGGAAACGCCATGGAGTCAACATTCGCTTGTTATCTGCATCCAAGCTACACTCTCCTCTGCTGGAACCTCATTCGCCCAGACATTGGCGGCCATCGCTCCGAGCGGCGTTTAATTAGCGTTAATCCCACCAGGTTTCAGAATCGATTAATAATTTAATTGGCAGTGCCTCTCTAATACTGAATTGACCTTTCCCTTTCGCGAATAGCAAATGAAAACCCTTTGCTCCTCGTTACGCAGTTGCAAGTGCGCTTGACAATGGTAACGTCAGGTTGATATTCCGTAGCGGCTTAATTAAGTGTGAATTCAGATGCTTAGATCGAAGAAGCTGAATGTCGTGATCTGGCATATTTTATGACGTTTCATCGATGTCGTTAAGGGCTCTTTCAAACAGTGTGGTTGCCTGTTATTTTTTTCTCTTTCATTTCAGGTCAAATATTTACTTTTACTTTTACTTAGCCAGGAATTCAGGGCGAGTGTTTCCGTGAGTTATTTCTGTTCGTCTCGACTTACCCTGGCTCCGTGCTGGAGAGACGGGAAGTCAACCAGACAGGTAGCCACCGGAAAGTGAACGAACGATGCATTGTTTGATTCTGATGTTCTATCAGTTTTTAAGGTTCCGCGCCACAGTCCGTAAAAACGAAACCCTTATGGGATCGCTTTATTTTCCGTCCGTCTCTCTGTCCGACTGTTAAGAAACCTTTTTCTCAGTAACGAGTACATATATCAATTTCAAATTTATGTCACATATTAAGGTCTATGGTTCTAAGTCAATTCAGTCAAAAGACACGGGCATTTATGTCACATATTTTGATATTCGAAAACTCATTCATCAAAACCTGTAGGGTGCTTCCGCGTGGCCTAGAATCATGAAACTTGGCGAGAAACATGGTTTCATAGTACAAGTAAAGGAAAAATCCCGAAAATTCTTCATTTTTAATTATATAGCAAGAAAAAATAGCTTTTGTCACTGTTTATTCGTCTGTCTGTTTATCTGTCCGTCTGTTAAGTCTTATTTTGATACTCGAAAACTCAGTCATCGAAACCTATAAGGTACTTCCCGCTGGCCTAGAACTATAAAATTTGGCAAAAAGCAAGGTTTCGCAGTACAGGTGAAGGGAAAAATTCGAAACTGTTACGCCACACGAAAAAGATACTTCTTTTGCCTTTTGATAGACGACTTCAAACTTGAAATTAAAATATTCTCGAAAGTTCTAAAACCCCTGGAACCGATATCTTGCCAGTATCAGTGTCGATAAGAGCCAATAGATCGTCAATATGCTCGATTCTCGCAATGGATAAACTGTCTAGGTATACATTTTTAATTTCGTACGGAACCCTCAGTGCTCGAGTCCTGTTCACGCTTGCCCAATGTTTTGTATTTACAGAAAGAATATTTCCCATTCATTTGCTTTTAGAGCAAAGTATTTACAAACTGGAAGCTCGTCAACGGGATCAGATTCTGTCTGTTCCAGACGTAATTCTCTGCACAAAACGTTTCTTTAAGTTGTCCAGTTGCCTGATGTTTCATATCTTCCATATTCATAAACGCTATAGAATAACATGCATGAAAAGACTATTGTGCAAATTGCGGTAATTTGTAGCTACCGGTGCAAAATTTTTGCATTTTCACGATGTGGCCTGATCGAGGTGCTGAGTTGGTAAGACATGTATCTGTATGGCTATTAATTTATGACAGATTTTAGGAAATATGTACATAATTTTGATGATGATCAATCAAATCCATTGCAGGCTTCCCTGTGAACGATGGAGTTTTATGATTATGTGAAACTGGAAGCGTTGCTAAAATTTATAACCATTTACTCATAACAATCGTAGCAAATCGTTCTCATTTAGTCTTACCGTTAGCATTAGTTTTTGTAATCATCTTCTTCAGAGTGCCCGCAGTCCCACCTGTTCCATATGCCCTTCAATCAGTATGCTCCATGAGTCCGAAATCGTCCCTTCTGCGTTCTCTTCGTCGTTATGAGTGCTGCATAGTGTGGAAAACAAAGGACGTTGCAGGATGGACAGAATATCAGAACACCAAGTTCGTGTTGCGATTTGCGTGTCATTAATCTTGCGCAAAATATACAGACCGTTTTCTCCACATTCATTCTCCTGTGAATCGTGGTAGGTGCCTGAAACGAGTTATCTTTCACCAATTATGCTTAATTCCCACCATACAGAAGCTCCCTCTTAACTCACGATTTACAAAGCCGCCAAGTTTCGCCACTGTAGAGTTCACGTCGAGAACTGTTAGTGCATTCGCCGGCCGGGGTGGCCGAGCGGTTCTAGGCGCTACAGTCTGGAGCCGCGCGACAGCTACGGTCGCAGGTTCGAATCCTGCCTCGGGCATGGATATGTGTGACGTCCTTAGGTTAGTTAGGTTTAAGTAGTTCTAAGTTCTAGGGGACTGATGACCTTAGAAGTTAAGTCCCATAGTGCTCAGAGACATTTGAACCATTTGTTAGTGCATTCGACATGTGTGTTATTCACATCAGGAGGCTACGTGAGTAGCTTTAAGGAATCCTCAACCTCTTAAGTCCGTATGTAGCATACGTGCTACATCCAACTTTCATTTTCTTCTAGCTCAGGGAATAAACTAAACTCTTTGCACCCACTTTTAGCATACACTTTACGCCATGTGCTTTCTGCAAGCTCTCAGTAGGTGGAATCTTCTGCTTGAAGAAAGATGTTCATCGCAGTGTCAGCATGACTTCGAGAAATAAAGTTAATTTCTGCTTTTTTAAATTAATTTTTTACTAGAATGCCTTTAGAATATCCTTTAGTATGCTAATAACCATTCTGTATCGAATAAGTAATTTTTTATTTTATCACAATAATACAGCGATATATATACAGGGTGGTCCATTGATCGTGACTGGGCCAAATATCTCACGAAATAAGCGTCAAACGAAAAAAATACAAAGAACGAAACTTGTCTAGCTTGAAGGGGGAAACCAGATGGCGCTATGGTTGGCCCGCTAGATGGCCCTGCCATAGATCAAACGGATATCAACTGCGTTTTTTTAAAATAGGAACCCCCATTTTTATAACATATTCGTGTAGTACGTAAAGAAATATGAATGTTTTAGTTGGACCACGTTTTCCCCTTTCTGATAGATGGCGCTGTAATAGTCACAAACATATGGCTCACAATTTTAGACGAATAGTTGGTAACAGGTAGGTTTTTTAAATTAAAATATAGAACGTAGGTACGTTTGAACATTTTATTTCGGTTCTTCCAATGTGATACATGTACCTTTGTGAACTTATCATTTCTGAGAACGCATTCTATTACAGCGTGATTACCTGTAAATACCACATTAATGCAATAAATGCTCAAAATGATGTCCGTCAACCTCAATGCATTTGGCAATACGTGTAACGACATTCCTCTCAACAGCGAGTAGTTCGCCTTCCGTAATGTTCGCACATGCATTGACAATGCACTGATGCATGTTGTCAGGCGTTGTCGGTGGATCACGACAGCAAATATCCTTCAACTTTCCCCAAAGAAAGAAATCCGGGGACGTCAGATCCGGTGAATATACGGGCCATGGTATGGTGCTTCGACGACCAATCCATCTGTCATGAAATATGCTATTCCATACCACTTCAACCGCACGCGAGCTACGTGCCGGGCGTCTATCATGTTGATAGTACATCGTCATTCTGTCATGCAGTGAAACATCTTGTAGTAACATCGGTAGGACATTACGTAGGAAATCAGCATACATTGCACCATTTAGATTGCCATCGATAAAATGGGGGCCAATTATCCTTTCACCCAAAATGCCGCACCATACATTAACCCGCCAAGGTCGCTGATGTTCCACTTGTCGCAGCCATCGTGGATTTTCCGGTGCCCAGTAGTGCATATTATGACGGTTTACGTTACCACTGTTGGTGAATGACGCTTCGTCGCTAAATAGAACGCGTGCAAAAAATCTGTCATCGTCCCGTAATTTCTCTTGTGCCCAGTGGCAGATCTGTACACGACGTTCAAAGTCGTCGCCATGCAATTCCTGGTGCATAGAAACATGGCACGGTTGCAATCGATGTTGATGTAGCATTCTCAACACCGACGTTTTTGAGATTCCCGGTTCTCGCGCAATTTACCTGCTACTGATGTGCGGATTAGCCGCGACAGCAGCTAAAACACCTAATTGGGCATCATCATTTGTTGCAGGTCGTGGATGACGTTTCACATGTGGCTGAACACTTCCTGTTTCCTTAAATAACGTAACTATCCGGCGAACGGTCCGGACGCTTGGATGATGTCGTCGAGGATACCAAGTAGCATGCATAGCACACGCCCGTTGGGCATTTTGATCACAATAGCCATACATCAACACGATATCAACCTTTTCTTCAATAGGTAAACGGTCCATTTTAACACGGGTAATGTATCACGAATCAAATATCGTCCGCACTGGCTGAATGTTACGTACTTATACGTTTGTGACTATTACAGCGCCATCTATCTCAAAGCGAAAAATGTGGTCCAACTAAAACATTCATATTTCTTTACGTACTAGACGAATATGTAATAAAAATGGAGGTTCCCATTTAAAAAAAAACGCAGATGATATCCGTTTGACCTATGGCAGCGCCATCTAGCGGGCCAACCATAGCGCCATCTGGTTTCCCCCTTCAAGCTAGACGAGTTTCGTTCTTTGTAATTTTTTCGTTTGATGCTTATTTCGTGAGATATTTGGTCCGGTTACTATCAATGGACCACCCTGCTGCAATATAAACATTTCGTTTACAAAATCTAAGCTCAGGTCTGAAGAGGTTATACCAGCATTGCCTAAATCTGAGGCGTCTTGTAATTCACGATTGAATTGCTAGTCTCTCAAAAACGCAGCGTGAGAAACTATGACTCAATGGCTACTGATCGTTTTCCACGTACTTCTATCGTTTCGAGGCAGCAATGCAGTGCGTTTCTTAGATATTTGATAAGTCCAACATTTCGAAGTGTGAGTGTATCTGAAATATAATTTTTGTTA
Organism: Schistocerca cancellata; assembly: GCF_023864275.1. Lineage (NCBI taxonomy): Eukaryota > Metazoa > Arthropoda > Insecta > Orthoptera > Acrididae > Schistocerca > Schistocerca cancellata. The sequence goes on along the minus strand of NC_064626.1, from coordinate 809,031,406 downwards.
CGTCGAGATGTTTTGATCTTCAAGCAGGCTTTCTTTGATTTGTAAAAGTGCAATTTTATTCTTAATAACATCAGAACAATCCCCAAGATGATATTTCATAGTATATGATAGAGATATGAAAGACGCAAATGCATTTAACTACTTAAAAAACATTCTATCCTTTTGGAGTATACTTCACGATTAACATTTTAATTTGCTAAAATATTACCTTTAAATTTCTTCATCGACGTAGTCTTGCACACACCAAGTTCTCTGGCTTGTGTCTAGAGCACGTCACAGGCAGCAAGTGATCATACACAGGCTATGGCCCTTCTGTACTAGAAATAGAAAGTTCCATTGTTAACATTTGTAAAGGATGAGCAAGATAAAACTGCCCCACAAAATAGCTCATGTGCCTTAAGATAAGCCACCCAACTTTCATCAGGCGCCCCAGACGTGGATGGTGTACATAGATTTGCCTATCTTCAGACCCATGACACATTTTCTGGGCCAATTTTGTCTTGCCCACCATGTACATGCTACCTATAGCACTTGTTTATAGAGTAAAAGAGTTATGAACCTGCATTTTTCGACTGTATTTAGGGTCAGTATACCCATGGCCAGCCGAGGAGCATGAAAGGAAAGTACTGGTTGAGAAGGGAGTGAGGTAGGATTGTAGCCTATCCCTGACGTTATTCAATCTGACTTGGAGCAAGCAGTAAAGGAAACCAAAGAATTAAACTTCAGGAATAAGAAAAATTAAACTTTGACGTTTGCCTGTGGCATCGCAACTCCTTGGGAAACAGCAAAGGTCTTGGAAGAGCAGCTGAATCATAAAAGGAATGGATATTGTCCTGAAAGGAGCCTGTAAGATGAACATAACAAGTGCAAAACAAGGCTAATGGAATGTGGTCGAATTAAATCAAGGGATGCTGAGGGAATTAGATTAGGAAACGAGATACGTAAAATAGAAGGTGAGTTTTGCTGTTTGGGCACAAAAATAACTGATGGTGGCCGAAGTAGAAGGACACAAAATTTAGAGTGACAATGGAAAGAAAAACGTTTCTGAAGAAGAGAAATTTGCTAACATCGAATGTGGATTTAAGTGTTAGGAAGTCTTTTCTGAAATTATTTGTCTTGAGTGTAGCCTTGTATGAAAGTGAAACGTGGATAACAGGCAATCCAGAGGAAAAGAGAATAATAGCTTTTGATATTTTGTGCGACAGAAGAATACTGAAGACTAGATGGGCAGATCGTATAACCAATGAGGAGATACTGAACAGAATTGGTGAGAGAAAACATGTGGCTTAACTTGCCTAAAAGAAGGAATCGATTGATAGGACACATTCTGAGACATCTGGGGTATCACCAGTTTATTACTGGCGGGGAGTGTGGAGGGTAAAATTTGTAGATTAGACCAAGAGATGAATAAAGTAATCGGGTTCAAAACGATATAGCTTGCACTAATTTTTCGGAGACGAAGAGGTTTTCTCAGGATAAAGTAGCATGGAAAGCTGCCTCAGATCAGTCTTTGGACTGAAGGCCACTTCGACCACAACAACAACACACCTGTAGGCAGCACATGTGATGCTGTCCCTACCTGGGGATATTTTGTGACTATTTTCGAATTAACAACGTATAACTCCGCATTTAAGATTTATTATTTAACTACATAAAATTTTACAACACATTTCACTATTTAATGAATTGATGAGATTAAAAAATGGTAAGAACTGAAAACAGTACGGAATGCAGCACAGTTCATTGCCATCTATATGAACAAAGCGATATATTAAAAAAAAAACACTGTGATTCATTTCCATGCAGATATCAGCATTTTCAATTTTAAAAACATCATATTGTAGCTATGAACTCTTTTCTTAGGCAAATGCAAGATAAGAAAAGGTCTGTAACAACGAAACCAATTTTATTTATATCTAGTTCAAAGGCAATACTTTTCCAAACACTCAGTCTCAGAATGAAAGATTCAAATAATTTTATTCGCTGATTGGTTTGTGCTTGAACTTGATACTAATGAAGCTACTATAACACAGGTTATTAGGAAAATGAATAAAGATATTGAGATCGTTGGTACCTTAATACTACCCACTTTAGTGTTTTAGTTGCTTTTTATCTAACAATTCTCATGAAAAAACGGACGTAATTTATTTTTTGACGTTTCCTGTATGGTCGTAACTGCACTACTAAGTGAACTTCAGCCGAATAAGCCAGTGCAAAATAATTTACGTCTACGCCTTTTACGATCAAAAAAGGCCCACTGCACAGTACTGAAACGAAGTAGTTTCTTCTATTACTTCATCTCCTCCTGCCCCTCTCTCAGTTCATCTCATCTCCCCTCAACTCTCTGTCAATCTCCACCTGCCATTCCTCTCTGCTCATTTCCTCCTCCCCCTGTCCATCTGTTCCTCCCCTCTCTTTGCACTTGTCCTCTTCGCCCCACTCTCTACCCAACTCCTCCTCTCCCCTCTCTCTCTATATCTCCACCTTCCCTTTGCCTCTCCATCTCCCTCTTCCCCTCTATCCATCCACCTCCTCCTCCCTCCTATCTGTACCTATCATCTTCACCGTTCGCCCCGGTAGCTGAGTGGTAGTCTGCGTTCGCCAGGCCAGCAGTGCGCACCGCGCTCGGCCGTCCACGCCGCAGCGCGCACGGAGTGTTTTGTTTACTTCCTCGTCACCGCGCTTCTTAGTCGAACAACATATAATGGCCAACTTTTACAGGAAGAACACTCTTAAGTTCACCTTCTCAAATGAATGCGCACGACCCAAAGTACTGGCCGTCGAACGCTTCCTACGCGAAGACGTGAAGATCCCCCGTGATGACCTCATTGGCATACACCTATCTATCATTAGCAGCGTCGTTTATGTTAAGATGACTTTCGACGCTGCCTGCAATGAGATTATTCAAAGGACACGACATGGACTAAAATTTCGGCACTCCGACTGAAACGTCGGGCCTGTGGATGTCGACCATGCAGGACTTGGCCTTCGGACGATCCGTGTATTCGAACTGCCTTTCGAGGTGAATGAAGATGAAGTCATCGCGGCGCTAAGCCCGTTCGGAAAAGTCCAGAGCCACGTAGCCCATACATGGGCACAGTTTACGACGTATCCGGTGCTTAATGGTGTGAGACAAGTCCGAATCGATCTCAAACGGCACGTACCATCGTACATTTCTATCGGCGGCTGCCGCGCGGTGGTCATTTACGACGGACAACCTCGCACATGTTCCGGCTGTGGCAAAGAAGGCCACGTCCGTAATTAATGCCTGCAACGCCGCATCACACAACTACGGCACGACGACACCAACACCGACAGAACCACGACCACCCTTCCAGTCACCTATGCGGCGTCACTGCACGTCCATCCCTCTCAAGACGCCGTTCATGGGCGTCTCTCTGGTCCAATACACCCGGAGACGTCCCAGTACCTTGACACCGGCGATGCTGCCCGTGAACATGTCCAACAGCCGGACACGCCCACGCTAGAAGATCACAAGGATACCAACGAGACTGTTGTGGAGAATGACGACCGCATCATAACACCCGCGGCCTTTGTACCGGGACGACGTGAATCTCTTTCTTCCTCAGACACCGAAACTCATTGCCGAAAGCAGAAGTCGCCCAAACGACGAAAAAAACGCCGCAAGACGTCAGAATCGACCATTGCGCCCCCTCCGCAGGACGAAGAGATGGTACATCACTCTGACGGAGAACACGATAACACTTTCTCCTCTGCCACGGAGACGCGTCATCCACAAGACGGTGAACCGTCCAACAGAGATCGTGCGCAAGTCCCGCGCCCAGAAGCCATTGAACATAGCACGCCTGTTGTCACCGACGCAATTGCGCCGACTCGGCCAGCGCTGCCACCTCTCGCCGATATCAAACCTGTCGGACATTTTTCATGGGCGGATGACACGGATTTCCCACCTCCATCTGATGCGGAAATGAGATCTGTTCCTCCGTTAGACCAACACTAAAATGGGGAAAGTTTCTACGGCGACTCCTGCGACTTCTATGGTCTTCACGCATCCACGACGACAATCTTCACCAGCTACGAACCTATCGGCAGCACGGATCTCCCATCAGGCGTACCGAATAGCTACTATCAATACTAATAATATCGGCTCCTACGTTAAACTTCAACTGCTCCGTGACACGCTAAGAGCAGCGGACATCGACATCGCCCTGTTACAAGAACTGAGGACACCAATTTGGACTGGGTGCTATGGATATGAGACGTACGCCGCCCCTGCAGCTATGGAACACACAGGAGCAGCCATCCTCCTACGAGAAGGTATTGCAGTTTCCGATGTCGCATACCTCCCAACGGCGCGAGGGGTGACCATAACAGTTAAAGGACTCAAAATCATAAATCTCTACGCTCCATCGGGCACTGATAAACGGAGGGATCGCTCCCAGTTCTACGCAGAAGATATCACGCCTTTATTCCTCGGCCGATACGATCATCTCCTCGTAGGCGGAGATTTCAACTGTGTTCTCGAGCGCACAGACCAATACCCCCATTTCACCACATGTCCGGAACTTCGCTTCCTCGTCCGCCGCCTTCGTCTCCTCGATACTTGGCGAGTGGTACACGGCGACCGCCCGGGGTATACACACATCACGAGCCACTCCGCCAGCCGACTTGATAGAATATACATCTCTGACGCTCTGAAATCAGTTCTCCTCGACGCGGAACGTTGGCCGTCTGCCTTTTCGGATCATGACGTCTACATCTGTACCATGAACCTACGTCGACAATCTATATGGCGCAGTGCAGGACCTTGGAAACTCAATGTCACGCTACTGCGGGACCCTGAACGTCGACAACAGATCACCGACACGTGGCACACCTGTGTTCAACGCATTATGCGTTACGAGACCACACTGCAGTGGTGGTTGCTGTGCGCCAAACCGGCCATCCGACGCACATTGACACACTATGGCAGAGCCAAAGCCAGGTGGAATCACCACACAACTGATTTCTACTATAGCGCTCTTCGTGAACTCATGGATCATCCCCCATCCCCGGATCGTCTAAAAGAAGCTCAACGCATCAAGGCAAAGATTTTAACCTTGACCAGAAGCCGTCTAGAGGGAGCCATTGTATGAGATACGCAGACAAGATAGGATTAACGGTGAAGAACCTTCTATGCATCATATTGTTCAAAATGTTCGTCGACGCAGACAGGCTTTAATGTCAACTTTAGAACTACCTGATGGACGACGGCTGACATCGCAGGCTACCACAGCGGATGCATTCACAACGCACTATAGACTTTTCAATCAAGAAGTACCTGCCGGTGCAGAGGCCATTGCTGAGGTTGCCCAGGAGACACTTGGTACTCTAAACGCAGCGGCTGCAGCCCTCCTGACTTCTGAAGTGACCACCGACGACGTCCAAGGCGCTGTGGCCAAAGGGTCTCTGAATCGATCTCCCGGCCCGGATGGTTTACCGCTCGAATTTTACAGAACCTTTCAAGATTTGATGTTGCCACGATGGAGGGTCATGCACTGGGAACTGTTGTCCGGCGCGGCGAACCCGCCACCAATGTTCATGGAAGGCTTACTTGTACCAGTTCCGAAACCCACAGGAGGAACACGACTCGACAGTTATCGGCCAATCACGTTACTCAATTCCGCCTTCAAGATTTTCACACGCCTTCTAGCGGTGCGACTCAAATATGTCTTACGAGACATTGTTTCCCACGAACAAACATCCTTAGGCGGCAACCGTAATATACAGACAGCCCTCAGTGAATATCGAGATGTGATCGCTGTGGCAACACACTCGCGACTGCCAGGCGCTTTAATCTCCATCGACTTCAAACAAGCGTTTGACCGCGTCAGTCATGCATTCCTCAACGCAGTGATGGACCGAATGGCAATTCCCCCTCCGTTCACGCAAGTGATTATGCGGCTCCTTCGTGGAGCAACGTCCAGACTTCTCGTCAACGGCAGACTGACAGAACCTATACGGACTGAACGCTCAGTACGGCAGGGTTGCCCTTTGTCGACGGTGCTTTATGCCATTGCGATGGAACCCCTCATTTGCGGATTACGGCGACGTTTGACAGGTATTCCACTCCGGGATCATATGTTCCGCTGCCGAGCTTACGCGGACGACTTGGCCCTCGTCGTACGTTCAGCGGCCGACGTACAAGCTGCGACGCAGTGGATTACCCGTTACAGTGCAGGGGCAGGGAGCGTTATGAACGTGTCAAAATCATGTGCGATGAAGATCGTCCGCGGCCTTCCCGCAGACAGCGTAGTCCCATTTCAGCTGGTGGACACTCTTCGTTGTCTCAGATTGGTGTACACGCGAGACATACGCCGCACCTCGGCGATCAATTTTCGGGCGCTACTGCAACGCATCCGGGCCAACGTACAAAATCACATACTACGCCCGCTGAATATGTGCCAGAGAGTCACCTTCGTCAATACCCATCTGGCAGCCCGGATACCCCATATAGCGCACATTCTGCCCATCACTGCGACAATGGCGGCCAGATTACAGGCGGCTTTCGGCTATTTTATTTGTTCTGGACACATATTCAAAGTCCAGTATGAAGCTCTCACCTTACCGAAGCGGGACGGTGGCCTCGATCTGGTTAATGTGAGAGCCAGGACTACGGCACTTTACACCAATACTATGCTCCGGTTATGGAAAAGCCAAAATGCTACTTTTACTGGAATGTTGACCACTGAGCTCGCACCTGTTTCGAGACGCCCACCGACGTCTCTGGCACACATCCCACCTCCGATGTCACATATCGGCCGTTTCTTTTTGGAGTATAGCTACATATGCACCGAGCTCCCCAGGACCAGGCAGACGACCACCCGCGACATCTATTGCCTTCTCCGAAAGTCTCCACCCCGCAACCCCGTCGAAACACGTCACCCCCAGATTTCGTGGCCTACAGTTTGGAAAGCGATCCACCAACGATATCACACCACTGACACCACCTCTATGTGGTACTTTCTCGTCAACGGCAAGTATACTACAAGACAGAAACTGCATCGCATCGCACTGGTGGACTCACCCCTGTGCCTCAAGTGCAATGTCGAAGATACAGATTTACATCGTTTTGAGTGTGGGCCAGCAGCAGCTGTCTGGACCCTCGCACAGAAGATTGTGGCTTTCTACCTCCGAGTACCACCACATCACGTTTCTCCTACCATGATGATATATCCCGACTCGACCTACTTCCCATCGGCTAAGTGGCACGCCATCACATGGATCAGTGGCATGGCTGTCAACTACCTCTTCCGCGACGACATCGTCGATCCGGCGGACATTTGGACGCGCCTCCAAGTACATCACCACACCCTTCGCCGACATCGACACTATCGGGCCACTTTCGCGAACTATTTACAGAGTATTTTCACCAACCCGCCTCAAAGCTGGAATTTCAACGAACTGTGCCAGCCAAGACTGGACGATCCCACGTTCCCCTTTAATGGTCAATGATAGAATGCATTTTGTTCTGATGGCGCGCCAAAGTGGAGCATGGCGCGCCATTTCACTTCTCCTTTCTCCTCCTCTTCTAAGTTTTTTTTTCCTTACACATGTAACAAAAAATAAATAAATAAATAAATAAAAAGTGGTCAGCGTGACAGACTATCAATCCTAAGGGCCCGAGTTCGATTCCCGGCTGGGTCGGAGATTTTCTTCGCTCAGGGACTGGGTGTTGTGTTGTTCTAATCATCATCATTTCATCCTCATCGACGCGCAGGTCGCCGAAGTGGCGTCAAATCGAAAGACTTGCACCAGTCGAGTGGTCTACCCGACAGGAGGCCCTCGTCACACGCCAATATTGTTATCTCCTTCACCCTCTCTATCTCTCCACATGTCCTCCTCGCCCCACTCTCTGCCCACCTCCTCCTCTCCCCATCTATCTCTATATCTCCATCTTCCCTTTGCTTCTCTATCTCCCTCTCCCCCTCTATCCGTCCACCTCCTCCTCCCTCCTATCAGTACCTATCATCTCCTTCACCCTCTCTATGTCTCCATCTTCTCCTGCACCAACCTTCTCTCCCCCTCACCCTCACTCCAATAGGATGGTGGTGGTCTTACCCCCCCACCCCAATTCTTATTTCTAGACACGAAGCAACATGTGGACCAAGTTTAGTTGAAATTCCTCCAGGGATTTAGAAGGAGCTTTATACCCATGGCTTCACCCATATGTGCACATGTCACATATATTTCACAAACACTTAAAACGTTTCACAAGTATTTATAAACGTATTTCATTTGTGTACAGCGAATATAGACCTGTAGTTTCGTTCCAGTCAGCTCAATGTCTATGACGACTTATATCGTGAACTGTGTGTTATACAATGGTATAATTTTGCAGGTACATTCGGTGGTATGTTAAATAATGTCAGCAAACTGTGTTGCGAATACAGTTAGTAGTGAAAAAGTAATAAATTAAAACGTCATGCCTGAAGCGGCAGTTCAGTGCAACAGCGAAACGTAGTAAGCGATAAACCTTTTTTTCCTCTCATCATTTTCTGGTGAGGAGGGGGTGGAGGGGTGGGATGTCAGTGAGAAGAAATTGCGTAGAAGTTTGAAATTATGTGTAAAGTTTGTTGCAAGTCACTAAGTTCTCACATTCTCATACACTAGATGAATCAGATATGGGTGTCTGCACATCGTGGCTACACTTCTTTTACGTCCCTACCCCTGTGATGGATGGGTGGTTCTGACGGCCACAATGCTTCTTTCCAGACAGTAAGTGATATTTGTATCTAGTTTGATTCAAATCGGTCCAATAATTTAGGAAGAGATGGGGAACACACGTACATACGTACTTCCATTCTTATAATGTGCAAGGATTTTTGCAGTGTTGGAACCTTTGTGGTGTGGGCCACTAGCTGTAGCCTCGATACCCTCCGGCCCTCTGTGGTTCTGCAGTGCAGTGTGGCAACGAGGTGCAGTCTACTCTGGGTGTATTACACCGTCCGTCCAAAAACTTCCGAGACTGGTTATACTACTGGCGTACAAGCGAAGTCAGTGCAGTAACTGCGGTGGCAGCTTGTAATAACAACTGTAAACAACAGATGTGCATTCGAACAGGCAACCGTGAACAGACGTGTTAACTACTGAATGTGCGGCCGTAGTGTGTCAACGTTTTTGTGTCGTAAACTGCAATGGAATGTGTGTCCCGCACACCCGGCCCCCCCAAAAAAATATTAAATGGCGCGTGGACATCTGCTGCGACTTGATTCTGATGTGAAATGTCGACAGTTCTTTTCTGAAAAGAACATCGTCATGTCGAAAAGACGTAGTGCTGTCAATGCGAACGTACCACAAACAAAATGCAGAATGGTTTCCTTATGGTTCGCCAAGACCGAACAAGGTGCGAATGTGACACGCTAGTCGAACAGCATCCCAGAGAAGGACTCTGCTAGCAGTTACACAGGGTTGTACGAACGTACTGTGTATTGTACTCAAGCAGAGGAGGACTATGTGAAACACGTGAAGCAATTAAACCACAGTCTTAACTTTTTTCTGTTTGCTTATTAATCCACTCTCGAAATTTTTTGGACTGGCAGGGTATGTTCACTGGTATTAGCCCTTCACGGCACTGTGTGCATAAAACGTTATTACGTGTCATTTAGTGAAGTTTTGAGAATAAGAACCAAAAGCATGTTTGTTGTGTAACTGTGCATATAACTATAATGCAACTATTTATCGGCCATGCTTCGAAATAAGCATCACACTAAATTTCATCCACACCATCCTGAGAGACTAAGATCAAAGATTGTAATGATTTGAAGCCACAATCCGATATACTTCAATCATTGCAGTGGAAAACAGAATTTTGAGCTCTACTCGACAGCTGCACACTAAGTTACGCAGACGAAGAGCAAAGAGAAGTAACAAGCCTTGGAAGTCATTCTTCAGACTGCAGTGATTGGCTGTTCCGTCGGTAACTGGTAGAATGTTTTATACATTATGAATGAAACACACACAACATTGCTGTAATAGTCTACAGTATTTATTATTTACCACACGAACTACACTGATATGCGGAAAAACTGCAACATCATGCATGACGTTTAAATTTATTATTACTAATTCGCTGAACCGATTTCGATGAAATGAGATAGCTCCGAGCCTGAGGAAGCTACTTTAGAAATTCTGCAATACGTAAAGGTTATTGATTTTGAAGAATATTACGGGAAGTTGGGAAAAATATTTACTCTCTGAAAGAGCTATTTACTCTTTGACTTCTGAAATCTATCATACTTTTGAAAATGCATTTTTTTTTTGTTGACACGTGATATGATTCAGAGTAATGAGTACAATGCTTATGCAATCATCAATGTGTTTATTCCATACCTCCACACTATTTGTTGCCCCAATATACACGCTGCATAATGTATAGCTACTATGCTCGCTATCCTGTATTTGTGAAAGAGAGAACTTGGTGACTTGCAACAAACTTTACACATAATTTCAAACCTATACGAAACTTTTATCCCTTACTGTTCCTACAAAATAATGAAAGGAAAAAGTTTATCAGTTACTAATGTTCGCTGTTGATGCAGTAATTTATATGAAACAACTGGGAAAGAAAGGGAAGGAAGCCGGCCGCGGTGGCCGTGCGGTTCTAGGCGCTGCAGTCCGGAACCGCGGGACTGCTACGGTCGCAGGTTCGAATCCTGTCTCGGGCATGGATGTGTGTGATGTCCTTAGGTTAGTTAGGTTTAAGTAGTTCTAAATTCTAGGGGACTGATGACCTCAGATGTTAAGTCCCATAGTGCTCAGAGCCATTTGAACCATTCAAAGGGAAGGAATAGGTACGAATTCGTGACTTTCAGCCGCACAGGGCATTGTAGTAATGCTATGGTTAAAGTTGAAAATTTTGTGCTGGAGCAGGATTCCAACTCATGAGCGGTTGCCTTAATCGTTTCGGCCATCCGGACACGATCTCTGACCGACTCAAATTCCCAGTTCATCGCACGCTGCAATGTATGATCCCTCGTGAATTAACCCTCCTGCCTCCATTTGCGAAAACATTATGCTGGCACCCACCTACATAGGGGGAAATGATCATCACGATAAAATATGAGAAAATAAGGCTCTCACAGAAAAATTTCCGCGCGCCCTTCAAGAGTGGAACGGTAGAGAGACAGTTTGAAGGTGGTTCATTAAATCCTCTGCCAGTCGCTTTATTGTGAACAGCAGAGTAATCACGTAGATGGAGATGAAATTATTGATTCCCGTAAGAATTCAGATGATACTAGTGCCCGGTTTACCGGGTTCGATTCCCGGCGGGGTCAGGGATTTTCTCTGTCTCGTGATGGCTGGGTGTTGTGTGCTGTCCTTAGGTTAGTTAGGTTTAAGTAGTTCTAAGTTCTTGGGGACTGATGACCGTAGATGTTGACTCCCATAGTGCTCAGAGCCATTTGAACCATTTTTGATACTAGTGCACCCGCAGTGAAACCAAAGCCAGAGGGGAGAAGCAGATGGACAAGGAGAGGAGGGAGTACCAGATGGACAGAGAGAGTGGCGGGAAGAGATTGACAGGAGAGGGAGGGAAAATGGAAGAGGTGGTCAGAGTGAAGGGGTAGAATGAGATCGACAGAAATATGAGAGAGCAGGTGGACGGAGAGAAGGGGAAGGAGGAGGTGGACTACTAGAATTGAAGTAAATACATACCCAGGCAACGCTAGCTACTCAGCTAGTGCGCAATAAGGATAAAATACCAGTCTGCACCGCGGCTAGTAACCATACATCTACAGTGAGCCCGCCAGGGAGTGTATGTCCCCATTACGTGGGCAGCCACGAGATCACAAGAAATTACGTTTAAGTATTCTAATTCGGATTTTGGACAAATGCGACAGAGTCATGCTGGTACTCGATCGACATGGAAGACTATATGCTGTCAATCGAGTGCTCCTCCCTTGAGATAAGTTTCACATATGAAGGAGGTAATTGCGGTATCAAGTATTCTAGACTCAGTCCGAACCCGCCTCGGAAAGCTCAACAGTATCTACCGCCCGTCGTGTCATCCTCAGCCGATAGACGTCACTGGATACAGATATGGAGGGTAATGTGGTCACCACACCGCTTTACTGGCCATTGTTAGCTTTCGTGACTGGAACCAGTACCTCTCAATCAAGTAGTCCTGACTTGGCATCAGAAGGGCTGAATGCGACCGGCTTGCGAACAGCGCTCGGCGGACCTGGACAGTCACCCATCCAAGTGCATCCAGGTGCTTAAAATCGGTGATCTGATGGGAACCGACTTTACCACTCCAGTAAGGCCTTGGTTACAGTTCCAACATTCACAGTAATAGTTCAGTCACTTTGCCTTGATTTATTGCACGATGATGGAATAGATAGACAGATATCAAGCGATCATAGGCCCTGCAGACCACACGCTGCTTCCACAAACTGCTTCCATCCATTCCTGTTTTGTGCCCGGTTCCTCCAGGTGTCTTCAATCCCCAGGACTGCTAGGTCCATCGTCAGGTCGTTTATCCAGCGCTGCCTTGATCGTCCAATGGGGCGTTTGGTGTTTCGTTTCGCCTCTAGTGCCACCTTTGCCTATCTTCCATCTGGCATACGGGCTACATGACCCCCCCATTGTATTCTTTTGCTCTTTATCTTCTGTAGGATAGTTTCCTCTTTTTTCCTCCTCCACCATTCTCTGTTATCTAAAACTGGTTCAAAATGGTTCAAATGGCTCTGAGCACTATGGGACTTAACTTCTGAGGTCATCAGTCCCCTAGAACTTAGAACTACTTAAACCTAACTAACCTAAGGACACCGCACACATCCATGCCCCAGGCAGGATTCGAACCTGCGACCGTAGCGGTCGCGCGGTTCCACCCTGGCCGGCTCTAAAACTGGTCGCCATATCTTCCTCATTACTCTTCTTTCAAATATTAATAGTTTTTCCTTTTTCACTTAGTCGTGCTCCATGTTTCTGAACCGTACATTACTGCTGGGCATATCACTGTGTTGTATATTTTCCTCTTAGTGTTCACTGAGATCGATTTAGAGCCGAGCGTCTCTCTGAGAGAATGCATGCATTTCATTACCACTGCTCTTCTTTCCTTGATGTCCATTTTTATGTTGTTGTCGTTGGTAAACCAAGATCCCAAGTATTTGAACTGGTGTACTCTCTTAAACCTCTTGCCATCTATCTCAAGAAATTCTTCCTGCTCTTGTCTTCTCCCTAATTGCATGAACTCTGTTTTGTCTTCATTCACTTTGGGCCCTACCTTCTGCGCATAATTGTCCATGGATTGGATTCCTTTTATTAATTCAACTTTAGAGCGAAAGCGAGTCTGATGGGCTCGCAACAACCCACGGTGATTAGGAGGGAGAAAAATGCTGTTTTTCTCGAAGATTTGAAAGACTCATTAAAAAGTGAAAGTGAACTTGTTGCCAAATAAATACTGAAACGCAAGGATCTGGAATTTTGCCGGACAAACGGATGGCTTACACCCCATTCAACACCACATGGGGAGCTATTCATAAATGATCAAGTTCCTCACATGAAACGACTCAAACCAAATTAGTAAGAGGTAAACTAAAGTTACACGAACCGATTAAAGTCACAAAGAATTTATTGGGATGATCAGTTTACATAAGTATATTCAAACTAACCCGTTAGCCATTTCGGCAGCATTTCCGGTCACAATAGAGAGCTCGCTGAAATCTCAGTGTCTACACTAGTGGAATACATTGAGGAGACAAAAGTCATTAAATGGCGATATGCGCATGCACAGATGACGGTAGTATCGCGTACACAAGGTATAAAAGGGCAGTGCATTGGCGGAGCTGTCATTTGTACTCAGGTGATTCACGTGAAAAAGTTTCCGACGTGATTATGGTCGCACGACAGAAATTAACAGACTTCGAACACGGAATGGTAGTCGGAGCTAGACGCATGGGACATTCCATTTCGGAAATCGTGAGGGAATTCAATATTCCGAAATCTACAGTGCCAACAGCATTTCGAGAATACCAAATTTCAGGACGCACCTCACACCACGAATAACGCAGTGGCCAACGATCTTCACTTACCGAGACCAGTGGCGTTTGCGTAGAATTGCCACTACTGACAGACAGGCAAAACGATGTGAAATAACCGCAGAGATCAATGTGGGACGTGCTACGAACGTATCCGTTAGGAGAGTGCGGTGAAATGTGGCGTTAATGGGCTATGGCAGCAGACGACGGACACGAGTGCCTTTGCTAACAGCATGACATCGCCGGCAACTTCTTTTGTGCCCGTGACCATATCGGTTGGACCCTAGACGACTCAAATACCATGGCCTGGTCAGATGAGTCCCGATTTCAGTTGGTAGGAACTGATGGCAGGATTCGAGCGTGGCGCAGACCCCACGAAGCGATGGATCCAAGTTTTCAACAAGGTACTGTGCAAGCTGGTGCTGGCCCATAATGGTGTGGGCTATGTTTACACGCCGGCCGGTGTGGCCGAGCGGTTCTAGGCGCTTCAGTCCGAAACCGCGCGACTGCTACGGTCGCAGGTTCGAATCCCGCCTCGGGCATGGATGTGTGTGATGTCCTTAGGTTAGTTAGGTTTAAGTAGTTCAAGTCTAGGGGACTGATGACCTCAGATGTTAAGTCCCATAGTGCTCAGAGCCATTTTTTTGTGTTTACACGGAATGTGATGGATCCTCTGGTCCAACTGAACAGATCATTGACTGGAAATCGTTAGATTCGTCTACTTGGAGATCATCTACAGCCATTATGGACTTCATGTTCCCAACAACGATTTAATTTTTATGGATGACAGTGCGCCATGTCATCGGGCCACAACCGTTCGTCATTAGTTCTAAGAACATTCTGGACATTTAGAGCGAATGATTTGACCACGCATATCGCCCGATATGAATCCCGTTCAGTATTTATGGGACGTAATCGAGAGGTTAGTTCGTACACAAAATCCTGCACTGGCAGCACTGTCGCAGTTATGGACAACTATAGAAGTAGCGTGGTTCAGTATCCAACACGATATTAGGAAGTACCCCATGACTTTTGTCACCTCAGTCTATAACAAAAAGAGAAAGAAATGGAACCACAATAAATCTTCCTAAACATTACACAGCGGAAAGAGAACCATTTAGCATTATGATTACTCAAAAGCGACACTTCCTAATAGCTATATCCAGAACCTATGCAGAATGCTACCGGAATCACGTCCGCGAATAATCATCGTCGCAATCAGTATGAGGCCACAAGCGGTCGCGCTGGAATGCTTGGTGACTGGAAGTTGGTGGGGGTAGTCAAAGAGGCACCTCGTGGCCTGTAGCTAACGTAATGGTTCTAATACGACAAATTCTCCTTGGTGTGCCCTATTTCTGTACACAAAGTCCTCTGCTTTTATCCATCACCATCTGAAGTTGGCAGCTCTACCAGTTATGCTCCATGTTACTGTTCCCCACGGAAGTTTAATACTAAGCCAGTCACACAATCATACATCCTTGCGATCATATAAGTAGGGACAAAAATATACACATACTAGGTGGGCAGAAAAGCCCCTCTGTTTTTCCAGAGGCATATTCCCATTACATTCTGGTAAATGGTATCGTACAAGGCTACCGTGCTAACTGTGAGAACCTTTTTGAATGCAACGCTTCTAATTTCCTGTTGCACGTGGATCAATTAGAAAATATGCAAGATCAACATGGAAACGTTTCGCTGAAGGGTGTAAAGCATGGGAAAGTCTGGAAGTGACTTTTATTCAACAGTGGCTGTCAAATGGTTGCTGGTGATCACTATCTAATAAACATGACGTAACGGAACTCTCATAATAGTGATTACTTTTAAATTATAAATACCTGACATTGTTGGCTGGAAGGCGATCAATTAATTCCAAATAAAGAAAGCTTCTGCAATGAAATTTTCTATTTCCTTGATCGCGCGTGTGTGCACTGGATTACTAGTTTCGACAGGACTAAGATGCCATCTTCAGATCCACAGCGTACAGGTTATGAAGTAATGCTGTGCGATTAACCGAACATTTATTTTCATACTGTCGTAAAAAACTCATAATAAAAAGAGAGCACATTAAAAAATATAGCGGTAGCTCTCTCGTCATGAAGACACAGGTATATTTTTTGATGTTCTACGCTCTTCTCTTGCCATGAAGACACGGCTATATTTTTTTAGTTTTCTACTCTTTTTTTATTACGAGCCCATTACGATGGTAAGAAAACAATCGTGCGGTTTTTTGCACAGCCTGATTTCATAACCTGTACGCTGTGGACCTGAAGATGGTATCTTAGTCCTGTCGAAACTAGTAATCCAGTGTACGGAGAAGATAAGGAGGCAGTAAAAAACATCATTTCAAAAGATTTCTTTTCCTTTCTTAATTAATTTGGAGTCATGAGTGAACCATAAACAAAATATTTCTGTTTTTATGTTTCAGAAAATTTAGTTTATCTCTCAGGCGGTAATTACTCCCCAAGTTCGGAGGTATTGATGCAGTAGGTCCACCTGTCATTCACGACCGTCGTTACACGAATTCAGCGCTCAACATATGCCGCAGCGTTCTCGTTATAATGACGCAGATGAAAGAGAAAATAGGTTGATGTACAAACCAGAACGAAATTTAGGATTGCTGACTGTCTTGCTGTGCGACGGTATTATCGTTACTGCGCCATTAATTAGAGCAGAGTATGGCGGAGTCTGACGAATCCCATTTAACGCATCACGCCGCGCTTTTGAGTTGCTCGTAATGAGCGGGAGGGACCGTAGCTGGCTGTAATTAGTGGAACATCTTATCTTCTCCCCGGATGTGCCTGACGAAGAGTCTGCTGTACGCATTCCTAAGACTCGCGGCTCTGGAAATTAACGACTTCCTTTGCTGAGGAGTGTGTGGCTCAGCTGCTCTGCAATCGCGGGAGATAATGATACGAGCTTAGACACAGGTCGCTGGTCTCGCTTCCACCAAGCTCACACAGATATGTCGTCCTGCAATCAACAACCAAAGCGTATCGGAAAGCTAACGTATAGCGTTTCTGACGTGTGCTTCGCAGTCCTGTCAATGTTGAACCACATTTTTGGTTCAAAGGTTTCCATTTTCCTGATATTATCAATGTATCGTGTCACGTACTCAACAAACATTACAGCCGTGTTTCTTAAAAGGTTTTCGAACATCTACACTACTGGCCATTAAAATTGCTACAAGAAGAAATGCAAGACACAAACGGGTATTCATAGGACAAATATATTATACTAGATGTAATTACATTTTCACGCAATTTGGGTGCATAGATCCTGAGAAATCAGTACCCAGAACAACCACCTCTGGCCGTTATAACGGCCTTGTTGCACCTGGGCATTGAGTTAAACAGAGCTTGGATGGCGTGTACAGGTACAGTTGCCCATGCAGCTTCAACACGATACCACAGTTCATCAAGAGTAGTGACTGGCGTATTGTGACGAGCCAGTTGCTCGGCCACCATTGACCAGACGTTTTCAATTGGCGAGAGATCTGGAGAATGTGCTGGCCAGGCCAGCAGTCGGACATTTTCTGTATCCCGAAAGGCCCGTACAGGACCTGCAACATGCGGTCGTGTATTATCCTGCTGAAATGTAGGGTTTCGCAGGGATCAAATGAAGGGTAGAGCCACGGGTCGTAACACATCTGAAATGTAACGTCCACTGTTCAGACTGCCGTCAATGCAAACAAGAGGTGAGCGAGACGTGTAACCAATGGCACCCCATACCATCATGCCAGGTGATACGCCAGTATGGCGATGACGAATACACGCTTCCAATGTGCGTTCACCGCGATGACGCCAAACACAGATGCGACCATCATGATGCCGTAAACAGAACCTGGATTCATCCGAAAAAATGACGTTTTGCCATTCGTGCACCCAGGTTCGTCGTTGAGTACACCATCGCAAGCACTTCTGTCTGTGATGCAGCTTCAATGGTAACAGCAGCCATGGTCTCCGAGCTGCAAACGTCGTCGAACTGTTTGTGCAGATGGTTGTTATCTTGAAAACGTCCCCATCTGTTGACTCAGGGATCGAGGCGCGGCTGCACGATCAGTTATAGCCACGCGGATAAGATGCCTGTCATCTCGACTGCTAGTGATACGAGGCCGTTGGGATCCAGCACGGCGTTTCGTATTACCCTCCTGAACCCACCGATTCCATGTTCTGCCAACAGTCATTGGAACTCGACCAACGCGAGCAGCTATGTCGCGATACGATGAACCGCAATCTCGACAGGCTACAATCGGACCTTTATCAAAGTCGGAAACGTGATGGTACGCATTTGTCTTCCTTACACGAGGCATCACAACAACGTTTCACCAGGCAAGGGCGGTCAACTGTTGTTTGTGTATGAGAAATCGGTTGGAAACTTTCCTTATGTCAGCACGTTATAGGCGTCGCCACCGGCGCCAACCTTGTGTGAATGCTTTGAAAAGCTAATCATTTGCATATCACAGCATCTTCTTCCTGTCGGCTAAATTTCGCGTCTGTAGCAAGTGATCTTCGTGGTGTAGCAATTTTAATGGCCAGTAGTATCATCCATTTCTACAAAATTTTGCGTATGTTAGTTTGACGAATTCACAATGGTTTCAGTTAGTAAAGGAGTCAGTGACATATTTCTACACCTCCATTTATACTCTAAAAGTCATTTTATGGTATGTGGTGGGGGCTACTTTGTGTACTTTTTTTGGCAAACCTCCGTGTGAACTTGAATCTCTTTAATTTTACCTTTACGCTCTTGTCTCGAGATATACGTGGGAGGAACCTATATACTGGCTGACTTTTCGAGGGAAGTAGCTCTCTGAGCTGTAACAGCAACCACACTATGAAGCAGAACGCCTCTCTTGCAACGTCTGCCACTGGAGTTCGCTGAGCATTTCTGTAAAACTTTCGGGCGCTTGTTACTGAATCTGTAACGAAATGTGCTGACCTTCTTTGGCTGTTCTTTATTTCCTCGATCAATCCTACCAGGTACGCACCCAAGACTGAAGATCAATATTTAAGTGTTGGTTGTAAGAGAATCTGTAAGCTATTTCCTTTGTGGGTGGACTACATTTCCTGAGGATTCTCCCCATGAATCTCAGTCTGGCATCTGCCTCCGTTGCTGTTAGTTTTATGCGTGTGTTCCAGTATATATCGATCCGTACGCATGCTGCTAGACATTTTCGAAAGACGACTGCTTCCAGTGACGGGTCTTTGTGCATGTTTATGCTGAATACTTTATATTTGTTAATGTTGGGGGTCAGTTGCCAATTTCCTGGTACTTGTGCATGTCGCGACAGTTTTTTAGCGTTGCAGTTTCTCTGTATACAATAGCATCATCCGCGAAAAGCCTTATGGAACTCCCGACGTTCGTGAATAACAGTCCATCACTGTCTGTATTTCTTTCTTTTTTTAGCTTTTTATTTCCTTTGCGTATTCCGCACCGAAAGCTCTGTCATCATGGTTCCCAAGAGTCACTCGAGGCTTTACTCATGACCTAGTACAGAAGAGTCTGCTTCACTGGTGGTCCATGGCGAAAATGCTCTAAGATTTCATTAAGCATATATCGTCTAGAAGCAACTTGGAAGAATTTCGTCATGGATCGCCAGAGAAGCAGACCTTGGCAACATGCAGGTGAAACTACACTGAAGCGCCAAAAAAATTGGTATAGGCATGCGTATTCAAATCTGTAAACAGGCAGAATACGGCGCTGTGGTCGGCAACGCCTATATAACACAAGTATCTGGCGCAGTTGTTAGATCGGTTACGGCTGCTACAATAGCAAGTTATCAAGATTTAAGTGAGTTTGAACGTGGTGTTACAGAGAAAAAGCGTGCGGCGTCTGCCCCGCCTTTACCATACAAATAAAGTAATGCCATGTCAGAGCATAGATTCAAGTAACTTTACCCTTGTAGCATTGTGTCCCACTTTATAGCACTGGAGACAACAGCTGTGACACAACCCTACAAGGGTACCGTTACCTGTAACTTACTTCTGTGCTGTGACATGCTTCCGTTATTATTTATTGTAGAGTCTTGTACCAAGGGAGCAAGGAAGAAGATGTTGTTATGGGTGGTCCAAGTGTTGTGGTACAAGCACTTCCTTAAGAGTCCTCTTGCAAGCAAGTCTGGATGCCATGTACTGTCGTAGCCTAAGCCCCCTCTACAAATGAATGACAGACCAGAAACAGGACGAGTTAGTGCGTCAGTGCTTGAACCCTCCAATCAGTGGCGGCGATCTAAATTCTTGCGGTCGAGACGGCGTTGGCGGTCAGTTGCTTGTGAGTCTGTCTTTGGCCTCTCTCCTGACAGGCGAGCTTGATCGAGGGCCTACTATCGATCTTCGCTCTACATCTTTGCTGACCGGTGTACTGGTGACATCTTACACCAGCACATTTATGGTTGACAGTGACGTAACGGCAAAAGTGCTATAGTAGGACTAAAAACGTCTACACCCATAAACGGAGTATGACGTCCTTCATTCCCTCAAGAAATATGAAACATTTTCTAAATCTAAAGCCGTTTACTTTCACCACTAGCGAAATTCGACTCATCTCGTTCGGTTTCCCCGCCGAATCAACGGTTTACTATCCCTTACACTCTATACCGGTAAATGCATTTTTTCTTAAATTTCGTGAAAGAAAACGAGAGTAAACAAGCTGCAGCAAATGTAGAGAGGGCAATCGATAACGAAACATCCACAGGGCGCAGTGTGGTCGGCTTAGAGTTGATGTCGGAGTAAGTACCAAGATGGAGTGCGCTCCTAGCGAAGGCTTCCACTTGCAATGCTTCCGCTCCGAATGACAGGTGCCCTGTCCGCTGTATTTAACTGAAAAGTGTGTTGCTCGGGTGAGTAAATGATTTGAACTGATAAGGACATAACTATGTTTCGACGTGGAAAGTTTAAGAATAAACTTTAACAGCTTACCACAGGGCATGTTGTTGATGTTGTTGTGGTCTTCAGTCCCGAGACTGGTTTGATGGAGCTCTCCATGCTACTCTATCCTGTGCAAGCTTATTCATCTCCCAGTACCTACTGCAACCTACATCCTTCTGAATCTGCTTAGTATATTCATCTCTTGGTCTCCCCCTACGATTTTTACCCTCCACGCTGCCCTCCAATACTAAATTGGTTATCCCTTGATGCCTCAGAACATGTCCTACCAACCGATCCCTTCTTCTGGTCAAGTT
The DNA here is from genome assembly GCF_023864275.1 of Schistocerca cancellata. NCBI lineage: Eukaryota > Metazoa > Arthropoda > Insecta > Orthoptera > Acrididae > Schistocerca > Schistocerca cancellata. The sequence continues at coordinate 809,010,229 of NC_064626.1, read as the reverse complement.
GTGCCACAAACTTCTCTTCTCCCCAATCCTATTCAATACTTCCTCATTAGTTATGTGATCTACCCATCTAATCTTCAGCATTCTTCTGTAGCACCACATTTCAAAAGCTTCTATTCTCTCCAAACTATTTACCGTCCATGTTTCACTTCCATACATGGCTACAATCCATACAAATACTTTCAGAAATGACTTCCTGACACTTAAATCTATACTCGATGTTAACAAATTTCTCTCTTCAGAAACGCTTTCCTTGCCATTGCCAGTCTACATTTTATATCCTCTCTACTTCGACCATCATCAGTTATTTTGCTCCCCAAATAGCAAAACTCCTTTACTACTTTAAGTGTCTCATTTACTAATCTAATACCCTCAACATCACCCGACTTAATTCGACTACATTCCATTATCCTCGTTTTGCTTTTGTTGATGTTCATCTTATATCCTCCCTTCAAGACACCATCCATTCCGTTCAACTGCTCTTCCAAGTCCTTTGCTGTCTCTGACAGAATTACAATGTCATCGGCGAACCTCAAAGTTTTTATTTCTTCTCCTTGGATTTTAATACCTACACCGAATTTTTCTTTTGTTTCCTTTACCGCTTGCTCAGTATACAGATTGAATAACATCGGGGAGAGGCTACAACCCTGTCTTACTCCCTTCCCAACCACTGCTTCCCTTTCATGTCCCTCGACTCTTATAACTGCCATCTGGTTTCTGTACAAATTGTAAATAGTCTTTCGCTCCCTGTATTTTACCCCTGCCACCTTTAGGCATGTTCGATATAAAAGAGATGCTTTGAAACAAATAGCACCAGTTCCCTCACTGACCCATCATTTCTCGTTTACATTTTCCATGTTGTTGGCAGAGAGCATCAGTGAGCACATTGCCTTTAACTATAAAGTTTATTTCAGTCAGTGCTCACAATACGCGTTTAATGGCTAACAAATCAAGGGTGAATAGACTGAAATAAACTTTCTCGTTATTCTGCGGTTTAATACAAAAGTCATAAAAACACAGGAATTTTATTTATCTGCACATTACCTAATTTTTTTAATCTTTCCTCACTTTGAATACACCAGTGTTAATATCCTCTCCACCTGAAGTCTAGTTAGAGGCAAAACTTTATCTGAAGATATTGGCTGATATCTGATGTCGATAAGGGGAAATAGAAGATTGGAATCCACTGCATTACATGCAACATGGAGTAAATGAGTTTATATGCCACATTCGTTATTTCTGATTGATTGATGATCTATTCTTGGATTTCCACAGGAGCTCCTTCCATTTTTATCCAATACATTTCTATCTCAACTAGTCGTCTATTTCACGCATTGCAACTATTAGTATTACTTATAGTCTCGTGCTAGATTCAGATTAGACACTTCTTTTTTTTTAGTTATTGTGGGATATTGTTGATGCTACGTCCGTAACTATGGTCGAGTTCTATTCCAGGCGCTTGCTACCCATTAATGCGTCTTTGTTTTTCTTTCACTTTCGATTATTCCATAAAATGGACACCTCGTTAATAGTTTCTAAATGCCGATACAGGTAGCAAGGTCTGGATAAAAGGAGTTTAGTAACCCAGAACCAAACGATCGACTAGTACAGCGCTAGACAGTCACACTGCACAGCAGCATAAATGCCGTAATACGACAACAATTAACTAGCACAAACTGTACAAACTGATCCGCGTCCACATTGCGAACCATCCCACATGAGAGAACAAACGATAATAATTAAAATGAGATATATAAGACTTTGTGCTGCGCTGGACTCGATATGCTTCTCTGTTCGGCCAATGTAACGCGCACAATGTCTATTCAGTTACTAGTTTCCATTCCTCAGGAGCGGTTCTGTAATATCAGCAAAATACTGATTGATCTACGTAAACATTCTAATACTCTCTCAGACGTTTGCACCATAAGTTTCAAATGGTTCAAATGGCTTTGAGCACTATGGGACTAAACATCTGTGGTCATCAGTCCCCTAGAACTTAGAACTACTTAAACCTAACTAACCGAAGGACATCACACATATTCATGCTCGAGGCAGGATTCGAACCTGCGACCGTAGCAGTCGCGCGGTTCCGGACTGAGCGCATAGAACCGCTAGACCACCGCGGCCGGCCACCATAAGTTTCAAGATACATAGAATCCAAATATCAAATAAAATAGGTACATAAAAGAAAACTTAGTCGATCCACCGTTCGCTGTTTTTCTAGAAGAGTACTGAGGGGTGAATACTACAAAGAATTCACCAGTATTCCCCTACTGATTCCAGTTTTTTAAATCTCTCTTAAAAATCACGTTGTAATCGAGAATCATACCACTATTGGGCACTACAAACAGTCAGTGCTAAACGGTGAAAACTGAAGTTGTATAATTCTATTTTCGTATAAGCTATCCATCTCCCAGAGCTAGCTGCAAGCAGATACAGGCACACTATTTAGACACATGCAACAGATCAGCTACTTTCTGTTCTTATTATAAACTATGAATTGAACTGATAAGATTTTAATTTATTAATGTTGTAATAACTTCCGTTCTTTAAAACTGTGTGCCCGACCGAGACTCGAACTCGGGACCTTTGCCTTTCGCAGGCAAGTGCTCTACCATTGAGCTACCGAAGCACGACTCACGCCCGGTACTCACAGCTTTACTTCTGGCAGTATCTCGTCTCCTACCTTAGAAACTTTACAGAAGCTCTCCTGCGAACCTTTCACAACTAGCACTCCTGAAAGAAAGGATACTGCGGAGACATGGCTTAGCCACAACCTGGGGGATGTTTCCAGAATGAGATTTTCACTCTGCAGCGGAGTGTGCGCTGATATGAAACTTCCTGGCAGATTAAAACTGTGTGCCCGACCGAGACTCGGACTCGGGACCTTTGCCTTTCGCGGACAAGTGCTCTACCATCTGAGCTACCGAAGTTTGGAAGGTAGGAGACGAGATACTGGCAGAAACGTGCTTCGGCAGAAACGTGCTCGGTAGGGCACACAGTTTTAATCTGCCAGGAAGTGTCATATCAGCACACACTCCGCTGCAGAGTGAAAATCTCATTCTGGGAACTTCCGTTCTGTTTTATTATTCATAGAAATGACAGACAAATAATAAGCTTTTGTGTAAAATGTGTAGTGTTCTTTTTCTTTAACTATTTCGAAGAGAAAACCTGTTTTTTAATCAAATATACCTATTTATTTATTAATGGGAATTCGAATACAATTGCCGTTCGAGGTGGCGCAGTGGTTACGACACAGCACTCATATACGGGAGGACCACGGTTCAAGTCGACGTTCAGCTATCCAGATTTATGTTTTCGATGATATTTCTAAATCGCTCCCGGGAAATACCGGGATGGTACCTTTGAAAGGGCACGGCCGATTTCTATCCCTATCCTTGATATAATTTCTAACGACCTCGATGTCGGCGGGACGTTAAATCCTAACTTCCTTCCTTCCTTCTTCGAATAAATTGATTCTTTGTTCACAAAACCAAAATTCTCTTTCAGAAAATTCACATGTACATTTTAAATAGAGGACAAAGTATAACACTCACCAGGGACAGTTACATGGCAATATGTAAAATTTCAGTAATGAATTAATCCAGTGGCGAATATCTATTGTCGAATCTGTTCGTAAACACTTGTTCTGCGATGTGTTGGTCTATAAATTGACCCCTCTGATCAGAAACAACATCATTTGCAGACGATACCAATCTTTCAGAAGCCACAGAACGTCTCATCAAACACGTTTTTCAAAAAAAGTATTTTCTTAAACCAGAAATTTTAACATTACTGCTACGGCAAACTGAGATATCGGTTTTGTATCTGGTTATCATTAAAAAAAAAGAAAAATACCTCTTATAACCAAGCCCAACCAAATAACGGTTCAAAACTAAAATACCGGTATCAGTTTTAACTGGTCGATTTTCCCCATCCGTAATCAGAGGGCGGAAGGAGGGGGGGAGGGGGTTGGGGGAATCTTGTGAATAGCTCAACAACTTGTACTTTCCCAGTTTTCCTATTGCTAATACTTCAGAAGGCTTGCCTCGTAGTTGCCAGTTATTTTAGCTATTGTCCTCTACGGAAAAGGGACTTTTTTTGTGCAATATACCAGCACCTTGATGTTTCCGACGTGTACTGGAAGAACCCACGATAAATCGTTGTACAAAGTCAGTCGAATGCTCTTCAACGTTAATCAGATATATCGAGATCTTCCTTTCGCATATACTAAAGGCAACTTCAAATGCAGCATATATATTTCCCACAGCGAGTTACTAATCAAAATGAACGGCACTCGTTTTTCTGACAGGTGTATGGGGCACCAGGTATTTCATATAACCTTCATAACTGACTGTCAAATAGCATAACGTGCGTTTACTCGATGTCCTCTGTGGTTGTTGGTTTGGTACTTCCTTCACGAGGTTCATCTGCAAGATAAGCACCATCAAGTTTGACTTAGCCATTTATTGCTTAACTCTCGAAGATGAAGATACAGACTCCATGTATATCTTCTAGAAACTTAGATCACCTTACTCTGTAACTATAACGTTAAAAAAACAGTTATGACGGCTGCAGCGTTCTAGTTCATCCATTTGAACGATGTTCAGCATAAACATTAAAAAAATAAACCAAATAATTGTGAAGATTAAGTTAACGCTTGACGTACGTTATCGCCTCACATGTATCAAAATTTAATAGATACCATTACTCTCATCATTCCAGATAGTAAAAATTCCTTCATCCCCTCCCCCCTCCGACACGAGTGCTTATCAATTCAGATGGTTCTGTGTGTGTGTGTGTCTATGGCCCAGCGCTGATTAACTCGTCATAAAAGAGTCGTCAGTGAGGCCCACCTGCAAACGTGGATGTGCATTTCCAGCGAGGGGCTACCTGCGTTCTTAACATAACCGAGAATAGCTGATCGCTTGCTGATGCTGCTTTGGTTGCAGCTTTGCATGACACGCTGCGCGTCCATGGATTGTAGCTGTAAGCTACTTGTAGGCGAAGCTTCCGTAATTTCTCTGTAACAAAGCATGCGCCACACTCCATGTGTTGCTACAGCGCTAACGTTCTATGTCAATACTCGAAATGTTGAAGCGTTTTGTCAGACTTACCATTGCAAATGTCAGAAATAACTTTATACTTCTGATAATTTGGCTGTCAAAAGTAATTGAATGTAAAGTTTCCATTAAAATGGTTTAATATTTTCGCAGTGGTACCGCAACCGTTTTCCTCGTAATTTACGTTATTGAATTTCCAGTTAAACATGCGTAGCTTTTTTTTTTCAGGCTTAACATACAACGCTGTCCTGTTCTCTGTTTTTTGCCCATGTCGCCTTCTTTTCTGTCTGTCACTTGAAAACACTCTCCTGGAAACAAACAAAGAGACAGAGAGAGAGAAAGAAAGAAAGAGTAGTTTAATCAAGAAATGGCTTTTATTTTAAATTACTACGCAGTTCAGTGTACAGTGCCAAATTCGTGAAATATTTAGCACTCAGAGTCATTTTGTTATTGCTGATAAACACATCCCGTGATATTAAGTTGTTAACGTAGCGGGCTAAAAGCCCGTCGTCATAACACAGAGCAGACAATGAGAGAATGAGTGCACTTCATGCCGTGTATGTTGGACATCCGAAAGTAATGCGAAATATTCAGAACGGAAAGATCAAAGTGATAACACTCTACACAAATCAAATATCATTCTAACGTTGTGTAAATACTTTACTATAGCTTTTGTACGAGTCATACAATAGGTGAGTTAATGTCATTATACAATGACATTTGCTGCTGCGCCGAAAAATACAGTATCAATACTTTTTTTTTTTTTAACAGTTTATGGTAGTCGTGAAAGCATGGATCTTCTTGGAGGGGGAGAGAATCTACTGTAAAATTTTTAGAGAACCATCCCAGCACACGGATAAAGCGATACATATGTTTTAGCGTTAATCACGTTTAACAGTAGCTTCACATTAACGACGGTGGAACGTAATGTAGAGCACGCCCAAAGAATTGGTTTGAGCCATTTGTTTTCATAGCGAAATTTGTAAAAAAATACTATTTTTATTTAATTCCGTTTGTTTTGCAGATAAGACTAACTTTACTCGTTTGCTTCACCTTTTTCTTGTTCGTTAAAACAAATTTTTGTTATTTATCTCAGTCCGGTCCAGCTGTGAAACCCGGCTGAAATTTGTGTCGCTGCATGATATGGCTATCAAATGGGTTATCATTTGCGGCCAGACGTGTTATGTAAACACTTCCACATGGTTTACCATTTGCCAGCTGTTGGCATGCGTTTCCGAAGACGTGAACTGCTACTGGTAGTTGATATGGTAATGAGATATGTTCATTTGGAGACGAACCAACAAATGCCCCGTAACAGTTTTTGTCTTCTCTGTTACTCTTACTAGTGACGTTTTAGCCTCGTCAAAAGCATTTCATTGCTTTTAAGAGGAAATCCCCATTTTAAAATGTATTTTGAAGCATTTAGCGATCGTTGATTTTATAATTCCTTATTTGTCCGGTTAGGGACAATGAAATTAAGTTGGATCGGTTGAGCAAACGCATTACTAAAGATCTGTCAACTTAAAGTTTTTTTTAAAATAAGATGTCAATTTGAGATTCATTGTAGAAATTCTAAGGAAACGTAATTCACATGCGAAAGACATAGCTTACAAAACTGTCGTTCGACCAATTCTTGAATATTGCTCATCACTTTGGAAACCTTACAGATACAGTAAGAAATTCCTAACTTTCCGGAGATTTTAGGCCTTGAGAAAATGTCGCCTCTATTCGTCTTAATAAGGGGAGATTTTGAACAATGGGCACGACCCCTTAAAAGAGAAGGACAAATACTTAATGAGCGTACCTCCAGAAAAACGCATGACTTATGTGCTATAGGCCATTTTGTAAACAGTGTGCCAAACCATAATTACATAGACTATCCCGACGTAATAGCTGATGATATTCTTCTTGGGTATGCAGCCGCATAATGTAGTCATCTTGACGGAATATTTCAAGGGAACAACAGCTCGGCATCTTCAGATCAGTATGTGTCCAGTTGTTCCGTTGAAATATTGTGTCAAGATGACTACATTCTACGGCTGAATACCCGAGAAGAGTATCTTAGAGTGCAGACCCATTTACAGTACATTCCAATGGACGTCACGCTGTTGTGTGGACCAGAAGAGGTGTTCCAAGTGTCCCCCATGGACCACGAGGCATCTATAAACACGTCACATTCAAACAGAGTCATAAGTAGCAGGGCTGTGTTGATACAGGTCGGCACATACCCTTCACGTGCCACCACCGTTGGAACTCTTAATGGCTTGAGATTCGAGAACTGGGCCGTCAACACAAATGTACAGCCACGGCAGATCTGTCGACTGTGAAGGACGCTGCCACTGTATTGCGTAGCGTAACGCATAAATGAGCTGAGGCACCATAATGTAACAACCACGTGATCCCTGACAAATGAATTAAGCACCCAGAAGGAGCGTAGGAAGCGAAATTAAACTTCACAGGTTGAGAGAGTATATGATGTTATTGCAGTGATTAGAAAATCGAATCAAATTTACAAAGAACTTGGCAGTATGAACCTGCTTATCAGTATATCGTTGCGCTCCGTCTAGCACTGATTCGGTTGGGAATGGCGTCATAAACCTTGCTATCCTCATCTGAGGCAAGATGACCCACAACTGTTGTAACTGGTCTTGATACCCTGGACAGTGGCACTGGGACATCGTTGAAGTCGGAGTTGATCCCACACAAGTTCCATCGAGGACAGATCTGACAATATTGCTGGCCATGGGAGTACATAGTCATCATGCTGACAGTTCATAGATCACGTGCCATGTGAGAATAAGCGTCCTGTTGAAAACTGACACCGCAGTAGTGTCGTATGAGAGGTAACACATGAGGACACAGGACGTCCGTGATGAACCATTGTGCCACCATAGCTCCCTCAATCACGACCAGCGGTGAACTGAAGACATACCCGATGGCTCCCCATATCATGACGCCAGGAATCACACTGCTGCGCCCCTCCAAAATATTAAAAGAATGGGACCTCTCACCAGGTCGCCATCGTACTCGCTGACGATGTCCATTGCTGAACCAACATAAAGGCACTCACCAGCAGTTCATGCTTCCCAGTCATAGCATCACTCTAAATGCAGCAGTTTGTGCTGTGGTGTTAATGCAAGACCACACAAGGCACCATAATTACATAGTCCAGCTGCTGCTTGTCTCCAATGGTGCAGGACGACTTAGAATTGTACCAGGGTGTTTAGCCTGGTCTGGTGAGGGCCGTGATGGTCAACCAGAGATGGTGCAGCAGAAGAAGGCCGGTCGTGGATACAATAAAACTAGTTCACTTACATTTGTACAGTCTTCAATGCTGCTAGGTTGACTCCTGGCCAGTGCGTCTCACGGTGTGTCGTCCTTCCAGTCTGTCCGTTACAGACTGCAGCTACTGTGGAAATGAATGTCTCGCGTTACCAGCCAATGCCTGGTATCACCTGTTGTCACTGAGAGTACTGCAGACTGCGTATCGTTCCAGTGGTACAGGTTGAAGGCTTCCTCTGTTTGAATATTAGGAGATGTGGAGATGACTGGTACCTAGCACTGTAGAGCCATGAAGATGACAGTCTGCTGAGTTGGCCAAGCGCGGGGTGGTTTTGAGACAGTGTAAAGTTCGAGGCCCAGTGACATGGAGGGAGTCACATCGTTGCTACAGCGTAGTTTGGCACAGACTGGACGTCATAGTATAGTCCAGCTGTCCTCGAGGGCAAGTTGGCCGTGGAGGCTTTAAATGAAGTTGTCTGGGGCTGACTATGCGGAAGAAGTCGCGTTTTTGTCACATGAAAGCTTCTTGAACATGAGCCAGTGAATAGGTCCAGCTGTAGCCACACGGTGATAGGTTAAATGCAGAAACGCCTCGTTTCTGCTGTGTGCTGCTTCAGAATATCAATGACTGAGGTTGATGGAAATGGCATATGATGCCTGTGTCTGCGGCACATGCTGCTACACCACAGCATCCTTGTTCCATTACACTATTTACAAAAAAAAATGTTCAAATGTTTGTGAAATCTTATGGGACTTAACTGCTAAGGTCATCAGTTCCTAAGCTTATACACTACTTAATCTAAATTATCTTAAGGACAAACACACACACCCATGCCCGAGGAAGGACTCGAACCTCCGCCAGGATCAGCCGCACAGTCCATGACTGCAGCCCCCTATAGACCGCTCGGCTAATGCCGTGCGGCCACTATTTACACTTCCCTTGTTGTTTCTCTAGTATTCGGCAGACACACTGAGTTTTTTTTCATGATTGGCTCTTTTCTTACCCAGTTTGTTCACATAACTGTGATATTCTCTTCTTCAGTACGATTAAATTGACAGGCTGTCCCAGAATTGTACAGACATGTGAAATCCCTATTTAATTCCTCTTCATCCAGTACTTATAAGCTGACTAACAGGGTACCATGTGATAAGGTTTACCTCCTCGGAACGAAAATTGTTTGTGCTGAAAGGCATAACTCAGTTTCCATCTGTTCCCTTATGTAGAACAAACTACGTCATGTAAAACGTCGTGCTTTATGTAACTCATAGTTCTGAGGTAAAGGCTCAACCATACAGAAAGAGTAACCATCAGAATTGCTCCTCTGTCACTCCAGGGTAGTGTCTTGTGCCTTTCGGTATGTTACCCGTCGACTTGAGTTTATTGGGCCTTTATTGCAGTTTAGGGCGCCCCCCCCCCCCCCCACTCCCTTCCTGGCCCAACGAAGATACTTGCGACAGTATCTCTTTTACGTCCGTAACGCAGAGGTGAAATGGTGTTCCATCCAGCTCTACTATAAGCCTGTCTAAGTCGTCTTTGACATGATGCGCAAGCAGAAAATTTAAACCAGGTAGCTGAGTTAATTAACATCACCCCCATCTGTGCCACTTCCGTCCCAACGCAGTGTATTCAGTTGTACTTCACCAAGTATACTCTTATTTGACGGTTGTGAAACTGTATCTAATAAAAATTTGCACAATTTTGCTACCATGTAGCTGACCAGAAAAAGTTTGCCACTGATTCGGCATAAAAGTGTCCCGAGCTAACTTTTACTGGGGGTGTTGTACAATGACCACAGCTTCGTGCACCGTTTAACGGAGGGGTACGAGGTCCACCCTGTGACTACTTTCCCTGTTTCTACGACCTTTTGCATGTACAGTTCTATTGGGAATGGCAAAACCCTTTATGTGCTTGACATTGTCGCTCCCTGCAATTACGCTTAGTATGAACTGGGTGACCACACTTAAAACTTCCGATCTCTGTGTTAAATATCGCTTTGTTTTTCCATTATTTGGTGAATACATCAGTTTCAGTTAGTGGTGCAACAACTACTTCATCAAAAATCGTTTGGAATTCCATGCGTACCCTACGTGACATTTCCAGTTGTAAAGCCCGAAAACTACATCAAGCGCTCTCATTTAGGTTTCCTGTAATATGGTTTTATTGCCGTTACCATCCTCAGTCAGTTCTTGTGGATTAATATTAATATTGCAAATGCAGTCTACAAAACTCTCCACTGATTCTCCGTGTTTCCTAAATATCCCTTTAAGCTGCCCACGGTAATAATTTACTTTTTCTCCTCTGTTTTTCAACTAACGCTTCTCATAAGTCGTCAAACAGCTGTGCGTCCCTTACTTTTTCATCACCGAGCGAGGTGGCGCAGTAGTTTACACAATGGACTCGCGCTCGGGAGGACGACGGTTAAAACCTGCGTCCGGCTATCCAGATTTAGGTTTTCCGTGGTTTCTCTAAATCGCTTCAGGAAAATACCGGGATGGGACCTTTGAAACTCCACGGCTGACCTCCTTCCCCATTTTTCACAGAATCCGAGCTTGTGCCCCATCTCTATTGACCTACATGTTGACGAGACGTTAATCCCAATCTCCCCCCCCCCCCCAATTTCTCGTGGCCCATGATATAGGTCCTACCACCCATTGCTAATTTAAGTCTAGTTACACTTAATAATTGCTCATCGTTTTAATTCTCCAATCTGGCAAATGTGTCCAAATTATCAAAAAACACAAAGATATGGTCCACTGATTTATCAGAAAATGAGGTTACCTTTAAAGCAGTCTTAGTAGAAGGGACAGGTATAATGCAGTGCAGCCGTTCCCTACTTTCCTCTCTCAGATTTTTCTATTTCTGCCTGTAACTGATCTACCTGATAGAGCATAGGCTGAAATCGCATCCTGAACCGGAATCTCTGTAGACTGCTCACTTACTGCCACCAGAAGCACAAAGTGTACCCTAAAGGACAATGAAGAAGAAAGAATAGGAAAACAAACAAGCCGGCCGGGGGGCCGAGCGGTTCTAGGCGCTTCAGTCTGGGACCGCGCGACCGCTACAGTCGCAGGTTCGAATCCTGCCTCTTGCATGGATGTGTGTGATCTCCTTAGTTTAGTTAGGTTTAAGTAGTTCTAAGTTCTAGGGGACTGATGACCTCAGATGTTAAGTCCCATAGTGCTCAGATCCATTTGAACCATTTGAATTTGAAAACAAACAATGGGCACAAAAAAACTCATGGTGTTGCGTAGGAAGCCACTGTTGCAGTACCATGGAATTGCCGTTGGTTATTCATCTTGAGTACGTCTTCGAACACCAAATGTACAAATGTGTCTGGGATGGTTTGTTATGGATGGTGATTTTCTGTCAGAGATGGATATGGGTGCAGCAGAAGAAGGCAGCTCATGGATACAAGAGACTGTTTCTTGTTGTTTATTTACGTCTGTACGGTCTACGATGCTGCTAGTGTTAATCCTCGTCAAGCGCGGAAAATACACCGACACGGCGTCTCCTTCTGTGTTGACCTCCCAGTCTGGCCTTGTCAGCGATAACACAAACAGTTGGCTGCCGCTGCTGCTGCAGTGGGAAGGGATGTCTCACGTTATCGGCCTGTAGCTGTGTGGCCAGGCGTCAGCTGTTGCCCAGGGCTAAGTAGTCCTCAGTTTGAACCTCTGCATGTGGAGAGATGGCTGGGTCCCAGCCTCGTAAATCCGTGAAGGTGGAAGAGTGCTTCTGCGCTGCCCAAGCGCACAGGTAGTCAGGCTGCAGTCGAAAGTTCGAGGCTTGTCGACGGTGGTGGCAGTTGCGTCGTTGGTACAGCGTTGTCTGGCAGACTGAACCTCATAGTATAGTTCAGTTGTTCGAAGACAACAGGCTGATCAGGGGGGGGGGGGGGAGGGGGGTTAAATACGGTACTCAGAGGCAGACCATGCGGCAGAAGTCACGTTAATGTATGATGCGGAAGCATCTCGAGCAGGGGTCAGTGATCTAGGCACGGCAGTTGCTACACAACAGAGGGTGGAACTGAACAAGCAGCTCGCTTGCTGGGTGCTGCGACAGTAAGTCAACGACTGTAGCTGATAGCGACAGCTGCTGATGTCCTAGATATGAGCCGTGGCTGCAGCCCATGCCGTTATAGAACGGAGCAGTGAGCCCATTATCTGCTCTCGGGTGGCAACCATATATGTGAAAGGATTTCGACGTGCTTGTTGCACAATATGGCGATCGTCTCTTGTGGTAGTCAGACATGGTCCACCAGAAACTTGACGACGTTTATGCCTTCTCTCACGTTCCCATGCAGTCAAACGCAGGGCCTCTGCCGCGTCCGAGTACCCCACAAACGTGGGCACTGCATGACTAGTCCAGCTGGCTAGATGGAGACCCACAGTAAGGCCATGGAATTTGACTCAGGTGCTAATAATTTTGTCTCACATGAGTGCCCTCCGTCTCACAGTGAACACCGAAAATTTGACGGTATTCGTGGTTCTTGAGTACACTGAAGGCCTCTATGAAGGGGAGGACTCGTCTGACGACGTGATAGAAGAAGAAACAGGAGTCGACGGGGATGAGGTAGGGGGTGCGGTATTACAATCAGAATTTAAAAGAGCTTTGGACGACTTAAGATCATATAAGGCAGGGACAGATAATATTCCATCATATTTTCTAAAATCATACGTGGAAGCGACAACAAAGCGACTGTCCACGGTGGTGTGTGGAATGTACGAGACTGGAGATATACAATCAGACTTTCTAAATAACATCATCGACACAATTCCGAAGATAGCAAGAGCAGACAAGCGCGAGAATTATCGCACAGTCATGTTAACAGCTCGTGCATCCATGTTACTGGAAAGAGTAATATACAGACGAATAGCAAATAAAATTGACGGTATGTTAGATGATGACCAGCTTGGCTTTAGGAAAGGTAAAGGCACCAGAGAGGCAGTTCTGATGTTGCTGCTGATAATCGAAGCAAGACTGAAGAAAAATCGACACACGTTCATACGACAACGTCAAATGGTGCAAGATGTTCGAAATTCTAAGAGAAACAGGCCAAAGCTATAAGGAGAGGCGGGTAACATACAGTATGTTCAAAAATCAAGAAGGAATAATAAGACTGGAAGACGGAGAGCGAAGTGCTCGGGTTAAAAAGAATACAAAATTTGATGTAGTCTTTCGCCGCTACTGTTCAGTCTACACATTAAAGAAGTAATGAAAGAAACAAAAGAAATGTTCAAGAGTGGGATTAAAATTCAGGGTGAAAGGATATCAGTGATAAGATTTGCTGATGACTTTGCTATCCTCAGTGAAAGTCAGAAATAATTACAGAAGCTGTTAAATGAAATGAACAGCCTAATGTACACAGAATATGGATTGACAGTTAATCGAAGAAAAACAAAAGTAAGCCTTAATTTCAGGAAGCAATTTCCGAGGATGTACGTTTGGAGCACAACACTGTGTGGTAGTGAAACATGGACTGTGGGAAAATGGGAACAGAAGAGACTCGAAACATTTGAGATGTGGTGCTTCAGAAAAATGTTGAAAATTACATGGATTGATAACGTAACAAATAAAATGGTTCTCCGCAGAGTCGGCGTGGAAAGGAATATGTGGGAAACACTGACAAGAAGGAGGGATAGGACGATGGGACATGTGTCAAGACGTTAGGGTATAACTTCCATGGTGCTAGGGGGAACTGTAGAGGATAAATCCTGTAGAGGAAGTCAGAGATTTGAATACATCCAGCAAATAATTAAGGACGCAACGTGGCAGTTGCTATTCTGAGATGAAAAGGTTGGCACAGGAGAGGAATTCGTCCCGAGCCGCGTCAAATCAGTCAGAAGACTGATGACACAAAAAAGGGCTGTTATATACCCAATGAGGTCTAGTAACAACACTAAACATCAACAACGCAAATGTGTTCTGGAGGGCATTCTACCTACTACAGAGTGCTGCAATTCTAATAGCTCACATACTCGCCGATAGTGTGTAGATGTACGAATTTACACCGACATCCGACCATGTCTTCTGGCTGCTTCTCTTTTTTTGTCACGCATTGGGTATGTACCAGCACCACTTAAATACAGGTCCTCAAAGTCGGTGAAAATTGGACGAGGACAAGGCGAGAGTTTTTCGGCTAGTAGTGAGAGATTTTTTTTAATTTTAGGTCTAAGTGTTTTTTATTTTTAGTTTTTTGACCTAGTGTCCATTCAGGTAAATGCACTTTGGCCAACGTCTTTCCAGTGAGTACTTTCCAGCCCTGACGCTAGACTCTGAAAGGGCTGTAATATATCCACCTTAGGCTGCCACATCCTGTTTAGTGGTCCGAAAACTTTTCTCAGTTTAATTGAAAAGATGAGTAGATTAGAGGCTGTCAAATCTAACCAGTTGGATGAATGTTCAAACAATTGGTACTTCAGTTGCCTCAATTTTTACTTTTTCCACAGTACCCTTATGGACGTGTACATTGTTGTTTATAACGATGCCATATATTACAGACAAATTTGTTGTCTCCTTTGCATTTGACCACTATTGACCAAATGCAACACCCATCTTGTACAGCGCTTTCACATAATTAATTCGTTTTGGAACATTGTTTCTTCTGATACATGTGAAGCATCAGCTGTTTTGTAGTCCTTTAAAAGGGGCTAGTCCGATACCACACTGTGCGCTTTCACATAGTTTTCATCTGCGGTTGCAGTTGTGAAATATACATCACGTGGATCGTCTTCAGAACGAGAATGGTCTCGTTGGCACTCCGTCGTCCAATTATAAACCGTTTAAGTGAAGACGAAGACTCTTCTTAAACGTTCAAGATCTTGGATAATTTTTTTTGCTGAGAAACCGTAGAAAACGGATTTCGTCACGACGCAACATTCCAGTTTATCTTTTCGACCGTAACATGCACAATACAACGAGGCTTCTATAACCAAAGCTACATGGTATGTCGAACTGATTGACGCATCACTTCAAAACATGTATCAGGATAACAACATTTCATAGTGCCAACCAGTAACCCACCCTCGTATGGCGTTGCTCAGAATCAAGACGAATTAAACGCAGCCTGTAATGACAACACTGTAAACAACTTTTTTGGTGCTTCTCATTCTCTGTTCCGAGGAGTAGTAAGGAGAGTTTTAGTTCTAGCCCATTATAGAATCTCGGTTATTTTCAGCCATTTACCAGGTGAGCTCGTAATGGGACTGAATGGTACGAGTTGGGATTAAGCGGGAGGTACAGAGTTTCCATTACAACGATAGGAAACCTCCCTGAAACGTTAGTCGAGATTGGACAGCCTTCGTCGGAAACATGCGGTTGGAACTATTTTCAGTTTATTTCTCCTGTCGACCGTTTCAGGCAAAAACCGAAATTTTATATCCCTTCATTTCCTGTTTACGAGAGCTGGGCAGGCTGCTGCAGAAATTCGTTAATTTCAGTGTCCCGATTGGTGGGACAGGATTTCTCACTATGAAATATTTTGGGAAAGCACCTGCAGTTCGAGCAATCGCCTGAATCGAAGACCTTGATGGGAACCGGCAGATTTAAACAGTTTAAGTTATTACTTTGTAGGTTACTTAATGGGCACGAAAGTTTATTTTAGCTCTGAGAGAAGAGTGCAGAGGGCTTAATCGCTCGGCGAGCGCAGCTGGACGCCCAATTAGATGCGTCCGGCAGACGCCTCTCTCCGCGCCCTCGTTAATTGGCTGTTCCGGCTGGCACTGCTGTGCCGCATTTTCAGCCTTGTTAACCGGCGAAAAGCATAACTGGAAAACAAATATGCTCTCTCTAGTGACGTCCCGGAAGGTGGCAAACTATCCCATGATTCCGTAAATAGTTTTCTACAGATGCAGCCCGAATATCTTCCCGTGTTTTTACTCAAAACAGAGAAGAGTGAACAGTGTCAAGCTGTTTTGCGTGGCCGGCCAGAGTGGCCGAGAGGTTGCCGGCACGGTAACTCAGCGTGTTCGGTCAGGGGGTTAGCTGCTCTCTGTAATAAAAAAAACTGAATGAATGAATCGACGACGAACTGAAACGGGAAACGGGTGTCTTGCGACGTCCGCCCCGAGCAGATGGAATGAACGAAAACGAACAAAAATGAGATTTAAAAAAGAAATAAAAAAAAAAGAAAGAAAGAAATAGGTTCTGGGTGCTACAGTCCGGAACCGCCCGACCGCTACGATCGCAGGTTCGAATCCTGCCTCGGGCTTGGGTGTGTGTGTTAGCTTTAAGTAGTTTTAAGTTCTAGGGGACTGACGACCTCAGAAGTTAAGTCCCATAGTGCTCAGAGCCATTTGAACCATTTTGTTTGGCATGAATCTCCTTCTACGTGGTAACTGGATTGATCCCTGAAATGTCACTTGTGACTGTCTTGTAGGACCATAAATAAAATAACTTTGATGCCAGTGCATTTATTACTTTGTGGTGACTTGGCCTGAACGTTCGCCAGAAAAAAAATTAAAAAAAACTGTGGACACACACTGATTACGTGTAATTATAGTTGCCGACACTTTAACTCCTAAAATAAGTACAGTGCTGTTTGCTGCAATCAGGTTCGTACAAGATATCGTAACACCACGAGATATGTGTGCTTCAACATACATACAGATGCCAATCAAGCCAGCAGGTTGCACTATTGTATTTGACCACGCATGGCACCTGTGCAATGTCATCAAAACTTTCGAAGCGTCAGTTGTGGTCGTAACAGTGTTCTGTGTAGTTGTGATTGCATTGTGTCGGAGATACGTGAAGTCGAGAGAGAACAAAATGTTGGTGCTAGTGTGATGTGTGCTTCCTTAAACAAGGTAGTTGAAGTATTTGATGTTGCAAGAGCACCACATCGAAGATTTATACCGCTTACGGAGAAAGCGGAAAAGCATCATCCTTTAAGTCACAACGCGGTCTAAAGTGTGTGTTGACCGACCGTGATGGACGTTCATTGAAGAGGGTTGTGGCGAAAAATAAAGAGGACTAAAGCTGTAAAAGTCACTGCAAAATTGAATGTAGCAGTTGCTAAACCAGTCAGCACCAAAACAATACGAATGCAGTTCTAGAAGCAGGGAATTGCAGGGAGCCCTGGAATTCGAAAACCATACACGAGTGATGCAAATTCCCGTAACAAGATAACTTGGTTCAGAAGCCATACAAGCTGGACTACGGGGCTATTAAAGAACGTCACTTGGTCCGATGAATTGCGTTTCACACTGTTTGCAAGTTCCGGCCGGGTTTATGTCCCAGGAGTGAACATGGTGCAGAATCGGTGATGATTTGGGTGGCCATACCATGGTATTCCATGGGTCCCATGGATACTCAGCAAGGTCACAGTAGTGCCAAGGACTATGTAGCCGTTTTGGCTGATCAGGTCCATCCTATACCACAATGTTTATTTTCCAGTGGTGATGCTCTGTTCCAATACGACAGGGCCCCTGTTCACACAGCTCTCACATCGTCCAGGTTGGTCCTGGTTGTGTGAGCACGCTTATGAACTGTCGAATCTTCCCTGACCACCAGTCACCATATCCCAATATGATTGAGCCTTTGTGTTCTACGTTGGACGGAAGGGGCGTGATCGTCATCCAACTCCGTCATCGTTACATGAACATGCCACTGTTTTGGGGGTATAAAATTCCCTTTAACACCATACGGGACCTTTGTTCAATAATTCCGAGACGAGTGGAACCTGATCGAATATCAAAGGGATTCCTACACATTATTAGGCATCAAGTGGCGAGATTGGACTGAGCAAAGGTTGGGAATTTGTACAGGCGCTGATAACAAGCGCAGTTGATTGTCCCACAAACCAAACATCATCATCGTGTTGACCCGTGCCCACCGCAGTCTTTAATTGACGATGTCGTTTGGTCAAGGTGGGAACGCACGAGGGCGTTTGCTGAGGATCTGCGCGTTCAAAAATGTGCTGTGAACAGTGAGCTCCGAAACGCTTTTGCCTGCATCACCGTTGTACTCCGTCGTCAGACCTGCCAGAGACTGTAGCCTATGCTGCTTTACAGCGTGCACAAGTCTCCGACCTCCACTTTCTGTGACGCGGCCTAAGCGTCCAACAACTTGGCGCCTATTCGTTCTTTCACTGTCGCTGAACCACTGTCCACAGATGCTCAAGACAGAAGCACGTAAAGAACCGCCCGCTTCGCCGTTTCGGAGATGCACGTCCCCAGCCACTGGCCCACAACAGTTTGCCCTCTGTTAAAGTAATGTATCGTTTCATACCTCCCAGGGTCCTTAGAAGCCTAAAGAAAGACAGATGTGGTGTAATTTTTAGCTAGTGTTTATATTTATTCTAGTACATTCGCTCCCTTTGGGAACACTACATCACAGATCGATATAAATTATAATGTTCGTTCTAGGCGCTACAGTCTGGAACCGCGCGACCGCTCCGGTCGCAGGTTCGAATCCTCCCTCGGGCATGGACGTGTTTGATGTCCTTAGGTTAATTAGGTTTAAATAGTTCTAAGTTCTAGGGGACTGATGACCTCAGAAGTTAAGTCCCATAGTGCTCAGAGCCATTTGAACCATTTTTGATAATGTTCGCTGATCTTGGCCACAAATGCGTGACGCACATTTTATTCATTTCAGTGCTCAAAAATGTTGCTTACTGCCCGCTTGGAGCGCTGCTGTCGCAGTGTATAATTAAAACCAATGGGAGTAAGGTGACTGCATGTGTTAGACTGTTATTGGGTTTAGTGCCCAAAACTGGCGGTGGCGACATCATGCTCTCTATGTCCCACGGCACACTCTCCAGCCATTGCCTACCCTGGTGACGGAAAAGGCCTGTGTTTGCTTCTGACTCTCCCTAGAACAATTTATGACCTCTGAAAACTATCACTGTCATTTGTTAGCATAATACATGGCATGTTTGTGTATATACTGTCGCAGCAAGTACAAAACTAAATTCTGGATCCAAATCGACAGATAAACAATACTCATGGCGCTGCAATAAAGCATGTTTCATCTTCTTGTCACAGAGCCAGCACCTAGCGTTATGCTTGAAATAGCTATGTAACTTCTGAAAAACCATCTGAAGATGAGCCTGAAAAGGTCCGAAAACCGGTTCATGGAATGAATGAATAACTACTTCAAAATAGTGATTGGTTCCAGTTTTATGTGTTTGCATCGGAGGCATTACTTTCCAGCACGCCCTCGTATCTTCCAAAAACGACCAACACATTTCTCTTTTGAGTCATCAGTCCTCTGACTGCTTTGATGCTGTCTGCCACGAATTCCTTTCTTGTGCCAACCTCTTCATTTCAGAGTAGCACTCGTATGCTGTATCGTCCATTATTTATTGTACGTATTCTAATCCCTCTCGTGCACTGCAATTTTTAGGCTCTACAGCTACGTCTACTTCCATCGAAGCTGTTCCTGATGTCTTAATACATAGCCTACCAACCTGTCGCTCTTCTTGGTAGTGTTTTCCATACGTTACTTTCTTCGCTGAACCCTCAGAGAAATTCCTCATCCTTAGCTCATTAGTCCATCTAATCTTCAACATTCTTTTATACGGAATGGAAGGTGTATTTCCAATTGATCGTGTACTCCAGTTTGACTACACATTTCGTTTAATTTAAAAGTACAATCTACAGTTGTCTGTGGTGTTCTAGCAGGTAGAGCACAAGACTACAGCTTTGAAAATCGTGGGTTCAAATGGTTCAAATGGCTCTGAGCACTATGGGACTTAACTGCTGTGGTCATTAGTCCCCTAGAACTTAGAACTACTTAAACCTAACAAACCTAAGGACATCACACACATCCATGCCCGAGGCAGGATTCGAACCTGCGACCGTAGCAGTCGAGCGGTTCCGGACTGCGCGCCTAGAACCGCTAGACCACCGCCGCCGGCAAAAATCGTGGGTTCAGTCCCGGGTAATGCAAGGATTTTTCCTCGTTGCAGTACCTCCAGGATGGCCACAAGTACACTCAGCCTGCTGTCAGAATGAGTACCGGTAATCTTTCGCGGGAGTAAAAGGCGGCCGGGGTGAGGTATCTACCATCCCTCCCCCTCCTAATGCCGCGGCAAAAGGAAAGATTGCACTCTACCTGTAGTCAGGCCAATAGTCCGCTCACGGGTTGCGCCACAGTGTTTAGTTTTATCAAATCTGCGTTATAAAGTCAACTACCATCACAGATATTGTCCCTGTTACTGCAGTTATTATTAGGTTAGTGCATAAGTTCATTACGTTTTTGTTTTGCAAGTTGGTATTCCAGTTGCTATGGGTTTCTTTATCGATCGTCATTTTTTTTGTAGTTCACTATTGCTGTTTGACTTTACATATTGTGGACAGCAGCAGAAGCTGTCAGAGACATTTACGCCGTGTACTGGTATAATGCAATTGGAGAGAGCACGCTAAGAAAATAATTTTCTCGTTTCAAGGAGAATCGTTTTGACATTAGTGATACTCCACATTCAGGAAGACATTCGGATTTTGACGAAGGTCGCTTCAAAGCATTAATTCACAACGATCCGTCAGTGTACCCGTGAACTGGCAAGTGCGATGAACTGTGATCATTCCACCATCGTGCGACATTTGCATCCAATGAGAAAGAGTCAAAAAACGGGTTTACCGGTAACGCATGCTCTAAGCCAAAATCAGAAAAATCAGTGGCTTGCCATATATGCATCTCTGCTTGATCGTCATCAATTGGCTCGTGAACAACACAGGCCATTCCCATGCTGTATTGTTACTGGCGACGAGAAATGCTATATTTATGCTAACGTAAGGAATAGAAAGGAATGGTTGAGCCCAAACAAAGCATCCATTCCCCGTACAAAGTCTAAAAAATGGTTCAAATGGCTCTGAGCACTATGGGACTTAACTGCTGAGGTCATCAGTCCCCTAGAACTTAGAACTACTTAAACCTAACTAACCTAAGGACATCACACACATCCATGTCCGAGGCAGGGTTCGAACCTGCGACCGTAGCGGTCGCGCGGTTCCAGACTGAAGCGCCTAGAACCGCTCAGCCACCACGGCCGGCTGTACAAAGACTGTTGCGCATCCTCAGAATATAATGTTATGCATCTGCTGGAACAGCGACGGTGTGGTGTACTTCGAATTGCTTCCCCGAGGTGTAACCATCACTACTGACATTTACTGTCAACAACTGAGACGCAGTTCAAGAACAACGACCAGAAATACTGCGTGAGGACGACGGTCCAAACCGGCGTCCGGCCATCCTGATTTAGGTTTTCCGTGATTTCCCTAAATCCCTTCAGGGAAATGCCGGGATGGTTCCTTTGAAAGGACATGGCCGACTTCCTTTCTCATCCTTCCCTAATACCATGGGACCGATGATCTCGCTGTTTGGTCCACTCTCCCAAATCAACTAGCCAACCAAGGCTGCGTAGAGTGCTGTTACTCCACGATAACCCACGCCTCCATTTTGCTAGACGGACAAAAAACACTTTACAGAAGTTGGTTGGGGAAATCATTCTGCACCCACCTTATTCATGTGATATTGTGTTCTCAGAATATCACATTTTCCGCTTTCTGTCCAACAACGTTGAAGGAACTTCCTTTCCGGATGAAAATGCGCTCTTAACATGACTCGGTGAGTTCTTCGCCTCAAATAAAACCATCTGATTTCTAAAGTCGTGGTATCGAAAAGTTCCCCAGCGTTGACAGGCTGTTGTAAATAATCAAGGAGAATGAGAGAAGTCTCTGTTACGACGGTAATCCCAAAAGTAAGGTCTCCTATTTTTATAAGTACATAGACCTGTTTATTTGTACAATGGTTTACATCAGTTTACAGCTTGAACATTTAGCTATTTTTCGACATAATCACCATTTATGTCGATGCATTTTTCTAGACGCTATGGCAGTTTTTGTATGCCCATGTCATACCAGCTCGCCGCCATGCTGTTCAAAAAGTTTTAAACCTCTTCTTTCACCTTGTCACCGGAGCTGAATTGCTTTCCGGTCAAATGTTCTTTTAACCTAGGGAACAGCTGATAGTCACTGGGCGTCGGGCGCCATGTCAGGACTATTGGGGGGGGGGGGGGGGGGTGACTATGTTCCACTGAAACTGTTGCAGGAGAGCAACGGTTTGCTGAGCGATGTGTGGGCGAGCGTTGTCATGGAGAATGTGTACGCCATTGCTCAACATTCTCTTCTCCGGTTCTGAATTGCCCGTTTGAGTTTTTTCAGAGTCTCACAGTAGCTGTCAGCGTTAATTGTGGTCCCAGTGGGCATAAAGTCGACCAACAATACCCCTTTCCGATCCCAAAAAAATGGTTGTCATGACTTTCCCAGCAGACTGTCTGTGTTTGAATTTCCGCGGATTTGGCGAAGAAGGATGCCGCCACTGGGGTGATTGTTGCTTTGTCTCAGGTGTAAAGTGGTATGCCCAGGTTTTGTCACCCGTGACAATTGAGTCCAGAAAGTTGTCCTGTTCGGCTGCAAGGCGGTGAAGAAACGCACGGGAATCATCAAGTCGTTGCCGCATGTGGTCCTCAGTCAGCATGCGTGGTACCCATCTTGCGCACTCCTTCAGGTAGTTCAATGTTTCCGCTAAAATTCTGTGAGCGGTGCTCAGGAAACCTCAGGAACCTACGTCCAGAGATCATACAGGGTGATCCGCTGATCTTTACTCAACCTTCAACACTTTCTCCTCAGAACTTAACGGTCTCCCACTCCTTTGTTCGTCGTGAATTTCGGTCCGACCAGCTGCAAACTTGTTACGAACATTTTTGACATCCATGCACGATTCACCACACACTTCCGTCAATTGGCGATGGTTTTCAACCGGCGCAGTGCTCTTTGAGTTCAAAAACCGAATAATTGGCGGAATTCGCACTTGGCGGTAACATCCAACAAGAGCTCCATTCTCAACGGCTGACAAGCCAAGACTGAGCGGCTCAGCGCGGCGTGCGCATGTTCACACACAGTGCGTGAAGCACTCTTCATTACAGTATGACCAACTGCCACACAAACAGAGTTCTGTACTTATCAAAAAATAGGAGACCTTGCTTTTGGGATTACCCTCGTATGTGTATTGATGGTGTTTATTGCAAAAACGCTACGAACTTAAACACCAACCTAATACTATCGTTAGTGAACGTGCAAGGGCGGATATGCGGAACAAACGTCCACAGCCCAGTTGCCCACTTATTCTCGGCCGTCGCTGACGCGCCAGGCAGTGTTTCTGGGCGGGGTGTCAACGCGTGAGACGCGAGCTAGAGCGATAGGGTGCGGCTGCGTGTGCCGGTACCTGCCGTGGACCGCGCGTATTGGTACAGAGGCGCGATGCTGCGGGCGGCGGCCGGAAGCCTGTACCTGCGCGGGGGCGGCGCGCCGGGCGCCGGGGGCGGCGGAGGCGGCGGCGGGGCTGGAGGAGGCGGCGGCCTGTGACAGCGCGCGTGCTCGCCGTCGCCGCCGGCCGCTGCCGGCTGCTTCGTGCTGCCGCCCTACCAGAAGCTGCTGCTGCACAAACTCGCGCGGTACCGCTGGCCGCGGGTCAAGCCGCGCAGCAGGTGAGTGCGCTGCCAGCCTAGGGTACCAACAGCTCACTGTACATCTCTGTCCCAATATGCAGAAGAGTAATAGGTACCTCAACATCTCAGACACCCTGAACCAACAAACTATCCACTTCACTAACAGGACAGCGTTGGTATGCATTCTTGACAATCGTACCAGACAAAAAAATTGCCATTCTCCTTCCGTACAACACCTAGTGTAACCTTGATAATAGCCTCCGTCCAGCGGGGATGAGAGTTCACAAGTTTCGTCGGATAGGCAATGTCCAGCAGAAGCCCCTCATTGTTGTGGTGATGCTGAGTGGTACGTTTCACTCTGCTTTCCAAATAGCCCAAGACATTTTATGTGGAATTAAGGTTGGATGACTTAGCGGACCAGTCGAAGTGCGACACAGAGCCTGAGTGTTCGTCAGACCAGGAATGTAAGCGTGCAGCCTTGTGAATAATGGTGTTGTCATATTGGAAGGTGGAACTGTCCACAGCAAAGTAATCACAAAATATCTGCATCTACCTGCACATGATTACTCCGGAGTTATCAATTAAGTGCCTGCCAAAGGGTTCATCGAACCTCCTACAAGCTATTTATCTATCGTTCCACTCTCAAACAGCGCACGGGAAAAACAAACGCTTAAATATTTCGGTGCAAACTCTGATTTCTATTTCATGTTGTAGTTGTGGTCTTCAGTCCTGAGACTGGTTTGATGCAGCTCTCCATGCTACTCTATCCTGTGCAAGCTTCTTCATCTCCCAGTACTTACTGCAACCTACATCCTTCTGAATCTGCTTAGTGTATTCATCTCTTGTTCTCCCTCTACGATTTTTACCCTCCACGCTGCCCTCCAATGTTAAATTTGTCATCCCTTGATTCCTCAGAACATGTCCTACAAACCAGTCGCTTCTTCTTGTCAATTTGTGTCACAAGCTCCTCTTCTCCCCAATTCTATTTAATACCTCCTCATTATTTATGTGATCTACCCATCTAATCTTCAGCATTCTTCTGTAGCACCACATTTCGAAAGCTTCCTATTCTCTTCTTGTCCAAACTATTTATCGTCCATGTTTCACTTCCATACATGGCTACACTCCATACAAATACTTTCAGAACCGACTTCCTGGCACTTAAATCTATACTCGATGTTAACAAATTTCTCTTCATCAGAAACGCTTTCCATGCCATTGCCAGTCTACATTTTATATCTTCTCTACTTCTACCTACATCAGTTATTTTGCTCCCCAAATAGCAAAACTCCTTTACTACTTTAAGTGTCTCATTTCCTAATCTAATTCCCTCAGCATCATCCGACTTAATTTGACTACATTCCATTATCCTCGTTTTTTTTTTTGTTGATGTTCATCTTATATCCTCCTTTCAAGACACTGTCCATTCCATTCAACTATTCTTCCAAGTCCTTTGCTGTCTCTGACAGAATTACAATGTCATCGGCGAACCTCAAAGTTTTTATTTCTTCTCCATGGATTTTATACCACATCACTGTACTCAGTATTTCCGCAATTTGGCAGTTTTGCGGAATTTATTAACTAATGAAGCTGTTCAGCTGGATACAGCACACATGAAGAAACTTGTCGATTCTCTCTAGCTCCGGACTGAGGCAATCATCAAGGCTGTGTTACATTATATCAGCGTGATGTCTCCTAGGGCTGATTAACTTTTTATTCAGAGCGCTAATTTTCGCGAGTATTGTTTTGCAGATCAAAAGTCTGTATCACCTCTTGTAAAAATGATACGTTGCCCTCACACTTGGTCATCTTGTAGAGATCAGAAGTGAACAATTCTGTTGCCTCCATTGTAAATCTCGAGTAACGCAGGCGAGATTAAGAGAGTGTAAGGAGGCATACCAACAATAATTATTCCGTCACTGCGTATGTCGAGGGAATAGGATTGCAATTGCCTGATATTGTGCAAAGTGCACTAGCTTACAGAATATATAGGGTGTCTCACACCTTTTGGGTCAAATTGAAACTGGTGATAGTGGATCCACGACCGACTATGTTTAGATAGGGAACCAATGGTCGGAAATGGATATTTATTGTGCCATGGACATTCACAGCGTGCTTAACAACAACGTAGCTCATAGCAGTTGTTCGAAGCGACGACCGCCAGTCTCAGCGCATGCATGGCAATAGCGCAAGAAGTCCTGCCGCACTCTCTCAAAGATCCTTCGTGTCTGTTGTACCAAGAGACAGGCAGGTTGCGCCCTAACAAGCAGGTCTTCATCCGTTTCTACGGGGGTTTCATACACCACGTAATGACGTTGTCACAGAGGAAGAAGACCAGAGTGTGAGATCCGGTGATCGCGCTGGTTGTGGGACAGGACCTCCCCTTCCAGTCCAAGGATGAGGGTACATGCTGTACAGGTGCTCGTGGACGTTAACATCGGAGTGGGCTGGTGCACCGTCTTCTTGAAACCACTTGCTTTCGCGGACAACAACAGGTACAGTCTCCAAGAACTATGGTAGCACATCTTGCAGGAACACCATATAATGCTGACCATTCAAACGGGGAGGCAGCAAATAAGGTCCCAATATGTGACCTTAGACAAAGCCTGCCCATATGTTAACAGAGACTTGTTGTGGTGCCACCAATGTGGGTGGCGTGGGGATTGTCCTCCTTCCAGATATGGCTTTCGCAGCTGTTGGAAACACCATCACCGATGAACGCCGCGCGGGATTAGCCGAGCGGTCAGGGGTGCCGCAGTTATGGACTGTGCGGCTGGTCCCAGCGGAGGTTCGAGTCCTCCCTCGGGCATGGGTGTGTGTGTTTGTCCTTAGGATAATTTAGGTTAAGTAGTGTGTAAGCTTAGGGACTGATGACCTTAGCAGTTAAGTCCCATACGATTTCACACACATTTGAACATTTGAGCGGATGAACGAGGCCTCACCCGTGAGCAATAAAAACTGTTCGAATTTTGGCACTGCAGGATTGCGGTGGATAAGCCATTGAAAGCAGTGAATGCAGGGCTCAGAATCCGTTGGTCTCAATGCTTGTATATATTCTTAATGATAGTGGTGTCATGCCTGTTTCACCAGTATGCTCCATACTGATTCCTTCGAAGTGTGCATTTCACGGGCATGTTGGCGGTCGCTTATTGCTGTGTGGCCGGGCACACGATCCAGCACTATATCCTCCAAGTCTGGTGTTCGAACACCAGACTTGGAAGGAACCTTGCCCGGCACTCTGTGGGGTGAACGACCCAGTCTCTCGTAAGTTGATATGCAAGGAGATAAACTTGTTCCTGTTGCGAAAGCGTTCTCTGTACATTCGCTCTGCTTTACGGGCACTACATCATATCGCACCGTGCATTAAATGTATGACTGCCAACTCTCGTTGCGACTATCGCTCCATCTTTGACAACACGTGATACACCTCACCATCGACACATGACAAGCTATCTGATGCGATGGACAACTGGCAACAGGGATAGTGGTGTGCGTGTGGCACAGGTAAATGTGCCAATGAGATGCAGGCGTTCGTCACATGGTACACGAGCTATGAGCTAAGTTGTGTACAGCATGTCTGTTTGGTGGCTACAGGTGTACGCTATCATCCGCTGTCTCTTCCAGTGTACAACAGACACCAGGGATCTATGCGAGTATGCAACAGAACTGCATGCGCCGTTGCTATGCATGCTTTGGGACTGGCGATACTCGCTTTGAACAGTTACTATGAGCTACGTTGTTACTACGCGGTGTACGCTGTGTATGTCCATAACGCAATAAATATGCATTTCCGAGCATTGGTTCCCTGTCTCAATACAGTCGGCTGTGGATCCACTGTCACCTGTTTCAATTTGACCCTATACAGGGTGTCTCCGTAAGAGCGTGCAAAAATTTAAATGAACATAGAAGACGCTCCACCGAACGATTTGATCTAGGGAACTTTGGGTAGGAGAAGTAAGCTTAAGGAGATAATGGGAATAAAATCACATTACTGTGTACTTTTTTATTTACAATAGCTACAGTTAACTGCAAATACCACCGTTGACACAATGAACGTACCGTTTGTACTCTATCGTACAAAATGCGCTGAAACTGACGGCCATCAACGTCAATGCAAGCATGACTTCGGCGAACAAGATTTTGATTCACCCTGAAAAATATCCCTGGTATGTTTCGAATCACGTTACAGGCAGCTACAGTTCTGGCAACTAATTCCACCTCTGTATCTACTGGGATCTCATACACAAGTGACTTTATGTATCCCCATAGGAAATAATAAAGGGGATTCAGGTCACATGACCTCGCAGCCATGGAATAGAACCTCCCCTTCCGACACATCGTCCGGGAAATACAGCACTGAGACGGTTGCGGACATCCACACTGAACTGAAGCAGTGTACCGTCATGTTATATTCACATCCTCTCACGAGCAGCCAAGGGCACATTCTCCAACAGCTCAGGTACAGCTCTTTGCAGGAACCTGAAGTACAGGTGGTCATTCAGACGGGCAGGTAAAAGATATGGCCCAATGACATTGTCGCCTACAATGCCGGCCACGATATTCACAGCAAAACGTAACTGATGGTGTGCCTCTAATACAGCGCGAGGGTTTTCCTTATCCCACACATGACTGTTCCTGCTGTTCGAAATACCGTCACGATTAAATGAGGCCTACTCAGTAAACAGCACAATTTGGAGGAAATCTGGTCGATGAATCCACACTGTCGGAGCAACCACTGACACTGTGCGACCCTTGGTACAAAGTCAGTCACAAGCATTGCATGGACTAGTTGTGGGTGATATGGGTGTAATTGTTGTTCGTGGAGAATTCGCCACACGCTAATGCGTGCAGCGCCCATTTCACGTGCAATAAGACGAGTTCTTGTAGTGGGGTCCGCTGCAACACGTTCCAGCACCTCCTCTTCACAATCGAACGCGTGAGGGTCATCCTGTTGCCAGGTCCCTCGTTTTTTCTTTCCAGTGACCAGTCTCCCGCATTCGTTGTTCGAGAGAAATAAACACTCGTCGTGATGGCTGTTGCCTGTTAGTGAATCGTTCCCTGTACGGCCTTTCAGCAGCGAGAGCATTGCAACGAATCTCCCCATACGCACGGCGAATGTCAGTGAATTCTGCGAAACATTACCGGTACTGGTTCATCGTATTGTACTGTACGTCTCTGCATTGTACCGAGAAATGAATGGGTCTGTCGCTGACTCATAGCCCGTTCTGTCATGGGCCAATATAAGTACGATACAACAGAGACACCTTATGGACAAGTAAAGTAAACGAAACCTGCACCATAACTTCCTAGTAATCAGGCTCGTCCTCCTTGTTTCCTTGCAGGAAATATAGCATGTACATGTAAATAAACAGGACAGTACATGTTAGTTGTAAATAAGCTGGAAAACAATAGCCGCGCGGGATTAGCCGAGCGGTCTTAGGCGCTGCAGTCATGGTCTGTGCGGCTGGTCCCGGCGGAGGTTCGAGTCCTCCCTCGGGCATGGGTGTGTGTGTTTGTCCTTAGGATAATTTAGGTTAAGTAGTGTGTAAGCTTGGGGACTCATGACCTTAGCAGTTAAGTCCCATAAGATTTCACACACATTTGAACATTTTTGGAAAACAGTAATTCAAGGCAAAGTGTTAGACAAGTTTGCTTCCATATATCCTTAAGCTGGCTTCCCTACCTCAAATTGTTCAGTGCAGCATTCTCTACGTCTTGTTACATTTTTGCACGCTCTTACGGAAGCACCCTGTATACAAATAAATATCTTCGGTTACTTAACCATATTTGTGACGGACGTGACTTATAGGAAAGTTAACTCATAATGAAAATTTTTCTATCACACCATTCCCCGTATTCCACTTCCTTATAAATGTTTCCCAACATGAGCACTTATGCACCAATCTGTATGAGGATCATACATAAAACTGATTGTGTTAAATTGCCTGTACATTCAGTCGTTTAACACCATTTTTATATATTTCGTAAATTATCTATTGTCGCTTCTACTAAGCACTTTCCAGCGATTTTACAGAATATACGTGCAGATCTTGCTATAAAAAGGCCTCGTCGGAAACACAGTGTATCTTCCAGATTGAATTTTTACTCTGCAGCGGAGTGCGCGCTGACTTGAAACTTGCTGGCAGGGCCGGCCGAGCGGTTCTAGGCGCTACAGTCTGGAACCGCGCGACCGCTACGGTCGTAGGTTCGAATCCTGCCTCGGGCACGGATGTGTGTGATGTCCTTAAGTTAGTTAGGTTTAAGTAGCTCTAAGTTCTAGGGGACTGATGACCTCAGAAGTTAAGTCCCATAGTGCTCAGAGCCATTTGAACCATTTTGAACCTTGCTGACAGACGTAAACTGTGTGCTGGAACCTGGACTCGAATCCTAAACTTTTCGTTTGAAGCTTGGATGACAGGAGAAGAGACAAGAGTCACTTGCGGAAACGAGGCTGTTGGGGGAGGGGGGTGGGGTCGTCTTCGTGCTCGGATAGCTCAGAGCGTATCTTATTAGGAGCTGATGGACCTCGACCGCTGCACAGATGTTGGAATGCAGCAACTACGTGTCACGAGCAACCACCACATCAGTGCTTCTGTGGCCGCGAATAAAGAGCGTCGCAGAAAAGTGGACGTGGCTTCGCGATGCCGGGGAGAGCGAGGTGAACAGCCGGGTGGGCGCCAGCCCGTGACGTCACGTGACGTCACGCCTCGACACGCACCTCTGCTCTCTGTTCACACACACACACACACAGCTGAGCCTGTTCTCTCAATGTCTGCACTCGGGTTGTAAGTCTCGATGGACTTCGAACATGCAATCACAACAAATACGTTTGAGAAGGCCGCGCGCAGAATCGTGGTTTCTGAAGTCCTGTTGTTCGTTTCCTATTTGAGCTACGAATATTGGGTGAAAAGCTTTTCGTTTAGCCCGGACCAGCGGCCATTTGTACAGCCATTTGACAGCTGTATTGCTGTAGCTATGTTACAGTGTATTAAGCAAAGTTTCAACAGCGAACCGTAGCTGGCGGCCAGGCTAATTGTGCAAATCGATTAATTCTTTTTGCAAAAGAAGTTAACTGTGATGAAATCAATGCTCAACTAATGACTTCACTTGTATGTTCACCGTTCGGGTTTTACGTGCAATAACAGTCACCCTCGTTCGGATTTTTCGTGAAAAAACAATCACTCTTAAATAACTCCGGACTGGAGCGAGCCTGATGGTTCAGATTTGCCACTGGTGTATTCGACCTTCATGTAAGGTAAGTTTTAACCGTTTGCAAAAATCTTGCTTTGTTTGGGTTTTACGTGCAACAAACGCGTTTTTCTGGGAAGTTTTTGAAGCATGCCATTTCTATACTTCAAACTTGTACGAATCAGTTGAAGCTTTCCAAGATGGTACGTAAATGTATAAAGTCAAAATGAAATTTCTTTTATCCATTGATCTTTATCCCTTGTCGAGATAGAATGGTTTAATGTCGAGGTAAAGTATCACTTAAAAATCATTCTTACATGAACTGAATGCGAGGAAACGGTTAAATGTGATTCGAATTAATAAAAAATGTATTCTTACGATAAAATCGAAAACTTGCTTTCAAAAATCAAACTTCATTTCGAATTTTACGTGCAAAAAGCGAGGCAACAAATTTATACTTGAACGGCTGTATTTAAGCATAAGTAATGAGACACTAACTCCAGACCCACTTGCCAAGCCGGTTATTTACGTACGTAAACAGTTTTCCCCTGCGGTCGCGGAAGCCGAAAGTGGAATTGTGTGCCATACAAATAATATCGCTGCCGCTCTCTGCTGCTGGCTGGAGTGGTGAGGAATCAGGAATGTTTTCTCTGATAGAAAGACCTCTACCACTAAGTTGACTGCTAAGCCTAATTTGTGATTTGAGAACAAATTACTAACAAAAAAAGCACAACGGGGAATGTATGGCTAAGACATTTGTGATAAATCCTAAATAAATTTTTCACTCTACAGCGGTGGGTGCACTGATATGAAACTTCCCACCAGATTAAAACTATGTGCCGCACTGGGACTCGAGCTTTTGACCTTTTCCTTTAGCGGGAATGTGCTCCCCAAGTGAGCTAACCGTGCACGACTCACGACCCGACTTCACAGCCTTACTTCCACCAGAAGCCTGGAAGCAAGGAGATGAGGTACTGGAAGAAAATCAGCTGTGACAGCAGGTCAGCTCAGTTAGAGAGCACTTGCCCACGAAAGGCAAATGTCCCGAGTTCGAGTCTTGGTCCGGTACACAGTTCTAATCTGCCAAGAAGCTGCATTTATGATACAGTTGCTACCGCCATATCTCTTGTAAAGTACATGAATGCGAATAAGAGGATGCAACAGTTTGTGCAACAAGCATAGAATCGGCTATGGAAGCATAGAATATTATGCTGCAGGACGTGTTCACGTAAGAAGTTCAGGGAGAACACTGGGAAGTTTCTTTATTATGGGACCTGCAGCATATATTATGTCTCAGTAGGACTTTATGCAGAGGCTTAGTAGACAGTATGCTCCTTGATATTTCATTTTTGTATATAAGCTTATTTCGGATTTATTGTCTTCATCAGTACATCTACAAACTACCGCATTTATTTTTTACATAATATATAACTTATAAAGGTTTTTTAATTTGGACGTTGTACTCACGTCTTGAAATAAGTAAAAACTTTGAGTAAACTATTACTGCTGTCCGCAGTTGTTTGACGTAATATTTTTTTCAGTGGCGTTTTAAAGTTGTTCAATGATTTGATCTTGCACGTGTATTATAATAAGTTATTTATTATTTTTACAGTCGTAAGAATTCAAGTTTGACAGCTAGTTTTTCACTATAAGATATTTATGTTGTTGCTGATTGTGTATCTGTGGAACTGTTATTGATTTTATAATCTCTGGTGTTTTGGTTATCCGTTGTCCCTATACAAGCCTTTGGTAATTTCCAAGAGTGTTTGCCTATCGAAGCCGCTGGTCTAAACGATAGATACTGAACGTGCGATTCTAAATCGATCACACGACTGTGGTGGTGGGCGTTATGAGCATGTTCATAGTGGTCGCTACAGCAACGACAAAAAAAAAGCGTTACTAAAATAGTAGTAATTATTAAGGAAACGACCTACCTAACTCGTCGTCGACGTTGTCGTCATGAGAAAGTGCATTTGGTGTGTGTGCTACCGGAAGCATTCCCTTTTCGCCGTAACCTGGGTAGACTCTGCCAGTGTCACGCAAAAATATTGGCAGAGTGTCACATTTCCGGCAAAAGTTCAAACTATTTTCTACATTGCATAAGCATGGAATTAGATTTTTCCACGTGAGGTAATCGGCCGAATAAACGTCTACAATACCAGACATCCCACTCACTACCGTCATAAATTGCTTAGGTCTTCCTAACGCCCGCCACCACAATCGCGTGACCGACTTAGAATCGCGCGTTCGATATGTATCGTTTTTACCCGCGGCTTCGATAGGCTAACATTCTTGGAAATTACCAAAACTTAACTTTTTTTTACTGTGTGTGCGTGATATCGGTTTTTCATTAGTATACCGTGGGGATAACTCTTAGTGAGTATGTATGTTACAAATTCCTACAAAATATACATGACTGGACCATTTGGGATTTGGAGCAGGGTTTGTATTACGTTTTCTATGTAGTCAACCTCATATTTTAAATTTTTTATGTGTGTATAGAAGGTGGATTGGTTGTTATTTGTTTCTCTCGTGTGTTCTCTGACTCCAACGATGAAATTTCTTTCCGTCTGTCCTACATAAAATTTTGTGCAGTTATTGCAGTTAATTTTGTAAATTTCAGGGTTTAAATGTTTCGGGCGTGTGGCTCTCCCTGAACGTCGTTTTGTGCTAATATTATTTGTTGTTGTGAAGGCTAATTTCGCATTTGAATTTTTTTTTTAGTAGGGTGTTTATTTTATCGGATAGTTTTCTTATGCAGTTTGCTGATACGTACATCGTTTTTTTTTTTAATGTAGTTTCTCCTGTTAGCTTTATTTTATGACTTATGGGGTCTTTTTTAGGGTTTATAGCTGTAGAACCAGATTAGGTTTATAACTGTTCTTGTACGAGAGATATTGTGTAGTATTTCTTTATGTATGACCTCCTGTTACAGTGGCAGATTTAGGATTCTGTTTATCATGGTTTTCTGTAGATTTCAAAAGTATGCTTGTAGTTGTTGTTAGTTATTCTGAGATCCAGAAAATTCATCGATTTGTTTTTCGAAGTTCTCTAGTGAATTTCATTTTAGGATGTATTGTTGTTGAATTCCTGCCGTATTGTTTGTATATCGTGATCATGTCTTTATATGAGTAGCAATGGGTCATAGACATAGCAGTAGTAGTATATTCTGTTTTTGGAAAGAGTTATTTTGAAGCGAAGAATTTTGTTTAGAGTTTATTAAGGAATATATTAGCTATGGTTTCAGCAATATTAGTTCCCATAGCCACATCATCTCGTTGTGTGTAAATTCTCTGCGGGAAGTCTACAAACCACATATAAGAGCACATTCCGCTAACCACTACGCAATACATGACGTCGAGTATTTCATACCTGTGCTCTACACTTTATATACATCTATACTCCCCGAGCCACATTGCGGTGTGTAGCGGAGTGTACTTTGTATATCCATTTCCCGTTCCAGTCGCGAATAGTTCACGGGAATCACGACTACCGATAAGATTCCGTGTGGCTCGAATCTCTGTAACTTGATCTTCATGGTCTTTTCGCGATACATATATATGTTGACTCATCTAGGAACGTACGCTCTCGGAACAATAAACCACGCGGTGATGCAGAACGCCTCTCTTGTAGCGTCTGCCACTGGAGCTGGTTGATCATCTGTGTGCCGCTTTCGCACTTAGTAAATGAATCTATAGCGAGGCGCGCTGCCGTCCTTCGCATCTACTCTATTTCCTCTATCAGTCCTCTCTGGTATGGATCCCATTCTGAGGAGCAGTATTCAAGTATTGGCCGAACAAGTGTTTTGTAAGCTACACTACTGGCCATTAAAATTGCTACACCAAGAAGAAATGCAGATGATAAACGGGTATTCATTGGACAAATATATTATACTAGAACTGACATGTGACTACATTTTCACGCAATTTGGGTGCATAGATCCTGAGAAATCAGTACCCAGAACAACCACCTCTGGTCGTAATAGCGGCCTTGATACGCCTGGGCACTGAGTCAAACAGAGCTTGGATGGCGTGTACAGGTACAGCTGCCCATGCAGCTTCAGCACGCTACCACACTTCATCAAGAGGATTGACTGGCGTATTGTGAGGAGGCAGTTGCTCGGCCACAATTGACCAGACGTTTTCAATTGGTGAGAGATCTGGAGAATGTGCTGGCCAGGGCAGCAGTCGAACATTTTCTGTATCCAGAAAGGCCCGTACAGGACCTGCAACATGCGGTCGTCCATTATCCTGCTGAAATGTAAGGTTTCGCAGGGATCGAATGAAGGGTAGAGCCACGGGTCGTAACACGTCTGAAATGTAACGTCCACTGTTCAAAGTGCCGTCAATGCGAACAAGAGGTGGCCGAGATGCATAACCAATGGCACCCCATACCATCACGCCGGGTGATACGGCATTATGGCGATGACGAATACACTCTTCCAATGTGCATTCACCGCGATGTCGCCAAACACGGATGCGACCATCATTATGCTGTAAACAGAACCTGGATTCATCCGAAAAAATGACGTTTTGTCATTCGTGCACCCAGGTTCGTAGTTGAGTACACCATCGCAGGCGCTCCTGTCTGTGATGCAGCGTCAAGGGTAACCACAGCCATGGTCCCCGAGGTGATAGTCCATGCTGCTGCAAACGTCGTCGAACTTTTCGTGCAGATGGTTGTTGTCTTGAAAACGTCCCCATCTGTTGACTCAGGGATCGAGGCGTGGCTGCACGATCCATTACAGCCATGCGAATAAATGCCTGTCATCTCGACAGCTAGTGATACGAGGCCGTGGGGATCCAGCACGGCGTTCCGTATTACCCTCCTGAACCCACCGATTCCATATTCTGCTAACAGTCATTGGACTTCGACCAACGCGAGTAGCAATGTCGCGATACGATAAACCGCAATCGCAATAGGCTACAATCCGACCTTTATCAAAGTCGGAAACGTGATGGTAAGCATTTCTCTTCCTTACACGATGCATCACAACAACGTTTCACCAGGCAACGCCGGTCAACTGCTGTTTATGTATGAGAAATCGGTTGAAAACTTTCCTCATTTCAGCACGTTGTAGGTGTCGTCACCGGCGCCAACCTGTGTGAATGCTCTGAAGAGCTAATCATTAACATATCACAGCATCTTCTTCCTGTCGGTTAAATTTAGTGTCTATAGCACGTCTACTTCGTGGTGTAGCAATTTTAATGGCCAGTAGTGTATTTCCTTTCTTGCTAGATCACATCTCCTGAGGATTCTTCCAGTGGTTCTCAGTCTGCCATCTACCTCAGTCGCGATGTAACTTTATGGGATCGTTCCACTTCGAATCGCTCCGTACGCGCATTTCTAGATGTTTTACGGAAGTAACTGCTTCCAGTGACTGTTCTGCGGTTATGTTATCGTGTAATAAAGGGTCTTTCTGTCGTATTCGCTACACGTTACATTTGTTTGTAGTATTATTTGTTAGGCAGTTTCTCCATTATTCCATTCACCAATGGAGCAAGGTAACCTTCCGATCACACTTACCCTCATGATTCCTCTGTGTGATAAATCATGCAATCAGACTGATAATCCCCTAAACGCAATGCTTTCTTGATGGTGCTATTCTCTCTCTGTTTCTTGCTATCTATACGCTGAGGTTACAGTTCTCGGTGCTCATTCCAACAATCTCCTATAATATTTATGTTCTGGACCTTCCTCAGTATTTTCCTCCTACCATTTTTTCCTTCGATGACGTTCTTTATGAAGTCATTGTGCTGATTCAAGTGCTCAGTCAACTTAGATTTTCTTATTTGTGTGGTGTTGATCAGTGCCATTTTCTCGCCATTTTTAACTGCCTTAGATTTTTTGCGTCCACTACGTTTTCGTTACTCTCCTCTAGGGGAATTCTATGGTAATGTGCAGCGGGATTACATTCTGTACCTGGACTGTTCACATAAATCTGCAAACTAGCAAAAAATGAATCACCTAACATTATATTTTCGAGATGTTAGTTGAAACTTTATGGCTACTGCTAGCGAGTGTTAGTGTTAATTCATGTTCCATCAATGCTTCGCGTATCGTTTATATACATACGGGATTCAGCTAAGCTGTCTCAGAAATTTCCTGAATCGTTTAAGATATCGTTATTCTGTTTTCACCCAGATGAATTGTGGGTCTTCTCTACAACAGTCTCTTTCCACAACTGTATTTATTACAAATATGACGGAAACAACTTCTATTTTTAAAATGCAACTTGAGTAATTTCTGGTAATATTGTATTTATAAAAGAGAGAAATTCAATGCCGTTTCGCTCTTTAAGATCAGATTACTAGTTTCGGACAAATGATTCGTTTGTTATCAACAGGAATCCGATTGCTGTCTTACGCAAAAGTTGGTGATTTCACACCAATGTAACGAAATACGTAACGTCGAGTAAGGGCGAAAAAGTATTGCAGCACCGCAATACCGCTATAAAATGGGCACAGGGAAAATGTAGCTTTCATTCTGACTGTCGATTGTTCGTTAGTTTGAAAAAATAAATGTCTTTCACAAGCCAAGAGAAACTGGATATGCCACTCCTTTACGGAGAATGAAGAAGGAACGTGAAGAGGAGATTTAAGTTCTATACGCAACTGTACCCCGACACATGGTGCCCGACAAGAAAGACAGTTCAGTGAATCTGCAAAAAATTGTTACTATGTGGTCACTTTAATATTGTCCGCCCCCGGTAGCTGAGTGGTCAGCGCGGCAGAATGTTAATCCTAAGGGCCCGGGTTCGATTCCCAGCTGGGTCGGAGATTTTCTCCGCTCAGGGACTGGGTGTTGTGTTCTCCTAATCGTCATCATGATTTCATCCCCATCGTCGCGCAAGTCGCCGAAGTGGCGACAAATAGAAAGACTCGCACCCTGCGAGCGGTCTACCCGACAGGAGGCCCTAGTCACAAGACTGTAATATTATGCAGGGGCTACAGAGCAATCCTGCAACTGGCGGGGCGAACGAAAGAGATGTTTTGGCAGCTGTGTGTCGCTCCACCAGTATCTGCGAGTGCCTGTGTGACACGTCAGCCCGGCATTGTTCGCATTTTGCGCTCAAACAGCTTCCACCCGCGTCATGTGTCACTTCACCAGCAGATTAACCAGCCGAATCGCAGGCATAGCATGGACTTCTCTCGCTCAGTTATAATGCGACATCAGGAAAACAGCTTCTTTCTTCAAGAATTCTCTTTACCGATGACGCTACCTCTACACAACATGGAAAGCTGAATGCAAGAAATATGCACTGTTGAGAATTCGCACCAGCTGAGGCAGGTTGAAAATGAGAGGCATTGCTGTGAGAGCGTTTAGTGTGCGACTGCTGGAGACTAAGTGACTGGTCTTCACTTCACCGAAGAAACTTTAATGGGTAGAAGATACGGGCAACTTCTTGCAGAAGTGCTACTGGCTCTCCTAGAGGAAGTACAACTTGAAATACATGAAAGTATGAGGTACATTCAAGTTCTAAGGCCTCCAATTTGTTTTCTAATTAACTACTCACCCGAAATCTATGAAACTGGCGTTACTTCTCGACGTAATCGCCCTGCAGACGTACACAATTTTCACAACGCTGACGCCATGATTCCATTGCAGCGGCGAAGGCTTCTTTAGGAGTCTTGTTTTGACCACTGGAAAATCGCTGAGGCAATAGCAGCACGGCTGGTGAATTTGCGGCCACGGAGAGTGTCTTTCATTGTTGGAAAAAGCCAAAAGTCACTAGGAGCCAGGTCAGGTGAGTAGGGAGCATGATGAATCACTTCAAAGTTGTTATCACGAAGAAACTGTTGCGTAACGTTAGCTCGATGTGCGGGTGCGTTGTCTTGGTGAAACAGCACACGCGCAGCCCTTCCCGGACGTTTTTGTTGCAGTGCAGGAAGGAATTTGTTCTTCAAAACATTTTCGTAGGATGCACCTGTTACCGTAGTGCCCTTTGGAAAGCAATGGGTAAGGATTACGCTCCCGCTGTCCCAGGACATGGACACCATCATTTTTGCAGCACTGGCGGTTACCCGAAATTTTTTTGGTGGCGGTGAATCTGTGTGCTTCCATTGAGCTGACTGGCGCTTTGTTTCTGGATTGAAAAATGGCATCCACGTCTCATCCATTGTCACAACCGACGAAAAGAAAGTCCCATTCGTGCTGTCGTTGCGCGTCAACATTGCTCGGCAACATGTCACACGGGCAGCCGTGTGGTCGTCCGTCACCATTCGTGGTACCCACCTGGATGACACTTTTCGCATTTTCAGGTCGTCATGCAGGATTGTGTGCACAGAACCCACACAAATGTCAACTCTGGAGGTGATCTGTTCAACAGTCATTCGGCGATCCCCCAAAACAATTCTCTCCACTTTCTCGATCATGTCATCAGACTGGCTTGTGCGAGCCCGAGGTTGTTTCGGTTTGTTGTCACACGATGTTCTGCCTTCATTTAACTGTCGCACCCATGAACGCACTTTCGACACATCCATAACTCCATCACCACATGTCTCCTTCAACTGTCGATGAATTTCAATTGGTTTCTACCACGCAAATTCAGAAAACGAATGATTGCACGCTGTTCAAGTAAGGAAAACATCGCCATTTTAAGTATTTAAAACAGTTCTCATTCTCGCCGCTGGCGGTAAAATTCCATCTGCCGTACGGTGCTGCCATCTCTGGGACGTATTGACAATGAACGCGGCTTCATTTTAAAACAATGCGCATGTTTCTATCTCTTTCCAGTCCGGAGAAAAAAAATCGGAGGCCTTAGAACTTGAATGCACCTCATATGTGGTACCAGCATGACGGGTGCCCGGCTCATTCCCCTCTTGTGGCTATGAAAACACTCACCCAGCTCTTCCTGGTTGTGGGCAGGACTTGAAGGCGTTATCAGTTGGCATTCACGTTCGCCTCATTTAATAGCACTCCACTTCTTTCTCTGTGGGAAACTCGAAGATGAAATTCATGCACGAGGAATTAAAACATCGCAATGTCGCAGCATGTGCAATGATATCGAACGCGTCTCTTCAGTCTGTCCGGAATTTCTTGCAGCAACGGCTACAAAAGCGTATTGCAGTAAATTGTGGGCATTTCCAATACCTTATTAAGTAAATGGATTTTAATGACATGTTATTGGCCACATTGTTTTGGGAATTTCTTATTTCTGCTGTTGTTGACGTTAATTTTGCACTTCCCTATGTTACAAATCTATTCGCTTTTTACATGCGTCTTTCTTTCTGCGCTGTGGCAGAAACAAGAGCAGAACTGTTGTTCTTTTTGGAGTGCATGGGCGCTCAACGGCGAGGTTATCAGCGCCCAAGAGCAGAACCGTTACAGTAGTTAAGTGGCGAATCATCTTCAAATGACACTTCCTTTGCCTTCCAGTTGGTGTATTTGTCCAACCACATGTAGTCAAATGGCTATTAGTATCACTTTTAAATTAAACATGTCTCCATTATTCCGCTTTTGTAAGTAGACTCTTAGCTGTGTCTAGCGGGAGCACACCATAAGCCTGATTTGACACATCACAAAACGAACTTCCATATAAGACATGTTCAACGCAAATTAGCCCTAAAGTTTTCAGTATTAGAACTTCTTCGAAACTACTAATCACATATTAAAGAGTGAAACGCCGTTGAATTCGTCTGTTCTAGGGCTGCGATACTACCAGCAGAAATTACTAAAGTTTCATTTGAAAAACCGAAGTTGGTAGCTTTGTCTCTATGATTAATATAGCTATCAAAAGTAGATTAACGTCATTTAGTGATGAACCTTTTACAGTTCATCTGGGTGAAAACAGAATTACGATACTTAGCTGTTCAAGAAACATCTGAGGTAAACAGCTTAGCTGAAACTCTCTATATTTTAACATATATTTTACAAGCAAGTGAAGGCTTAGAAGATACCATCGGATATACACACGCACTGATTGGCGGGTATGTAAGTGATCAGAGCAGCAATTCTCTGCGACAGGCAGAACGGTCACCAGAGTGCATAAGTGTTGTTCGTCTTTAGTGTTCTTAAAAGGTATGGAGGGTACTGTAAAGGTCGGGAGTGAATGGCCTCTGCAGAGGGCGATGGAACTGGGTTGTGTGAGGTCGGGAAGCCAATAGTTCACAACCCTGGGCAGGATAGCAGTAAAGCGAAGATAAATTGCTGGTTGTTGTCCGACGTAGTGTCATGAAAATAGCATTAGTAAACATTCATCTTTCGCACAGCAAATTACGACAGTCGAGACGGCACTCGGAGGTGGCAACGCCCCCCCCCCCCCCCCCCAGGCGAAAGCGAGGAAGTGCTGCCGTCAGAAAGCTGCCTACAGTCGCCGGGCGGGCAGCTTGCAGCGTCGCTCAGCAGAAATGATGACGCCAGCGGCACGGCAAGGGCTCTGACTCCACCAGCGTGCGGCGGCCCGTAATGACAGCCGCACGGAGTAGAGGCGGCTGCGGACGCGTGGACTACGTGGACCGAGCGAGGAGAGAACTGCTCTCAGAAACAGTGCCCGCCCACGCAAGCGGAGGCAGATAGCACCAGAGTTTTCCCACACAAGTGGAGGTGGTTGAGCAGCTGCACGAACCTTGGCTCGAACCATTAACCTCCAGAACAGGATGCTGTCAGCGGCTGGAAATAGGACCGCTGGTGGCTCACCGGGTAAAGGCTGCTAAGTCAGCAGCTTCAGACTCATTGCTGATGTCAGGCCTATGGCCAGCAACACCGCATCCAGTGACGGCACCTTGCAAACTCGTTTCATGTCGAAGGTCAGCGTAGACCTCCCTTGAAACTGGCGGCTATCAGACTGCATTCGGCAAAAAAAAATATTGTATCTGCTTGGCTCGTCCTTGTTTTGCCAAGATATTGATTCTCATCACGTAAGCGACACCAGAGTTACGGCTCAGTTGTGCAGCAATCAGGCAACAAGCACCAGAGCGGGGTTCGTCTCCTCATTGCATCAACAATATTTTAACTCCTTCTTGGGACTGGCAATATGCTAACTGCCCGATGCTGTGGTGACAGTATTTTTTGTATAAACAGGTCGCAACTGATGTGACGTTGCCTGCCCGGCACCAATCCGACCTCTTTCCCTGAGACTCTTACTTCAAACATGGCGGCGTCTGTACTCTATTCAGGAACTGGGTGTTGTGTTGTCCTAATCATCATCATTTCATCCCCATCGACGCGCAAGTCGCCGAAGTGGCGTGAAACCGAGAGACTTGCACCCGGAGCCGGCCGGTATGGCCGTGCGGTTCTAGGCGCTTCAGTCTGGAACCGCGTGACCGCTACGGTCGCAGGTTCGAATCCTGCCTCGGGCATGGGTGTGTGTGATGTCCTTAGGTTAGTTACGTTTAATTAGTTCTAAGTTCTAGGCGACTGATGACCGAAGTTAAGTCGCATAGTGCTCAGATCCATTTTGAACTTGCACCCGGTGAACGGTCTACCTGACGGAAGGCCCGGCCGGCCGGAGTGGCCGAGCGGGTCTAGGCGCTACAGTCGCTACGGTCGCAGGTTCGAATCCTGCCTCGGGCATGGATGTGTGTGACGCCTTAGGTTAGTTACGTTTAAGTAGATCTAAGTTCTGTGGGACTGATGACCCAAGTTAAGTCCCGCAGTGCTCAGAGCCATTTGAACCATTTTTTGAACGGAAGGCCCTAGCTAGTCACACGACAATTATTTATTCTGTTCAGCCATGCCAAATAAAATAGCGGTGGCACAACATTATATAAGAAGCTTGAAATGCGCCATATGTTATCAGAGTAAATGCCGTGTACTCACGTGAGACAGCATTATTAGCACCTAAAGAGGTTTGAAAGGAGCTTCGTTGTGGGTCTCCATTTGGCCAACTGGTCGAATCGTGCAATATTCAGACCTATTGGGCATTTGCATGTGACAGTGGCCGATGTTGGACTGCTTGGAAACGTGAGGGCAAGCATACATGTCGTCAAGATTCCATCGATCACGTCTGACCACTACAAGCGAGGATGTTCGTATTGTGCATGGAGCACATCATAACCCGTTCAGTCTGTGCCTGCCATCCGAGAACAAGTAATGGACTCGCTGCCATTTCCTGTGTCATTCCGTATGACTCGTCAGAGACTAACAGCAGGTAGACAAAAGATTGCTCTCCTAGGTGTAGATTGCCAGTAACAACGCAGTACAAACGGCTGCATTTGGAGTGGTGCTTTGACTAGGACTCTTGGACTGCTGATGAATGGCTCGTACTGTGTTCAACGATGAATCATTGTTGTGCACTAACCTTCATGGTAGCGACCTCGGTAAATGCCCTATTCTTCCAATGTTTTGGTAAGGCACCGCTATGTTACTTCCAGCGTCATCGTGTGGGGAACCATCGGATGTGACGTCAGGACACAGTTAATAGTGATTGAATCAAATCAGATGGCATAAAAGTACGCGTCGGACATCATGTGTCCTCGTGTGTTACTCCTCATGTCACAGTAGGGTCATGCCACTTTTGAAAACGGCAACACATGTTACATCTATGAACTGATTGCATGATGTTGAATAATGCCGGTGGCAAACAAGAGCCCCAGGTCTGTCCCTCACAGCGCACGTTTGGGACCAGCTCAGATCTCAACTCCATCCTAGTGTCAGTATCCAGGATGTAAAAGACCAGTTACAGCAGTTGTGGGCCGTCTGCCCTCAATAGAGAATGCAATGTGTTTATGGCACACTTCTCAACAGACTCAGTGCTTGCATCCTGACCAAAGAGAATCCATCGTCATACTGATAAGTAGATTGATACTACCAAGATCGTCGGAGATTTGATTCAATATTGTAACCACTTAAACAACATCATGGTGTTTTTGTGCTGTTGAGTCCAAAGACTGGTTTGATGCAGCTCACCTTGCTGCTCTATCCAATGTGAGCCTCTTATCTCTGAATAGCTTCCTTCAGAATCTGCTTGTTGTATTCATCTATTGGTCCCCCTCTACGATTTTTTACTGCCCACACTTCCTTTCAGTACTAAATTGATGATCCATTAATGTCTCACAATGTGTTTTGCCAGCC
This sequence comes from Schistocerca cancellata, assembly GCF_023864275.1. Classification (NCBI taxonomy): domain Eukaryota; kingdom Metazoa; phylum Arthropoda; class Insecta; order Orthoptera; family Acrididae; genus Schistocerca; species Schistocerca cancellata. Next base: position 808,966,239 of record NC_064626.1, on the reverse strand, counting down.
AGTGCCTTCTTTTGGTCAGGTTGTCTCCCCAGTTCTATTCAGTACCTCCTCATTAGTTACAGTAGTTACCCGTCTAGTCTTCAGCATTCTTCTGTAGCAACTACATCATATACCCAATCAATATGTGAAATGTCATTTCATTTTCTCCTCTCTTCTGTGTGCTACACTTTTTCTGTCAAGCCATGTACAGGGTGTGACGGGTATAAGTACAGATATTTCTTATGTGGTAAATTGCTATATCAGTGTGTTGGTTGTTTTTCCTCTGCGTCGAACAGTATTCCTACGATCACGTTACAGACTTTACAACCTGATGATGATGCTTGGTTTGTGGGACGCCCAACTGCGCGGTCATCAGCGCCCGTACAAAACCTTAATTTTTACACAGTTCAGTTTTTTACACGGTCCAATCTAGCCACTGTCAAGAATGGCTGATGATGAGGATGAAATGCTGAGAACAAAACAAACACCCAGTCCCAGCGCAGAGAAAATCCCCACCCTGGCCAGGACTCGACCCCATGATCCAGAGGTAGCAACGATAGCCAGTAGACCACGAGCTGAGGACCTTTACGGCCTCATGTTTTCTTCATGGTCGTAACTGCACCGTGAAGTGGATTATACCGTCGTTGTAGACTACCATTTTACCTCCATGCATCCATACTTCAATAGCTGACCTGTTCCCGAGGAGAAAATAATCTTTAATTGCTTGCTTGTGCCACGATATGTGAAGGTCTTACCCAAAACTAAAAACATGTGACTTGTAGTAGCTATACTTATTAGTCTGCAAACGACGTAATTACTTATGTAATGTTGTTCAGTACACCGTCCTCGTCATCAATAGAAATATCTTCACTTATACCCCTTACACCCAGTACATTACTCGTGCATTCGCATACGTCAGTCGTAATACACACATCAAAAAATGTTTTGTACCCCCTCGGTTCCGAGAGTTCCGGAATCTGTACAGAAAATTGAAATAGAGATCAACATGAACATCATTTCTGCCCTTTTTATTGCTCATGAAAACCACACATTGCATGTTGTACTACCATACAGCGAGACCTTCAGAGGTGGTGGTCTAGATTGCTGTACACACCGGTACCTCTAATATCCAGTAGCACGTCCTCTTGCATTGATGCATGCCTGTATTCGTCGTGGCATACTACCCACAAGTTCATCAAGGCACTGTCGGTCCACATTGTCCCACTCCTCAACGGCGATTCGGCGTAGATCCCTCAGAGTGGTTCGTGGGTCACGTCGTCCATAAACAGCCCTTTTCAATCTATACCTGGCATGTTCGATAGGGTTCAAGTCTGGAGACCATGCTGGCCACTCTAGTCGAGCGATGTCGTTATCCTGAAGGAAGTCATTTACAAGAAGTGCACGATGGAGGCGCGAATTGTCGCCCATGAAGACGAATGCCTCGCCAATATGATGCCAATATGGTTGCACTATCGGTCGGAGGATGGCATTCACGTGTCGTACAGCCGTTACGGCGCCTTCCATGACCACCAGAAGTGTACGTCGGCCCCACATAGTGCCATCCCAAAACTTCAGGGAACGTCCACCTTGCTGCACACGGTGGACAGTGTGTCTAAGGCGTTCAGCCTGACGGGGTTGCCTCCAAAAACGTCTGCAACGATTGTCTGGTTGAAGGCATACGCGACACTCATCGGCGAAGAGAACGTGAAGCCAAACCTGAGCGGTCCATTCGGCATGTTGTTGGGCCCATCTGTACCGCGCTGCATGGTGTCGTGGTTGCAAAGATGGACCTTGCCATGGACGTCGGGAGTGAAGTTGAGCGTCATGCAGCCTATTGCGCACAGTTTGAGTCGTAACACGACGCCCTGTGGTTGCACTAAAAGCGTTATTCAACATGGTGTCGTTCCTCCGAGCCATAATCCGTAGGTATCGGTCATCCACTGCTGTAGTAGCCATTGGGCGGCCTGAGCGAGGCATGTCATCGGCAGTTTCTGTCTCTCTACATCTCCTCCATGTCCGAACAACATTGCTTTGGTTCACTCCGAGACACTTGGACACTTCCCTTGTTCAGAGCCCATCCTGGCACAAAATAACAACGCGGGCGCGATCGAACCGCGGTATTGACCGTCTAGGCATGGTTGAACTACAGATAACACGAGCCGTGTACCTCCTTCCTGGTGGAATGACTGGAACTGTTCGGCTGTAGGACCCCCTCCATGTAATACGCGCTGCTCATGCATGGTTGTTTACATCTTTGGGCGGGTTTAGTGACATCTCTGAACAGTCAAAGGGACTATGTCTGTGATACAATATCCACAGTAACGTCTTTCTTCAGGAGCTCTGTGAACCCGGGTGATGAAAACTTTTTTTGATGTGAGTATATCGCTCCTTCCCTGGCTGCTATGTAACTCTTTCTATTTAGTTTCGTGTTTTTATGAAACATTATTGTCTTTATTTTTATCTAGTATCCATTATTATCGATAAGGTGCTCACTTGAGCAGTTTTATCTCCGCCAGAATGTCATTTTCAGCGTTCTTGAAATACCTGAAGAAAGGATAGAGGGGGACGTAATTATTCTTCGGAGCGGGACGTAATTAACTCTTCTGTCGGTGAATGTTATTGTGAACTGACATAAAGAGAGGCGCCCTTTTGTTTTTGTAACAAATTTGCTTCAATAATATGGTGAGTTTATGTTGGTGCGGACTACATTAATTGATAATCTGTTCAGTTTATTCATATTCATATTATTAGAAAGCCGCTGAAAGAGAGCATGTCCAACAAAACACGAGACAGTGCCAACCTCGAACACAAGCAATGCAATACAGCCTGTAGCAAAACATCGTCGTGTGCATATTTACGGTGGAAAATTGACAGCAGACACCACGGTTAAAACACTGTCTGAATTCAGCCGAGGAAGATGATTGATCCGGATAAAAGAGACGATGTGTATGTTGAACAAGGCATCCCATAGAAGAAAAGGAACGGACTATTGGAAGACAACTGCATTCCGTCTGGAGGCAGATCCTTAGTTTAAAACGACATTTATGTGTCGACTGTAGAGGAGACGTGTAAGTGGCAGTGAAACACAGGAATGACGAGGTAGTAACCGCGGGCTGACTGGAATCCCACACCGCTAGGCGCTAGCTGTGGCTCCAACCATCAGTCACACAGCGTCACCTTCTGCATGTATGCAGGTGTGCTGGCTGGCCGTTCGAGAGATTTGTGTGATGGCTCTGTGATTTGTGCAGGAAAGAGTCACTGCACAATCTCCCTCAGAGACGACGTAGTAGAAAATTTCTGTTTACTACACGTAGCTGCAGCCAGACTGCTGCAGCCAGACTGCCTCAGCGGCGTTCTCTTCGCATGTAAGGGCTTGACAAAACGATGTAAACGCTGACCTAAGAGGTGCATTACCACCTTTGGCATAAAAATAGGGATTGATCTAGCTGGGGATCGATTACTCTTAATCCAGAATGTTGTTAAATGAGGAACTGTAACAATCGTAGCAAAAAAAAAAAAAAAAAAAAAAAAAAAAATAAGTGTCCAGCTCGCTGAGAGAAGCTAGAGGAGAGTGAAAAAAAGGAAGAAAGATTAGAAGTTAACGTCTGGTCGACAGCACGGTCATCAGAGACAGAGCACAAGCTCGGATAACGAAAGGATGGGGAAGGAAATCGGCCTTGCTCGTTTCAAAGGAACCGTCCCGACATTTGCACGGAGCGATTTAAGGTTGGGGGTTGGGTTGTTTGGGGGAAGAGACCAAACAGCGAGGCCATAGGTCTCATCGGATTAGGGAAGGATGGGGAAGGAAGTCGGCCGTGCCCTTTCAAGCATCCCGGCATTTGCCTGAAGCCATTTAGGGGAATCACGGAAAACCTAAATCACGATGGTTGGACGCGATTTAAGGAAATCACTTGTGGATGTACTCACGGGGGTTTGAACCATCATTTTGCCGAGGGCGATTCACGTGTGCTGATCACTGTGCCACCTTGCGCGGTCGAGGAGAGTGAAAGGCTGTTCAGTGTTTATCAGGACAGTCCACAGGAGCTCGAAACTGTTCCTCATCATCATCATCATCATCATTTAAGACTGATTATGCCTTTCAGCGTTCAGTCTGGAGCATAGCCCCCCTTATACAATTCCTCCATGATCCCCTATTCTGTGCTAACATTGGTGCCTCTTCTGATGTTAAACCTATTACTTCAAAATCATTCTTAACCGAATCCAGGTACCTTCTCCTCGGTCTGCCCCGACTCCTCTTACCCTCTACTGCTGAATCCATGAGTCTCTTGGGTAACCTTGCTTCTCCCATGCGTGTAACATGACCCCACCATCTAAGCCTGTTCGCCCTGACTGCTACATCTATAGAGTTCATTCCCAGTTTTTCTTTGATTTCCTCATTGTGGACACCCTCCTGCCATTGTTCCCATCTACTAGTACCTGCAATCATCCTAGCTACTTTCATATCCGTAACCTCAACCTTGTTGATAAGGTAACCTGAATCCACCCAGCTTTCGCTCCCATACAACAAAGTTGGTCGAAAGATTGAACGGTGCACAGATAACTTAGTCTTGGTACTGACTTCCTTCTTGCAGAAGAGAGTAGATCGTAGCTGAGCGCTCACTGCATTAGCTTTGCTACACCTCGCTTCCAGTTCTTTCACTATGTTGCCATCCTGTGAGAATATGCATCCTAAGTACTTGAAACCGTCCACCTGTTCTAACTTTGTTCCTCCTATTTGGCACTCAATCCGTTTATATTTCTTTCCCACTGACATTACTTTCGTTTTGGAGATGCTAATCTTCATACCATAGTCCTTACATTTCTGATCTAGCTCTGAAATATTACTTTGCAAACTTTCAATCGAATCTGCCATCACAACTAAGTCATCCGCATATGCAAGACTGCTTATTTTGTGTTCACATATCTCAATCTCACCCAGCCAGTCTATTGTTTTCAACATATGATCCATAATTAATATGAACAACAGTGGAGACAGGTTGCAGCCTTGTCTTACCCCTGAAACTACTCTGAACCATGAACTCAATTTACCGTCAACTCTAACTGCTGCCTGACTATCCATGTAAAGACCTTTAATTGCTTGCAAAAGTTTGCCTCCTATTCCATAATCCATAATTCCATAAACTAATAATTCCATATATTCCATACATAATCCATAATTCCATAAACTGTTCCAACCTAACGAATTTGGAGACCAGGGAAGACGTGTCTTGATGCTCGTCAAACTAATATCAAACTGTCAAAAGCGAGTTCACTTGGAAAACAATTCCTAAACGACTATACAGAGATGTGTACAATATCCTGTAGCTTGCAATAAGAATATGAGTTCTGAATGCCAAATTTTCAAACGCAGGGTGAAAACTTCCTTCTGATACACATCTTATATTCTGCACAAGAGTTAATCGCAGAGTGCTTATAGCATTTTCTGTATTTTGTAGCTTATTTTTTTTCATGAGTGTGTGTACGTTTGGTCAGCAGCCTGTGAATCAAATGTATGAGAAAGAGTAGGCGGCAGGGGGCGGGGCTGAGCGACCGACCATGAGAAAGTTAAGCAATGCGTCAATATTGTACCAGCGTGTCAGGTTGTCAGTATTATCAGAGCGATATGATAAGCCTTTGGTTGAGGGAAGGCGGCAGTTTAGCGAACGCTCGATAACTAGGTTCCGCGGTGACGTCATTCGGCAGCACGGCATTCCTGAGCCGTGACGTGGGCGCTGCGCACCTTGTCCACGCCGCCTGTTGCTGCTATGGAAACGACACAACGACAGTTCTGTGACAGAAGACAGTCTTGCGGAAGCGTGACCGCCTCCTCGCCCGGTCGTCACGCAAGCAACAAGCAGCCTTTCCGTGGCAACGCGTAAATGGAATGCTGCATTCCTCACTGAAAAATACTTGCTGTCAATACTGCCCTCTTAGCGCCTTCAGCTAACTGTTTAGGTAAATCTAGATTCCAGTTTCTATTAACGCCTCTTGCATTGTGACCGACCTACAACTTAATCAGTCCTTATTTTGTTACTAGCTTCTTGCCAGCCGCTACGTCAGGGTGCATGTACCGGGTGATCAAAAAGTTAGTATAAATTTGAAAACTTAATAAACCACGGAATAATGTAGATAGAGAGGTAAAAATTGACACACATGCTTGGAATGACATGGTGTTTTATTAGGATGGCGCTCCACCCGATATTGCTAGACGCGTGAAAGATCTCTTGCGCGCGTCGTTAGGTGATGATCGTGTGCTCAGCCGCCACTTTTCGTCATGCTTGGCCTCCCAGGTCCCCAGACCTCAGTCCGACCGATTATTGGCTTTGGGGTTACCTGAAGTCGCAAGTGTATCGTGATCGACCGACATCTCTAGGGATGCTGAAAGACAACATCCGACGCCAATGACTCACCGTAACTCCGGACATGCTTTGCAATGCTGTTCACAACAGTATTCCTCGACTACAGCTATTGTTGAGGAAAGATGGTGGACATATTGAGCATTTCCTGTAAAGAACATCATCTTTGCTTTGTCTTACTTTGTTATGCTAATTATTGCTATTCTGATCAGATGAAGCGCCATCGTCGGACATTGTTTGAACTTTTGTATTTTTTTGGTTGTAATAAAATCCCATATCATTCCAAGCACGTGTGTCAATTTGTACCTCTCTATCTACATTATTCCGTGATTTATTCAGTTTTCAAATTTATACTGACTTTTTGATCACCTGCTGTGTCATATACGAGGTGTTCCAAAAAGAAAAAAAGAAGAAACATCGACATACTTTAGGGACAGGTTCCTTATATAGAAATAAGTAAAAAATATCTAGTAAATATGGGGTCTAAAACGCATACTTTAAGAGCTATGAGTACTTGTTCATCTTCGCTAGTGTGAAACACATCTCTTCTAATGAACAAGTGATCGTAACTCGTAAGGTCAGCACTTTAGAGCCCACGTTTACTATTCGTTTTTTCCTTGTTTTTGTCCATACTACCTCTTTCCAAAATGATAAAAGCAAGGAGCTTACAGTAGAAGAGATGTGTTTCATAGTATCTAAGGTGAACAAGCCGGCCTCTGTGACCGAGCGGTTCTAGGCGCTTCAGTCCGGAACCGCGCGACTGCTACGGTTACAGGTTCGAATCCTGCCTCGGGCATGGATGTGTGTGATGTCCTTAGGTTGGTTAGATTTAAGTAGTTGTAAGTTCTAGGAGACTGATGACATCAGATGTTAAGTCCCATAGTGCTCAGAGCCATTTGAACCATTTTTTTGTTAAGTCCCATAGTGCTCAGAGCCATTTGAAGGTGAACAAGTGCCAATATCTCTTTAGGTATGCGCTTTACCGCCCTTGTTTACAAGATTTATTTTGTAAGAAACCTGTTTGTAAAGTTTATCGGCGTTTTAATGAGACGTCCTTTACATTTCACGTTGGCAACTGATCGTCCGGTATTTTGCACCATGTTACTCCAGACAGGACGTTACATGTATCTGAGTATGATCTTTGGCCCGAAACCCGTTGACAAAATTCATGGCTTTCTATAGTGCTTTCTTGCGACCTAGTTGACGCATTGAACTACACAGAGGCAGATTGCGGTTCACATTTTTAAAATATTCCAAGTCAATCAATTACAAGAAATAAATACTAACAGATAGCTTATCGACGTTTCTATATGTCACCCCTTCTCATCGTCACCCATACCCAAAGCGGTAGTAGGAGTATCTTACTCTTATAGGATTGGTTGCGTTAGAACAATTTATTGATTTGCTGCCGGTTTCGGTCAACGACCATCAACTGGAATCTGAGTCATCGTTAGAAAACAGAGATGAGAACAAAATCTCAATGTGCAAAACGTCATAAAGATACGAAAATACAAAATGTAACTTACGAAAAATTGGCTAATTCAACTCACGTGACGAGCACGTTGATCCATATAATCGGATTAGCTGTCAAATACATGAATGATAATAGATAAAAATAGTAATTCTCACACATCAACAACCTTCGTCAAGCACACACCACAGGACACTCGACATAAGTAATATGGACACAGCATGAGCAGCCACAGTACTTGTAACCTCAAAGATGAAACCTCATAAATCAATATATATATAAAGATAAAAACAGCCATATTACAACTATTATTGTACAGTAATAAGTAATATTTGTATAAAAACCTCAAGCATCAATTGTCAAAAACATTTTCGTACTTTTATTGACAAATAATGTGTATGCACATCATAATGAATTATTTGTTTAATAGACATTACTTAAAAATAATGTAACCAATGGCAAAAATCCTTGAAACATAATTAAAACGAAAGTGATTCTGAGCACAACGTATCATTCAGGGCATCACATGTCTCAACAGACAGGGACTCAGGAGTAAATGATCCAGATTAAGGTCCCCAGTATATTTCTGAGAAGCTGCATCATCATTATGCTTTTATGTCAACCTTTCTCACTCCCACCGTATCCATAGAGGTGTCATATTCTCACAGCATTTTTTTCCAGACAGCAAGTGATTTGTGTGCCAAGTTTGGTAGGAAATCCTTCAGGCATTACAGAGATATGCTGATGTGTCACCCCATTCGCTCTCTACACTCACACCCCTTCTCCTCCATCTCCCTTCGCCAACCTCCTATTACGAGGGGTGAAAGATCACAGGTTCGATATCAATATGAGCTGTTTTTTCATGTCACGTTTTCTCACCACCACACCTATTGGCGGTAGAACTATGTTACCCTTACAGTATACTTACGCAAAAGAAGTACAAAAAATGAGTCATGTATGTACAAAAATTGTTTTGTTCCAGATGTTGCTGAATTTTGCTTTCATGGCACCCTTTATTCATCTCCATCCTCATCATTATGCAACGTGGTGGTTCTTACCACCACAGTCTTTGTTCATCGCCATAACATGCGAAAGGGCTGGAGGGCCACATGACTACCTGCTACGACTTCCACACTGCCAACATATTTCCAAAGAAACCTGTGGGCCATTTTAAGTGATGTTTGATTCACTGGCGAAAAAAAATCGCGACACCAAGAAGTAGTTACGCGACATAAACGGAAGTTCGTAGTAGTGTTTCTACATCTGAAAGATGGTGTCCATTCGAATTTCGCGCCAGTCGCTTAAGATGGCGCTAGGAGCGCCACCATGACGATGCGAATCAGGTTTGATTTAGATACACGTGTAAAGGTCGTCAGCGTTTGTTACCTATGAAATGGTGCGTGGTGAGTTGACGTTAATCAAAAGTGCCTTTAAGGAGACAAGGTCGCCGCTATCAACACTGACTGAGTCTGAATTGGGTCTTGTAATAGGGCTGCGACTAGTTGGATGTTCTATCTGCGAAACTTCAGGACTTAGCACCTCTGTAACCACTGTGCATGATTGCTGGCATCAGTAGTCACGTGAAATTGTAGTGTCACACACTACATGTTACTTTACCATTAGTTACCGCAAACGTTTACACGTTTTTTTTTTTTTTTTTTTTTTTTTTTAAAATGGACTTGTAGTCCGAGGTGATAGGTTACAATACAGCATCACCGGTGTGTTGCGGTCTAACTGTGTTGGTGGGCCAGTAAATTTCCACTGTGCAGTGACTTTGTCACTGCAATTCACTTTGGAGGTGTGGCGGTGGGACTTGTAGTCCCGTACCACCCTCTTACGGTGATAGTACTACATGAGTCAGGCAGGATTTATTGCCTAACATGGGCAGGTGCAGGTGTGGCGGTGCGGTGGCACTTGTAGTCCCGTACCGTGAGAACGTTTACACGTAGCTGAGCAAGTGATGTATATGGATCAAAGACTCATTACGACTGCGAGAGAGATAGCAATTGCGGAGAGGAATCAGATGGTATGACTGCAGCTGAACTGTAATTAGCAGAATTGTTCGAAGCTGCCATTTTGAATGTGGAATGTCATTTTATTGATTATGATAACATTCCATCAAAGTGTTCAAATGTGTGTGAAATCTTATGGAACTTAACTGCTAAGGTCATCAGTCCCTAAGCTTACACACTACTTAACCTAAATTATCCTAAGGACAAACACACACACCCATGCCCGAGGGGGGACTCGAACCTCCGCCGGGACCAGCCGCACAGTCCATGACTGCAGCGCCCCCGACCACTCGGCTAATCCCGCGCGGCAACATTCCATCTCACACAATTTGATGATGTATCCTAAAATCTAGCTATGAAGATCATTTATGCAAAAATAGGGTTTTATGAATGGAAAAGGTACGTTCATTTCTTTGGTTATTTTAACTTTTCCCTTGTCCGTGGCTCAAACCTTATTAGGTGTGTCGTAGCTCTTATGGAACATTATATCCTGGGAACTCAGCAAAGCCTGAACCATAATCGTTTATGCTCTATTTTGAGAGATTAACTTCTGAACTTTAATCGAAATTAATACACAACTTAGATACCGATTCCCAATCTGCAGAGTGAGTACGACATAGCAAAAATGGTTCAAATGGCTCTGAGCACTAAGGGGCTTAGCATCTATGGTCAACAGTCCCCTAGAACTTAGAACGACTTAAACTTAACTAACCTAAGACATCACACAACACCCAGTCGTCACGAGGCAACGACATAGCACCCAAGACGGCTTCCTCACGGCGTACGTTTACGCCTCAGACTATTTTAAGAATTTTCAGAAACGACTATCGCCGGAATTCTGAAGAGCCACAGAAATTTTATTCCTGATGCTGACTTCGGCATCGAGAGGCAGACAGATTATGATTACAAACTCTAAGTGACCTTTACATGCCATTAATCATTTTGGTTTACAGACTTCAGAATTCAAACAGAAATTAAATAAGTACCTGGGAGAGTGGGAGATATTTGTGTAAAAAATATTGGGGAAACAACTTCTCTTTCGCAAAGTTTCCATTCAAGTAACCAGATATTTTTCAGTCTTCTTGCTCACTCGCAATTAAAATGTTGTAATACTTCACAAACTACCGTTACAGAAGTTTGTCTACAGAATGATAGCAAAAATGAAAAACTATCCTTTACATAGAACAGCAACAGAGTGCTTGCCACTTCCATTCACTTGGCAGACAATTGAAAAATTGATTATGGATTGTATCCTGAGAATTAGTAGCAGACGAGAGAGGGACAGAAACATCGAATTCTCACCGAGGAAAGTGAAATTTTGGATCAACAGTGCTTTAATGGAGGCCTCCATACCCGTACACGTCCATCCGCTCGATACGGCTTGAAACGAGACTCGTCCGACCAGTCATCAACAGTCCAAATCAGGCGAGGCGTAAAGCTTTGTGCCGTGCGGTCATCAGGGGTAAACGAGTGGGCCTTCGGCTCCGAAAGCCCATATCGATTATGTTTCGTTGAATGATTCGCACGCTGAAACTTGTTGAGGGCCCAGCACTGAAATCTGCAGCAATTTGCGGAATGGTTGCACTTCTGTCACGTTGAACGATTCTCTTCACTCGTCATTGGTCTCGGTCTTGGACGATCTTTTTCCGGCCGCTACCATGTCAAAGATTTGATGTTTTCCCGGATTCCTGATATTCACGGTACACTCGTGAAACGGTGGTACGGGAAAATCCCCACTTCATCGCTACTTGGGAGATGCTGTGTCCCATCGCTCGTGCGCCGACAAAAATAAACACCATGTTCAAACTCACTTAAATCTTGATAATCTGCCATTGTAGCAGCAGTAACCGATCTCACAACTGCGCCAGACACTTGTTGTCTTATATAGGCGCTGCCGACAGCAGCGCCGTATTCTGCCTGTTTACATATCTCTGTATTTGAATACCAATGCCGATACTACAGGGTGTTTCAAAAATGACCGGTATATTTGTTGCACCGTTTGTTGCAATATGCTTGGGACAACAGTACATTTTCAGGCAGACAAACTTTCGAAATTACAGTAGTTACAATTTTCAACAACAGATGGCGCTGCGGTCTGGGAAACTCTATAGTACCATATTTTCCACATATCCACCATGCGTAGCAATAATATGGCGTAGTCTCTGAATGAAATTACCCGAAACCTTTGACAACGTGTCTGGCGGAATGGCTTCACATGCAGATGAGATGTACTGCTCCAGCTGTTCAGTTGTTTCTGGATTCTGACGGTACACCTGGTCTTTCAAGTGTCCCCACAGAAAGAAGTCACAGGGGTTCATGTCTGGCGAATAGGGAGGCCAATCCACGCCGCCTCCTGTATGTTTCGGATAGCCCAAAGCAATCACACGATCATCGAAATATTCATTCAGGAAATTAAAGACGTCGGCCGTGCGATGTGGCCGGGCACCATCTTGCATAAACCACGAGGTGTTCGCAGTGTCGTCTAAGGCAGTTTGTACCGCCACAAATTCACGAAGAATGTCCAGATAGCGTGATGCAGTAATCGTTTCGGATCTGAAAAATGGGCCAATGATTCCTTTGGAAGAAATGGCGGCCCAGACCAGTACTTTTTGAGGATGCAGGGACGATGGGACTGCAACATGGGGCTTTTCGGTTCCCCATATGCGCCAGTTCTGTTTATTGACGAAGCCGTCCAGGTAAAAATAAGCTTCGTCAGTAAACCAAATGCTGCCCTCGTGCATATCGCCGTCATCAATCCTGTGCACTATATCGTTAGCGAATGTCTCTCGTGCAGCAATGATAGCGGCACTGAGGGGTTGCCGCATTTGAATTTTGTATGGATAGAGGTGTAAACTCTGGCGCATGAGACGATACGTGGACGTTGGCGTCATTTGGACCGCAGCTGCAACACGGCGAACGGAAACCCGAGGCTGCTGTTGGATCACCTGCTGCACTAGCTGCGCGTTGCCCTCTGTGGTTGCCGTATGCGGTCGCCCTACCTTTCCAGCACGTTCATCCGTCACGTTCCCAGTCCGTTGAAATTTTTCAAACAGATCCTTTATTGTATCGCTTTTCGGTCCTTTGGTTACATTAAACCTCCGTTGAAAACTTCGTCTTGTTGCAACAACACTGTGTTCTAGGCGGTGGAATTCCAACACCAGAAAAATCCTCTGTTCTAAGGAATAAACCATATTGTCTACAGCACACTTGCACGTTGTGAACAGCACACGCTTACAGCAGAAAGACGACGTACAGAATGGCGCACCCACAGACTGCGTTGTCTTCTATATCGTTCACATCACTTGCAGCGCCATCTGTTGTTGAAAATTGTAACTACTGTAATTTCGAAAGTTTGTCCGCCTGAAAATGTACTGTTGTCCCAAGCATATTGCAACAAACGGTGTATTTCTATCGCTGCTCGTTTAGTTTTTATTGCCGTTTCAAATATAACGGTCGTTTTTGAAACACCCTGTAGTTTCTTTGGAGCTTCAGTGTAGTTGCAAAAGGAATTCTTCCAGATGAAGTGAAAATCAGTGCGATAAAGAACTTCGCGGTGACTCAGAATAAAAAGCAACTGAAAGGATTTTTGGGCTTAGTTTCACTCTTCTGCCAGTTTATGCCCGATCATTTCATGAATGCCGAACCGTTGTTAAATCTGCCCCGATAGAAGGTGCAGAGGGTGTGGACTGATTAATGTCATCGAGCGTTCAATATCATTAAAAATGCGCTTATGAAATCGTCTAATTGTTCCATCCCGATATGTCACTGGAATTTTGATTATTAATAGATTCATCGCCTGTTTGATTAGGCACATGTTTGTTTCAAATTAGGATCATAGACGGCGAGTAAACCTTATGTCTGATTGCGCTTGCAAGTCAGACAGTGTCCAATTGTGAAAGAGCCTATTCAGCAACAGGGAATGTGGTGCTGGAAGTGCTCTGGGCATTTGAAAAATTTCAATATTATTTATATCGATCAAGAACCACCGTTTATTGCAGCCATCAGTCTCTGAGTTTCCTGCAAACTTATAAACTTCTACATGCAAGGTTAGTCCGGTGGAAACTTTCTTCTGCAAGATTATTGGTTAAAAACAGTCTTGGTTGCAATTTTAGTTTTTTATTTTTCAACGACGCGTTTCGCCTCATTTAGGCATCCTCAGGTTATCTACATAGAAACCAGAGAACAAATACACCTATTTAAGAATCACGATCGCGTTTTGCAGACTTGGATAACCTATAAGCATGTATAAACGGATCACCTATTAAAAGAGCAAATACCTTAATTTGGTATTTCTTAGAAGAATCCTTTAGTCAGTGTAGCCAAAGGGCATCGTCAAATGTATCAGGCCATCGTCTTCGTTAAACTCAGTAAAAACTGGAAATATAAAATAGTAAAATCATTACCTTTTCTAGATGGAGGCACCAAGATATACAAAACGCGTTCCCGTTCACAGTAGCGAGTAACAGTAAGATGGGGGCTCAGGTAGTAAGCATAATGCGCCACAGCGTCGTGTGCCAGTACTGAAGCCTAATACAGAATCACCTCAAGAGGTGGCGCTGCGACGCAGCAGCGATGAAAATGAGAGATCGTAAACTGGATATACATACCCACTAAAACTTTATAATGTAATGCACATAAAACATTGATAAGATGGAATTACTAGGGGCAATACCTGTGCATAATTTATCCTAAAATTTTGACGAAGTAAAATATAAATGAAAGCGGTAAATTTAAAATGAGAAAACAAGGTGGATAATACAACACACAGATGCAGTACATAAACAGATTTTTCGTATCATATACCACTAGAACGAGAACATTAAAAACACAGGACTGTAATTTCAGGTAAAGAGGCCGCCCATATAACACTCAATACTACGTCATTCAGAGCTAGAACTTCTGGCAAGAAAACTTTTTTTATAAAATACAAGTAAAATTATTAGGCTTAAAAAATACACACCAACGTGGAAGACGGACGTTATGCGGGTAAACTCCCCCCCCCCCTTTTTATAGCTACATTGAAATGTGTAAACTGCGTCATTTAAGGCGACAAACTCGCAATCATCTTATTTGAGTTAAAAAACCCTAATGCCTTGGCTAAGAAGACAACATAAGACCAGAGAAGAACAGGGCTCATACACTCCTGGAAATTGAAATAAGAACACCGTGAATTCATTGTCCCAGGAAGGGGAAACTTTATTGACACATTCCTGGGGTCAGATACATCACATGATCACACTGACAGAACCACAGGCACATAGACACAGGCAACAGAGCGTGCACAATGTCGGCACTAGTACAGTGTATATCCACCTTTCGCAGCAATGCAGGCTGCTATTCTCCCATGGAGACGATCGTACAGATGCTGGATGTAGTCCTGTGGAACGGCTTGCCATGCCATTTCCACCTGGCGCCTCAGTTGGACCAGCGTTCGTGCTGGACGTGCAGACCGCGTGAGACGACGCTTCATCCAGTCCCAAACATGCTCAATGGGGGACAGATCCGGAGATCTTGCTGGCCAGGGTAGTTGACTTACACCTTCTAGAGCACGTTGGGTGGCACGGGATACATGCGGACGTGCATTGTCCTGTTGGAACAGCAAGTTCCCTTGCCGGTCTAGGAATGGTAGAACGATGGGTTCGATGACGGTTTGGATGTACCGTGCACTATTCAGTGTCCCCTCGACGATCACCAGAGGTGTACGGCCAGTGTAGGAGATCGCTCCCCACACCATGATGCCGGGTGTTGGCCCTGTGTGCCTCGGTCGTATGCAGTCCTGATTGTGGCGCTCACCTGCACGGCGCCAAACACGCATACGACCATCATTGGCACCAAGGCAGAAGCGACTCTCATCGCTGAAGACGACACGTCTCCATTCGTCCCTCCATTCACGCCTGTCGCGACACCACTGGAGGCGGGCTGCACGATGTTGGGGCGTGAGCGGAAGACGGCCTAACGGTGTGCGGGACCGTAGCCCAGCTTCATGGAGACGGTTGCGAATGGTCCTCGCCGATATCCCAGGAGCAACAGTGTCCCTAATTTGCTGGGAAGTGGCGGTGCGGTCCCCTACGGCACTGCGTAGGATCCTACGGTCTTGGCGTGCATCCGTGCGTCGCTGCGGTCCGGTCCCAGGTCGACGGGCACGTGCACCTTCCGCCGACCACTGGCGACAACATCGATGTACTGTGGAGACCTCACGCCCCACGTGTTGAGCAATTCGGCGGTACGTCCACCCGGCCTCCCGCATGCCCACTATACGCCCTCGCTCAAAGTCCGTCAACTGCACATACGGTTCACGTCCACGCTGTCGCGGCATGCTACCAGTGTTAAAGACTGCGATGGAGCTCCGTATGCCACGGCAAACTGGCTGACACTGACGGCGGCGGTGCACAAATGCTGCGCAGCTAGCGCCATTCGACGGCCAACACCGCGGTTCCTGGTGTGTCCGCTGTGCCGTGCGTGTGATCATTGCTTGTACAGCCCTCTCGCAGTGTCCGGAGCATGTATGGTGGGTCTGACACACCGGTGTCAATGTGTTCTTTTTTTCCTTTTCCAGGAGTGTATTTAGGCAGAATTACGAGAACTCCAGGATTACATTAACAACACCGATTTTATAACTTCTAAAAAAAGCCTGATTGGCGCCAAATATTTGGCCGTTAAGTAGAGACAAATCTCTGTCTTCCATACGCCTAAATATTTCAGTTTCTTCCAAAATGTTTAACATCTTACCCTTTTGCGCAAAATGCAAAATCTTAAGATTCTGTACTTGCGGAGGACTATGGCCACTGGCTTTAAGGTGTTGGGCAAAGGCAGAGTTCTGTTTTACCTGTCCCCACCTATTAAGAAGATGTTCTTGCAAGAGTATAACTTTTAGATAGTTCACAGAAGTGGACACGATAATATTGTTGCTGATACCTTATCACGTGTGCCAGAAGGTTTTGACACGGGAAGTATGGGATGATGAACAATCATCTGAGTTCCCAGTGTTGCTTATGGAAGACCAACTACATCGAGGGTATTACGTAAAGTGATAAAAAGATATGGCAAGTCTTCAACAAGAAGACACATGTTGGAGTCAGATTCGCCAAAAGCTAGGACAACCAGATCAACAGAAGATTAGTGAGCTTTACAAACTGGTGAACAATGTGTTATTTCCCAGAAGTGAATATGCGAAAACTAGTGTGTATGTATAACAGAGGAGTATGAAACAAAGTTAATGATACACCCCTTATGCATGAGGACACCTTGTTGTATTCAAATGTGCAGCAAAAATAAGTACCTACTGTTATTTTCCCAACCTCCACAGAAAAGTGCAACTTGAATTGAAGCATTGTGCATTGTGTTGTACGTCAAAGACCAAAGCTCGTCAATCGAGGACGAAGGCGCAGGATCCATTCAATTCTTCAGAAAAGCCTCTTGCGTTTGTATCAGTCAATCTTTTGTGGTACATTATCCCGGTCAACCGGACGGGTTAAATATATTGCGAGATTTTTAGACGCTTTTACAAAGAATGTAAAACTTTATCTGTTGAAGACAGCCATGAGTCACCCAATCACAAACAGATCAGTTAACGACTTTGTTCCAAAGGTTGCAAAGCCTGAAGCGCTTTTGTCAGATTGTGCTGCAAATTTTACTTGTTACAAGTGGAGAAGTACTTTAACACAACATGAGATAAAACAGATAGTAGCTTCACGTTATCATCCAGAAGCCAACCCAATTAAATTGTATTCTGTGAATTATATAGGTTCATGAGAACTCGTGACACTGGGCAGACTCCGCGGGTAGAATATCTGCAAGAATTTGAGGAAATTATTAACAACTTGATTCGCTCCTCAACCAAATTCATGCATGGTGAATTGATGTTTAGAAGAATGAAAAGAAATGAATGGGTAGATAAAATCTCGATGCCAGACGATTCTGACATATCTTGGGAAGAGAAAATTAGACAAGCTCTGTGGCATTGCTGCGAGCTAATCTGCAATCCTTATTGATTTAAAAAAAAAAGTGGCAATTATCATACACTGGACCGTTTGTAATTCACAAGATTCCAAATCCTGGCGCGTATTTATTGGTGTATCCAGCAAGTTTGTGAATCAGAAGACTGTATCTCCATCAGAATACTGAGAAATATTATGTGAAGCGATTAACTATGTGAAAGGGCTGTGATGATTAAATTCATAGTGATTAAGAATTACATAGTGAGGAGTGATGGAGACTACTATTAAATTTATAGTATTTGTGTTTGGTGTTGGCTATGATGCACTCATAGTCATATCAGAGTTACTAATAAGACACTATGCACCACATAGTGAGTGCTTTAGAGAAATAATGATAGTGTTTGTCAAGTAATTAACTAATTAATTCTTTTTATTGGTGACCAAGTCAATCGTTAATTTTTGGGAAGAGTGTATATGTATTTGTAAGGCTGTATGATATTTAGTTTTTCTTATTGTTTGATATAGGATGTACCTATGTGTTTTAACCACTCAGGTTCATGCATCATAAATTATTCTTTTGTGCGAGAGGAAATGTACCTGATTTGACTGAACTTACCCGAAGGAGGTATTCTGATTTATAACGATGGAATTATTTTAGGAACTTGCAGGAATCATCGACAATGAATAGTTAAATTTCGCTACATTCTTGCCACTTGGAATAGTAACAAATAGGCTGGTATATAAGGCGCAAATTCGGATTGGTTTGATGGTTCCTCACTCTAATTAATTTCACTTTCAGGAATATGAAATCCTTGATATATGTTTGTGTGATTAATCTGATTTCAAATGATCATGAATATAAGAGGAATTAATTTATCTATCTGCTCTAAAGTTAATTCAGATTCGGACATGGTCTGAAAAGAACTTAAGAAGACATAGGAATTTAACAGAGAAATGTATGATGAAAGCATAAAAGTGGTGCGAAGGCAAGGTGATTTATAATCTTCGTCGGAAGGATTTCCCAGATGAAATATTCACTTTGGATATACAAAAAACTGCCCTGTCTTACAATTAAGGATGGTATATGATATCAATGTAGAGAGAGAAGGATTCCTAAAATGAAAGATGACCTTTCTTGAATACTGGCTCATTCATATACGTCGAGTTATGGGGTATAAGTTAGAAAGAGTACTGGATTATCTGTCGACTTCATATATTCCAAGAACACGATAATGTAATGAAATGATCAAGAGCAGTGATTTCCATTGGAAAGACTTATTTAAAAATAGATAAACTCTATTGCTACGGAGTGGACACTGCAGTGAATCATACCTGTTCCGAATCTACTGAATTCATGAAGGATTCAATAGAGAAATGTGCTACTAACCCGTTCTTCTGCGGTACCTAAGGTAAAGATCTCCGACAGTTCCAATGTTCGAAATTGTTTCATGTCCTATTGGTCCTGTCTTGTGCCACGAAGTTCGAGATCATTCCACTTTCCTACAACCTCTTGATGCAATAATTTGGTGGTCTTAGGGATTGTATGCATTTCACTTTGAGATTTATCTTCATACATATAGGCGGCCTCCTATATTTCTCTTTTCTTCCTTTCCTTTTTATTCAATCGATTCCACTTGGTCTAATCCTCCATAATTGTATAGAACTTATACGTAGGGAGATAGACATTTCTTGATATACAGAGACTGAGAAACTTCTTTGTAACTGGGACTACATGAGGTAGCTACTGGCATTGCATTAATCCACTCAGCGCAATGTGGGGTTGTCCTACATAACGGTCCTAATGAAGCGTCTACGATGACCAAGTGTTTGATGATTTTATAGTACGATTGCATTGGTTTACTTCGGGAATGCAAATGGGTTTTAAGACAAACTCTTCTATGCTTTTTATCGTTAATATTGCGGCAGCTGTTTGTCGTATCACACACAACACCACCTATACCACACATATGTAACTATGTATTCTGACATGGTTGTCCCATTTTCTTGTATTTTAATTGATTTTATTGTTTTAATTAAAAAATTCTGCCACTGTCCCACTGGACATACGAATGTATGCAGTACATCTGATGTGTTGCATGGCCTATTACAAATGTGTGTTACGGTTTTATGAATAATAGCATACACATATGTTCATATATCATGCGTTATTTGAGGAAAACATGGAAAACTATTAACAACAGCATGACACAGGCAGAAGCATATGTGCCTTAATGTTACATATAGTTTGAATGATATACAATGTATCTCTTTGAGCCACTTACATAGTTAACATGATACCTGTCAATTGTTAACGTATGTTCTATATTTTTTATAATTTTTATAATAGTACATTTCTTCTACTCATTGTACAGGGGCCTGAAGATGGCATCAATGTAATGCCGAAACTGGTAGCACATAGAAGTTCATAAAATAAAATAAATTTATACAACACATACGGCTGTTGGTAAATTATTACATCAAGACGTTCATGCCGGCGATCGTCCCACGATCTATAATGGATCAACGAAGATTTCTACAACCTGGTTCCCGGTTCCCGCAAGATTCGTCCTACACCAATCTCCAACAATTCCAGTCAGCCTCCAACATCCAGCCATCCGACTGACGACCAACTCCATCCACCTCCATCAACCTTCATCGAATCCGTCTTTTCAAGCCAACAGATCGTCATTTTGTATTTGTTTACTGAACTGTTTTAAACACAAAAACTGCAGTTTATGCGCTATTAGTACTCAAACGCTTTACCAAACGAAATTAGTTAACGTTTTAAATTATCCAAGGTGATTTGTACATGCTATTTTCTTTTTCCCTTTTCTATGTGTAATTTTCATACTTTTAATACCCATCTTATTTACATATCGGGAATAGGTCAATGTTGCGTGTCTCTATTCTGAGGTTTTCCATGGTTTCCCTCTGTAATACAGCTCTCTAACGGGTAGACCTCAATTTATTGTGATCTTCCATGGCTGAATGGTAGAGTGAGATATAAGCCCCTTCACATGTGAAAGTCAGCAACCTTGTATCAAATGAGGTAGATTTCGTGAACCCATGCTTCCCTAAAGAGAATGTATAGACATTTTGTAAAAATGGTTAAGGCACCAAGTTTTGGACTGTTTGCAAATGAACATGGTTAATAATTATTGATTCTCAGTAAACTAATAATATTGGATAATTCCTTCTTAATTGGTAGCAACCAAATTTAATTGGCTCTGGACGGCCACGTGGCACTACCGAAGGGAATGCCACCGTGTTCGGCATATGGCTTTCGCGCGTTGTACTGCATCTGCAGCAGCAATCTGAGCAGCAGTTGGCACCACACTGACACAACAAACTGTTACAAATCGGTTACTTCAAGGACAGCCCCGAGCCATACGGCCCGTAGCGTGCATTCCACTGAGCGCAAACCACCGCCATTTGCGATTTCAATGGTAAAATGGAAATTAGCGTTTGGCGTCATTGGCCGGGAGGCCCATTGGGGGGCAGGTCCGGACGGTTTGGTGCAGGTCTTATTACATTCGACGCCACACTGGGCGGCCTGCGCGCCAGATGGGGACGAAATGATGGTGAAGACAGCACAGCACCCAGTCCCTGACCGGAGAAAATCTCCGACGCAGCCGGGAATCGAACCCAAGGCCGTAGAACGGCAATCCGCCACGCTGACCACTCAGCATCGAGGGGGGGGGGGGGGGGACACACTTCAATGGTGAAATGGCGACAAGCGAGAGCTCATTGGAGGACAGGGAAGGAGATACGTTGAGTCTTCTAATGAAAGCTGGTTCTTCCTTGGTGCCAATAATGGCCGTGTGCCGTTGAGAATGAGGTGCTAGATAAATTCTGCCCTCACCTGGAGTTATGTATGGCCCGGGATGCCATTTCGTATGGCAGCAGAAGCACTCTCCAGCAAACCAGGTAGAGTTTTCCAATAGGATAACGCTCGCCGACATACTGCTGTTGTAACCCGACATGCTCTACAGAGCGTCGACATGCTGCCTTGTCCTGCTCCATCACCAGATCTGTCTCTAATGGGGCACATATGGGACATTATGGGATAATTCCAGCGTCATCCACAACCTGCATTAACGGTCCCTGTATTGACCAACCAACTGCAACAGACATTGAACTCCACACCCACAAACTGACATCCAACACCTGCACAACAAAGCATACTTGCTTCAACATTCTGGCTGTTACACAGATTATTAATGTATCAACATTCCACATTTTCAATGGCTTTCTCGCCCTTGCATTAACCTTTGATCTTGTAATCTTAATCGCTTAAATATTTTACCTAGATAAATGTATTCCCGAAAGTTTCATTACTCTACGTTAATTAGTTTTTAGTGTTGCGATTTTTTTTCCGTCAGTGTTTCGCCTGGTGAGCATATGCGGTTGCACTTTGTAGTAGCAATATATTCAACGTTGTTGTCGATTCTTTTACGTTTTCTCTAATTTATGGAAACTATTGTATTGCTTCATCATGCTGCTGTCTGTACAAAGCGCTAATCTCTCTACATGACAGACGGCGTTCGAAGGATACGCAACATTCCAGGCACATTGACAGGAACTGTAAGTACCTTCCCGTCGTTGTGGCTATAAGGCACCTGTGTCGGGCCGGCCTTTGTGGCCGACCGGTTCTAGGCGCTGCAGTCTGGAACCGTGCGATTGCTACGGTCGCAGGTTCGAATCCTGCCTCGGGCATGTATGTGTGTGGTGTCCTTAGGTTAGTTAGGTTTAAGTAGTTCTAAGTTCTAGGGGACTGATGACCTCAGAAGTTAAGTCCCATAGTGCTCAGAGCCATTTTCTTGAACCTGTGTCGGGCCGTTTCCGGCGTCTCCTCGAATGCAGGTACGTGGGAATCGTTACGGCGTCCCGCGGCCGCGGCGGTATCGACCGCGCCCCAAATACAGTCCAGCAGGGGCGGTCCCACGTCGCACTGCACTCCGACCCCTCTGGCCAAGTGGCCCACTCCGGCCGTCCTTACTGTCTCCCCCCATACGCCGATCAGCCCGACGCCACTCACTCCGACTTTCGGAACTGGATATCTGAGACGCAGAAACTTGATACTACTGCTGCGAATCTCGTGCTCCTGACTATACCCACTCAGCTAAGTTTTGAAATTTTGTCTGTTATAAAGAATCGTATTTGTGTATTAGTTAAATACACTCTAAGACCAAACACACACACACACACACACACACACACACCACGAAGGAATTATCCTAATGGGACTGAAATCGGTATACGTGATGTGCGTGTACAGACAAACAAACGATAACAATTTCACAAAATTGGATGATTTATTCAAGCCACAGAGCTTGACACATTGAACAAGTCAATAAAGTGTTGGTGCACCTCTGGCCCTCATGCGAACAGTTATTCGGCATCACATTGATTGACAGAGTAGTTGTATGTCCTACTGAGGGATGCCGTGCTATATTCTGTCCAATCGGCGCGTTAGATCGTCAAAATGTTCAGATGTTCAAATGTGTGTGAAATATTATGGGAGTTAACTGCTAAGGTCGTAAGTCACTAAGCTGACAAACTGCTTAATCTAAATGATCCTGAGGACAAACACACACACATACCCATGCCCGAGGGAGGACTCGAACCGCCGCCGGGACCAGCCGCACAGTCCATGACTGCAGCGCCTGAGACCGCTAGGCTAATCCCGCGCGGCGTTAGATGGACAAAATCCCGACATATTTGGAGGGACCTGCTCATAACGCTCCAGTTCTCAGTGCGAGAGAGGTACGGTGACATTTCTGCCCAAAGAAAGGCTTGGCAAGCACAACGACAAACAGTAGACACTCTCGCCGTGTGTGGGCGGCCATTATCCAGCGGAAATGTAACCGCAGGATTGCTTGCGATGAAGGGCAACAAAACGGGCCTTAGAATATCGTCGACGTACTGCTGTGTTGTAAGGGAGCCGCGAATGACAATTAAAGGGACCCTGCTGTGGAAAGGAATGGCGCCTCAGACTGTCACACCTGGTTGTCGGGTGGAATGGCGGGCGACAGTGAGGTTGGTATCCTACCGCCGCCCAGAGGGCCTCTAGATATGTCATCGGCCTGGAACCTCTTTGACTGGAGTATAATTGTCTTAAGTGATGAGTCACGTTTCGAACTGAGACCTGATGGCCAGACGAAGATGTGTCTAGAGACGCCCCAGACACACTTATCAATATAAACGATTTGGGAGAAAATCTGAGCAGCCGTCTTCGGTTATTTGCAGATGACGCTGTCGTTTATCGAGTAATAAAGTCATCAGAAGATCAAAACAAACTGCCAAACGATTTAGAAAAGATATCTGAATGGTGCGAAAAGTGGCGGTTGACCCTAAATAACGAAAAGTGTGAGGTCATCCACATGAGTGCTGAAAGGAACTCAAACTTCTGTCTACACAATAAATCAGTCTAATCTAAAAGTCGTAAATTCAACTAAATACCTAGGTATTACGCTTACGAACAACTTAAATTGGAAGGAACACATAGAAAATGTTGTGGGGAAGGCTTAACCAAAGACTGCGTTTTATTGACAGGACACTTAGAAAATGTAACTGACCTACTAAGGAGACTGCCTACTACACTACTCTTGTCCGTCGTCTTCTAGAATACTGCTGCGCGGCGTGGGTTCCTTACCAGATAGGACCGACGAAATACATCGAAAAAGTGCAAAGAAAGCCAGCACGTTTTATATTATCGTGAAATACGTGAGAGAGTGTCACAGAAATGATACAGGATTTGGGCTGGACATCATTAAAAGAAAGGCGTTTTTCGTTGCGACGGAATCTTCTCAAGAAATTCCAATCACCAACTTTCTCCTCCGAATGCGAAAATATTTTGTTGACATCGACCTACATAGGGAGGAACGATCACCACGATAAACTAAGGGAAATCAAAGCTCGTACGGAAAGATATAGGTGTTCATCCTTTCCACGCGCTATACGAGATTGGAATAACAGAGAATTGTGAAGTGCCACGCACTTAAACGTGATTTGCAGAGTATCCATGTAAATGTACATGTAGATGTAGATGTGGTGGGATACCAACCTCATTGTCACTCGCCATACGGCCGACAACCAGGAGTGATACTCTGGTGTGCCGCTGCGGCATCATCTGCGGCATCCTTTCAGCGCAACTGTACGTCGACGATATTCTACACCCCGTTTTGTTATCGTTCATGGTTAGCCATCTTGCTTCCCAAACCATATTTTGGCCAGCAAGGTCGCCGGATCTCTCCCCAGTTGAGAACCTCTGCAGCATTATGAGCAGGGCCCTCCAACCAGCTCGGGATTTCGACGAACTAATGCACCAGCTGGACAGAAAATGGCATGATATCTCTCAGGATGAGATCAAAAAACTCTATCAATCAAAGCCAAGCCGAATAAATGCTTGCATAAGGCCCAGGAATGCACCAATTCGTTTTTGACTTGCTGAGTTTGTGAAGCTCTTTCTCCTTAATAAATCATTTGTTTCTCAGTACACGTACATCACATTTACCGAATTCCGTCCCATTCGGATAATACTTTCGTGGTGCGTCTTCTCCTTTTTTACTTAAGGTGAATACGGAACAAGTAACTTATTGTCAAAGGCAGCTTATTAAAAAAATGGCTCTGAGCACTATAGGACTCAACATCTATGGTCATCAGTCCCCTAGAACTTAGAACTATTTAAACCTAACTAACCTAAGGACATCACACAACACCCAGTCATCACGAGGCAGAGAAAATCCCTGACCCCGCCGGGAATCGAACCTGGGAACCCGGGCGTGGGAAGCGAGAACGCTACCGCACGACCACGAGCTGCGGATGGCAGCTTATTAGTAAAGCAGTGACTGAAATAATGGTCAATTGACATGATATAACACCTACCTTAATCGATCACCAACGTCTTACAGACAGGTGGTAAAAAGTGTCAGGTAAATATATAAGCTGACTATTACATGTACAAACAAAAGGAGCACATAGAGGACAATGAAACAAGCATATAATGTCAATAAACATAGGTCCGGAAATCAGTGGTTTCCCCGATACGATGTACGCACAAGTGCAGTCATGCCAAAATTACAACACTGTTAATATCTACAACTCCTTTTATTTCGAAACATCGCAAGTCAGCCGTAAATCACAACGACGTAAACTGCCTTCCATTGATATTACCATCAATATGGATACATATTGGCACTGGTAAATGGCGTTTCGGCATCAAGTGTGTCTAATGTGACTCTGTTAGAGGGTGTCCGGATGTCCTTCCTGTCACTACCTCTTCATCCGCTGGGATGGACTTTTGTTTAACAGAGATGGGACTAGGGCACCAGACCGTGCTACAAGACGTTCGTTGCTTTTATGGTGACGTGTTAATTAATCATCCTCAAAAATAACGAATCAGGAATCCTAGACAGGCGTTAACAAAATGCTAGTTAACCCTCCAAAATAATGAACTCTGAATCCAATGACTATTAAATGATGTAAGAATCACAATTACATCGGTTTATTTCTATAAAATTATTCATAAAGCAATTCACGAAAATGGTAGTATTTACATTATTTAAAAAAATCAAATGGTTCAAATGGCTCTGAGCACTTGACTTCTTAAGTCAACAGTCCCCTAGAACATAGAACTACTTAAACCTAACTAACCTGAGGACATCACACACATCTATGCCCGAGGCAGGATTCAACCTGCGACCGGATAGGTCGCGCGGTTCCAGACTGTAGCGCCTAGAACCGCTCAGCCACTCTGGCCGGCATTATAAAACCTTGGCACATTTTACAAAGGGGCTCGGGGGAAAGACTCTAACAATCGTGCAAGTGAAATAATTGCAGTCACGAAGATGCACTATGATTGTCTTGATGGTTACTGAAAGACAGATAGTACTGCAAAAGGGAATACGTTGTACCTGTGGTCGGAGTGGGAATCTGGCTATTCATGGAATCTAAATTCAAGTTTTCAAAGTAAAGCTTGAAATAATCAGAGCACTATAAAATGACTTTAATGTCCCTACACGTCGCCTCGCTGTTACAGCTCGATATCACCATAGTAAATTGTAGGTGGAGGCTGAAGAGGTTGCAGATCAGTCGTTGGTGGCACCAACGACCCTCACCAACGGCAAAGTGCAAATCTGTTCGAAATAAGTCTCTCTGGCGGTGGCAGGCGATGAATGCTCCCAAAAATCAAGTTTCTTGAAGAGGATGGACGGTCAAGTATTAAGTGATGTCTGATCGAATGTTTTACAATAGAAGACGTCGCATTGGCGCGCTTTACTTCTCATACTGCAGTCTGATTGGCTGGGCTTCTGTCTTCCAAATGCGGACACGTAAAAATGCTCCTTAAAACACAGTCCTCCCCTTCCCTAGGCTATCTTCTACTCGGTAAACTAGTAATATGCAATCTGCCATTTTACTGTCTTTTCATCTCCCTCTGTGGCCAATGAGGTAACTCCTCGTCAGCAACGTCAAACTTCTCTGTCTAACCTCTACTTCATTCATGTTAGCCAATCCCTGCAGTTCTTGAATCGTTTAAACATTTTGTTTTTGTGAAGTCAAACGTCTAGTGATGTCTCATGCTTTCAAATGCCCAAAAGCTGCAGGTCCCTGTTCCATTCTTGAGATGTTTATCTGAGGTGTCCGGTGCCTTCTGGAGAAAGCTGAGCCTTCTACTTTTGTGACAATAGTGGCTCTTCAACTCCTGGGTTGTAAAAGGTCAGAACAGAGATGGGAGCCATGCACCTCAGGTGATCCTATCTGTTTTAGCGCAATGCTCAGAGTGCCCCAGCGCGACATTACAAAAGGCTGTCCAGAGACCCTTGCAGGCTTTTGACCTACACTTTCCCAATGCGTCCTGCTGCGAAATGGCTCCAGTGGTGTCGGCCTTCTTTACTCCCCTGGCAGTCGGGGTGCTTCTGCGCTCCTCTAATCTGCTTTCAATTGGTTGACACACCTAAGGATTATAAATGCTTTGTATAAGGCATGCAAATCCGAATAAAGAGTAAATGAAGAGTAAAGTTATATTAGTCAGATAATGACAGTCACTACTACTGTTATTTGTCATTTTCCTCGGCATCGATAAAGTATTCCGACCAAATTGATCTTTCATTATGATTTTATATACGTTACGGGACTATTTCTGGAAAAATGGTGAGAGACTGCTAAAAACCACATCCAGCCTTGTCAGCACATCAACTCTCGTCATTAATCCACCAGACTGATTCGACCCATGGCCGGCATGGCCACCCAATTCCCTAGATTAGATTAGATTAGATTAGATTAGTACTTGTTCCATAGATCATGTATACGACAATTCGTAATGATTTGGAACGTGTCAGGTTAATAAAAGGTGTCTATACAAGATATTACATTACACAAAATATTACATGACACTTTTTTGTGGAGGTTGGGGAAATTACCCACTTACTATATTCAAAAATTCATCTAATGAGTAGAAGGAGTTGCCATTGAGAAATTCTTTTAATTTCCTTTTAAATGCTATATGGCTATCTGCCAGACTTT
This sequence comes from Schistocerca cancellata, assembly GCF_023864275.1. NCBI lineage: Eukaryota > Metazoa > Arthropoda > Insecta > Orthoptera > Acrididae > Schistocerca > Schistocerca cancellata. Next base: position 808,937,960 of record NC_064626.1, on the reverse strand, counting down.
TGAACCTACACTCCTGGAAATGGAAAAAAGAACACATTGACACCGGTGTGTCAGACCCACCATACTTGCTCCGGACACTGCGAGAGGGCTGTACAAGCAATGATCACACGCACGGCACAGCGGACACACCAGGAACCGCGGTGTTGGCCGTCGAATGGCGCTAGCTGCGCAGCATTTGTGCACCGCCGCCGTCAGTGTCAGCCAGTTTGCCGTGGCATACGGAGCTCCATCGCAGTCTTTAACACTGGTAGATTAGATTAGATTAGATTAGATTAGTACTTGTTCCATAGATCATGTATACGACAATTCGTAATGATTTGGAACGTGTCAGGTTAATAAAAGGTGTCTATACAAGATATTACATTACACAAAATATTACATGACACTTTTTTGTGGAGGTTGGGGAAATTACCCACTTACTATATTCAAAAATTCATCTAATGAGTAGAAGGAGTTGCCATTGAGAAATTCTTTTAATTTCCTTTTAAATGCTATATGGCTATCTGCCAGACTTTTGAACCTACACTCCTGGAAATGGAAAAAAGAACACATTGACACCGGTGTGTCAGACCCACCATACTTGCTCCGGACACTGCGAGAGGGCTGTACAAGCAATGATCACACGCACGGCACAGCGGACACACCAGGAACCGCGGTGTTGGCCGTCGAATGGCGCTAGCTGCGCAGCATTTGTGCACCGCCGCCGTCAGTGTCAGCCAGTTTGCCGTGGCATACGGAGCTCCATCGCAGTCTTTAACACTGGTAGCATGCCGCGACAGCGTGGACGTGAACCGTATGTGCAGTTGACGGACTTTGAGCTAGGGCGTATAGTGGGCATGCGGGAGGCCGGGTGGACGTACCGCCGAATTGCTCAACACGTGGGGCGTGAGGTCTCCACAGTACATCGATGTTGTCGCCAGTGGTCGGCGGAAGGTGCACGTGCCCGTCGACCTGGGACCGGACCGCAGCGATGCACGGATGCACGCCAAGACCGTAGGATCCTACGCAGTGCCGTAGGGGACCGCACCGCTACTTCCCAGCAAATTAGGGACACTGTTGCTCCTGGGGTATCGGCGAGGACCATTCGCAACCGTCTCCATGAAGCTGGGCTACGGTCCCGCACACCGGTAGGCCGTCTTCCGCTCACGCCCCAACACCGTGCAGCCCGCCTCCAGTGGTGTCGCGACAGGCGTGAATGGAGGGACGAATGGAGACGTGTCGTCTTCAGCGATGAGAGTCGCTTCTGCCTTGGTGCCAATGATGGTCGTATGCGTGTTTGGCGCCGTGCAGGTGAGCGCCACAATCAGGACTGCATACGACCGAGGCACACAGGGCCAACACCCGGCGTCATGGTGTGGGGAGCGATCTCCTACACTGGCCGTACACCACTGGTGATCGTCGAGGGGACACTGAATAGTGCACGGTACATCCAAACCGTCATCGAACCCATCGTTCTACCATTCCTAGACCGGCAAGGGAACTTGCTGTTCCAACAGGACAATGCACGTCCGCATGTATCCCGTGCCACCCAACGTGCTCTAGAAGGTGTAAGTCAACTACCCTGGCCAGCAAGATCTCCGGATCTGTCCCCCATTGAGCATGTTTGGGACTGGATGAAGCGTCATCTCACGCGGTCTGCACGTCCAGCACGAACGCTGGTCCAACTGAGGCGCCAGGTGGAAATGGCATGGCAAGCCGTTCCACAGGACTACATCCAGCATCTCTACGATCGTCTCCATGGGAGAATAGCAGCCTGCATTGCTGCGAAAGGTGGATATACACTGTACTAGTGCCGACATTGTGCATGCTCTGTTGCCTGTGTCTATTTGCCTGTGGTTCTGTCAGTGTGATCATGTGATGTATCTGACCCCAGGAATGTGTCAATGAAGTTTCCCCTTCCTGGGACAATGAATTCACGGTGTTCTTATTTCAATTTCCAGGAGTGTATTAGGAAAGTGACCAAAGACTTTTGTGGCAGCATAATTTACCCCCTTCTGAGCCAAAGTTAGATTTAACCTTGAGTAGTGAAGATCATCCTTTCTCCTAGTGTTGTAGCTATGTACACTGCTATTACTTTTGAATTCATTCGGATTGTTAGTAACAAAGCACGTGCTAACACACACGACTGTCTGGGCTGGTTCAGTCGTACTATGTCGTATCAGAGAAAATATCAGTTTCCGGACTTACGTTTATTGCAATTATTTGCATCTTTTGTTTGTACCTAGTCATACCCCCCCCCCCTCCCACCCCCCTGGATGTCGCACTTGAAATGTTCCCGTCGGATAGAATATTCTGTGAGCTTTACGGTGTGCATCCATGAGCTTAAGATAAAAATGTTGCAAGCGTCAAATCAGAAAATCCACTGGGCTGTGTACCGTCAGATAAATATGCACGCTTGGACACCTAGAACTTTCTGCTTGATAAAGAACTGTGGCATACTTTTTCAATATAAAACTAAATATTGCGCCGATAAATGACATAACGCTTGTCTACTGGACCTACGGAAGTCGCTGGTGCTCTGAGCTATTGTTCTCTTGAGTACCAGCAAAAGTGGTTCATTGAATTTGCTGTAATCAGTAAAATGACCAGCAACTGTTAGAACGAAACCTGGTAATTTGCAGACTGAGGTAAAAAATGCCATTCCAGTGGCTCCCGATATTACTTATTCTGGTAAATCACTTGTATGGAAGTGAGCAATATCACAAAAGACCTATTATGCCAAACGTTCCTTCTTATCCGTCCCATGTTGGGTTGAGACGGGTGCGTTCTAAACTGTACCCCATGCATCACTGTTCTCAGAACTTGAATAATATCTTGATTGGCCGCAGATTTTTTAAAAATGGAAACAGAAGATCCAGCACAGTCTTCGTTAAGTCTGTAGAATAGGAGGTAGTCTTTTGACTAGGTTACTCAGATCGTCAATAGGCTATGTATAATGTAAAATGTGTGACTTTCTCAGATGGGTCAAGTGTAAGTTATGCAGTGTAAGTTATGCAAGCCAAAGACCTCATTCGAATGACATCACCAATTGCTTCAATTATAACCTGAAAAGTATTTATGACATTGGCTGCCCTGGGATACTAGATGTGCATATATTTGTTTCTGGGTCTGATTCATTTAAATATTAAAGTCTTAATGACATTGATGATGTATTGACTTGATGTTTTAACAAATTACCTACTGCGATGAAATAAAATTAAAAAGACCATTAAATCATCCGCCTTGAAAATCGTCAATTTGCACCAACCATCTAAGAAATTACATAGATCAGTATGCTCAGACATAATAAAGCATCTGGAGGGAACTAAATAATGATAGATCTTACAAAGATGAACAAAAATGGCTACAGTCATTACAATTGAGCTCTTAGAGGAGTGCTAAGATACCATCCAAATGGTAGAGTCCACTCACCTACACCAGAGAGAACATAAAATTTGAAAAGCATAGCCTATTGCATACAAGCTCCCTTCAGAAGTACTTCAAAACCGAATTTCATTTTGAATCTATCAGAGGGTAAAATTATGTGGTCACATTTGTTGATTACAAAAACAACATATACTCATTGGAACAGATATGTTTACTCAATATTCTGGAAGAGTTTAAGTGGATGATACCGGGGAAGTTCACAAACGCTGTGTCGGAACTAAAATATATGAATGCGAACAATTATAGATCAAGACTGGTGTTAGACAAGGTTATGGATTTCTACCACATCTTCTCAATGGTGTTTTGGAGAATGTCATCTGACAATGGGAAAAATCCCGAATAATGAAGAATTCATCCTGGATCCCATACTTGATTCCCTGGACATTGTCGATGACATAATAAACGAGAAAACTTTTCTCTGATTAAATGAAAATTACAAATAAAGTATAATAAACAACGAAAATTAAATGAGATGTAATATTCGTATATTGTTGAATTAATTTCATATCAGAAGAGGGAGTTAATTTAGTATTTGTTGGTTTAAGAGAATACTTCTTACTTTCAGTCACCTTATGTGTCAAGGAGTGCCAATGTTTTTATTAATTTCAGATTAACAGTCTAATGTTTAACTAAAACCTCAACTTGACTTATAGAGTTATTTTATACATTAATTTAATAAAGTATATTACATGTACTGTTTTTCTAAATAGCTAACATCACGTTCTATGGCCTTACATTAGCGCTGTGTAAGAGCATGTATACCATGTTGGTAATAGCTCTAGTCCTGTGCTCGCAGCAATGTTTACAATGCATGAATATTTTCTCATCATCTTCAAAGTTTGTCCCACGTAGAGAATCCTCAAGTGGCCGAAACAAATGAAAGTTAAAGGAACCAGGTGTGGGCTACAGCAAGGATGAAACAATGATGTCCAGCCCAATCTGGTAGTGTGTTCCCGGATTCTCAAGCATTGTGGGTGTGTATTCTCGCATTCACACAAGACTTCTTTTGAATTCTTATTAGACAGAACACGTCGGAAACGGGTTGAATCTGTTCAGAGTATTCATACACTGACCAGCCAGAACATTATGACCACCTACCTAACAGCCGGCATGACCATCTTTGGCACTGATAACAGCAGTGACGCGTCGTGGCATGGAAGCAATGATGCCTGTTGGGTCGCTGGAGAGAGTTGGCAACACCTCTGCACACACAAGACATCTAATTCTCATAAATTCCCGGGAAGGTGGCGATGAGCTCTGACGCCACGTTCAATCACCGCCCAGTTGTGTTTGGTCGAGTTCAGATGTGCCGCGTTGGGCAACTGGAACTCGCCACTGTGTTCCTCGAACCACTCCATCACACTCCTGGTCTTGTGACATGCCCCACTATCTTGCTGAAAAGTGCCACTGCCATTGAGAAACATGATCATCATGAAGGGGTATACGTGGTCTGTAACCAGTGCACGACCCTTCATGGCCGTCATGGTGTCTTGCACGAGCTCCACTGGACCTATGGACACCCATGTGAATGTTCTCCAGAGCACGACGGAGCCGCCGCCTGCTTGTGGCCATCCAGCAGTAAAGGTGTCAAGAAGCTGTTCTGCTAGAAGACGACGGATTCGCGCCCTCCCATCGACACAATGAAGATGGTATCGGGATTCATCAGATCATGCAAGGCCCTGCCACCGCACCAACATCCAGTGCCGATGGTTTCGTCTTTTCTTATTTCTAAAACAGGCTATCGCTAGGTTGACTATCGGAAGGCTGTGTCTGCACACTAGAAAAATTCAGTTTTAGTTTTCAGCGAATATTACTTCTTTGGACTTTTGTGACTGCGTTCACACAGTGCCCAAGTAAGACCATCGTCACTGTGACCTGTTACAACGGCGTATTCCCTCTGCGCTCCTATAAAGCTCTGTTACCACACCACCTAGCGAGCGAGTTTGTGCGCTCTTTTATGTGCGTGACACGCTCTGATCTGAATTCTCGGAAGCGTCCGCCTCGGTTCCCGGAGATTCTCAGATAAACCGCGGCGTCGTCCACACTGCCTCTAACGACCTGCTTATCAACAGGAAGTTGAACTGTTGTTCTGTTCCTCCTACTCACGTCGCCTGCCGAACGAGCCCCGATGACAATCTGTTCTGACACTGTATGACTAAAGTAGAAACAGCTTTGAGCGATTCTTGAAGGCGACGACAATGGACATCGGCTGGAATTGCGCTGCATTCCGCTAATAGGAAGGATGTACACTATAAGAAAAAAAAACGATGCACAACGATGGAATTGCCGAAATGTGATTAAAATCTGTAGATATGACGTATATGTACGAGCAAACAGATGATTACAATTTCAGAAAAATTGGATTTGGTTTTCGAGAAAAGAGCTTTACAAATTGAGAAAGTGAATAAAGCGTTGGTGCACCTCTCGCCTTTATGCAAGCAGTTATTCGGCTTGGCATTGATTGATGGTGTTGCTGGATGTCTTCCTGAAGGATAACGTGCGAAATTCTGTCCAACTAGCGCGTTAGATCGTCAGAAATCTAGTGCTAGTTAGAGCGTCCTGCCCATAATGCTCCAAACGTTCCCCACTGGGGAGAGATCCGGTAACCTGCCCGTCCAAGGTGGGGGTGGCAACCACGAAGACAAGCAGTACAAACTCTCATAGTGCGCGCGTACGAATATTACCTTGCTGAAACGTAAGCCCAGGACGGCTTGCCAAGAAGAGCAAGAAAACGGGGCGTAGAATATCGCCGATGTACAGCTGTGCTGTAAGGATGCCGTCGATGACAACCAAAGGGATCCTGCCATGAAATGTGACACGCCAGACCATCGCTCCTGGCTGTCAGGACGTATGGCAGGCGACAGTCAGCTCGATATCCCACCGCTGACAGCGAGTCTCCACGCACGTCTTTGTTGTCATCAGGGCTCAGTTCGAAGCAGGAATCATCACCGAAGACTTGGGGATTCCAGACCGAAACTACAATCATTTGTTTGTCTGTAGTTGTACATCACATCTACCCATTTCCGCTCTGTTCAGATAATTCCTTCCTAGTGCATCCTTTCTTTTTTTTTTTTTGTCTTACAGTATATGTAAAGTTTTTCAATAAATTTCCAATAATTTCATTTTTATTTTACACAATTTTACGCATTATTCATATCCTACTCATTAATGTACGAAAACATTCACCAAGTCCGCAGCTCGTGGTCGTGCGGTAGCGTTCTCGCTTCCCGCGTCCTGGTTCCCGGGTTCGATTCCCGGCGGGGTCAGAGATTTTCTCTGCCTCGTGATGACTGGGTCGTGTGTGATGTCCTTAGGTTAGTTAGGTTTAAGTAGTTCAAGTTCTAGGGGACTGATGACCATAGTGCTCAGAGCCATTGAAACCAGCCAATCACCAAACATTTTTTCCCAAGATCCTGCGATGGGCAGTTCCAGACCGAAACAGTCACATAGTACTGTGGGAAGAACTCTGAAGTCTACTGCAGCGTTATAGGCACTACAAGTGTACTGGAGCGTTGTAGGGATGACAAGGGCTGTAGCTGAGTCTCGATCTGTCGTTATTGGTACAAGGCCCCTGCGCAGCTTAAATGCATTTTCATTATTTCGTACGCCCCTTTACGGTCACCGGATCGTCGTGGGTAGCCATTAAAACAGCAAAACCGTGAAGGCGGCGTGAATAAACGACAGATTGGCATGAATTTTGAAATCGAATGGCACAAAAAGTTTACTGTTACCACTCACTGTTTATTTATATCCACAACGCGTTTCGATGGTTTAAACTTCCACCATCAGGTGGATTTACATGTGTGGGTACGACATATGTGTATCGTGTTACGCCGGCCGTTGTGGCCGAGCGGCTCTAGGCGCTCCAGACTGGGACCGCGCGACCGCTACGGTCGCAGGTTCGAATCCTGCCTCGGGCATGGATGTGTGTGATGTCCTTAGGTTAGTTAGGTTTAAGTAGTTCTAAGTCTAGGAGACTGATGACCTCAAATGTTAAGTCCCATAGTGCTCAGAGCCATTTGAACCATTTGTATTGTGTTACGATTATGGGGATTGTAACTTCCTGACAGATTAATACTGTGTGCCGGACCGAGACTCGAACTCGGGACCTTTGCCTTTCGCAGGCAAGTGCTCTACCAACTCAGCTACCCAAGAACGACTCACGACTCGTCCTCGCAGTTTCAGTTCTGCCAGTACCTCGTCTCCGGGGATTGAGTTACGGCTCTGGGTAACCCGTGGCACTGTGTATTGAGAACATCCATCTTAAATAACGAAAATGACAACGTTTACAATAGTATCAACTCTGTTTTCAACAACAGCCTACATTATTAAATTTGTATTGCGCAAACACACACACACACACACACACACACACACACACACACACACACACAAACAACCTCCACCCTCCTCTTCTTATTTATCACAAATACTTAGTCACCATACCATTCCATAAATAATTAGAAACCATGACATTCTCCAAATGAACAATGGAATGGCCTCATTTACAGAAAGAGCATCACACCAACAGTTTGTAACCATCTGTCAGCTTGAGACTATGTGTATATCAACTAACAGCACAAATTTTTATTTTTAAAGAGTAACTAATGTATGGCTCCAACCTTTACTTATTTGTAACATGTAACAGATATAATTTTAAGAACCGACTGCTCTGAATAACTTTGCTGTCCTCCAGTACTCTTTTCACCCTCTTTATCTGAATCTCTCTCTCTCTCTCTCTCTCTCTGGCTCCATCCTCCCCTTCATATTTCCTTTGAATTACTTTAGTTATTTGCGTCTTTTGTTTGATATTTTCCAAATGAAAAACAGCGTACCCAACTCACATAACTCAGTTGACCCAACGAAATAAAACCAACAATTTGTATGCGTTGTCAGCCTTATATTACATATATTACATACATGTAATATATTTTCCAAATGAAAAATAGCGTACCCAACTCACAAAACTCAGTTGACCCAACGAAATAAAACCAACAATTTGTACGCGTTGTCAGCCTTATATTACATATATCGGCTCATATCATTAAGAGTATATCTATCTGCACATCTATTACTCACTATCAATGTGTTACTTCAACATTTACTTAGTTATAACGCGTAACAGATGTAAGTTTAACAAGCCCACAGCTCTAGCATATCCCAAACTGAACTCCCTTCCTCGCAACCCTTCCGAGTCCCAGCCAAAATTTTTATTTGTGTACAGCTTTACCACTGTTGGCAATACAGTTATTGTATTTAAGGTTTGCGGCATGACACCTGATTATATAAATGAGTACGAAGTTTAAGCTATATAAACTTGACAGAAAATGATTTGTATAACACTTGAAATATTTATTCTAACACATATATTCATCAGCTCAACCAAATATCTCCAAAATCCTTTAAAACTTATTCTCAAATAATAGTATTGTTTTACTATATATTCTTTGTACTTCGAGGTAATGTTTCTGTTTTGCTATATGTTCTTTACACGTAGTAGTTTCTAGAGACAATTTCTGTTTACAAGGTATGACAGTTTATTTGTGATTTAGAACGACAGAGAAAGGAGTCTTTGACCACTGGAAAATTCTGTTTTAGCTCTTTATTTTCACATTTGGATACACGTGTATTTTTAGTCGGAACCTTCCCAAAACCATGTTCTGAAATAGTGTTTTGTTTCTCCATTAGACAGTGCAACAGGTTACCTCAAAATCGTGACACAGCATATACATGTCGCATTAACACATGTAAATCCACCTGACGACGGTTGTACAATCCTTCGAAACTCGTTGTGGATATAAATAGTGACTATTTGTTGTTTCATTCGACATCAGTAACAGTCACGGTAGCGACTAACCTAAAATGTTCCCAATGAAGTTTAGTAGCTGACTGGAAATGCAAATCCTTGGCATTTCAGCGCCAACACACAGTGTAGGTAGGAGTAAAATCACCTGTACTCTATGCATAAGGGCCGGTCTCTGTAGCCGAGCAGTTCTAGGCCCTTCAGTCCGGAACCGCGCTGCTGCTACTGTCGCAGGTTCGAATCCTGTCTCGGGCATGGCTGTGTGTGATGTCTTTAGGTTAGTTAGGTTTAAGTAGTTCTAAGTCTAGGGGACTGATGACCTCAGATGTGAAGTCCCATGGTGCTTAGAGCCATTTGAACCATCTATGTATAAGGAAACATTACATGGTGAGTTTCTCATTTAGCAATAGAATTTGAATATTCGTCTTATGTCTGAAGATTGTCTTACGCCTTGTGTAACAAGGAGAACCAGCTCGTGTCAGAATTCAGCAGCAACAGACTTGTGGCTTATCGAGATAGCGGTTTATCGTTCCGCGATATTGCTGGTAGCATTGATCCGGCATCGCACGACTGCCATGCGAATATGAAATCAGGTTGGTCATACTCAACATCATGCTGCAACTCAACGGCTCCATGTGACTGCCCCCCCTCCCCCTCCCCCAAGGGGATTTTCACATGTGTATACTAAAAATGGCAACATGAAGTAGGAGTTGTGTGATACAAACGGAAGTTGGTACGCGTGTTTCTACATCTTAAAGATAATGCCTATTCGAATTTCGAGCCAGTCCCATAAGAGTGGCTATAGTAGCGTATCTATGAGGGTGCAAATCAGGTTTGCTTTAAATACACGCTGTAACGGTCATGAGATTGGACGTGGTGAGTTCCTGTTAATGAAGAATGCCTTTAAAACGACTTAAACGCCGCTGAACATTTTTCCGGGTTGTATGGCCGTGGTCCATGGAACTCTTCAATCCCTGATGTTTCGTCAAAGGCTACGCTGGACATCTTCGGAGGTGCTCCTGGTTGTACTGAGTCTTGCCGACTCAGCACAACCAGGAGCACCTCCGAAGATGTCCAACGCAGCCTTTGACGAAACGTCAAGAATTGAAGAGTTCCATGGACCACGGCCATACAACGCGGAAAAATTGTCAGCAGCTGAAGCATCCGGTCGTGAAAGCCTTCATTGTATGACTTAAAGTCCGCAGCTCGTGGTCGTGCGGTAGCGTTCTTGCTTCCTGCGCCCGGGTTCCCGGGTTCGATTCCCGGCGAGGTCAGGGATTTTCTCTGCCTCTGACTGGGTGTTGTGTGATGTCCTTAGGTTAGTTAGGTTTAAGTAGTTCTAAGTTCTAGGGGACTGATGACCATAGATGTTAAGTCCCATAGTGCTCAGAGCCATTTGAACCATTTTTATGACTTAAACGCTGTTATCAGTACATCATTGAGTTTGAGAGAGGTCATGTAATACGCCTACGAAAAGCTGGATGTTCCTTCTAGGATATTGCAGAAAAACTTGCTAGGAATGTAGCCACTGTACATAATTGCTGGCAGTGGTGGTCACGAAAATGTGCAGTCGCAAAAAGACGGTTCTCCGGACGGTCACGTGGTACTGCCGAGAGGGAAGACCATCGTGTTCGCAGTATGGCTCTGGCACATCGTACTGCATCTGCAGCAGCAATTTGAGAAGCAGTTGACGTCACAGTAATACAACGAACTGTTGCAATTCGGTTACTTCAAGGACAGCTCCGAGCCAGACGCCCTGTAGCTTGCATTCCGCTGACCCCAACCCCGGCCATTTGCGGCTTCAGTAGTGTCAAGCAAGAGCACATTGGAGGGCGGAGCGGAGGTCTCTTGTGTTTTCTGATGAAAGCTGATTCTGCCTCGGAGCCAGTAATTGCTGTGTGTTGGTCAGGAGGAGACCAGCTGAGGGCCTACAGCCAACCTGTCTGTGTGTTAGACACACTGAACCTACGCCTAGAGTTATGGTCTGGGATGCGATTTCGTATTACAGCGGGACCACTCTCGTGGTTATCCCACGCATCCTGACTGCAAATTTGTACGTCAGTCTGGTAAGTCGACCTACTGTGCTGCCATTCATGAAGAGCAACGCAGGGGGTATTTTCCGACAGGATAACGCTCGCTCGCTGTTGTAACCCAACATGCTGCACAGAGCGTCGGAATGTTGCCTTGTCCTGCTCGATCCCCAGATCTGTCTCCAGTGGAGCGTATGGGACATCATCGAACGGCAACTCCTGCGTCATCCACAAACAGCAGTTCAAATGGTCCAAATGGCTCTAAGCACTATGGGACTTAACATCTGAGGTCATCAGTCCCCTAGACTTAGAACTAATTAAACCTAACTAACCGAAGGACATCACACACATCCATGCCTAAGGCAGGATTTGGACCTGCGACTGTAGCAGCAGCGCGGTTCCGGACTGAAACGCCTGGGATCGCTCGGCCACAGCGGCCGGCTCACAGAATTAATTGACTGGCCAAGTGCAATTGGCATGGAACTCCGTCCCACAAACGCTCCGATACGACACAATGCATGCACGTCTAGATGCTTGCATTCACCATTCTGATCGCTACACCCGTTATTAATATACCAACATTTCACATTTGCAATGGCGTATCTCGCGCCTACATTAACCTGTTATCTTGCAATGTTAATCACTTAAATATGTTATCCAGACAAACGTATTCCCGAAATTTCATTACTCTACAGTAATTATTTTTTGGTGTAACGATTTTTCCCCTCGGTTTATTTTTTTCCGAACATACTGCATACTCGAGCAGCTATTTTAAACAGTTTCGGGAACCGTTCATGAGTGATATACTCGTAGAAGATTTCCCACTGAGCTCCGACCGTATTTCAGGAAACGTCTTTTCATATCCACTGCAAAACTAGTTTTAAAAACATTAAAATCTAGGTCATTAAATCCATTGTCAGTTTTTCTTGATGCAGTAATTTACCAAGAGCAATATGTATTGTAGATATTTATTTTATGAACTTCTTCTGTGCTACCAGTTTCGGCATAGTCGTAAAATCGCTATACATGGAAGGAGCCATATAACTGGATCCGTGAATCAAATCGCTATGCAACAGTTCTTGGTGGCCAGGCGACACAGACTGCAAACCGCCCCCGTCTGTGTCGCCTGGCCATCAAGAGCTGTTGCATAGCGATTTTATTCACGGATCCAGTTATATGGCTCCTTCCATGTATAGCGCTTTTACAACGACTTGTGGGGTCTGAAGATGGCATCAATGTAATGTCGAAACTGGTAGCACATAAGAAGTTCATAAAATAAATTTCTACAATACATATGGCTGTTGGTAAATTAATGCATCAAGAAATAAATGCCAGCCGTTGTCCCACAGTCCATAATGGATCAACAAAGATTGTCAGTTTTCTCTTACAGCCTGTACCACAGTAACCAGTTCATCAAATTGTTCGTTCACTGTCTCCTTCTCCAGATTTTTTCCATGTACAATTAGTCTAACGGTTGGAAAGAGCAAACACGAATTTTCTGAAAGTTACTTTCTCTTGAACTGAAGCATTCAAGGCAACGTGAAGTACTTGGCACCGTTTTAATACCCATTGAAAGTCGTCAAACTCTTTTACTAGCTTTAATTTCACATCGATGAAGAGCGTCATTTCTTTACGCATGTTAAACGTTCGTAAGCAATACCTCTGCTCAACCAGCGCACTTCACCAAAATAAGGCGCATCGCCATATTGACAGACGAATTCTTCCAGGAGAGATGTAAACTATCGATGCCCCAAGCCAAGCGATGTGAGTGTTTGTGATTTATGACTGTAGATTTTGCTAGCAGTTAAACGTGTGGAATGTAGTGTATTGCTAGTACTTCCTGCTTGGTACCAACCTCTTTCGGCTTTTTTTTCTTTCTTCATCAAAGCAACGATACCAGACTGGTGACCAGTCATTCCAGAAGTTCCATCAGTTAGGATCAGAGAATGCTTTTGCCAACAAATATCGTGGTTCAAACTCTCTGGCAGATTAAAACTGTGTGCCGGACCGGGTCTCGAAACTGAGACTTTTACCTTCCACGGGCACTAATTGTACCACTTGAGATATCCAGCCATGACTCACGACCCGCCCTCATAGCTTTACTTTTACCAGTACCTCATCTCCTGATGGTACTTTCCAAATTTCACAGAAGGATACTGAAGAGGTACACCCTTTGTTCCAGGAGTGATAGTCCCGCTAGGTATGCCGGAGAACTAAGAAGTTTGGGAAGTAGGAGCTCACACACTGGCGAAAGTAATGCTGTGAGGGCGGGTTATGAGTGGCGCTTGGAAAGCGCAGTCGCCATCAGCGTGGTTTCGGCCAGGGGTTTGCCAAAATCTGTAATTTACAAAAAATTTTAAAAACTGAGGAAAGAGTTAATCGTTAGAGTTTGAGAAAGCGTCACACGACATCAGCACAGGACCGATGTCACACAAAAGAAAAACGACGGAGAAGCAAACGGGAAAAAAAGGTGAGCGCTTGCCCGTGAAAGGCCAAGATCCCAGATTGAAGTCTCTCTCCGACATTGAGTTTTCATCTTTCAGAAAGTTTCAAATCAGCTCACACTCCGACGCAGAGTGAAAATTCTCTCTTTTGGGAAAGAAAATATGTCGTCGGCTGTAGTTATGCACTGGGACCAAATCAATGAGCTCTTTACCACGTTGCACTCAGTGTCAATTACTCTCAGAAAGAAAGAAAGCTGAGCAACATCAGTTACCGAATGATTTCCTCCGAAGCCTAAGATAAAAAAAACATCTTTATTCCTGTCTTTCAACTTGGCCTCCACGTCGTTCGCCATTCATTTAATACATCTGCAAAACGAATTTCCACTGTTCATAAAATAGTTAAGTCTGCCACAAAGCAGTAATTCATGAATCCTCCATCGATGAAAGAACGCGCAACTTTCATTATTTTGAGAGTTTCTTTGAAGAACCATCATGCATCGCATCTTTTTCTTCCTGCAAGAATGATGCAAGAAGGAGGTAAAATCGATGGTAAAATCACATAATGCGTTTAGAATAAAAGTAATCTTTTATGAAAAATGACATATGCATACTTACTCTTTTCTCACTGTTTTGATTTATCTCGATAAGTTTGGCTTTCCTTTCTCTAGCATTCAAACTGATACTAACTGCTCACAAAGAAGTTAGAACTTTCGTTTTAAATTGCATTTGTTCGCACTTACAATATTATATCACAAAATAAACACTGAGGGACACTTTGCTTTTCAATGGAATATAAATTTACTTCGCAGTGTTTGTTGAAGCCTAAGGATTCATTAGATTTTCGTTCTGAGGATCTTAACTCTTTTTCAGCCATATTTTTCTCACTAGATACGTGTTATTACCACAAACGAGTCCTTAACATAGACAATTGTAACGATACAACGTCAACAGTTGGCGTCGCCACGAAAAAGTGGTATGAAACTTATATTGGTATCGGAATATGTAAATCTCAGTGCAAGGGGACAGAACTGAGTTAAATTTAAATTTTGAACAGAAGAGAGCTAAGGTACTAAACTTAGATTCGGGAGGAGCTGGTTTCAAATCCTCATCAGGTTATCTAGATTTTCCGCGGTTACAATAGATAGTGTAGCAACTCTGTATTCCCAGGACAGAAATGTGTGTAAGTGATTGTAAACATCCGTGTGAAATTACTTCTTGTGTTGGTGATTCTATTTTCGTGTGATCTGATTCCAGTCATGGGTGTAGGTACTATCTAGGATTCAGATCGTAACTGCAGTTCTTGGGAAAGGAAAGCTGACTGCTACGTTAGGAAGAGGTCTTCCTGGAAACTTCCCGTTAGCGGATGGTTTAACTTGCATACCTCTCCTGAGTCCCCGTCTGTTCACTTGGTCACAGGAAACGTCTGTTGGTGAAGAAAAACTGCGGCAAGGCGGAACTACGGCGCGATTACACTAATGGAAAACAACGAGTCGTTTGCAACGGGCCGTAGTAGAATTAACCTTCCGTAGCCAGAAGAATATGACAGCCAAATATGGAAATTCCGATCTCAGCCAGCTTCTTGAAATATATGGAAATTCCGATCTCAGCCAGCTTCTTGAAATATTTGACTGGAACAAGAACATGGTGGCACCAAGAGGACTTGTAGAAGCGACGAGTTCGAAACGCCACATGCCACTGCAAGGAGAACGTAAATGAGCCATTCACGCATCTGTGTTCGTACCTTCTCTATGGGCTATCGGGTCAAATGCTTTCCGAAAATCTAGAAACATGGAATGTGCCTGCTGATTTTCATCCATAGTTCGCAGTATATCATGCGAGAAAATGGCAAGCTGAGTTTCGCACCGGTGATGCTTTCCAAAACCATGCTGATTCATGGACATAAGCTTCTCAGTCTCAAGAAAGTTTAATATATTCGAACTGAGAATATGTTCAAGGATTCTGCAGCAAACCGAAGTTAGGCATATTGGTCTGTAATTTTGCGGGTCCATTCTTTTAGCCTTCTTATATATCGGAGTCACCGGTGCTTTTTCCCAGTCACTTAAGACTTTGTCCTGGACGAGAGATTCACTATAAATGCAGGCTACGTAAGGAGCCAAAGGCGTAGAGTGCTCTCTGTAAAATCGAACTGGGTTTCCATTGGGCCTGGTGATTTATTTGCTTTCAAATCTCTCAGTTGTTTCTCTACGCCAAGGATACTTATTACTATGTCGTCCATAAGGGAGTCTGTCCGATGGTCAAATGACGGTACGCCTGCACGATTCTCTTGTGTGAACGACTTCTTGAACGTGAAATTTAAAACTTCGGCTTTCTTGTTGCTATCTTCAACTGCCACACCAGAGTGGTCGACAAGGGACTGAATGGAAGCCTCAGACCCACTTAGTGATTTTACGTAGGATCAGAAACTTTCTCGGGTTCCTACCAGACCTTTTTCAAAGGTGTGACGGTGGTAGTTGTTGTACGGTTCGCGCATGTATCATTGATGCACAGTCTCTACTAACGTTCGCTTGTCGTCGTTTGTGCATTCTCTTTTGAACCTATAGTGCAACAGCCTCTGCTTCCTCAGCGTCTTCCGAATTTCGTTGTTAAACTATGGTGCATCTTTTCCATGCTTTATCCACTTACTAGGCGCTCTCAAGACCACGATTTACAATCTGCTTAAACTTTCCCCATAATTCCTCTTCATCCATCTTACTGGAACTGAGTAATGTCAGTTCACTGTTTAAGTGAAATGCTAACAACTGATTATCTGCTCTATCTAGCAGAAACACTCTCCTAGGCTTCTTGGCCGATTTATTAACTTTCGTAATCATAGTTGCTATAATCACATCATGACCGCTAATTCCTGTTTCTATACTGACGTTGTCGATAAGGTCCGACTTATTTGTATCTACAAGGTCTAAGATATTTCTATTGAGTTTGGGCTACTAAGCTATCTACTCAAGAGAGATTTCAGAAAACGTGTTGAAAAGCTTTTCGTATGACTGTCTGTATCTCGTGCAATGAATCCTTAGACATCCCAGTCTATACTCGGCAGGTTAAAGTCGCCTCCAAGTAGTATTGCATGATCTGGGTATTTACGTGCTACTGACCGTAGACTTTCTTTGAATGACTCTACAACTGTCACAGCGGAATCGGGTGGCCGATAAACACATCCAACAATTAACTTGATTTCACCCATGCCTGTTATACGCGGTCGGATAACTTCACTATCACACTCAATTTCGACCTCAATAGACAATATGTTTGTCAACTGCAATGAACACTCCCCCTCCTATGGCGTCGAATCTGTCTTTCCGATGTACGTTCCATGACTCGCTAAATATCTCAGAACCTTCCACCTCGGGTTCATCCAGCTCCCGGTCCCAAGAATAATTCGAGCGCGAGAAATTTCCTGGAGGGCAGTAATTTAGGAAACTTTACATCCCGGAAGGTTTACCAGAAGATATTTACTAAGTATACTTAGACACTTCGAAACTTCCTGGCAGATTAAAACTGTGTGCCTGACCGAGACTCGAACTCGGGACCTTTGCCTTTTGCGGGCAAGTGCTCTACCAACTGAGCTACCCAAGCATGACTCACGCCCCCTCCTCACAGCTTTAATTCCGCCAGTACTTCGTGTCCTACCTTCTAAACTTCGCAGAAGCTCTCCTGTACCCAAGCACGACTCACGCCCCGTCCTCACAGCTTTAATTCCGCTAATACCTCGTCTCCTACCTTCTAACAAGTTTGGAAGGTAGGAAACGAGGTACTGGCGTAATTAAAGCTGTGAGGACGGGGCGTGAGTCGTGCTTGGGTAGCTCAGTTGGTAGAGCACTTGCCCGCAAAAGGCAAAGGTCCCGAATTCGAGTCTCGGTCCGGCCCACAGTTTTAATCTGCCAGGAAGATTAATATCAGCGCACACTCCTCTCTGCAGAGTGAAAATTTCACTCTGGCGACTTAGACACTTTACTGATAAAATGTTGACGGTCGAAGTGTCTTTATTCTGAAGGCGTCTGACTTCCTGTGCTGTGAATCGACTGGCGAGTGTTCATCAAAGCACCTCGAACTACCGCTAGCCTAAAAAACCCTCATGTGCATTCCACAAGCACTCTGCTACCCGAGTAGCTGCTTCCTTTGTGTGGTGTGCCGCGGACCTATCAAGGAAAGTCCTACAAATCCCCAGACGACAATGCAGGCCTAGAAATCTGCAGCCAAGACCCTCACACAGTCGACGAAGCCTTTGTTTGAGATCCTCGACTCGGCTCCAAACAAAAGGACCCAGATCAACTCTGGGAACTATGCTACAATTTCCAAGCTCTGCTTGCAGCCCTGACGTCCGATGGCAGCAGTCTTCGCCACCTCCGCCAGCCGCCTGCATGAACTCAGAATGGCCTCAGTGCTTCGTTCCCTGATGCATCACATTTTCATATCACAAATAATGGCTCTAAGCACTATGGGACTTAACATCTGAGCTCATCAGTCCCCTAGACTTAAAATTACTTAAACCTAAGTAACGTAAGGACATCTCACACATCCATGCCCGAGGCAGGATTCGAACCTGCGACCGTAGCAGCGGCGTTGTTCCGGACTGAAGCGCCCAGAACCGCTCGGCCATAGCGGCGGGCCTTCATATCACATACCTAACATCTTCTCTTTCAGGATTGTATGAACACGATGAAGTGTTTTATTGGTTCTTGGTAATTCGTTTGGCTCCCAACTCGATGAATTTCATAAGCCCTCTGAGCATAAACTAACCCCACATAAATAAAGTACTCTAAAAATTAAAGTCTGAAGATCAGTTTCATTAAATTAAAACATTTGTATGCAGACACACCATTTCTGCGCCCCAGATGAGGCGAGACGTAACAAGTGAATGAGGCTCTTGACGGGATAGTTTCATTGCAAAAGTACACTGTAGAGTTCATACAATCCAAGCTCATATTTCGTCACTAATGACTACATCGTCGGTGGAGCGTTAAGCCGCTGTCTTTTCCGTCGTTCCATCGGATCCGCAGACCCCTGGAATGGTGGCCACCTGCCAGGCCCTGTGTGCGGGGAATCCCCGAACAGTTCATTAGGCGCGGTAATTGGCCGCCGCCGCGGGCTGGGCACCTTCGAAAATAATTAATACGTCACGGGGACGGCGGTGGAGTGGCGAGTGCGTGCCAGGGCTGCTAACGGTGTAGTGGCAATCTCAGGTGCGTCCGCCCTGCCACTCTGCCGGCACCGCCTGTCCCTAACCACCTCGTTACTCGCCCACAGGCTGCAAAGTAATTTCGCAGCGCCTGCAGAAGTTAACGTGCCACGTGCGTGCCGCGCTCCGATAAAAAGCGCGTCCATACGGAGTCTCATAGTCACGGACTGCGTTCAATGTTAGTGTCTCTGTGCACATTCACATTGGTAATACAAATTTCTCGTATTTTTGTGCAGGAGATTTGATTGGGCTTGGGGAGGGGGGCGGTACTTCGCCCTTTTGCTGCCGGCCGGCGTGGCCAAGCGGTTCTAGGCGTTACAGTCTGGAACCGTGTGACCGCTACGGTCGCAGGTTCGAATCCTGCCTCAGGCATGGATGTGTGTGATGTCCTTAGGTTAGTTAGGTTTAAGTAGTTCTATGTTCTAGGGGACTGATGACCTTCGCTGTTAAGTCCCATAGTGCTCTGAGCCATTTGAAACATTTTTGAAACTAACGAAAACATTGGGGAACGGCACAAATGCCCTTTTGCTGCTGAAGACGAGCTTTCTGAATTCCGTGCTGAGGCGGCTTTTGTTACGACTGCGCTCCGGCCGATATGAAATACTTATCATCCTATTTTTCGAAATTTATTAGATGAAAAAAATTGATTTTTGCACTTCTTATTGTCCTTTTCGTTATCTGTCATACTTACTGTGCAATATCAAGAAGGCCGGTATGGCCGAGAGGTTCTAGGCGCTTCAGTCCGGAACCGCGCGACCGCTACGGCCGCAGGTTCAAATCCTGCCTCGGACATGGATATTTGTGAGATGTCCTTAGGTTAGTTAGGTTTAAGTAATTCTAAGTTCTAGGGGACTGATGACCTCAGATGTTAAGTCCCATAGTTCTCGGAGCCATTTGAACCATTTTTGCAATATGAAATTAAGTAGAACATTGCATGAAATTTTAAAGAATTTGCAGAGGTAAAAACGCACTGCGCAAACTTTGCTTATGGTTGATTTCATTCCATACATTGCAGTAAATGAAATGTAGGTAAGATAACGAAATTTTATTTGAAATTGAGAGGAGAAGGATATCTCATTTCGTTCTCGAATTATTTATATCCGAAGGACAGTAGCGTGCGAGGCGCTCATTCACGTCCTTGCTCTTCGCGAATCATGCGATCACAACAAACGTCGTATCTCAGAAACGATTCAAGATACCGAAACGAGGTTTGCTGCAAATTATAGCACGCAATGAAGCACTTATGTTGCATGATAAAAACTAGGAACTTTTTTATTCACCGAGATATGGGAGTAACTCTTCCGCAACAGTGAGAGGTCGGCGGCTCAGGAGCATTCAGACGTCCACAGCACTATAGGAAGACCCAAGCTGCGCGCGTATACACGTCCACAGCACCTGGGAAATGGCGTAGCAGGACGTGTATACACGCCCACAGCAGTGAAAGGGTTAACTTCGCAGTAAATGCTGAAATATATAAAATTTTATAGCTGATATTGAACTGATGTCTGTCTGACTGGGCAGGGTGTTCGGTTAGCAAAGATTTTTTTTTTCTAAGACTGGTGGGGGCGTGAGGTGCCAGGAGGGGGGGGGGGGATGGGGAGGGGGGGGGGGGAACTGCCCTTGCCTACTTCCCACAGTGTATGTACCTTGTATTTGCGTGTCTGCTACGCTATCTCTGGTGCAGAGTACGATTTAGTGATATGTAGTGATGCATTGTCAGTACTCTGCAGGATAAAAACGAAGAGTAATGCGCAGTTGTTACCGCTGTTAAATGAAAATGTATCGCAGACTCTGCCATCGGAATAACTTGCTGAACCTTTTGCTCCCCGTGAAATCTTTCATAGCCCTCTAAATTTTTTTTCTGTTTGTACCTTTGTATAGGAAATAGTTCTTGTTATTATTGTAACATAACATCATGTGACATCACTACTATTTTAGCCCCGTTATTAACAGGAACAACTTCTATATACCTTCTTCTTTGAGCACATGAAGGTTCTATTTCCCATACATGCCTTCAGTTGACATTACTCTGCTACAAAGATAGTATTTTTGGAAAAAACATTTCATCAACAAGCATCTTATCTTTTACCTACTTACTCCTTTCCTTTGTAATTTGCAAACACTTCGCAAGGATTATGTTGACCACCACAGTGAACCGCATCTACTTGTTTTCACCTGAAACCTCGTAGAGGAAACATTTTTCAGTATGTCCATCGCTTTAACAATGTTTCTCAGTACGTTTGTGTAGTGTTTCTTGGAAGACACGCAGCTATAGTCCTTACAGTTTCGTAACATGTTCTACATGAAACTAGACAAGGAAGTGTAACTGTTCACAACTACAAATGTCTTTTTATTGCAAATTTCGCTGAGATGATTGATTATACCTGATTTTTCCGCAATGGGACGTCTATTTTTCAGCTATCTTAAGAAAAATAATTACCCACGAGAAATTTGCTACTATTTTTAAACAAACATCAGTCTGAATGAAAAGTGATACATTGCGGTTGTTATAATCATACTTAATGCTTCTCATGTCGTACGTATCGTGTACGCTCAGTTTGTGAGTTTTGTTTCCGAGTAGCTATAGGTGTCTCCAGCCATGAGCCAGCAACTGCTTGATCACTCATTCCTGCATGAAAAGCCCTAATCAGAATTCATAGTAAAGAGAGTAAAAAATAACAACTCAGTAATTTGTTTGCATGAAGGTTGACAGTGGTGGCACACAAATCACTAGCTTGTGGAAGTCTTTCAAATTCTAACGACTCAGAAGGAACAGCGAGCTCATGAAAATTCTAAAACCCCTGCCTTCCTCATCAACATGAGCAACACAAAGATATCACACTATGCAGACACTTATAACACAAAAGCTTCAACTACACACTCTCATAACAAATTACCTACACGAGAAAGCTACGCTGAAGACACCTGGCATATTAACCGCCCAAGTGACGTCAATCAGAAAAGGCTTCCAACAGGCTGGAGCCGCACGAGATCACCATGAGTCGTGCCATTAATGTGTGCTTTTGTGTTGACGATAGAAAATAAATCAGTTTAACTTTAGTGCTTCATGTTCTCAAAATAATGGACGAAGTTACAACTTAATCAAAACGATTTATTTTGTTTCTGCAGTTGATAGATTAAATCACCGTTTTCGAGTCTTACGACAAGCTCTGATAAATTGTAAAAATATGTACTTAATTTCTTTACCTCATTGCTGTAAAATACTAGAAAAGTAGACTCATCAGAACGTAAGTTGTCTGTTCTTATTCACTACGACAGAATTTAGTATACACTCCTGGAAATGGAAAACAGAACACATTGACACCGGTGTGTCAGACCCACCATACTTGCTCCGGACACTGCGAGAGGGCTGTACAAGCACGGCACAGCGGACACACCAGGAACCGCGGTGTTGGCCGTCGAATGGCGCTAGCTGCGCAGCATTTGTGCACCGCCGCCGTCAGTGTCAGCCAGTTTGCCGTGGCATACGGAGCTCCATCGCAGTCTTTAACACTGGTAGCATGCCGCGACAGCGTGGACGTGAACCGTATGTGCAGTTGACGGACTTTGAGCGAGGGCGTATAGTGGGTATGCGGGAGGCCGGGTGGACGTACCGCCGAAATGCTCAACACGTGGGGCGTGAGGTCTCCACAGTACATCGATGTTGTCGCCAGTGGTCGGCGGAAGGTGCACGTGCCCGTCGACCTGGGACCGGACCGCAGCGACGCACGGATGCACGCCAAGACCGTAGGATCCTACGCAGTGCCGTAGGGGACCGCACCGCCACTTCCCAGCAAATTAGGGACACTGTTGCTCCTGGGGTATCGGCGAGGACCATTCGCAACCGTCTCCATGAAGCTGGGCTACGGTCCCGCACACCGTTAGACCGTCTTCCGCTCACGCCCCAACATCGTGCAGCCCGCCTCCAGTGGTGTCGCGACAGGCGTGAATGGAGGGACGAATGGAGACGTGTCGTTTTCAGCGATTAGAGTCGCTTCTGCCTTGGTGCCAATGATGGTCGTATGCGTGTTTGGCGCCGTGCAGGTGAGCGCCACAATCAGGACTGCATACGACCGAGGCACACAGGGCCAACACCCGGCATCATGGTGTGGGGAGCGATCTCCTACACTGGCCGTACACCACTGGTGATCGTCGAGGGGACACTGAATAGTGCACGGTACATCCAAACCGTCATCGAACCCATCGTGCTACCATTCCTAGACCGGCAAGGGAACTTGCTGTTCCAACAGGACAATGCACGTCCGCATGTATCCCGTGCCACCCAACGTGCTCTAGAAGGTGTAAGTCAACTACCCTGGCCAGCAAGATCTCCGGATCTGTCCCCCATTGAGCATGTTTGGGACTGGATGAAGCGTCGTCTCACGCGGTCTGCACGTCCAGCACGAACGCTGGTCCAACTGAGGCGCCAGGTGGAAATGGCATGGCAAGCCGTTCCACAGGACTACATCCAGCATCTCTACGATCGTCTCCATGGGAGAATAGCAGCCAGCATTGCTGCGAAAGGTGGATATACACTGTACTAGTGCCGACATTGTGCATGCTCTGTTGCCTGTGTCTATGTGCCTGTGGTTCTGTCAGTGTGATCATGTGATGTATCTAACCCCAGGAATGTGTCAATAAAGTTTCCCCTTCCTGGAACAATGAATTCACGGTGTTCTTATTTCAATTTCCAGGA
The DNA here is from genome assembly GCF_023864275.1 of Schistocerca cancellata. NCBI lineage: Eukaryota > Metazoa > Arthropoda > Insecta > Orthoptera > Acrididae > Schistocerca > Schistocerca cancellata. Next base: position 808,914,367 of record NC_064626.1, on the reverse strand, counting down.
GTGTAGATAGTAGCTCGTTAACTCCCATAGCAGTAACCAATCTTTGACATCAAATGAACACTGCACACTGTTCCAGAGTACATTTCCTGCAAGCAAAGCAGTTAACGAAATTAAATTGTCGTGCATTTTTACCTGTGCAAGCGAACGATGCTCTTACGTCTGCTTGTCGCTGATAACATCGTCTCACGGCATGCTGATGATAGTTTCACCAAAAATGGTTAATTTAAGTTTTAGAAACCTAAATAGCTATTGTACCTTACGTTAATGTGTTTAGTGCTAATTTAAGTAATCCTACGATCCAAACATACAACACGATATAAAGCTGTCTGGAAGGAGATTTCTGAGTTTTGTTTAGTTTTCCTACTACGTAGATGTCGTGTTAAGTGTTTCAAACAATTTTATGCTTGATTTTTTCTATTTGTTTCCTTCAGGGTTCACTTTTCCTACATTGTTTATGTTTTATTCAGAGAAATATCATTCTTTTATACTATGGCGTTGTGAATTTTAATACGCTGATTTCGCTTGGGCCTGTATATGGAAGCATTAGGCGAACATGTCTGATATTTTCGTATCTTGATTAAAACTACACACATCTACTACATTACAGTAAGTTCGTCGGGATCTGGTGTTATATTGATCCAAATATCAGTGGCAAACCAAATTCAGATTATATTGTTCATAAAATGCTGTCAGAGATACAAAACGTTATGAAATTTCCTCATGTAACTAGTCTACTGCTGTTGGGTTACACGAAAGACTGTGCTATAATGAGAGTATCAACCATGGACGTAAAAATGAGGGGAGTTGTCATGACGTCAGTATCTTGAAGCCGACGTCCGCCATCTTAGTTGCCGCAAAACATTGCCTTCAAGTATTTTTTTTAATACTGTCCACTGATAGCAATGCCACTATAGCGGAGTTCTGAACACGGTTCTCCGAAATTCCTTCACCAAAGAAGACGAAGTAAATATTTCACAATTCCAATCAAGAACAACTGCCAAGATAAAAACATAGAAGTAGATATCCACAGTGTAGAAAACAGCTTAAATCACTTAATAAAAGCAAGGCCTCCGGTCCAGATTGTATATCAGTCAGGTTCCTTTCAGAGTATGCTGATACAATAGCTCCATATTTAGCAATTATATACAACCGCTCGCTCACAGAAAGTTCCGTACCTAAAGACTGGAAACTTGCTCAAGTCACACCAATACCCAAAAAGGGAAATAAGAGTAATCCGCTGAATTACAGGCCCATATCACTAACATCGATTTGCAGTAGGGTTTTTGAACATATACTGTGTTCGAACATTATGAATTACCTCGAAGAAAACGGTTTATTAACGCATAGTCAGCACGGATTCAGAAAACATCGTTCTTGCGGAAAACAACTAGCTCTTTATACCCATTAAGTAATGAGTGCTACCGACTTAGATTTCCAGAAGGCTTTCGACACCGTTCTTCACAGGTATCTTCTAACCAAACTGCGTGCCTACGGAAAATCGCCTCAGCTGTGCGACTGCGATTCGTGATTTCCTGTCAGAAAGGTCACAGTTCAGAGTAATAGACGGAAAGCCGACGAGTAAAACAGAAGTAATATCCGGCGTTCCCCAAGGAAGTGTTATAAGCCCTATTGTTCCTGATCGCCGGCCGGAGTGGCCGTGTGCTTCTAGGCGCTACAGTCTGGAGCCAAGCGACCCCTACGGTCGCAGGTTCGAATCCTGCGTCGGACATAGATGTGTGTGATGACCTTAGGTTGGTTAGGTTTAATTGGTTCTAAGTTCTAGGCGACTAATGACCTCAGAAGTTAAGTCGCATAGTGCTCAGAGCCATTTGAACCATTTGTTCCTGATCCATATTAACGACATAGGAGACAATCTTAGTAGCCGCCTTAGATTGTTTGTAGATGATGCTGTCATTTACTGTCTTGGAAAGTCATCAGAAGACCAAAACGAATTGCAAAATGATTTAGATATCTGTATTGTGCGAAAAGTGGCAGTTGACTCTGAATAAAGAAAAGTGTGAAGTTATTCACATGAATTCTAAAATAAATTCGCTAAATTTCGTTTACGTGATAAGTCACACAAATCTTAAGGCTGTAAATTCAACTAAATACTTGGGGATTACAATTACAAATAACCTAAATTTGAACGATCACATAGATAATGTTGTGGGTAGAGCAAACCAAAGACAGATTCATTGGCAGAACACTTAGAAGGTGCAACAGGTCTACCAAGGAGACTGCTTACACCACGCTTTTCCATCCTATTCTAGAGTAATTACTGTGCGGTGTGGGGTCCGCATCAGATGGGACTGACGGATGACATCGAAAAAGTTCAAAGAAGGGCGGCTCGTTTTGTACTATCGCGAAATAGGCGAGATAGTGCCACAGACATGATACGTGAACTGGAGTGGCGATCATTAAAACAAAGGCGTTGTTCGTTGCGACGGGATCTTCTCATGAAATTTCAATCACCAGTTTTCTCCTCCGATGGCGAAAACATTCTGTTGGCACTCACCTACATAGAGAGAAATGATCACGATAAAATTAGAGAAATCAGGGCTCGCACAGAAAAGTTTAAGTGCTAGTTTTTCCCGCCCGCCGTTCGAGTGTGGAACGGTAGAGAGGCAGCTTGAAGGTGTTTCATTGAACCCTTTTCCAGGCACTTTATTGTGAATAGCAGAGTTATCATGTAGATGTAGAAGTCCAGAACTGGAACAAAAATACACTGCATTCACGCATAGACTCAGGCAAAATTTCCGAACAGAAATGCCACAACATTGAACATACTTCATCAGCTTCTCTGTTGGAACGTGCTTCGCCATATGTATAAAATATATATTTCCCTGAAGAATGCAAATGAATAAAATGATACATGCCTACTGTAATATGCTCCATTGGTTTAAATATTAGGAAGCGGAAGATTCTTCTGGTAATCCTTACAGATTACTTTCTTAACCACAGATTTTCTGGACACCAAACGTTCGAAACGTTTAATCTCATGAAACTTCTCAGCATTTCTGTTATGTCGTTCATATTAAGTCGTTAGATGTTGTTTCCACTTATTCAAAGTTTGTATCTGAGATGGATCTGCCTCGTTGTTTCCCTGTAAATCAAATTTAGAACATCATTTCTTCTGCGTGAGTCCCACAGCCTCAACAAATTTCAAGAACGACGTTTTTCCACCAGACTGCGTATAACTTATTTTATTTTTCACTCTACGGGTTTCGTGCATCGCTCATTCTCAAGTGTGTCTGAAAAAATAGCAACACACCCTGTTGCTAAGCAGCTAAACACAAATCATGTAACTACACTGGACATACCATTAAACAAATATCATGTTTACCTCTAGTACCATATGTGGCTACATCGTCGTCATTGGATATACCATTACCCAAAAATAATATTTACCTCTAGTAACGTATGTGGCTACACCGTCGTCATTAATTTAAAAATCGCGTGCCATGCTCGTCAAACGTCCGCATCTAAAATATAAATATGCATGACATGAAAGAACTTATGAGAACAATAGTATTACCACGTTATTTAAATGTCACGTTCAGCCATAAGAGCTAAGAAAACACACTTTTTAGTTCTTCTGGCTGGATGTGACATGTAAATAACGTGGTAATGCATTTGTTCTCATAAGCAGTTTCATGGCAGTTTCACGTATACGTCCAGCGTAACCACAAGATTTGTTTGCAGCTGTTTTTTGCTCCTGTGTGTTGCTATGCTTTTAGACACAGTTCAAAATGAGCGGTAGTGTGAAAAATAAAAAACATTATCCACAATCTGGTGGATAAATGTCGTTCTTTATCTTTAGAACAGTCGGCTCTGAATTTGTCACACCCTGAACCTGAGTCAGTTCCGTACTATTGAAACTTATAGTTAATCACAAAAATGAAGCCATACTGTTAATATGACACATATTTTGGAGGATTTTTCTCTGAGTATAACACGTGTAACATTCAAATATTAAGTTCTTGTGGTAAATATAACCGTTTGCTATCATGAATGCTACATGTGATTTACAGTCTCTCAGTGACTGTATATGTTGATGCCCTTTAGATACATTACCTGCTTTAAGTTTTTTTGGCCTAGTGTTATGTTTCCTCTGGTCTCGAGATGTGCTTTGCCTGTAGTAGCCAATGCCTTTGTAAGAGCAATAAGACGACTGTAGTGATGCCATACACTACCAAGACTGCAGGTTGACCTACCTGAACATCCTGTTTTTGTCCATCTTTATTAATACGCACCCCAGAGACATAAGTAAAATTATGACATGAAGCTTCATCTGGATTTTTCTTTGGTCTTCGTCGTATCACAGGATTTACACTGATACGTGCAATCAGGTGGGTTTTGTGTTACACAGGAAGCTATTTCATTGAATTCTTTCATTAATCTATTTATTTCTATAAATGGAACTTTCTGGAAACAACCTTTCTGAAGAGTCAGAAATACGCCCCAACACTTATCCTTGTTCTTGTATTCAGCACGGGACTGCAATATTCACATTCATTCTCCGATGTTTCTGATGCCTTCATTACACTTCAGAAATGTCTTTATGTGCGTTCTCGGTAACATTAACATACGAGTGTTTCTGCATAACTTACCGAGAAAAACTCCTCTTGCAGCGTACTTTGGATATGGAATGAGGGGGAGTTTCGTATTAGTCTTTGCTTTATTACTAAACAACAGTTGGAACTTCTTTTACAGTGTGTGAGTGACGGGTAGTTAAATGTCAGAAATCAACGACAGGAAGTTACAGCATTACATAGGGATAAGATGAAACATAAAAGGACAAGAGATAGGTTCTGAGTAGAAAATGGTACTTGATCGTTCTTCCTCAGCATTGAGTGGACCTTGATTGTGTTCCTCAAGTACGGTACATCAAAACTTTATGACAAATTTGCGAGAATCTTGGTCGTTTATACAAAAAAATAAAATTAAATAAAAAATAAAAATCTTGCAATATTATAGTACTTCTATTTCTCTGTAAGATGTCATTATCAATTAAATTTTAAATTTAGATGGGCCTTGATCATTATTCCAATGAACCCTTAGATATACATAACATTTCTTATTATGAACACTTACGTTCGTGACTGTATCTGAAAGTACATTGCACCAAATTTGATATCATTTGTGATGGATAAACAAATAAATAAAAGCAATAATTGCATGGTATCCTACTATTAATATTGGTTTATCGCAAAGAGTGGTATAGGTGTATTTTTAAAACCTCAAAATGAAATTCAGATGTAAAACCAAGCAGGTTAGTCTCGAAAAAGTGAAACAGACATGTTCTGGCAAGTAATATTCTGGGCAATGAAGCAAATGGGCTGTGGTTAAAAAGATACAATAATTTAATGTGTGTAATAAGTGTGAAACGACGTGCAATTGATTAAACCTGTACTAAAATGTATATGAAACACATTTTTATGAAGCATGTACATGTTACAGTGGTTTGGCTTCCATTACTAAAAAAATTAGTTACATGCCTGTAGAACCAAAATATTCATTTTACACGGTTTACGCTATTGACACAATTCCTTTATTCACAATTCGGTCTTTTGTACCGACTAATATATTAGGTATTAATTTAAATTCTCATTAACACTATCATAGCTACGTATTGGTGACATTTTTTGAATTGCAAATTGCTGGAACATGCTTTCAGAAACGAATTTATCGTTCTTTTTTTCTGTTACTAACCAATACTCAATGGCACTTCATAGGTAGGATTTCACAGTCAGAAAACGTATAAAGTTCGACAAACTGAGGCAGTGGTAGTGGAATAAAACAAGAACTCAGTTACCTCCATGCAGCTCTGCTCCTTCGACATTTCAACAATCTTTCACTTTGTTGAGGTCCACAGGTTGTGAAAGCATGCCTTGCTTACTTCTTTCCTCATTGCATACATTCAAGGCCTAACAGGGAAAACGGAGTTCACTGCTAACGTGAACATAAACATATTGTGCATATGATTTGAAAGTTGAAGCTGTAACGAGTAAGAATTAAAAGCAAACAAGCACTGTTTTTGGCGCACTAGCTTTGTCAGATATCGGCGCAAATACAGTGACGAGGATTTAAATGTATTACGAATGCATCCTTTTCGTATCACATACTTATGTTCTTGGTTATTTGGAATGTGTCAACAAAAAAGAAAGTTATATTTGTGAGGGAAAATGTGTCCTATTACTGGATCAAACACGCATATAAGACCACAAAAACGTTTGAAAATGCCTTCCTGACACAGTGATATTAGCGTTTTAGTACTGTAATATTTACTATTTAAAACGACTGTCGCGTGCACGCGACAAAAATTACGAACTAAAACGAATCGTAAATAATTTCCTGGTAAACAACTGTCTACCAATGCCTTGGGGCATGTGACATGGCGGCACCGGTTCGAAACAGCGTAACGTTCATTTCACAACACTTACTGCATACGTGACGTCATGTACAATATCGACGACAGCACGATCGGTTACCGACTTCGTGACTAAGAAGAATATGAATGTTATTTTTCTTCGTTTCAATCACAGCAACTTAAGCTGTCCTCTTAGATTCCTGCCTGCACTCGGAAATCGCCACATATTTGGAAACAAAAATTTGTGAGAAGAAAGAATACGAGTTTCATTGCAGTTCGTTTTAGTCGCAGCATTTAAAGCTGTATTCTTAGATTCCTCCTTAACCATACACTCGGAAATCGCCACATATTCGTAAATAACAGCGAAATATTTGTAACATGGAAGAATTCATCCTTCCTTCTCTAATCAGACAGATGTCCAAATAATATCGAATATTGCAGAAGACACCTGTATTGCATCCATAACGAAGCCCCAAAATGTGTTAACAACGCCGAAATGAAAAAAAAATTGCGTATGGAGAGATGCGAACCTCCATCTTTCTACTCCAGAAACAACGATTTTATTTATTACGCTAGCACTTAAACTGTTGAAACCTTTGTCTCTAGTCTTGGTTATCACAATACCTTGAAGGCTTATATCATTGATGCGTTATTAACTGACATTAAATGATAATGGTGATGTGTTAGTGATAAATTTACAGTGGTCCGTTACTTTGAAACGGCGTACTGAAAACTGTAATACAAGCGCGTTTCATGCTTAATTTGTAAATTATTGACGATATCAACTCACTCCTAAGAGAGCGCTCTTATAAGGACGCATTAGCCATCAATAAATCATTATGTGATGTTATATTATAGCAATAATTATGATAAACCGTTCCAGGAATGACATGTTTTCATAAATCTCCGATATGCGTGCATGAAGCCTTGCGAGACCCGTGTCGAGGGCTAATGAAAGTCGGCAACTGATCGCGCTGTCGTCGATACTGCGTGTGACATCAAAATGACATCAAGTATGCGGGAAGTAGAGGGAAACGAGCATTACCCTCAAAACAAATTACAGCATAAGGCTGTAGCGCCATCTCCTTCTTTTTTTTTTACCTCCATGCTGTCAAAGAAATAGTTTGTAAGGTCTTTGTTTCGAACAATGGAAAGGCGCATCAAGTGCGAAACAAAGTTAGTTCGCAAATATGTCAGTCTGCGTGAAGTGTTTTTGCACAGTTCGAGTAAAGCAGTTAAATATGTGGCAGGTCGGAGCAGTTGGTGAGTGACGAGAAGGGAAATCAGTAAAATTAAGCATGAATCTGAAGTTGAGTCAAACAATTTAACTAAACACTAGACGCTATGTTATGATTTACATACATAGTGATATCATTCTAAGCAATATGCTGTCTTCTGTATTTCACACGGCAAGATTTCACGGTGCTATGGTGTTAACATGCTAGTGCGCGATTCGGAGAACCTATGTTAACTTTTTTGTCCTGAAGGTCGTCATTATCCTTCTCTTCTCTAGAAATTTCGGATACAGTCGAAGTTTTCTAATTTTGACAAGAAGCTGTCAGCAAATTCTTCCTTTCTCTGAAACAGCTGCGTTACATTATTTGTGTAACTTTTCCTAAATAACGGTAAAGTGAAAGTCCTATATGTTGAAAAGTTTTGTCAGTATTACAACGCGATTTTCTCAAGATTCGACAGATGGCACTTCAGTTGTCTTTGGAACTGGCGTAATGACGTCTAGAATAAACAAAGCCGCGTGGTACGTCAATAATTCGTAGAACTCCGAGACAGGGTTGCCAACGTTTCCTACACTTGAACTACACTGCAGTCTACCACTTTCATTAAAGGAAAATTTCTCCACGTCCGACTGTCTGACCCCTACAGGTCCATCACGGGGCTTGGAGAATAAGAGTAAGCAATGCCAGCAAAACTGACAGAGGGGCAACGACTTACAGTAATAAAAGGTCCACCATAACAATGCTATATAATCCTTCGATGTTGAATCGTCTTATCTTTAAACGGTAGATTTCCCGAGACGTTAAACTGTTATTCCTCGTTTCTATAGGACAGCTGATCTCTTTGAATAATGACTGCAGAGATGCGAGGCTCTGTTGGTGAGAAATTTAAAAATTCTGGTAATTTTTAACTTCATTAAAAAAATCCCGTTTCTCTTGACTTGCTTTTTGTGATTTACTTGGTGCGTTTGAGTTTGTACAGTTTCTTCATTTATGAGGGTTCTTTTCTTTTTTTTCAAGAAAACATTTATTATTTCATCACTTCTGTAGAAGTAAATTGTTTCTCATTTTTTGCTGTGTCGTTCTCATTAAAATAAGCGAGGGTAGTAGGTAAGTCTCCCTTTATGCGTACACTTAATCTGGGAGGACTGAACACACTGACAGACGCTAAGCAGTAGCTTAAAAAGCGATTGTCAGTAGACTGTTTATCAGTTTTGACTTGACTGTTTGATTCTTAGAGAGTGTGAAAGTTCTCCTAATGTTTCATTCTTACCGTAACACGAAGAGTTCCTCTTTTGTACTAAATACTGTGAATAGTAACTTCTCGGCCGGTAAATTAGAAGCGCCCCTTACTGCTGGGAAATTGTGTTAAGGAAGGCTTCTATAGTCTTCCAACTCTCTGTGTATTTGACTATGCAGGAATATTTCTGTCGATTTACTTGCAGAATTTAGTACATTACCATTCACCAGTAAAGGCAACGTCTTATTGATGTGGCTATTCCTCCCTATCTCTTGCCATTCGCACCATTTCAGTGGTTTCACCGAGCAAATCGATATTGTAGGCTTGTTTCTGAATTTTCTTCTCAGTTTTTTTCCCGTCGAAGACATTCTTTGGAAATTTATGAATCGAATTATGTCTGAAATCACTTTAGTTTACCTTTTCTGTATGGTGTTAATCATGTCCTCGTATTTACATGGACGATAGTCACATATTAAGTGACGTGACCTTTCAATGAATGTTGCCACATTTGACTGCTTTTAACGACCCTTCATCAGTTTAATCTGGTCATTCTTCAAGACACTTCCTAGCATTCCCTGTGGAGTACTGAATATATCAAATTACCTGATTTTAAAAATGGGAGAGAATAATCCCAGAGGATCTCAACGAGGTGAAGTGTCCTTATCAATTTAGCAATTCAGGTGTATTAAGCGTATTTGAAAAGCCATAAACTACTGCGGACAGAACATTATACAGACCTAGTCATTAAAAAAATAGCTGCAGATTTATTTTGTGCATAATGTTCTTATTGGCCGAACACGTTTGGTAACAATCTGTTTTCCTGGTGTTGCATACACAGACGAAATTCAAGTGTTGTGTAATATTTTATGCTAGTGGTGTTTCATGTAGTCGAATTGTTAACCAGAGAGTTACACATGTTAGCGTGTACTGTCAAAGCTGTCTCTCAACTGAAATAAAATTTTAATTCTTATTTTTGTTACAGGTAAGGACCGCTGGACGTTTATTTACTATAGATCGGAGGGTAAGTTTACTTTGAAATTAACTCGTAGCCTTTCATGGTAAGCAACTAAGGGATATTTTTCGAGATAAGGTAATCTGTGACTACTTTATGATGTTTGGTAAAGTTGATAGTTAATGACTAAAATGCGAACGTATATTTATTTACTAAAATTCTGTGGGTAATTATTGGAGAGTTTCTTAAAGTAAATCAGTAGCATCCCCCCATGTATCGACAGCGTTTCTACAGTTTTGAGTTGCAAACTCTAAGCAGTATTGTATTTGCTGTGAGTTCACAGTCTCGTAAAATTTTTTTGAAAAACTTTATGTACGCCATTTACTTTACGTTTATTAAAAATCATCAGCTGTCGCTAACAAAGACTTTCCTGGCCACCATATTCCCGAAACATTAGGTTCCTTCGGCGCAATTAGTAGAACAGGTTTCACCTGGAGAAAGCATGCTGTTTTAATCAAAATATACCTCAGGATTGGCGCTGGCTATTTTCGCATGGTTTCCTCCTTTGATGAAAGGATTCCTGTAGCATACAAACATAAGGCTGCTTTTTTTATGGTTGCACGCTAGTTACCAATTACAGGGCTGTCTCTGATATGTATGATTTGTCTTGGATGATGAGATTCAAAGTATCTAACAACTGTTTACCTTTCTTACCAAAACTGCTCAGAAGAAATAATTAGCAAAGTCTACATAGTCGTCATAATAGCCAAGATTATTGAGCTCATTACATTTTTCGTCGCCAGCCTTATATCCAGCTAGTGAGCCCGCCAATCCTTCGTAATTGCTACATATGTAAAGTAATTTGAAACGTCCTGATCTGTTTCTTTCCCTCTCTCTGTCTATCACGTCCTCTCCCATTTCTCTGTCCATCTCCTCCTCCCCTTATCTCTCTCCATCTCTTCCTCCATCCTTTCTCTGCCCATGTCCTCTCCTTCCCTCTCCCTATATCCATTTCCTCCGCCCCCACCTCCCCTTCTTCACCGTTCACGTTCCCTTCCCCACTCTCGTTGACCTCGAGCCTTGTTTATTGTTGCAGTCAACGAAAACTTGATCACGAATTGAAGTCAGTGGGTAAATCTGTTAGGATCATTGGTATATTGCTAATGAAAGACCTCTGCTTCTGTTGGACCTATGATGATAGTAGCTTCAGTGACAATATTTCGCATAGTTTTAATTTGCAAACGGGTAGGATTACTAATGTTCAGACGCTTCAGATTCCATAGTCGTATTCTAATCATAAGCCGATAAGCTGTGAAACTTACTTCTCTGTCTTGTGTTAAAAGCGATTGTGAAGAAGAAAGCAAAACAGCACGTGGTTGTATACACAATGTTTGTTTAAAATTGTGTGCAAGCAGAAGGAATGTACGAGATAAACAATTTGTCCAAAGATTTAAATGCCGTGCTATCGTGATTAAAACTGACTGCGAGAAAGTAAGAGAAACAGCGTATTTTCAGAAAACAGAAGTTTCTTTCTCGCAATCAGGTTTAAAAGAAATGTCGAAATGGTTTTTAGAATATAATGTACAAATTTGAAGTAAATGGGAGCAACGAATTCTCGATATTTTTCGTAACAATGTTAAGCATCATCGACTTGTCTTTATATAGTAGTATCGATGTTAAACATTTATTTATATGCCACATATATTAAAAATGTATAACCTGTGTCTGTCCGAAATTTTGTTAGAATATTGTGTAAAAATATGAAGTAAATCGATTAAGAATTTTGCGAGATTTTTGCTAATGACATGTCTCATATATATATATATATATATATATATATATATATATATACAGGGTGAGTCACCTAACATTACCGCTGGATATATTTCGTAAACCACATCAAATACTGACGAATCTATTCCACAGACCGAACGTGAGGAGATGGGCTAGTGTAATTGGTTAATACAAACCATACAAAAATGCACGGAAGTATGTTTTTTAACATAAACCTACGTTTTTTTAAATGGAACCACGTTAGTTTTATTAGCACATCTGAACATATAAACAAATACGTAATCAGTGCCGTTTGGTGCATTGTAAAATGTTAATTATATCCGGAGATATTGTAACTTAAAGTTGACGCTCGAGTACCACTCCTCCGCTGTTCGATCGTGTGTATCGGAGAGCACCGAATTACGTAGGGATCCAAAGGGAACGGTGATGGACCTTAGGTACAGAAGAGACTGGAACAGCACATTACGTCCACATGCTAACACCTTTTTATTGGTCATTTTCACTGACGCACATGAACATTACCATGAGGGGTGAGGTACACGTACACACGTGGTTTCTGTTTTCAATTACGGAGTGGAATAGAGTGTGTCCCGACATGTCAGGCCAATAGATGTTCAATGTGGTGGCCATCATTTGCTGCACACAATTGCAATCTCTGGCGTACACGCCGCAGTACATCTGGTGTAATGTCGCCGCAGGCTGCCACAATACGTTGTTTCATATCCTCTGGGGTTGTAGGCATATCACGGTACACATTCTCCTTTAACGTACCCCACAGAAAGAAGTCCGGAGGTGTAAGATCAGGAGAACGGGCTGGCCAATTTATGCCCGTGTTTGTTATAACACGCAACTGAACGTCGGAGGTTTCAAGCGTCAACTTTATGTTACAATATCTCCGGATGTAATTAGCATTTTACAATGCAACAAACGGCACTGATCACGTATTTCTTTGTATGTGCAGATGTGCTAACAAAACTAACGTGGTTCCATTTAAAAAAACGTACGTTTGTGTTAAAAAACATACTTCCGTGCATTTTTGTATGGTTTGTATTAAACAATTACACTAGCCCCTCTCCTCACGTTCGGTCTGTGGAATCGGTTCATCAGTATTTGATGTGATTTACAAAATATATCCAGCGGTAACGTTAGGTGACTCACCCTATATATATATATATATATGTGTGTGTGTGTGTGTGTACGGCCAAACTTTCAGGAAACATTCCTCAAACACAAAGAAAGAAAATATAATATGTGGACATGTGTCCAGAAACGCTTAATTTCCATGTTAGAGCTCATTTTAGTTTCGTCAGTATGTACTGTACTTCCTCGATTCACGCCACTTGGCCCAATTGAAGAAAGGTAATGTTGACTTCGGTGCTTTTGTTGACATGCGACTCATTGCTCTACAGTACTAGCATCAAGCACATCAGTATGTAGCATCAACAGGTTAGTGTTCATCACGAACGTGATTTTGCAGTCAGTGCAATGTTTACAAATGCGGAGTTGGCAGATGCCCATTTGATGTATGGATTAGCACGGGACAATAGCCGTGGCGCGGTACGTTTGTATCGAGACAGATTTCCAGAACGAAGCTGTCCCGACAGGAAGACGTTCGAAGCAATTGATCGGCGTCTTAGGGAGCACGGAACATTCCAGCCTATGACTCGCGACTGGGGAAGACCTAGAACGACGAGGACACGTGCAATGGACGAGGCAACTCTTCGTGCAGTTGACGATAACCCTAATGTCAGCGTCAGTGAAGTTGCTGCTGTACAAGGTAACGTTGACCACGTCACTGTATGGAGAGTGCTACGGGAGAACCAGTTGTTTCCGTGCCATGTACAGCGTGTGCAGGCACTATCAGCAGCTGATTGGCCTCCACGGGTACACTTCCGCGAATGGTTCATCCAACAATGTGTCAATCCTCATTTCAGTGCAAATGTTCTCTTTGCGGATGAGGCTTCATTCCATCGTGATCAAATTGTAAATTTTCACAATCAACATGTGTGGGCCGACGAGAATCCGCACGCAATTGTGCAATCACGTCATCAACACAGATTTTCTGTGAACGTTTTGGCAGGCATTGTTGGTGATGTCTTGATTGGGCCCCACCTACGCTCAATGGAGCACGTTATCATGATTTCATACGGGATACTCTACCTGTGCTGCTAGAACATGTGCCTTTACAAGTACGACACAACATGTGGTTAATGCACGATGGAGCTCCTGCACATTTCAGTCGAAGTGTTCGTAGGCTTCTCAACAACAGATTCGGTGACCGATGGATTGGTAGAGGCGGACCAATTCCATGGCCTCCACGCTCTCCTGGCCTCAATCCTCTTGACTTTCATTTATGGGTGCATTTGAAAGCTCTTGTCTACGCAACCCCGGTACCAAATATAGAGACTTTTCGTGCTCGTATTGTGAACTGCTGTGATACAATACGCCATTCTCCAGGGCTGCATCAGCGCATGAGGGATTTTTATATATATATATACAGGGCGTTTCAAAAAGAAAGAGCAGATTTCAAACATTTATTTCTCAAAAACTACAAATGATAGAAACACAATTCAAACGTTTCTTGTCAGAGAAAGGTTCAAAGTTTTTCAATGGTCCGCGCAGAAGTTCCATGCAAATCCGCAGTGGCGCTGGCGTTTGTTTGTAGGAAAATGGCGACGACACCACAGGAACGATCATTTTGTGTGCTGCAATTTGCAAAGTTAGAGTCCATTGTTGGTGTGCAACGTGCATTCCGCCGTCAATTCAACAAACAGCCGCCTCGTCATAAGCAAATTTATGAGTGGCATCACAGATTCGTAGAAGATGGTTGCATCTGCAAGCGAAAAAGCACGGGTCGTCCACGCACATCGGATGAAAATGTCGAGCGTGTCCGTGCAGCTTACGAAAGGAGCCCTAGAAAATCCACGACACGGGCAAGTCACGAACTAAACATGTCTAAAACAACGGTATGGCGCGTTCTGAGTAACCGTCTGCACATGAAGCCGTACAAACTGCAGTTATTGCAAGCATTGCGTCCTGACGACCACAACAAAAGGTTCGAATTTTCAACTGCAATTCTACAGGACATGGAAGAGGACAATTTTGCCGAACGATTAATTTTTTCAGATGAATCAACGTTTCACATTTCTGGTAAAGTTAATCGGCATAACGTACGAATTTGGGCGAGTGAAACTCCGAGGGACGTTATTCAACATGAAAGAGACTCACCAAAGGTTAACGTCTTTTGTGCAATTTCGGTAAACAAAGTTTATGGACCTTTCTTTTTCATGGAGAAAACTATCACAGGAACCATTTACCTGGACATGTTAGAAAACTGGCTATTTCCTCAACTTCAGGAAGATTCAAATCACTTCATCTTCATGCAAGATGGCGCCCCACCAAACTTCTCTGAACCTGTACGACGGTACCTAAATAACACCATTCCAGGACGGTGGATTGGAAGAGCAGGAGCACAAGATCAATGTCATCGTCTGTGGCCTCCCAGGTCACCAGACCTTACTCCCTGCGATTTTTATTTGTGGGGGTACATAAAGGACTGTGTTTATGTCCCACCTATGCCCGCTACTCTTCAAGAGGTACGACATCGAATTGTTGCGGCCGTGAATTCGGTAACTAAAGACCAGTTGCGTCGTGTGTGGCAAGAAATGAGATACCGGTTTGATATTTGTCGTGTAACAAATGGTGCTCATATTGAGGTACAGTTTTGATATTTGTTGTGTAACATTTGGTACTCATATTGAGTGAAGGACCGTTTGAATTGTGTTTCTATCATTTGTAGTTTTTGAGAAATAAATGTTTGAAATCTGCTCTTTCTTTTTGAAACGCCCTGTATAAGGTAATTATAATTAAAGTTAAGCCTTTAAACCGCTATAGAAATATCACCATTGGTTAAGTTGCAACAGAATATTATCGAAGAGAGGGAAAACGTATGGCAGAAGATAAATAAATAGTTACAAAATTAAACAATTGAGGGCGCTGAAAGCATCTTAATTTAATAGTGGTCGACTACAAATGACAAATGAATCATACAAAAATGTCTAAGGTTTACGTTTGACGTTAAACACACTGTACTACTCAGTGTGCCTGTAAGTCCATCCACCACAGCAAGGTCATATCAAATCGGATGGGAAAAATCGGTTTTTAATTGTCCTGAGGCCAGAAACCGCATAAAAATCAATCAATCACATCGGTTATTAATTGTCATGAGGCCAAAAACCGCATAAAAATCATCAATCACATCGGTTTTTAACTGTCCTGGGGCCAGAAACCGCATAAAAGCAGGAATCACATCGGCTTTTAATTGTCCTGAGGTCAAAAACCGCATAAAAAGCATCAATCAAATCGGATTGTTAATTTCCGTTGTGACTGGCGCAGAACATGTCCAATATGCTGTCCACCGTTTTCTCCAAGAAGTTAAAATCGAGAAACAGCATGTTCCGCAACTGATCGAAGTGTTTCCGGGGTCACGTTCAGAATGTGTTGCGCAGTGCGTGCCTTCAATGCAGTTACGTTTGCAATCGGAACACTGAACACAACATCATTCATATAGCGCCATAGCCGCAAGTCACACGGATTAAGGCCAAGTGATGGGGACGGCCAGGCTGTAGGGAAATGGCGGCTGATAATTCTAGAATTATTTCCGAAATTGCGCTTCAGCAGCTGCGTAACTTGATTTGCAATGTGCGGAGGTGCGCCATCTTGCATGAAAATTATCCCATCCACGCTGTTGGAGAGCCGAAATGACGTGGTTGCGCAAAAGACACTCAAAGCAATTACCATTTCTCTTCGAGAAAATACGGCCCTATGATAAATGATGCCGTAAACCCGCATCACGCAGTGATCTTTTCAGGATGAAGTGGTACTGGTTGATTTGCGTGTAGATTTTGTGTTACACATATTCGACAAATCTGTGTATTGAGATATCCTGTCAGAAGTGGGCTTCGTCTGTCCACAAAATCTTCCACGGGAAATCATTGTTCACTTCCACGTGAGCAAGAATTTCTGAAGCAAAGGTCTCTCTTGCTGGCAGGTCAGCAGGAAGCAACTCGTGCACATGGGTAATTCTGAATGGATAGCAAAGAAGGATGTTTCGTAGGCTTTTACGCACCGTGCTCACGGGTATGTCCAATGTTCGGGCACTTCTCCGTGCACTACACGTTTGCACACCAACACTCGTCTCCTTCTGCATTTCTGTGGCCACTACTTCCACTGTCGTCGAATAAACTCGCTTCATCGCGGGTCATTCCATGTCAAGTCACCCAGGCCTTGACACCAACCATGTCAGATTTTGATGAAACTTGGTACAATTACTTCTTTTATCATCCTGAAAGCACTTGTAAAATTTTTTTGCTCTATCTCTTATAGTTTTTTTATAAATTTTTGAAGTTTTTAGATTTGGCGTTGTTTCAGTAGTCGGAAATCGTAACTTAAACGTGTCCTCACAACTAAAAAAATTTGTATACTCAAGATATCAGTATGAAATTTTGGAATAAGTTTGTGTATTTTTTTTAGGTAACGGATGTTTAGTTTTACAAAAACTGCAATATCTAGAGTCTCAGACCTGATAGAAAGCTCAAATTTGTTTTAAAATACTCTTAATTGTATAGGCTATTAGATAAAAGAAAAATTATGTTGGCTTTTTAACCTGTTTAATAGTTATCTAATTTTTAAAATAATATTAATTATATTTTAAAAATAAAAAGTACCAAGTGATTTAGACACCGAAAATAAGTTTTTGTCTTTTTGGAGTAACAATGTACGCTTGGATTTTGTTTTGTTACTCCTGTGTTTTGAAGTAAAAAATTATTACAGTGTTAAATAGTGCTTGGATAGTATTTTATTAAGTTTATTCGAACTTTCAGTAAGTACTGTTACTTAGTTTACAGAGATTCTTTTCCAATATCGTATAAAAGTAACCAGAACAGTAATCAGACCAAAAGTGAAATCAGTATGTCAGATATTCAAACCTGTAGCGTACGGTTATTTAAAAAATCTGACTGTTTCCAAACAACCTACATACCTTCAAAAAAGTTACAACCGGTATCTGAATTGAGTGAGGAAGAAAAAGATTTGATCCACTTACGATCTGGAATTAATCTGTGTGAATTTAAGAATATATGTTCACACCACAGCTACTACTTTTTAAATGTTTTTGAAAAGTATCGAACAACATATGTAGACCCACTAAAAAAACACAAAAAGCCTATCAAAAACTCGTTGATAAGTGTAGGCTTGGATCTTTCTAAACAATTACTGACAAAAATATTAGCATAAAACCTGGACAAAAGCTTTGCTCATCATGCCGTAACTTTTGTGAGGAAAAATTAAGAGTTGAAGTCAATGAAAGTGAGACAGATGATGAAGTCATGGTTGAATTAGAATCATTGGAATCCAGAAATGAATCCCTCGTACAAACAAACATTGCTCTTGATAATTTAGGTTTAACACCGATAAAGCTTCATGGCTTGTCAGAACAAAGTAAAGGGTTTTATTTTAAAAGGAAGGTTAGCAGTATTGAAAAGACTGCAAAAAAGGCGGTTTCAAAAGCATTAAAATATGATGCACCAAGTTCTGATGATGACGAAGGAGATACAAGTGTGGTTGAGAAAGCAAAGGATTTTGATGTAATGATTTCTCTTATGAAAGAGAAGATTTCATCCGTTGGGAGGTCTAGAAAAATCCAGATTCTGACTTTGGCTCCAGATTCTTGGAGTCGAAATAAAGTGATGAAAGAATTTAATGTAAGTGAGTACATGGTGCGACAAGCTAGAAAGCTAAAATCTGAAAATGGTATTTTGGAAACTCCTGGTCCAAAAAAAGGTAAAACTCTTTCAGAAAATACAGTAAGACTTGTAACAGATTTTTATGAAAAGGATCAAAGTTCCAGAGTGCTGCCTGGAACAAAAGACAAAGTAAGCTTTCAAAAAAATGAGTACATGCAAAAAAGACTCATTTTGTGTAACTTGAGAGAACTCTATTATTCTTTCAAATGGGAGAATCTCGAGGTAGAAGTAGGATTTTCAAAATTTTGTTTCTTGAGACCTAAATAGTGTATCCTTGCTGGTGCTGCAGACACACACACTGTATGAGTATGCAGTATCCACCAGAATGTTAAACTATTTCTGGATGCTGTGAAAATGGAAGAATCTTATAAAGACCTAATTAAGATGCTTGTGTGCAACACGGAAAACCAAAACTGCATGCTACATCATTGCGACAGCTGTCCTGCAAATACTGCACTAACTGTGTACTTAACTCAAAAACTAAGTGAAGATCATGATTTAGAAGAAGAAATTGTAATCAGTCAGTGGGTTAACACAGACAGGGCAGAAATGATCAAACAGTCTATCAGTGTTGAAGACTACATTTCTTTATTGGTTAGGTCATTGGAAAAGCTCACTCCGCACTCGCTTATAGCAAAATCCCAATCAGCAGTCTTTAAAGGATTGAAAGAAGACCCACCACCCAAAACAGCTATTATTGTGATGGATTTCAGTGAAAATTATTCCTTTGTTATACAAAATGAGATCCAAAGTTACCACTGGAATAGAGGTGGTTGTACTCTACACCCAGTTGGAGTTTTTCTAAGAAATGATGAAAACAATGTTTTTGTTTCCAACCACTGTTTTATTAGTGATGACCAAGAACATGACACTGGTTTTGTTAACTTTGTACAAAAATAAATTACAAAGTGGCTGTCATTACATCATACTGACATTGACTCAGTTCACTACTTTACAGATGGTTGTGCTGGGCAGTTGAAAAATAGAAACAGTTTTAAAAATTTGACTCGACACTTGAGAGACTTTAATTTGAAGGCCCAACACTCTTTTTTTGCAACATGTCATGGGAAGTCAATTTGTGATGGCCTAGGAGGAACTATTAAAAGAATTTTAAGGAAAGCCAGTCCACAGCTTTCAGACGAAGAACAAATAATGACAGCAATCGATGTGTACAAGTTTTGTGAAAAAAATATCGAAAACATTAATTTTCACTTTATTGACAAAAAAGAAGCTGATTTGCTACGGTTAAAACTAGAAACACGTTTTTCAGCAACCCGAACCATTCCTGGAACAAGAAGTTTTCATAGCTTCGAACCACTTTCAACAAACAACCTTGAAATTAGAAGAACTACAGATAGTGTAAAACCCTCCTTAGTCTTTTCTTTCCATTCTTCTTCTGATTGGGTTCGTGTTGAACCATCTATAAATAGCTATGTGGCTGCAAATTATGATGGTAACTGGTACTTTGGACTGGTAAAAACAGTATTTAATGATGAAGAAGTTGCACAAATTCTATTTCTACATCCTTCAGGACCAGCTGCATCATTTTATTGGCCTGAAAGAGAAGATTCTTGCATAGTGCCTTTGGAACACATAGTCTGTGTAGTAGACGCACCTCAATCAAGCGGCACTGGAAGAATGTATTACTTCAAAAAAGACTGTATCAAAACAACTGAAAGCTCTTGGATGAAGTGGAAAAACAGTTTGAATCAGCATTAATGTATATTAAGAAGACAAAATTACTCAAAAAATTCAATGTTTCAAGCAATCAGTTGGGTTATACATAAGTGTCGTAAGTACACTATCTTTGTACATAATTCTAATGCAATCTACTATAATTAATAAACATGTTAAAAAGCCATCATTATTTTTGTTTTATCAAGTAGCCTATATGTTTAAGAGTAAATTAAAACAAATTTGAGCATTCTATCAGGTCCGAGACTCTAGATATTGCAATTCTTATAAAACAAAACATCCGTTGAAAAAAAGAAGAAAAATACATATGTATTTTTTTCATAGAAAACATACATAGTCATTATTATTATTATTATTATTATTATTCTTGATTGTTATAATTATTTTTTGATTGTTATAATTATCATTGTCCTACTTTTATGATCTCTATTTTTTTCTTTAACCTTAATACTGTATAACATGTTATATGTCCTTAATGTTCTGTAGAAACTGAAATTTGTTGAATCTGAGTATGCCTGGTTAGGTGTAAGAGAGGGCCTGAAGGCCCTATTCTTGCCAGGTAAAATAAATGCATAAATAAATAAAATAAATAAATGATATATTTTAATAGTATCATTTTTATCTTCAAATATGTATAATAAATAAACTTGCTGCAAAAATTCATGACGTTATCTAAAAGAGTTTTTAAGATAAGCAATTTTAAAGTTTTGAATACAAATTAAATTTACCGTTTCCGAAGGTTCAAAAAACGCAAAACATAAAAACTTTAAAAATTTATAAAAAAAACTATATGAGATACAGCAAAAAAAATTGCAGGTGTTGTCAGGATGGTATTAGAACCATTTGAGCCAAATTTCATGAAAATCTAAGGAGGTGGGTGTAAAATTTATTTTTTATTGGGTGATTTGATATGGAATGACCCTCGCTCTACAACGTTGCACACCAAAAAAAACCGTCTTTCCGAGTTTCCGAATCATTTTCTCCAGACCCACAGCAGTCATCGGACCAACACCGTTTTTCAAACCCTTCCGTGTCCGGAACTTCGACAGAACGACGACTGCACACTCACCATTCTTGTAATACAGCCTTACAAGCAGTGCGCGATCCTGCATTGAGCCAGTCATGGCGAACGTCGCAGACGCGAAAGGAGGAAAAGCCATGTACCCGGCGTGTTTGTACCATCTTCAATGGGTCGTGCGCATGACTGATGTTTTCATTTACGTATTCTGACCCATACAGCGCCATTTTTTGATCAATTTCCACACTTTTTTTTTTCTTATTCCACTTGGTTCAAGAATCATGAAAGAAGGTTGTATACATGGAAGAACCGTGGAGATACTAAAAGATTTCAGGTAGATTATATAATGGTAAGACAGAGATTTAGGAACCATATTTTAAATTGTAAGACATTTCCAGGAGCAGATGTGGACTCTGGCCACAATCTATTGGTTATGAACTGTAGATTAAAACTGAAGAAACTGCAAA
This sequence comes from Schistocerca cancellata, assembly GCF_023864275.1. NCBI lineage: Eukaryota > Metazoa > Arthropoda > Insecta > Orthoptera > Acrididae > Schistocerca > Schistocerca cancellata. The sequence goes on along the minus strand of NC_064626.1, from coordinate 808,892,796 downwards.
AAGGTGGGAATTTAAGAAGATGGGACCTGGATAAACTGAAAGAACCAGAGGTTGTACGGAGTTTCAGGGAGAGCATAAGGGAACAATTGACAGGAATGGGGGAAAGAAATACAGTAGAAGAAGAATGGGTAGCTTTGAGGGATGAAGTAGTGAAGGCAGCAGAGGATCAAGTAGGTAAAAAGACGAGGGCTGTTAGAAATCCTTGGGTAACAGAAGAGATACTGAATTTAATTGATGAAAGGAGAAAATACAAAAATGCAGCAAGTGAAGCAGGCAAAAAGGAATACAAACGTCTCAAAAATGAGATCGACAGGAAGTGCAAAATGGCTAAGCAGGGGTGGCTAGAGGACAAATGTAAGGATGTAGAGGCTTATCTCATGAGGGGTAAGATAGATACTGCCTACAGGAAAATTAAAGAGACCTTTGGAGAAAAGAGAACCACTTGCATGAATAGCAAGAGCTCAGATGGAAACCCAGTTCTAAGCAAAGAAGGGAAAGCAGAAAGGAAGGAGTGTATAGAGGGTCTATACAGGGGCGATGTTCTTGAGGACAACATTATGGAAATGGAAGAGGATGTAGATGAAGATGAAATGGGAGCTATGATACTGCGTGAAGAGTTTGACACAGCACTGAAAGACCTAAGTCGAAACAAGGCCCCGAGAGTAGACAACATTCCATTAGAACTACTGACAGCCTTGGGAGAGCCAGTCCTGACAAGATGTATGAGACAGGCGAAATTCCCTCAGACTTCAAGAAGAATGTAATCATTCCAATCCCAAAGAAAGCAGGTGTTGACAGAAGTGACAATTACCGAACTATCAGTTTAATAAGTCACAGCTGCAAAATACTAACGCAAATTTTTTACAGACGAATGGAAAAACTGGTAGAAGCCGACCTCGGGAAAGGTCAGTTTGGATTCCGTAGAAATGTTGGAACACGTGAGGCAATACTGACCCTACGACTTATCTTAGAAGATAGACCTACGTTTCTAGCATTTGTAGACTTAGAGAAAGCTTTTGACAATGTTGACTGGAATACTCTCTTTCAAATTCTGAAGGTGGCAGGGGTAAAATACAGGGAGCGAAAGGCTATTTACAATTTGTATAGAAAGCAGAAGAAGGGATCGGTTGGTAGGACATCTTCTGAGGCATCAAGGTCTCACCAATTTAGTACTGGAGGGCAGCGTGGAGGGTAAAAATCGTAGAGGGAGACCAAGAGATGAATACACTAAGCAGATTCAGAAGGATGTAGGCTGCAGTAGGTACTGGGAGATGAAGAAGCTTGCACAGGATCGAGTAGCATGGAGAGCTGCATCAAACCAGTCTCAGGACTGAAGACCACAACAACAGCAACATGGCATACTTTTCCCCCTTCTCCGATAATATTCCGTTGCAATTTGAAGTCATTCTGACCAGTGGTGTTATTTCTACACCATTTTGAAAATTTAACTTTAATTATAATCACCCTGTATATCTACAATGATCAGCCAGAACATCATGACCATGGACCTACTATCGATAAAAACAGGTCCAATCGACAGCAGCGTCACATAGTAATGAATGACTGTTAGACACACGCACGGTGCATATAGTATCAGTGAGCGTGCTTTAGGTGAAAAGCAAGAGGAAGGCGCACGACCTTTCTGAGACTGACCAAGAGCAGAATGTGTTGGCCCGGAAACTAGGCACGAGTATTTCGGAAACTGCACGACTTGTGGGGTGTTCGAGAAGTGCTGTGGCGAGTGTCTTCAACACGTGGCGAAACCAAGGTGAAACCACGTCCAGGCGTCCTAGTATTGGGTGGCCGCACTTCGTTAAAGATATCAGACGTTGTAGGCTGGACAGACTGGTAAAACAGGACAGGTGGCGAATTGTGACGAAACTGACATCAGACTTCAGTGCTGGGCAGATTACGAGTGTGTCTGAACCCACACTACACCGAACACTCCTAACGATGGGCCTCTGTTAATGATGAGCTCTACAACCGACGACTCATGCATGTGCAAATGTTAACGCGACGAGATCGGCAGCTACGACTGAAATGCGCACCTAACCATCGGCATTGGACATTGGCGCAGTGGCAGAGCGCTGCACGGTCTGATGAATCCCAATACCTTTTTCATCATGCCGATGGGAGGGTGCGAATCCTTCGTCTTCCAGGGTAACAGCTCCTTGAAACTGTACTGCGGGACGGAGACAAGCTGGCGGCGGCTCCATTATGCCCGTTTGACAGTTCTGCTATGGCATGTTTTCATAACAACAAATTCGGCACTGAATATTGATATTCTGCGAAAAAGAGTAGAACTGAAAGCGATATTTCATTGTGTTCTCGCTGATGAGCATACATTTGGTATGTTACAAAGATTACGGTAACTTGATGTGTTGCAAACACTTAATTAATATCACTTCGTGGTTTATTTCTTCGGGAAATGTGCCACCAGTGAGGCCTCGAAATATCGGTCGGCGTACGCTAAACAAAGGCCAACTACATAATTGTAGTTACAATGAGACTGACGAAGAGCGAAGACAGGGTTTGGAGGCAAATCGAATTTCTCAAGTACGATCCATTACGACGAATACAGTCCATTTTGACTCGCAGCGTTGGAAATTAGGCACAAAATAATTTGGAACGTCGACAAAATAGACGGCCAAGCGTGGGGGATTAACCATGAATTACGGCATTTTTCCCATGGGCTGTTGTATGTGGCGTGCTCGTTAGTCGGTAAATCGTCGGCGCTATTCGTTTTCTCTCCCGACGGAAAGACAAAAATTTCTTTCATCGCCAAGCGAGGCTATGAAATCATTAAAAACACGAACAAATTACTGTCGAAACAATTAATTCCGATTTATTTCACTTCAATAAATTCATCATCTTACTGGAATTGTTTTGTGTCAATTCACAGAAAGTCAAAGAAGGATTCGATTGGGTGAGTCCCTTCTCAGCCAACTGTTTAACTGACTGACAGAAAACACACAACCAAAATCACTGGACCTCTAGAAAGGTTTTACAATAACCACTTTCTGTTAAACTGGCTGCGAGAAAGAACATGCTAAACTGTGCTGTGAAAACGTGCGGTTTTGTTTTTCTTTTCGTTGTCATTTCTAGCAGATATCAGGCAAGTTGTGTTTATGGCTAATTTTATAATCCTACCTGCTTGCAGATTAAAACCATATGAAATATTGTCATTATGGCGATTGCCCTCACGGATCCATCAGATGGATAGGTGTCTGATGATTCCAACCGATTTACCTATTCATTTTGACTTCTTTTACCAATCAAGGTTCTGTTTGCAATGACAATAAGTAAGGTCAGAGAGAGGGGGGAGTAGGAGATGGAAAAGAGAGGAGGGACGAGGAGAGGGATAGAGACGGGAGGAGGAGAGAGAGAAGGATATTAGGACGTATATTCAATTCCTACACATATTTAGCAAATGTGAAGTATTGCCAGATTCGCTACTATCATACAATAATTGACTCTCATAATCTTATTTTACAAGTTTAACACAGTAAAACTAGTATTACTGTTAGAAACTGTGTACATGTGAAGTGTAATTCACGGCACGCAAACACCCGGACCTCATTCATTCAGTATTTTAGAATGGAGCACTTAACGACTTTCCAACAGCTTAAACGCCTTTACGAAACTGTTTCTTGTTGATACTCCCAAAAAAATGGTTAAAGGAAAAAAGTTTATCGCTTGCTACATTTCCGCTGTCTGTGTAGTCAGGTTTCAGCATCAGGCATAGCGTTTTCATTTATTATTTCTTTACTGCTAACTGTACTCGAGACATATTTTGTAGATAATATCCACAAGTCATATACCATTGAACATACCCTCAAAATTATATCATTGTACGATGCATAATTCAGGAGATTTGCCGTCACAAACACTGAGATGCTTGAAAAATTAGCTGTACGGAGAGCAAATTACCCACACTATACTCATCCTGTGTTTTATTATTAGAGCTCTTAGTGGTTTCCAGCAAGTTTCAAACGCAAATTCGAACCTTTTCTAAACTTTTTTTCTCTTAAGTGCATAAGGTCAAATATTTAACACATTAACTCATTTGTAAAGTAATCAGAAGTTTGATACTTTTTATATATGGGAGTTTGATTCTTTAAAGAAACGGCGGTTTATGGGTTGGATATCGAAGTTGATAGTGGTGGATAAAAATTTATTTTCTCGAATGCGGTTCCGCGGTTTATTCTGGCGCTTCGTCTCTCTTTACTTGTCAGGAAAGCCCATCTAGTGGTATCTTGCAAACCGCAAACATATACCCCAGATAATCTGATCTAGGAGCTCTGGAAAGGAATTGTGTGTCCTAGATCAGAACAGTACGTGGTTCATTGACATCTATGTTCGCGAAACTGCAAACGGAAAGTGTGTCATACCATCAGGCAACTACTAGGTGAGAGGACGGAAGATGGATGCCGCAGTGAGGTTCTGGAATTCATTTGCACTAGGATGGCGCATTAATTGCCTCAGTAGTTCCGCTAGGTGCAGCCAAGTAGCTGTCAGCCGGAAGGCCCTAGAAGCACGCAGCGAAACGCCTCTCGCAGTTAGGCTTCATCGTTCACTGGCCACAAGAAATGCTGACAGTTTCAGACTCTACTCAACGTTTGTGTGTGTCACACTACATCTGCTACTGTACTACCAATGTGATAGCCTCCAGCAGAGCATACCAGGAGCAGCTGGACATTTTTCAGTCTGTACACATATGAGCAGGTAAATTACAATTTGTTATGGTGGTTATGCTGGTACACGTTCTGCAGCATGGTCTGCGGAACAGTTTTGTTTTATACGTGTATTTAAGATAATCGTATTGTTTGCATTTGTTACCATTGTTAAGAATTTGAATCTCGTGTCGTCATAAAGTTCCTGTTATGAACTGTTTAAAAACGGAAATTAATCCAAATTTTGTTGGGTTGCTTAAAGATGTCTGGTCCTTAGTCTTTAACTGTTAATAAATGAACAGCTAAATTTAAGTTACTTGAAGAATTACAGCAACCAGCCGTTTTATCCAGTTTTATTTATGCCAAGACTACCCATCCCGGACAGTAATCATGGCACTTAGCAGTCTGTTGTGGTGAGTTTACAGTAATAGCTGTTTGAACAATAAATAACCACTATTTCAGTTAATTATGTTTCAACGTTAACAACAAGAACATTTCATGAACCATGCTCTTATTACTGCTGTAGTATACAGAGAAGTTGCAGAATTAGAAAATTGCAGCGAAATGCAGGAAGATCTGCAGCAGATAGGCACTTGGTACAGGGAGTGGAAACTGACCCTTAACATAGACAAATGTAATGTATTGCGAATACATAGAAAGAAGGATCCTTTATTGTATAATTATATGATAGCGGAACAAACACTGGTAGCAGTTACTTCTGTAAAATATCTGGGAGTATGCGTACGGAACGATTTGAAGTGGAATGATCATATAAAACTAATTGTTGGTAAGGCGGGTGCCAGGTTGAGATTCATTGGGAGAGTCCTTACAAAACGTAGTCTATCAACAAAGGAGGTGGCTTACAAAGCACTCGTTCGACGTATACTTAAGTATTGCTCATCAGTGTAGGATCCGTACCATGTCAGGTTGACAGAGGAGATAGAGAAGATCCAAAGAAGAGCGGCGCGTTTCGTCACAGGGTTATTTGGTAAGCGTGATAGCGTTACGGAGATGTTTAGCAAACTCAAGTGGAAGACTCTGCAAGAGAGGCGCCCTGCATCACGGTGTAGCTTGCTGTCCAAGTTTCGAGAGGGTGCGTTTCTGGATGTTGTTTTTCTTTCTTCAGCTGAGATCACTCTTCCTGTAGTCCTTTCATTGATCTTCGTTCATAGTGCGGTTTGTGTATCTTGCAGTATTTTGGTTTCTCTGATTTGTGTTTTACGTCACTTGCGTAATTTGGAGTTCTCATATATCTTTCCTAATTTCTATGATCCTTTAATGTTGGTCTTACTATTTCGAAATTTTTCTACTCCTCCTTTACTAATTCTCTTTTCAACGAGATGCGTTTCTTCCTGATCATGCTCATTGCTAGTTATGTTTCCTTGTATAATACTTCATTTGAAGCTATTCTCCAATGTCCATTTACTTGGCATTGTTTATTTACGGATGTCCCAAATATTTTTCTCTCTGTCTTGAGTATTTTGTCAATTTCTGTCGTATTAGTAGTTTTGAAGATGGTTGCAGAAACTTATGTTATTTCTGGTTGTGAAATTGTTATGTAATGTTTTAATTTTGCAGCTGTAGATACGTTTTATTTGTTGTATGTTTTTGATAAAGTGATTTGCTTTCCTCTGTTTTTTAGTTCTGTTTTTGCATGATAGTTTCTCGTTTAGATTGTATGTTATGATTTCGGCTAAATACTTAAATTTATCAACAATTTTGATTTCATGTTCTTTATTGCAAGTGGTGCAAGAGGTGAATGAGATACATTATCTCTCTTTCTTCAAGTGATATTCTGAGGTTGATTTTCTGTGCTATTTCTTGACTCCTGACATAACAGAGACAAAATTTTTTAGATATAAACGCCATCTTTGTGCATGGTAGAGAAATATTCACCGTACCCCCTAGAATCAGAAGTATAAGCGTAAGGTTCGGACCTGATGGGCAAGGGTCACAATTTGTTTTGTTACAATGACAAACGCCCCCACAGAAGCATAAGATGTTGATATCCCCTATTTTAATGAACCAGATATGCCTATGATTTTATAACTGATTAAAAGAAGGTGGCATTTTCCACATTTGCTCTATTTATTTTATTAGTTCACAGCCAGTTTCTTGTCTTTTAGGCCATTCTCGAGTGATTTTCTGCAGTATAAAATTATACATGTACGGAAATGGCAGCTTCTTTCAACGTGTGTGTTTTAATCGTCTTGAGTCACAGATGCTGTCTTCTTCGTTTGACAGCCTGGCATTTACAGATAAATGATAAACTGACAAAATGCCAAGCCAAAATTACAGCATATGTGAACCAAAACAATTAGAACACACAAATTTGAAGACGATGACATTTCAGTACATGTGGCACATTTTCTACTGCAGAAAATCACTTGAGACTGGCCCAAAAGGCAACAAACTAATTGTGAAACAATAAAATAAATACAGCAAAAGTGAGAAATGCCGATTTTTTACTAAATTCATTGCTGTGGTACGCGCCAAGAAGAAAATAAATTAAGTTCAACGAGATATATAAAATGTTCTAATATACACACATCAAAAAAAGTTTTGCATCACCTCGGTTCCGAGAGTTCCGGAACCTGTACAGAAAATTGGAGTTGAAATCAACATAAACATCATTTCCGCCCTTTTTATTGCTCATGACAACCACACATTGCATGTTTTACCACCACACAGCGACACATTCAGAGGCAGTGGTCCAGACTGCCGTACACACAGGTACCTCTAATACCCAGTAGCACGTCCTCTTGCATTGATGATTGCCTGTATTCGTCGTGGTATACCATCCCAAAATTCATCAAGGCACTGTTGGTCCACATTGTCCCACTCCTCAACGGCGATTCAGCGTAGATCCCTCAGAGTGGTTGCTGGGTCACGTCGTCCATAAACAGCCCTTTCCAATCTATCCCAGGCATATTCGATGGGATTCATGTCTAGAGAACATGCTGACCACTCTAGTCGAGCCATGTAGTTATCCTGAAGGAAGTCATTCACAAGATGTGCACGATGGGGGCGCGAATTGTCGTCCATGAAGAAGAATGCCTCGTCAATATGTTACCAACACGGTTGCACTATCGGTCGGAGGATGTCATTCACATGTCGTACAGCCGCTACGGCGCCTTCCATGGCCACCTGTGGCGTACGTCGGCTCCACAAAATGACACCCCAAAACAGCAGGGAACCTCCACCTTGCTGCACTCGCTGGACAGTGTGTCTAAGGCGTTCAGCCTGACTGAGGTACCTCCAAACACGTCTACGACGATTGTCTGGTTGTAGGCATATGCGACACTCATCAGTGAAGAGAACGTGATGCCAATCCTTAGCGGTCCATTTGGCATGTTGCTGGGCCCATCTGCAGCGCGCTGCGTGGTGTCGTGGTTGCAAAGATGGACCTCGCCATGGACGTCGGGAGCGAAGTTGCGCATCATGCAGCCTACTGCGCACAGTTTGAGTCGTAACACGACGTCCTGTGGCTGCATGAAAAGCATTATTCAACATGATGGCGTTGCTGTCAGGGTTCCTCCGAACCATAATCTGTAGCTAATGGTTATTCACTCCATTAGTAGCCCTTGGGCTGTCTGAAAAAGGCATGTCATCGACAGTACCTGTCTCTCTGTATCTCCGCCATGTCCGATCCGAACAACACCGTTTTGGTTCACTCTGAGAAGCCTGGACACTTCCCTTGTTGAGAGCCCTTCCTGGCACGAAGTAACAGTGCGGTTGCGATCGACCCGCGGTATTGACCGTGTAGGCATGGTTTAACTACAGACAACACGAGCCGTGTACATACTTTCTGGTGAAATGACTGGAACTGATCGGCTGTCTGACCCCCTCTCCGTCTAATAGGCGCTACTCATGCATGGTTGTTTACATCTTTGGGTGGGTTTAGCGACATCTCTGAACAGTTAAAGGGACTGTGTCTGTGGTACAATATAAACAGTCAACGTCGACCTTCAGGAGTGCTGGAAACCGGGGTGATGTAAAACGGTTTTTGATGTGTGTAGTCTTAATAATTAGTTACATACATCATTGATTACTATATCGCTTTAACATAACTTGCAAGAAACTGCAGTTCAAGGCAGTATAGGATTCGAAACGTATTCCTCTGAAGACTTGAGAACTCGTATTGTGTCATGCACTTGGTGTAAGAACTATAATAGCGTTGAAGTGTCTCTACTTCGACAAAGTCACGATTTCCGCAATAAAAAACTGAAGCTCCCTCTGACGATTATCAGTATTTCATTTACAAGAAGAGCACACGGCAATTGGATTTTGTATTTTGTAATATTTATGGTAGTGAAGTTCAGAACTCAAACATCAGTCAACCAAAGCAAGTCAATGCAGCTCTCAAACATTCTCGACAAGATCGAATTAAAGTTTTCAGACCGTCTTTAATATGCTTAAGTAAGGCTGTTTGCTGTTGGCAGACAGCGTGGCTCTGTAGTAGAAAACTCGCCTGTCACATAGGGTCGTAGGTTTGGTTCCTGGCCGATGCAAATTTTTAAACAGATATTTATGTTGTACTAGCATATCCATGAAGCGTAAAGTACATGCAGGTAGAAAAAAAAACAGTAGCACTTGAGACTGGTAATCGCTGGTTCGTTTCTCGTTTCGGTCACTATTTTTTCCGTTTCTTCCGTTCAATTTGAACACCTATATCATTAAAAATGCATTTCATCAAATATATACTAATTAACAGATGCCGGCTGGAGTGGCCGAGCGGTTCTAGGTGCTACAGTCTGGAGTTGCGCGACCGCTACGGTCGCAGGTTCGAATCCTGCCTCGGGCATGGATGTGTGTGGTGTCCTTAGATTAGTTAGGTTTAAGTAGTTCTAAGTTCTAGGGGACTGATGACCTAAGAAGTTAAGTCCCATAGTGCTCAGAACCATTTGAACCAATTAACAGATATGTAATTGTCATTTTTATGAAACATTCACGTCTGCTTATTTCTAATTTATACGAGGGTGAGTCAAATGAAAACCTTAAATTTGTAATAACAAATCGAAATTTCACGCCATTATCCTCTAAGTTGGTTAGCGCGTTACAAACAGCGTGCAGAATGGCCTGTAGGTGGCAGCATAGTGCAGATGCACACATACCGTCGCAGTATCAGTATAAAGATGTCTGCCCAAATTGCGACTTGCACCAGGGAAGAACAACGTTCTGTTATTCGGTTTTTGCGTAGTGAAGGTGTGAAACGTATTGAAATTTATCGACGAATGAAGGTTCAGTACGATGATGCATGTTTGTCACAGCAGGAAGTCTACGAATGGCGTAGGAAGTTCGCAAATGGTGTGACTTCAGTGGAAGGTGCTCCTCGTCCAGGTCACGCACAACGAGTTGTGACTCCACAGAACATTGCAGCAGTTGAAGCCATAGTGAAGGAAAACCGCCGAGTGACACTGAATGACATGGCAGCATGTTTACAGATTAGTCACGGGTCAGCACACCACATTGTGCATGATGTCCTCCAGTTTCACAGTGTCTGCAAGATGGGTGCCACGGCAGCTGACTCCTGAAATGAGAGAACGACGTGTTGGTGCTTGTGAAGAACTTCTTCGGCGCTTTGAACGAGAAGGTGATGGCTTCCTTGCAAGAATCGTTACTGGGGACGAAACTTGGGTTCACTTCCGCCAACCGGAAACGAAGAGACCGAGCAAGGAATGGCGCCATTCCTCATCACCAAAACCAAAGAAGTTTCGCACAGAACCATCAGCAGAAAAGGTTATGCTGACACTCTTTTGGGACGTCATTTTGGAGCATTACGTGCCTAGAGGGACCACTGTCACCAGTGCATCATACACAGATCTCCTAAAAAATCATCTGCGGCCTGCAATCAAATCAAAGCGACGTGGATTGCTGTCAGCAGGTGTCCTTTGCAACATGACAATGCAAGGCCCCACACTGCCCCACACCTGCAGCCGGCCGGAGTGGCCGAGCGGTTCTAGCCGCTACAGTCGGGAACCGCGCGACCGCTACGTCGCAGGTTCGAATCCTGCCTCGGGCATGGATGTGTGTAATGTCTTTAGGTTAGTTAGGTTTAAGTAGTTCTAAGTTCTAGGGGACTGATGACCTCAGAAATTAAGTCCCACAGTGCTCAGAGCCATTTGAACCATTTTTGAACAGACCTTCATTCTGAGTGTCTTCCTCATCCACCATACTCACCAGGCCTTGCCCCAAGTGTATTCCATATGTTTGGATCACTGAAAGACGCAACGGGAGGAAAGAAGCTCCATCCTGATGAAGAGGTATGTACGCGGTGCATGAGTGGTTGCGCGGACTACCGAAAGAATTTTTTTCTGAAGGTATTTATGCACTTTGTAAGCGCTGGAGGACTTACATTGAGCGTGGGGGAGATTATGTTGAAAAGGTGATACAGCTTTGTACCACTTCTGCACAACAAATAATATTTAAAATAATATTTAAGGTTTCCATTTGATTCACCCTCGTATATTTCATTTTACTTAACCAATTTATTTTCTTCGTGGTGTGTTCCACAGCAATGAATTTACTAAAAAAGGCGGAATTTTTCACTTTTGCTGTATTTAATTTATTTTCCAAAAACTAAACAGAGCGAGGTGGCGCAGTGGATAGCACACTGGACTCGCATTCGGAAGGACGACGGTTGAATTCCGCGTTCGGGTGATTTAGGTTTTCCGTGATTTCCCTAAATCACTCCAGACAAATGCAGGGATGGTGCCTTGGAAAGGGCACGGCCGACATCCTTCCCCGTCCTTCCCTAATCCGATGAGACCGATGACCTCGCTGTTTGGTCTCTTCCCCCCCCCCCCCCCCCCCCCCCCCCAAACAATCCAAAATACAAAAACTAAGAAACTTGGAAAGTAATAAGTGTAAAAATGTAATGGTTTTATTAAAATGTTCTTTGCGGGGTGGTGTGTCGCGAACCCCACGACCTCTTCCTTCAGTACCTCCTCTCTTTGACCGCCACCTGGTGTGAACGCCTTTGGCGCCGCTGGTGACTCAGTGCCCTGGCAGGCAGCGCTGAGGCCTGCGAAAGCGACACGGTCGCGATCCAGTGCGGCCACACGGCAGGCATGCGTGCCAGAGGCACACTTTGACACTGGGCGCGGTGCCTGAATGTCGCGGCCGTACGCTGGTAGGGGGTCACTGACAGACTCAGCCTGCGCGAGCGTTGCTTCTGATCACTCTACTGACGTACCTTTACCCTTATCACCCGTCGCTATCGAGTAGCAACCGCTAAATAACAGGAATGCTCACTACAGCAAAGGAGCTTCGGTGCACTTTCTCCAATAACAGCGCACCAAGGCACACAACGTAATGTATACGTCGACTTCATTACAAGGGACGTAACACAGAAAGGACACTTACATAACAGCAATTTCAATGCATCCGATCACATCCTATAACTTGAAAGCGAAGAAACGAAGCACGTGGAAAAGAGAGCGGGATGAAACAAGACGGCACAGATTCCACTCGTGCTATAATCTGCGATTTGCTCCCCCTACAGCTGGCTTACGGACAGCACATGCTAAAATGTTCAAATGTGAGTGAAATCTTATGGGACTTAACTGCTGAGGTCATCAGTCCCTAAGCTTACACACTACTTAACCTAAATTATCAAAAATGACTCTGAGCACTATGCGACTTAACTTCTGAGGTCATCAGTCGCCTAGAACTTAGAACTAATTAAACCTAACTAACCTAAGGACATCACACACATCCATGCCCGACGCAGGATTCGAACCTGCGACCGTAGCGGTCGCTCGGTTCCAGACTGTTGCGCCTAGAACCGCACGGCCACCCCGGCCGGCCCTAAATTATCCTAAGGACAAACACACACACCCATGGCTTAGGGAGGACTCGAACCTCCGCCGGGACCAGCCGCACACAGCACATGCTTTGGATGACAAATGGATCAAATGGGTCCGAGCACTATGGGACTGCTGAGGTCATCAGTCCCCTAGAACTTAGAACTACTTAAACCTAACTAACCCAAGGACATCACACACATCCCTGCCCGAGGCAGGATTGGAACCTGCGACCGCAGCGGTCGCGCGGTTCCAGACTGTAGCGCCTAGAACCGCTGGATGAAACCTGATATACGTCATAAGAATGCGTTTCCATCATGTAGACACCCAAGTCAACACTAAAGGATTGGCATCAAGGACTTAGCAACTCCTTACGGATCAACGCCAGCAGATTATTTAAATCCTATATTCTGTTCGTGTGAGAGTTATCCAAATCATCGGTTCACGAAATGTGAGATACTAAGCAAGATGAAACTCAAATTTTACGATACTGTTCTTTTCATTGACGCCGGCCGGAGTGACCGAGCGGTTCTAGGCGCTACTGTCTGGGGTCGCGCGACCGCTACGGTCGTAGGTTCGGATCCTGCCTCGGACATGGATGTGTTAGGTTTAAGTAGTTCTAAGTTCTAGGGGACTGATGACCTCAGAAGTTAAGTCCCATAGTGCTCAGAGCCATTTGAACCATTTTTTTGTTGACGTTTGCTGTACATGCCATTAAGCCCGCAGTATATTACATAAGTGATACATTACACAATTAAAACAAAATTATGTAAATTGAAAGTGGAGAGGTGAGAAAAGAACGGAAAGGTAAGAAAAATTGATATCAGCTACATCGGGAATTTTTGCGGAATCAGCAGTGACGAGTGAAAATTGTGCCGGACCGGGACACGAACCTGGGATCTCCTGCTTGCTAGGCGTTTGCGTTAACACTGCGCCAGCCGGACACAAGAATATCGCAAATGCGCTGACTATCTTGGCACGCTGTCCGGCCGACTTACATTCCCACCTAGCACCACCAGTTGTCTGCAGTCCTCTCCGTGTCCAACTTGCTCGCTAATTTTAGTTTCCCGCCAGAGATCGAACGGAATATACAGGGTGGCGCACGAAAAATCGGCCCCGAGTACTAGACTGGCCTCTGTCACCCACCAATCGCTTAGAAGTCGTTGTTTGCATTAACTTTTTTGTTTTTTCTTTCCTGCCTAATTATTACATGTTTATCTATTCTGCTTCATAGCGGTCAACAAACCGTGCGTAACTGGCGAACAGTCTGTACTCGGGGCCGATTTTTCGTGCACCATCTTATATATCCCCACTGAAGATTGTGGATTCATCCCCACCCCTCTTCTGGGTCCTCATCCTCCATCAGCTCCTTTCCCGGTTTCACCCTTCGCTTTTACTCTCCTTTCCCCCCTTTTTTGTTTTCCCATCTTCTGTCCAGTTTCCCCCCACCTGCTCACGACTGTGGTATGTCACATTTGCCAACTTTTTAGTGCAGTGTTCCAGTGACTATTCAGTGTTGTTTGTCTTTCTCGTGTTGCGAACAGAAACCATGCTGTCGCTAGGTGTGAATTTTATGTCTTTTGCGAACAGAATCCAGACTGTCGCCGTGTTTTTTTTAATTGTCTGTCTATTGTTTTCCCTGTCTGCTTCGTATGTATTTTATTAGCATCATCATCCCTCTGTTGTTTGTTTTAAGTTCCACGATTTCTTTTCGCCATGTTACTCTTTAAGTCTCCGATTTTATCGCCTGTTTTTAATTATTTATTCTCTAGAACTTTCTCGCAGAATCTGTAGGCTGAAGAGCGGCATACTAAGCTGCTGCCAGCCCGCCCCCTTCGGGGGGAATTGAAATTCAATAAAGAAAAAAAAAAGTGGATTCATTGCCCATCGAGACGAATCAATTATATAAATGTGTGGTGTCTGTTATTTCTGACATGTCCAAAAGAACACACACCACGCAACAAATAATTAAAACAAAATTCTCGCACCACAAAACACAGTAACTTACAGAATCATTATTAACGTTTTTAAGAGTCTGTACAGTGTTTACTGGAACACACACTTTGATATTCTAAAGGTATCAGGGATAAAATACACGGATCGAAAGGTCATCTTTAGCTTGTACAGAAACCAGACTGCAGTTATACGAGGGTCACTCCAAAAAAATGCACACTATTTTTGTAAAAATACAGTTTTCGTTCTGCATGTGTGAAAGTTTTACGGTGTGTAGATACATCCTTCCCGCATGTTTTCAAACTTAGTTCAACCTGTTCCCGTGAGTGGCGCCGTCACAGCATGTCTTTAAGATGGCTCCTACACTTGACGTTCGTCAGAAGCAACGTGCTGTCATAGAATTCCTGTGCTGTTAAAACGAGACAGTGGGAAACATCCACAAGAGGTTGAAAAAGGTGTATGGAGATGCTGCTCTCGATCGCAGTACAGTTAGTTGGTCGGCAAGCAGGTTACGTGATGAAAGCGGGCACGGCAATATTGAGGACTGTCCTTGCAGCAGCAGGCCTCGTACTGCACACACTCCAGACAATGTGCAGAGAGTTAACGAATTGGTGACTGCTGACTGATGCATATGTGACGACACTGAAGAAACTTAAAGTTAGACTGACTCGTGTTCCACCACATCGGCAAAACCAGGATGTTTTGCTGTTGCACGACAATGCACGGCCACATGTCAGTCAAAAGCCATGGAAGCGATCACAAAACTCGGATGGACAACACTGAAACACCCGCCTTACAGTCCTGACCTGGCTCCATGTGACTCTCATCTCTTTGGGAAACTGAAAGAATCTCTTCGTGGAATAAGGTTTGAAGATGATGACTCCCTTGTGCACGCTGCCAAACAGTGGCTCCAACAGGTTGGTCCACAATTTTACCGTGCAGGTATACAGGCGCTGGTTCCAAGATGGCGTAAGGCAGTTGAGAGGGATGGAAATTATGTGCAAAAATGAAAATATTGTTCCTAAAGGATGTATCTACACACTGTAAAACTTTCAGACGTGTAGAATAAAAGACGGATTTTAAAAAAATAGTGTGCATTTCTTTTGGAGTGACCCTCGTATGAGACGAGGGACGTCAAAAGCAAGTATTAGTTGAGAAGACAGCAAGAACGGATTGAGGCCTATCCCGATGTTATTTAGTCTTTATATTGAAAGAGCAGTAAAGGTAGCCAAGGAGAAATTTAAGAATGGAACCAGAGTTCAGGGAGAAGAAATAAAAACGTCAACTTTTACCCTTGACACTGCAGTTTTGTCAAAGAAGGCAAACGGTTTGGAAGATTAGTTGAAGTGATTGAATGGTTAATTACTTTTCCTTTGTGGGGACCACAGCAATGTAGAATTTTTTGAAAGAAATTTCCGTCATTTCACTGTTAATTGTTAATAACACAATCATGATTCTGGCTTTATAACCAACAAGAATAACAATTCAACGAATGTGTAAAAAATTGTTTTGGAATAGCACTGGAATACTAAGCCCAAGATGAGGAGTAAGACGACAACGAGCGGAGCGAACGAAGTAGATGTTCCCGCTTCTGCATGTTAGCTACAGAGAAATTGCTAGATTCCAGGAATAAGTCAGCCCACAGTTGTTCGCCTGTTGCGCGCAAAACTGTTTCCACGCTTACAGTGCATCACATCACCAGCAGATTAACCAGCAGGACTGCAGAAGACGCATAGAATTCTGTCGCTCCATTCTGTTGCGTCCCCAGGACAATACCTCATTTCTTTAAAGAATTCTCGTTACCGATGAAGCTTCCTTCACAAATCCTGGACAGCTGAATGCGAGAAATATGCATTACTGGGAAGCTGAGAATTCACACTGGCTGAGACAGGTTGAACATCAGAGACATTGGAGTAAGAAAGTTTTGTGCAGGGTTATTAGAGTCTGCGTGATAGATACTTACTTCAGTAAAGAAACTTTACCGTATAAAAGATACGCACAATTTCGTACCGAAGTGTTACCGGCTCTCGTAGAGGAAGTAGCATTTGAAGCACGTGTGACGGGTGCCCGTCTCTCTCTCTGCTGTTTCGTGGCTAGGAAAGCGCAAACCCAGTTTTTTTTCTGGCCGCTGGACAGGAAGTGAAGGCGTTATCTACAGGCCTGCATGTTCGTCTGACTCGACGCCTCTGGACTTTTTTCACTGGGATAAACTCAAAGACGAAGCCTCTGCACAAGTTCCGACGACCCAAGAGGATTTAAAACCTTGCATTGATGCAGCATGAGCAATAATATCGAAGGAATCTCTTCGGTCTGCCCAGAATTCCTGGTTGGCATTTGGAACACATGGTTACATATATGGATTTTTAAGGAAGTTTATATGACAACATTGTTTTGTGATTTTCTTGTTGCTGCTGTTGCTGGTCTAATTTTGCAGTGTAAGCGTGTATCGTGACATTGAACTCGTGAAGCGAAGTTATTATTTAACTGATGAACCTTCTCTAGATGCCAAGTCCTTTGCCTTCCAGTTGGCGTGCCGGTGCAACTCCATGCAGTCACATGTGGCTAAAATCAGTTTTATGTTAAAGTTTTCTCCACAATTTCGTTTTTGTATGAAGTCTCTCCTCGCTGCGCCAAGCTGAAACACACCATCAGTCTAACGCGACAGTTCCGAATGACACCACCAACTTCCACACAAGACATTTTGAAAACACATAAATCCTAAAGTTCTTAACATTGTAACTTCTCCGACACTACTCTTCAGATTTGGAAGAATGAAACGCCGTTGTACTCGTCTCTTTTAGAATTAAAATTCTAGGAGCAGAAATTACTGTTGTTTCGTTTGAAAAACCGAAGTTGATACAGATGTCTCTGTGACCGATATTTATTTATTTATTAGATTATTTAGCCTGACCAGATTAGGGCCTTAAGGCCCTCTCTTATATCTGACCAGGAACGACACATACAGATATATTACCAAAACATACATGAAAATGATAACAATCTTAGAGATGATAAAAGCTAATAATAGTCACAATAATAATAATAATAATAATAATAGTTCACAATAATGAAAGCAAGGATAGATGGCAATAATAACAGTAATAATAAAGCAAAATGCCTTAAAATAATATAGACTAGTTTAGAACAAGTTAAATAATGTTTAGTACTCTCAGAAAAAGAAAGGATGAAGAACAAGAAAATTGGAATGACAGTAACAGTGGCTGTTAGGAGAGGACTTGATTCAAGTAAATAACTCTGTAAGCGAGGAGAAGGGAAAAGTTGTAGGGGGAGAGGGGACTGAAGAGAGTGGGCTGCAGACCAGTATGTGGGAGAGATAGCTATTGCGAGAGGAGGTGAGCCATTAGCTGCTTTTTGAAGCCTGGAAGTGATTTAATTTCTCTGGTATTATGAGGAAGATTGTTCCAAAGTCGGGTTCTGGATACAGAAAATGGTTTAGAAAACATGGCGGTGTTGTGTGGTGGTACTGAGAGGATCTTACTTTGTTGAGATCGAGTATTTCTGCTGTGCTGTTCAGATAGTAATGTAATGGCTGAGGATAAGTAAGAGGGAGTCTGATCGTTGAGAAGACGATGGAGTGTGGTAGTCCCTACGTTTATCAGCACATAGCCACGATAATTGTTCATATACTGAAGTGATATGATCGTAATAACGAACGTCACAAATATATCGGACGCAAGCATTCCTCGCCAGTTCAAGCCTGCGAGAGTTTTCGTACGAAAGTCCTTGAAGAATAGCATCGCCATCGTCGAGAATAGGGAATGTTAGAGATTCTACGAGCTTCTTCTTAAGCTCGAATGGAAATACTTTTTTATATTTCTGTAGACAATGATGGGATGCAGAAACTTTCTTGCAGACTACAGTAGTGTGTTCAGTCCAGTCTAAGTGGTGGTCCAGGATTATCCCCTTGTTCTTTGCAGAAGGGGAAAAGGTTATTTCGGTGCCATTTAAAATTGAGCATGGAAGAGATTCTCTGTGTTGTATTGTAATAAGTCTTTTGTGTGGGTAAACGTCATTTAATGAATTTTTTCCAATTCGTTCGTGTGAAAAGGGAATTACGATTTCTTCGACGGTTCAGGAAATAACTGAGGTGAAGAGCTAAGCTAAATTACCTCTTGTACAGTAAAGTGTGTTAGAGCAAGTTCTAGTGAAGTCAAATAATTCTCACAAACAAACATTGCGGTTTGCTTTACTTTTGACATGAAACATTCTTATTCTTATTTATATTATTACTCTCTAACGAACCACCGGACACCACGAGACCCTCATACGAAAATACTCACATAATTTCCCTAAACCACCTCTGGAATTTTGTAATCCTTCGCTCTGTACTCAGCATACTTACCGGGTTTACCTACAGCGTCCGTTGTGTAAACTGATACCTTTACCGTATGGCTGCGACTTTTCCGTCTCTGAAATTAAGTACTCGTAAAGGTGTATCTGTGGATGCTGTACCCTATTCAGGGTATAACAACGGATAGTCAAGAAACCCGCGCCACGAAATGAGCAACACGTTGCCAACGATGTGGAAGCGGCTATGCGTAGGTATGCGGGCTGGACGACCCTTGCTGCCTTATACGGCTTCGCAGCACAGCTGTACTCTAGTGCTGCGAAGGTCATTTGGGCTTGCGGAACATTCACGAAGCCGCTTTGAAGTGTAAAGTAACTGGCTTGCAGTTAGCTGTCGATGCCCCAGACTAGCGGTTTCAAGGCACTATTGTGAAATTAACTGCAAAAAAATCGCGTTTCTCTTACTTTTCAGGGTTTTCCTGGCAGTACCATTTTACAGTAGTGGGTCATTCCATGAGAACTGTAGGCTGTGTTACGCCTGTAACACTTCCTGTTCCTTTGCTTAGTGTCACATCAACACAGCTCGCAGCAATAAAACTTCGCTGTTTATTGTTTATATTCACGTCGATCTGTTTTTTGTTCTTTTTTTTGGGGGGGGGGGTACTCTTATTTCATAATACTTCGTTGCAACTGTACAAATGTTACGTTCGTAGCCATAGAACGACCCTAGGGTATCAAGATCGGTTCCTTTTTTCTTAACACAAATACAGTTGCCATTGTAGTCAGGATTATCGGGATTATTATTTATCTCTTTTTATCTTCTACACGACACAAAAACCGGAACATAAAATGATCAGTCATAAACAAACAATACTTGAGATCGTCAACAGAGCATAGACGTTATCTTCTGAATATAGCGACTTTTTTGTGCTTGTGTACTTAAAGAGCGACTGCACTGTTACTTTTTTCCGCGGTTTAACTTCCCGTGACGGGTGAAAAATCTGCATAAACTATTTAACTGCATCATAATACGGTTATGGCTGTCATGGGTTTTATCTTTGATAACAGTGTACATACCGAAATTGTAATAATAAAAATAAAACCCTTCACAGCCATAAACCGAATATGACGTCCTTTCAATTATTTCTAAGCACCATTATTTTAATTTTGCATGTTAAGAATATTGTCCAAACTTTGTAGAAATTCTCTAAGTCGCTTTAAGACTTTTCTATTCAATATTGTGTGGAAACAAGTAGGTATGTCGTTGTTACAAAAGCAGACAGCGTTCTTTATGTTACTAAAAAGTACCTTTCTCGTACTAATAAGTAACATCTGTTGACGATCTATAGCATGGTTAATGTTTTTGGCGTATGTCCTATCGCCGTGTTTGATTTTTTTAATTGTGTTTCTGTTTGTTTCGGGGTACGTGTAGATTTACGTTATGAGTTTCTTCATAACGAAAAAGCTCAAAATCCCGCGGGACTTTACTTTCAGATGCCTCACTAACTGTAGGTCAAAAAATAGTAATGATTAATTTTCACAAGTTTTATTTTCTGTGATGTTACAGTAACGAAGTAGCAGCTCACAAACACCAGCGTAACATTTACGACGTTATAGTGTAATAAAAATTCAGTTAGCAATGGGAATTATTTCCCGAAATGATTCGTTATACGAAAAAAATAAATAATGAGTACAGCCAAAACCGAAACAATAGTTTTCACAGTCACAGGCTTTCAATTGTCACTTTAAAATGGACAAAAAGGTTAGAATGATAGAGGAATGTTAAGTGTGTAATCTAGATACGTAACATTCACACGCACTAAGTGTGTTTCACCCTTGTGTCAAATGAAATTTCTGGAATGGAGCTGAGTGAGCGGCTCGGCATTTGCATAGGCGCCGACGCCTGTAAATGTATTATATGTAGGCCTATGTACAAGGTGATTCCGTAATGATGTTAGAAACTTTCTAGGATGATGGAGAAGGATAAATTTATCAATTTGAGGTAAGTTTCCCTGTACCGGGAGCGAACGAGTCGTGAGTTATAAGAGGAATACGTTCTTATACCTCTCGCGGTGGAATACATATATCGGTACTGTTTTTGCTTATACTGTATGATAGGTAACTTTCAGAGACGAAACAAGGAAAAAGTGTCGAGTAAACATGGGCTGTAAAATGCATAGCTGAGGAGTTATGGACAATTGTTCGTCTTCGCTACTGTGAAAGACATCTCCTCTATCAAGAAAAAAAAATGCTCTTAGCTCTTAAGGTATGCATCGAGCCCATGTTTACTAGACCCTTTTTTGTTTTGCCACTGAATGGCATGTCAGGTGAATGAGTAGGCTAATGTAGTAAGTATATCTGCTGTTCTGAGTAGTACTCCTAACAACAGCCTTGATGCAGTTGTGACGGTTGTCGTGCCTTGAAATAGGCACGACCAATATCACGTCGCAGACCATCACGATAGGCGTTTATCCTGTGTGACGCTGGAAAATGTAGGAAAATGTACTCTGTAGAGGTCTGCAAATAGAGCGTTTCGCTCGCCCAGACTCGCTCGAGCCCATCGCGCGCGGGCTTGGTTTGCCGAGTACGAACGCTCAAAGCGGGCGTGCTGTGATCGAGCAAGGCGCCTAGGTGAGTGGAGCGCAGAGGCGCTGGTGTTGCCACCGTTTATGAGGCAGCTCCAGTGTGCGATTTGCAGGGGGGGATGGGGGGGATTTCCCCCCCCCCCCCCCCCTCTGCATCAGACTTCCCTCCTCTGGTTTTCGTTTATGCATCCCAACCTGGGATGTTTATTTCCCACGCACTGGAGTAAAACTTTACATATAATTTAAATTTGTGGAACCGAACACTGAAAGTTTTTAATACAGTCTTACTATTAATACTATTAACATTTTTGCTTATTAATTTTGAAAAAGTGTTATGCAGTAGTTAAGCATTTCAAAACGTTTAGAACTAAATGACAAGACGACGCACGCCACATTTCCGTAGCATGCCACAGTGTTGCAAGACGTCGCCCCAGCGTAAACGAGGCTTTAGAGCCAGGTCTGTATTGTATTGTGGATGTGATGTGTTGCGTACGAAACTAAAACCTGCAATCAGATCCAAACGTCGTGGAAAACTGTGAAGAGGTGTCATCCTGCAGCAAGATAACGCTCGCCCACATTCTGCCAAACGGACAGCCGACGCAATAAAGGAGTTAAGATTCGAGGTGCTGGAATATCCACTATACAGTCCAGACCTGGCTCCAAGCGATTTTCACATGTTTGGACCCTTAACGGAAGCACTACAGGGAAGAAGATTTGAAAGTGACGAAGACGTCATTTCTGTGGTGCAAAATTGGTTACAGATGCAACCGAAAAACGTATTTTCTGATGAAATAAAAAAACTCGTAAAACGTCTGGAAAACTGCATTGAAGTCCAGGGAGGTTACGTAGAAAAATAACGCATGTTTCAGTTTTCTATCATCAGAATAAGTACAGCTTTTCACAAATGTGTCTTTACTTTTTGAATTTCCCTCGTATACATGTATGTAGATGATTTTGTAAATAAGCTTTACCTATAATGTACTTTTAAAGATATTACAAGGGATGGCTTTTCTGATAGTGCATACGCGTGAATAGTGAGTTTCGGCATTAACATCTATTTATAAATAACTGTTTAACCATGGGTAACGCCACGGTCCAAGCAAGTAACATATGTAATTATACTAACCCCCTAAGACATCCCCCCCCCCCACTGGTAAAGGCACAAATCGCACACTGGGCAGCTCTTAGTGTCTTGTGTGTCTTGTGTGTCGCTTCTGACATAATGCCGCCAGTTGACTGAACTACACTCACATCTATTTTTACGCGGTAGGGGTGTACTCCTGGGCGGCAGTTTCGATTCGTGACATCATTGTGATCCACAAGAGAAAAAAGCGTGCTTTATGCAACAACGAAAATTTGAAAACGGTTTGGAGTTTCACAGGAAAGCTATGTAACTACCAACTTTTGTCGGTCTCGTAATGAAAAATCACATTGTTTTTTATAACACCATCTACTTTATTGATTCAAATTCACGTATGTGAACTTGACCACCTAAGAAATTAGGAGTCTAACAAGAACAAAATTGTTTCCAATTTATTCCCTGTTGGCGTAATTACAATGAATTGACTCGTTTCGGATCAAGTTTGCTTCCTTCGTCCGATATAACGTTCCAAACTACACTGAAACTTCTTTCGCTAGTCACATCTGATGTTGGGACACAAAACATTCTTCTCGATAAATCTGATAGTTTCGGATAGAGACTACGGTTACGCTTTCACCTCCCAAGCGGATTTTCGTCGTCACGACTATCCATTCGGGTTCAACACAAGTCAGTTTCGTCGGTAGATTGAATGTGACGTGGCCCACATTCTAGTCGCTCCAAAAATAGAGACTTCAGCTTTTTGGCTGCTGAGCACTATGGGACTCAACATCTGAGGTCATCAATCCCCTAGAACTTAGAACTACTTAAACCTAACTAACCTAAGGACATCACACACATCATCCATGCCCGAGGCAGGATTCGAACCTGCGACCGTAGCGGTCGCGCGGTTCCAGCACCATTAGTCACAACCATCCACCTCACTCTCAATTTCTCGATTATCTTGTACATATGACTGTGTTAACTTCAGATGCAAAAAATATCCTGCTACACATAACGACATTTCACTATCTACGTCTATATTTGGCAATGACTTACAGTGTGTGGCCGAGGATATTTCATGCGCCGTTGTCGCTTACCCCGTTTCCTTTTCCAGTCGTGAAAGGTACTCCGAAAGAACGACTGCTTGTAAGGCTTAGTATCGACTCGAATCTCCCTAGTTTTGATCTGTCGGTCTTTCAGCGTGATATGGGTGGGAGAAGGCAATATACTGGTTGACTATTCTAGGAGCGGACAATCTCGAAATTTTAACAGTAACACACGTAACGCTCATGTTGTAGCGTCTGCGGCTGGAGGCGGATGAGTATCTCTGCGATGCTTTTGCGCTTAAATAACTCTGTAGCAAAATGGGGCTATTCTTCTTTGGATCTTCTCTATTTTCTCTCTGTCTTACCTGTTACGTATCCCAGACTGACGAACAGTATTCAAATAGTGGGACCGAGCGAGGTGGCGCAGTGGTTAGCACACTGGACTCGCATTTGGGAGGACGACGGTTCAATCCCGCGTCCGGCCATCCTGATTTAGGTTCTCCGTGATTTCCCTAAATGACTCCAGGCAAATGCCGGGATGGTTCCTTTGACAGGGCACGGCCGACTTCCTTCTCTGTCCTTCCCTAATCCGATGAGACCGATGACCTCGCTGTTTGGTCTCTTCCCCCAAACAATCCAATCCAATCCAATCCAAAAATCAAATAGTGGTCGACCGAGGGTTTTGTAAGATAGCTCCTTCGTGGGTAGACTTCTCTTCCTGATGATTCTTCTAATAAATCTGACATCCGCCTTTCTTGAGATTAGATTTATGCGGTTGTTCCACTTCTGTTCGCTCCTTACGCGTACTCCGAGATGCTTAGTGGGATTAACTTTTCTCAATGATTGTTCGGCAGTAATGTCCAATCAACCTTTCCATGTCCTTGTACGCTGTTGGTGTGTACATTCACTCTGTTCATTAGTAATATATTATTTTAATGAATGTATGCCATGTTAAAGTAAGACAGAAAAATATATGAATCGTAGCCCAGTGTAAATTCCTCGGAAAGACTTACCCACTTAACCTCACTGGCACGGATAACAAAAAAAACATCGTACCGCTGGTGAATGTAGTCATACAAAATTGCGTATACGACGTGCACCTGAAAATAGCAGCTAGTGTCGAAACGCGTCGTGCTGAAGTAAATGTAAATATTAAACATGAATGAAGCAGCAAATTATGCTGTTTATAAAATTCGTAAGAGAGCTCCAGACCTCAGTTAGATTCATGTAACACTGTTACATTTAATTATATACTGTCGTGTACTGATACTACGGATGCACAAACAGAACTTACACGTTTATACATCGCATACATAAATATAGTTAGTTACCTACGAATCTAATAAGTGCTGCCAGTGACTACCCTCTTACTTCACGACGCTGTCAGTTCTCAGAGTGAGAACCGTGAGTCGCAACGCAGGGCAGCGAACCGGCTGTCCAGCGGAACGACGAGCGAGGTAGGCGGCCGGCTGGTGTACGCGGCCGCCGCGTGGCAGCGCCACCGTAGCATAGGAGGCGCTGCGTGGGCAGAGCTGTCGCCGCCGATCCAGTCGTTGTGTTGCAGTCGGACGGAGACAGTGGCAGGTGTTGGGGGCTTCGCGCTCGCCCGCAACGCTCGTGTAACGGTGCTCGCGCTTGCCAGGCTGCCAGGTGAAGGCCGACCTGATGACGTGTCGTTTCTGCGCTCCGTAAGCGAACAATTCCGCATAAGATCGCAACTTTCCCAGTGATATTAACAGCCTCGGCGGCCGCGGGTGGGCATCCGCCTGCTTGGAATGTGATCGAGCTGTCGGAGTCACCTGTTCGTTGGGAACTGTGAAGTGAAATTCATTTTGCTTCGATTTCTGCGCATCGAACGGATAGCAGTCACGAAGCAAAAATTTTAGTCGGGGTGACTGGTTCACAGAAGTGTTTCCGTTTGTGTTCGTTTATTTATCCTGGACATCGCTTTCCATCTGTGACGTGACATTGTACTCTAGCAAGACCCAGAGACTTTAGGTAAGTGTTATTAAAAAGTTATTACATGTTACTCTAAAAGTATTGTGTGATAGTGCTACACACAGTACCAAATTTTTGCCTGCGAGTTTTGCAGAAATAACATCTGTGACCATTGATGTTATTTGAATGTTTTGGATTGAGAAAACCGTACAATCATCCCTTCTTTTAACACAAAAAAGCATCAGATATCTTCAAAATGCATTCGCTTTTAGTTCACGACCAGTCGTTGGCTATTTATCGTCTTCTCAAGTGTTTACTCGCCTGTGTATCGTTAACGTTCCTGTTGGGAGTTCTCAGGAGGGACAGGTAGATGCGTGTGTGCACTTGCTAGCCACCTGCTGTGTGTTTTTCCGGTGCACACAAAGGGACAGTCAGGCTCAGCGGGGACGGCATTGTAACGAGCTTATAAACGTGTCTACGCACTCACGAACAGTCAAGCCAGGCTCTCCGCTCATGAACCACTGGCGAGAACGTTGTTCGCAAGTGGATACCCATCTTAAGAGTAGCGCATGCCATTGACGGCTGGGCATCTGAAACGCAACAGCTGTTTCTCGCGACTCTATTGACTTTTATTATCGTGTCCACGAATTGGCCATGTGCGTCTTTGCAGAAGTTTTTACACGTTTCGGTAATACGCTCTTCTACTTGAATAGATTATTTTGTGGCATATTAAATTTATACGCTATAACGGATGGGCATTGCGTGGCGTTTGAAATATGTTGTTTTCAGCATGGACCTGCAGTGAAAGCCAAGGGCGCCTGTACGGTAATTTTCTTTTTTGGGGGGAGGGGGGATCCTAGACTTGGGGGTATGGAGTATTTTTAATATTTTGTAAGACGAATGGCGTCTTTTACAGCCAAAAGAAAGTTTCAAAACAGTTAAACTACGTGCAGATTTCTAAATCATTTCCGTAAAATGACTACAGCTGACTACATTATATTTTTCCCCTGAGAGATAGGGAGAGAGGGACCCCCTTATCCCCGGGCGTCGTCGATCTAGGTGGAAACTGTGTTAATGTTTCTCCCTGGAGACGATAGTTTCCAGCAAGAAGTGCTATATTACTCAGTTTTCGATACCTCTATAATTCGCCACTTCCCTGTAAGTGTAGCGGCATCTGTGTCTTTGCTATACTTCAAGCAGTTTAGTGTACAGTGCTTCTTTATCGCAGTGGAGGTTCGGGCAACGAGTGCGGGTGAAACGGATGTTGAAGCAAGTGGCCCTCGCCGTAACGCGAGAGTGCGCCTGCACCCGGCGGCCGCTGTTGCATGCCATGCCTGGGCTGGCTTGGCTGGCGACTTTCATCTGTAACCTCGTTCCCTCCTCCCCCACTAGCGTGCTCCCCTGCTTAGCTCACTGCGTCGGCCGAGCCCCGTGTTGGCTTCACTTCGACGGTTCGATTCACTTTGGAACAGCTGCGAAGTGTGGCTCGCAAATTATAACTGCGTGGCCACTTCTTATTTGTTAATGTCCAAGAAAGACTGTTTTTTACATTCATACGCAGACGAGAGAAAATTCTCGACTCTGTAGTGCAAGAACGTTTATAGGTAAATAACGCTTTTCTTTACGTAGTCTCCTTTTATGTTATAAATTGCTCTAGCTGTGGGTACAGGTCAGGAGCTGCCAAAATTAGTGAATCGGAAGAATGTTCCATAAATTTCATCTTAAAATACTTTAGTTTTCACTTTACATAAGCGTCTTTTAGCAAATGTATTTTCTAAATTTTTACTACAAATAGTAGACTTTTTCATGTACTTTCTCGTTTACTTGGGTCAGCGGGCTAGCGTAATAAGCCGACTAGTGATTTCTCGTTCCCAAGGCAATCAGTAAGATTGTTTGTATCTCAGCAAACATTGGCCATAACCTTACCGGAAGATGAAGCCGATATTTTACATGCATGGCCACAAACTTCGACATGATACTGTTTCACATCGTGGCGGTATCACAACTCGTGAGTTGCAACAAGGACACAATCGCCTGGTTTCTGTGTAACCTGTCAAAATATTGTCGAGAGACGTTCTTTTGCGTTTTATACTCGTCAAAGTTAAAAAGCTACGGCATTGATTTTGCGAAATACTTCCTGATACAACAGTTCTTGTAAAATATGCTGTATTCTTTCTTTCATTAATGTTCAGGAATCGCCTTCGTAGCCGAAAGGTTTTTTTGCCGGCACAGGAGCCTAGTCTGTTTGCTCAAGGGACTGGCCACCCTCATCGAGAGAATGAGAAAGATGTCGTGCGACATCCTCAGAGAGCTCCTGACAAACTAAAAAAAAATGAAGAAACACATCGAAAAAACGAAGACCAAAAGAAATAATGTTAGCATCGCTGCATTCTGTGCAGGACGACTCGGGTTCAATTCCCGGTACATTCTGCGGTTTTTTTTTCTGACATGGGGAGATCTGCTACGGGATCCACTCAGCCCTTTTAAGGCCAAATGGGGAGCTGCTTGAATAAAGTAGCTGCGGCATCATCAGGGTTCATCTATGGACAATAATGGCTGGAGGGACTAGCAACCAGCTGAGCAAATATCTCACGACCTTAGATCATTCGGCGTATTGCCTTGAAGGCAGCGGTCGGGTCTAGTCTAGGAACCCCCCTCCCCCCAAAAAAGAAAATTACCGTACAGGCGCCATGAGTGTTGTTTAATGTTTAGGTGCACCATCTATAAAAGAAGAAAAGATAGCTAGTGTTTTATTTTAAAATGGAACAAATTCCTTAAATCTTTATGCTTTACATTTCTGTGTGTGGTCGACCGAGCAAAAGAGAGAGAACGGTAAATGCTGTCTGAGCAGAACTATCCCCGCTCAAGTTGGCATCTGACTTTAGTCTTGTGCAAAATTTAGTAATTGACCCTGTGGTCATCTCTCACAAGAAGAGGTCCCTTGCTGTTGGATCAAGTTTTTGAAAAAAAAAAAAAAAAAAAAAAGTGTACTGTGATGTAGGTTAAGGTGCAAGGAATCACATCCTGCAACCGTTCACCCTGGGTTACACTAAGCAACATCTCCGTAAATCTGAGTTGTTATTATGGAAACTCGGTAAATCCTTTCCATTTTTGAAGCTATAGAGCATCAAGCGAAATTCCGAAACTGTTTTTCGTCGCTCACTCGCAAACTTGGACCCTCCAGGGTAAATGACTGCAGGGTGTCAATCGTTGGACCTTAACCTACATCACAATATACATTGTTTCAAGAAGTCGATGCCAGCACTGGGGACCTCTCCTTGTCGGTGCTATAGGATTTGTCATCATAATACAAAGAAAATAGAGCTGAAAATGTATATACACACAGAATATGTATGCTTTTGTGATGATGGCATTGGTGTCAGTACTACCTCTGTACAAGGCTCGATAACCGTTAGCCATGCCGTTTGAAGGTCGCCGTGAAGCAGTGTAGTATTAAACTAGTAATCACTATTTCACTGTTAGTATTTAATTTGTCATAAATCTGAATTTATTGTTACTGCCAATGATCAACGTCTTACTACTTTCACGAAAGATGTAACAGATTAACATTGGTGATTGAAAGAAAGTAGACAAGACAATATGTCAGGTAGGTACGGTTTACTAGTTAGGCATGTCTGTTTTGGCCCAGTGTTTTAACTCCATTCTTGCAGGTTCAGTGCGCAAGTTATGGCTGAGAAGGTGCAGGTAGCGATATGAGAGCAGTGATGACTGTACTGGCAGATAATCATGACATCATTTGCTTTACCTGCGCTCAGCTACGTAGAAATCTCACTGTCAGATGAGCATACTTTGTGGTATACAGACGGACGTCGTCAATGGTTAGGAAAGGGTGCGTCAATTTTCGCCAGCGACGTTTTTATACATAGTACCCTCTAGCAGAAAGAATATTTGTGCTAGTTCGCACATTTAGTTGCTAATTGCCCTTTCCTTTACACCATTACTTAAGGTTAGTTACAGTATATGGAAGTTACGCATGTTAAAATAAGCTTTGTTCGTCGACGTATTTTATACCAATATTTCTAGTTTCGCTTTGGTAAGTGCCCAAACGTAAATTAACAGCTTTTACGTTCATCGTAGTTCTGCGTATGTCCCATTCCTAAATGCTACTTAGATTCGTCAGAGGTCCTCGCTGTAATGCAGGTAGGACAAATTAGTTTTACAGACAGTGAACAATGTTTGCTATTCAAAATCGTTACTGTCCATCGTTCAGATCGCTGTCTGTTTACCAATATTAATCCAAGGAATTCGCAAAAATTAGCGATGTTTCTATAGTGAGAGTGATTCAGATGAAAGCATGATAGAGAGAGAAGGTACACAGTTTGTGTTATGTAAGCAGAAAATGACCTTTCAAGACGTGACGTTGTTTCTCGCGTAAAGCGTCGACTTGCTTTCGACGCCTGGGATCAATTAGCCGACCTCTACCACCGAAAATACATTCATAATTTCTAGAACAGCAGGACTGTTGGCTTAATTGGAATATGTTGATGTCGCTCATTATAGTTAATTACTGCGTCCGTTCAGCTTTGCGCAGTGCTATATTTGATTAGTTGATTATAGTTAATTGATATTTTAATATTGTTGGCGTTTAAACGTCCGTTCGCTCGTCAGTCGAACTTCGTTTTGTGGCAGATTTCAGTCAGATCTGAATCGCTCATAACTACGAGACTAATAGGTAAACAGTGGTTGAGCCCTCAACGGATATATCGTGTCTGTAAAAGTTTGTCATACAGTATTTGTTTTGCCTGTGACGTCCTTCGCGTGATTGTTACAAATTACTCTGTGTGAAGTTGTAAACTAGTATAGCGTGGAAACGCGTTTAGCTATACAAAACACTGATTAGCTTATCATTGTGAATATCGTGCGTAGCACTGCAAGAACCAAAAGTAATAAACAAATATTCGCTGCAACAAGTTCAAATCGGTATTAAAAATTACAAAATAATGGAAGATGCAACAGTGTTCGGTATTATGGAAGATGCATGTAAGAGGAAAACTCGCATCGAAAGGAATCCAAATAGCCTAAAAAGTCCAGGATCGAGAGAAGCGCGAAGGCTACGGCAATGTCGAAAAGGAAACGAAAAAATCGGTACAAAGCGATCATACAGCAGTCAGCGACACTCCAACCTTGTGGTAAGTCCACACTAGTACCATTATACTGCTATGTAGCTATTGTATTAAAGAGACGGATAATTACGTATATTAATACCAAACACTTGATATGATTTAATGCAGACGTTGTCGCGAAAAATCTACTGCGCGAACCGAACTGCATTACACATTTTTTTTTTCAAGAACTTAAAGGCGAATGGTCTCATCAGTATTAAATCATCATAGGTGACTACTTTTCCGGTCATTGAAACTGGCAGATTAAAACTGTGTGCCGCACCGAGACTCGCGAACTCAGGACCTTTGCCTTCCGCGGCCAAGTGGTCTACCATCTGAGCTACCCAAGCACGACTCATGACCCGTCCTCACAACTTCAATTCTGCCAGTAGGAGTACTTTTCAAACATCACAGAAGCTCTTCTGCGAACCTTGCAGTTCAGAAGCTTAACATTTGAAATGAGATCTGCGATTTTTATTCATGTATTTTTCCAAAGGAAACTGTATGCTTCCAGAGACTTTTTTTCAGGTCTCAGCCGTCTATGATGTATAAATGCAGACTCAAGCGATAAATGAAAATTTGTACCAAGGTCGGGATTCGAACACAGGTCTACTGCTCACTAGCCAGATGTGCTGACCACTACGCCACCCTGACACCGTGGCTTTGCACAACTGCACGGATTGTTCTGGCACATCTTCCTCCTCAATCAAATTCCCCTACTTGGTATTCCTCTTAATTCAAACAGTATTGCAGAGGCTCTCAACTGTATTGGAACACCTTACCATCGAATGAAACCCAGGCGTAGGTGTTTTAAACAAAAGGAACTATATGCTTCGAAAGATCTATTCAAGTCTCAACCATCTACGGCGTATATATGCAGACTGAAGCGACACGCCTGTCTTGGGTTTCAAACAGGATCCCCTGTATCATTCGATGCTGAGGTGGTATTCCAGTACAGTTGGAGAGCCTCTACAATGCTGTTTGCTTTTAGGGGGAATACCAAGTGCAGTGAGGCGTGAGTGGGAATTTGGATTAAGGAGGAAGGTGTGCTAGGGTAGTTCGTGCAGTTGTGCAAAGTCAGGGTGGCGTAGTGGTTACCGCATTATTGAGCAGGACACCTGCGTTCGAAATCCGGCCTTGGTGCAAATTTTAATTCGTCGCCTCAGCAAGCATACATACTTCAAATATTATTTAATTTCAAGAACATAAAGGAGATATTGCTCGAAAGTAATTCCGGTAGCCTACAGATGTGAAATATGCAGTTAAGGATTGAAATCTTTTGTTGTACACATCGGCTCCTCATATGGGCTGAGTTAAAGAAGTTGGTCTGATGATAGTTACGCTACCCAAAACTGCCACAAGCAATAGAAAGGAAAGACTTTGCGGTTTAGACTGTTAGTGATTACCGTTGTATTAAGTAAAACTTGGTGAAATTCCGACAAGTTTCCAAAATTTCTTAGTTTGTTTTGTAGATGCAGCCTCTGTTAATAGTAGTGTTTCGTTGCTGTTTCTCTTGTAGCAGTTAAGACCCACCTATCATTCGTTCGATACAGTTCCGCGCTGTCGCCTGATAAACGAAGTAAGAGCCTACGGAATATCGGACCAGCTGTGTGGCTGGATTGAAGAGTTTTTAGCAAACAGAACACAGCATGTTGTTCTCATTGGAGACACGTCTACAGACGTTAAAGTAACGCCTGGCGTGCCACAGGGGAGTGTTACGGGACCATTGTTTTTCACAATATATATAAATGACCTAGTAGATAGTGTCGGAAGTTCCATGCGGCTTTTCGCGGATGATGCTATAGTATACACAGAAGTTGCAGCATTAGAAAATTGCAGCGAAATGCAGGAAGATCTGCAGCGGATAGGCACTTGGTGCAGGGACTGGTAACTGACCCTTAACATAGACAAATGTAATATATTGCGAATACATAAAAGAAGGATCCTTTATTGTATGATTATATGATAGTGGAACAAACACTGGTAGCAGTTACTTCTGTAAAATATCTGGTAGTATGTGTACGGAACGATTTGAAGTGGAATGATCATATAAAATTAATTGTTGGTAAGGCGGGTACCAGGTTGAGATTAATTGGGAGAGTTCTTAGAAAATGTAGTCTATCAACAAAGCAGGTGGCTTACAAAACACTAGTTCGACCTGTACTTGAGTATTGCTCATCAGTGTGGGATCCGTACCAGGTCGGGTTGACAGAAGAGATAGATAAGATCCAAAGAAGAGCGGCGCGTTTCGTCACAGGGTTATTTGGTAAGCGTTATAGCGTTACGGAGATGTTTAGCAAACTCAAGTGGCAGACTCTGCAAGAGAGGCGCTCTGCATCGCGGTGTAGCTTGCTGTCCAGGTTTCGAGAGGGTGTGTTTCTGGATGAGGTATCGAATATATTGCTTCCCCCTACTTATACCTCCCGAGGAGATCACGAATGTAAAATCAGAGAGATTCGAGCGCGCACGGAAGCTTTCCGGCAGTCGTTCTTCCCGCGAACCATACGCGACTCGAACAGGAAAGGGAGGTAATGACAGTGGCACGTAAAGTGCCCTCCGCCACACATCGTTGGTTAGCTTGCGGAGTATAAATGTAGATGTAGAAGACAACGTTGGTGTTATTTTTAGTTTTCATTCCCTTCTTCAGAGTAAAAAGTTACAGTATTTGTGGTATATACTTTCTCCTAAACACAAGTCATTTATATCAAGAGCATGTGGAGCACGTCTCCCCAGTTCTGTGATAGCTGCGCCGGAAGTGCAGTTCGTAACGCCGCGATCAAAATACGTTCATTACAGCGGGCGGTGCGGAGCTTTCCCCGGCACTAGCTCGCAGTGGGCCAGTGGGTGTTGCCGTGAGGCACCGCTGGGTTAGCAACTCTTTCGCGCTTAGAAAGTCTGTGACGAAGCCGCCATCCCAGTTATTCGCTGAAGAAAAAGCGTGCCGGATGGTCCGGGCTTCGTGCTGGGATGCATTGGAAGAAAGCTGACAGCATTATCACGGTAAGGTCCTCCGTTACAACTTGCAATGGCCAGGGAGATAGGGTCTAGGAAACAGTCTTCCGCGCGTGGACTTTGGCGCTAATTTGGTAACATGGGAGAGGGCCACTGCCAGTTAAAACTTCTGTCTGAGACACACCCTGTAGTGCTGACATTGAAAAGCAAAGGCCTAAGGACCGCGTTTAAACTTAAATGTCATTTCAAGATAAAAGTCCCAGGAGAGTGTATTTCACTCTGGCTTCACGGTAACGCATGTCTGTTGAAATATTACCCATTATTACCCATTATTTGCGAGTGTAAGTACATGCAGACAGAATTTGATTGTTTCCAGGTCTGGCTTTTCTTTTATTTATTTATTTTTTAAGAACGCAGATGTTCCGGTTTCTTTGTGTGTGTGTGTGTGTGTGTGTGTGTGTGTGTGTGTGTACGATATGCAGTGTGCAGACATCAGAATACTTGACAATCTCAGTTTTGAACTGAAGGTAAGTTATTGACGGCAATAACTCTTAAAAGTAAGTTAAAATTGATTAAGAAGTCTGAATGACTGTTAAATTAAAATGTACATTAAGATTTACCCAAAGTGCAATATATAAACGTATTTTTGCGGAGAAAATGCATTTGTTGTAGAACAGTTGGCACGTTCCACATCACTGCGAGAAATCGCGTGTTTGATACATTGGGTATATAGTTGGTTTGAGGTACTTTATTCTTGTATTTTGGAGCACGTACACCACCCACTGCTGCATATGATTTAAGACACGTATTCAAATTGTTAAGAATTAGGGGTCAGTCGAATTTTATTTTACTGAAATGTTACTAATATAGTTAATTTATTATTATGTAGTACCTCCTCGCAAGGCTTCAATTTTAATGGGTATGAAGAACAGCTATCGCCCTTCCAAACATTTATTTGTGTGACTACAAGTGTTGGACTACAAATAGGAGGATTCGAGCTTCGATGCCCAGTCAGTCATAAGGGTTTGTCTTAGTTACTGCTCCTGTCACTTCTGGCAATGCCTTCTATTTGCGAAAAACGTCAAGTTGGTCCATGGTTAAGATTCCAAGGTCAAATATATGTGCCCTCCACCAAACCGTCCTATTATTCGTTGGGTACATTACTTCACAGGTCGCAGAAAGGTAAGGATATGTCTTCTTCAGGCGTGCAGCACCGTGGGATGAAAAACTTTACTCTGTGTATATTTCCAAGGCAGATGGAAACAGTTTGCGGTCTGGAACAAATCTCAAGGTATAACTCAGTACCGGCCAGACAGGGGTTGGATGCCAAACATGTCTACCCGACTCGTTATTATACTGACAGAAATTACTCTTCTTCTTACGGTTTCTTTGTCCTAGAACGGATTCAGAAAGTCTTAAATATGTCTTTCGGAACCAGAAGCCAATGGAGCATGACATCTACGGTGATTACGTTACCGCTGCTTTCTCGGTACGTAGTCATTCTCTATTAGCGCGAGTGACCTAATCGTCTCCTTCACGGGTGTGATTCACATTGTTTAACTGCTCTCTCGGTGTATTTCTGACGTTAACTTCATCAAATTACCTTGCATTTACGAACCGGCACAGAATTACATTTAATGCTCCGTTAATTCAGGAGTACGAACACATTACACAAAAACTGCATTACTTTTCTAGATGCAACGTAGCTAACTGGAAGTTATGGGACACTGGTGAGGAGAGGGATAGGCTTAATTTTCAACTTTGAGTAAGAATCGTGGAATAATTAAACGCGGATAATTCATCTAGCCTCACGGAAGGGAGGGACGTGTAGTATTCAGTCTTGCACCGATGTTAGTATTAATTTACTTTGTTTTTTTACTCGTATTCGAAAGAAAGTTAGCTACCCAGCGGTGTCAGTATCATTAAAATAACTTTTGTTTCATTAAGAGTCACTTACGTATTCTTATGGTAATACACAAATTTTGGAGACTTAGACTGACGTTATATTACTTTATTATTTTGCACTTACTGTCATTTTTCCTAAGGTAACATTCTCACTCTTTGTGAAGGTATAAAAATATTTCCCATGTCAGAGAATAACTATTAACAAGCATATTGCATTATTTTCTGAAGTACGGTAATCAGTATTGTTGAAATAATAGTACTGTGTAAGATCCTTCAGCATCTGGAGAAAATTGTATTTACTGAAAGAGTACGTGTCGACTACAGTTTCTTACTCAGCTCATATTTCTTAATTATCCCTATTTCAGTTTCCTACGAGGCAGACGCAGTGTGACGACATTCAAGGGGCGCCCTACGTTCGTCCTAGACGTGAAGATATCTTTGGTATGCGGGATATCCTATGTCCAGTTCACGCTATAAAATGTCTACACCGCGAAGAAATGTTAGCGACTGTTGCTATTCAGTCATCTCTTCTCCTTACTCAATCCTGTGATTTTTGACTCTCCTCCCCCTTGCAGTGTCAGCATTTATTCTTATTGAAATTAAATTTTATCTTTTATTTTTGGGGACTTAGTTTTGGAGAACACGATTTTGCTCGAAGATTGCCGGAGCTGAGATGCAGATAGCTTTGCGTGTGTTGTGAGTTGGCTTTAGCAGCATTAGATGCAGGGCTCCGGCTATCGACCCCGGGCCGGCGGGCCGTCGCTCTCGCGGGATTGGATTTCCCATCCGTGGTCCTGCTATCAGCGCTCGCAGCAGGAGACAGATCGATCGCTGGTTAAGCTATTTTCTATGCGCTGACCGCCCGTGCGATTGCGGTTTAAACATCTGGACGTTCATGAACTGCAGTGCAGCACATAAACATCACTAATTAATCCGCACGATCGTCTTTCAGCCA
Organism: Schistocerca cancellata; assembly: GCF_023864275.1. Classification (NCBI taxonomy): domain Eukaryota; kingdom Metazoa; phylum Arthropoda; class Insecta; order Orthoptera; family Acrididae; genus Schistocerca; species Schistocerca cancellata. The sequence continues at coordinate 808,856,472 of NC_064626.1, read as the reverse complement.
CATTTTCGTCAAGAAACGTTTGTGTGTCAAGATGTCTGTCGATAAGTTCTTAGAATTGTACGTATGGTGAAAAGCAGCGGTTCCTTTACAGTATGGAGCTCTATTCGCTCGGACCATCCTTAAATACGGACTGTGAGACAAGCACTGCTCTGTGCCTCTTCCTTCGACACACTCGGAGCGTTCCCTTCCTCTCCGTGTTCTTATAATAAACAGCTGATCTGCAAAACTATTCCAAATTGCAGTAAACGGAGTTGATAATCATCCTCATTATCATTGTCAGTGTCGTCCGTCCCTCTCTGCGTACTTAAGCTGTGGTGAGACGGAATTTTGTGAAAGGACAACATTGGCACAGGCAGTACTGGAGTTAGCCGTCGATGGAGAGGCTGTTGCTGTCACAAGAAGCCTGGACAGCGGGGGCAGCATTGCTCCTCCTACCAAACGCTGACATTGACATTCATCCTTAAGAGTTTGCTAATATGTCCGTGGACCGTCGCCAAGGTAAAATTGTTTGTGAGAAAAGACATTGCTCGATTCACTAAATGTATGTTATTTATTTCAGAAGGTGAGTGCACCGGACAAAAAAAATGTCACACCCACGAGACACCCTACTAATAGCGTGTGACACCGCCTCTAGCTCTGATAATGGCCTCTATACAGCTAGGAAGTGAGTCAGATACGCCACTCTAACCGAAGCCACCCATTGATACTTAGATTCCGAAAAGCTACCATACTACATTTAAGTTGATTGCTACGTTCCAGCCACCGTTCCAAATAGTACCAACAATTTTGTTTAGGGGGCCATTAGAGGTGTGCAAGGGCGACTGAATGTTCGTCAAACCGGAAACGTATGCGTGTGCAGCCCTATGATCGTGGACGTTGTTATCTTGGAAGACCAGAGTGTCCACCTCATATACATCATGAAGACGTAGGTGGAGGGACAACACTTGGTCACCGATAACGTTAAAACGAACTCAAAGCATTCGACGACATTCTTTATAGCGTGGTAGCGAAACTCCAAATCCGCAATAGCTGGTTATTGTGTTTTTACAGCCGGCCGGAGTGGCCGAGCTGTTCTAGGCGCTACAGTATGAAACCGCGCGGCCGCTACGGTCGCAGGTTCGAATCCTGCCTCGGGCATGGATGTGTGTCATGTCCTTAGGTTAGTTAGGTTTAAGTAGTTCTAAGTTCTAGGGGACTTATGACGTCAGCAGTTAAGTCCCATAGTGCTCAGAGCTATTTTGTACCATGTGTGTTTTTACTGTATGACGACCAGGTTCATAACCTGGAGGTATATCTTCAGGTCATATAAAATTAATACTTAATGTGTCACGACTTACAAGGCGCAAGTGCGCACAAAACATGTCACTCCTAGCTAAAACCTTGGATGAAACGGCTGATGGGCATCCGATCCCGAACCATTTTAAATGGTTTGATAGGCCTTCACATCATGTACAAGTTCTTTAGCTGTGGTTGCCCGAGCTATAAGGTTATTTGAAACGAAACATCTGTTGACAGAAGTCTTCAGCCAATTATGGGGAAAATAAAAATTCCCGGACGACTGGGATGATGATGATGATGATGATGATGAAAAATATTTGCAAATCCAGCATATCGCCTCATCCCGTTAATCTAGTCTGTGTTAAAAAATTTAGACCGAATTTTTAGGCGTCGTATGGCATAGCGGTTACAGACGATCAGCTTGTTACCTGATAACACAGTGTGTATTCCGTAATGAAAGAAGCACGATGGATACTCTGTTTTCTAACAACGGACTTCGAGCGTACATTCTTAAATAAAATCTGTTTGATAGCAGTGTTCCTGGGCTTACAGGGGCCTACTACGGTGTGCATGTCAATTTGCTGATGTACAAACTCCGGTCGATTGGGTTTTTAGTCCATTTCATCAACAGCTTATACAATGTACTACACAGACGTGTCATTTTAGTACGAGATAACACTGTACGTTATAAAGGGGATTAACCGAAGGATCAATTTTAAATCCCTTTTAGACTCATTGCACACCGCTGATGTAGTAAAGCTGTTTGGTCCTGCAAGAAAGCCCCTGAATTTTGATGTGCCCATGCTCTTTGTAATTGAATCTCAGCGCAGAATTTCGTGGCAATGTCTTCGACCGTCCGCAGAAAACTTTTGCCGGCAGTGCATGCATCGCGAAGTTAATGTTCTTTGATCCATTTGATACTTAACATTTGTTATATTTTAATGGTTGAAACTAAAGCTACGTTTTTGTGACGACTAATTAATACCCTCACCGTATAATACACACCAAATTTGGACTGCTAATAGTAGCTCTGATTTCGACCGCCTCTGTGTTTCGTAAAACTCCTCAGGTCACATGGATTTTAGCTTCCAGTGACAGCACGGGAACGTTCTCGGTATGGGGCTGTTGCACGGAGTTTGCAGTAGGGAAGGGCTGCACGCCCGAGAGACGGAGGGGGTCCGCCCTCGTATCGATCCCATCTCGTCTCACTGCGTGACACATCCCTGTGCTCGCCTGATATCGACAGTTGCGTTGCAATAACTGTAGCAGCGGGTGGTGGCAGACATGCGCGGGGTGAGTGGGATGTATTTTTCGTTTGGGGGCAGAGCATATGCGTGACGTTCCAAGGGACAGCTGAGCTCCCGACTGGGCAGTGGGAAACTGCCGCGGCTCGTCACCAGCTGAGTCAGTTTTCATGGTGACGTCGGCTGGACGCATGCCAGCTGCCTGCGGTTTCCGGGCGCGCCTGGTTGTCTGTGCAGGAAGCAGCGAGAGAGAGAGAGAGAGAGAGAGAGAGAGAGAGAGAGAGAGAGAGGCGCCAAAGGTATCTGGAGCTTCACCACAAATAAAGTTCAGAGATACTGGTTGTTTACGGAGAATTGCCCAACATGTACGTTGGCCCGGTGCCTCAGTAGTAAAGTGGCAGATTACGGACGCAAAGGTCTAGAGTTCGATCCCCGGTCAGTCCTAGTACTCTTATGTCACTTATCACTTCTTTCACCTCCGGCAATGTGAAAGACGCTGAGTTGCACCGTGGTTAGGAGTCCACGTTAAACTAATAGGTCCTCATGCAACTGGCTAGGTAAATCAGTTCGAGGTTCAGTGTACGTCACGCACACATCACTTCCATTCTGGGCATGCATGGTAAAGGACTGTGGTGTTCGAAACAGCCTTCGGGTCGATTATAGCATTACCTTACAAACAAAATGAGTAATTATCGATACTACTGAAGCACAAACCGATTGTAACAAAAAGTTTACTGTCATAAATCATAATTTATTTTATTTCCACTACTTTCAGAGCTCCATCATTAGGTGGGTGTATTTCATTTACTACGACATGTACGCGCTGAGTTTATGACTTTCTTGGCCACTGGTTACTTATTCTGTCACGTCAGTTACATATAACATCGCATGAACTGAAGTGTTAACAAAATACGTTCAGCCGGCCGCGGTGGCCTAGCCGTTCTAGGCGCTTCAGTCTGGAACGGCGCGACCGCTACGTCGCAGGTTCGAATCCTGCCTCGGGCATGGATGTGTGTGATGTCCTTAGGTTAGTTAGCTTTAAGAAGTTCTAAGTTCTAGGGGACTGATGACCTCAGATGTTAAGGCCCATAGTGCTCAGAGCCATTTGAACCATTTTTGAATCTTTCCCTCTTCGAAGGATTAAACTGTTTGTAAAACATGCGACCAGTAAATTTTGTTATCGATTCATCGATCGCGATGTTCTTTTCCATTACATGTACTTCTTTGAATTTCGTACTGAAACAGTTTGTCACAGCTGTGACTGCGTAATTTATCCATCTTGTCAGTCACATCGTAATTTGCAAAATGTAAAAACCTAGCGATTTGCAAAAATCTTTTCAGTGGCATAGTTTTCCTGACTTTCGGTGTTTCTGTGAGGGCTCCTTTGGAGGTGTACATCTTTTTTTTTAACTGAGTTATTATTATGCATAATGCAAAGGGGGACGCGAAACCGGCTGTAACGTTTTTTATAAAGTGTTTTACAGCCAGTGCGGAGTTCAAAATGCTCTAAAACTGGTGCTCTTATACCAAGAATTTGCGTAGATTTTTGGCTTGTTGTTTTCTTCTTTCCAAATCCATTGCTCTGATGATTTGATACGTCTTCATCTTCGGTGTCATCTCCAATGATAACTCATCTTGGACGTTTTCGTACCATCAGTATCGGCAGGATGTACCGAATCACGGTCCGCAATAACAATATACTTACAACTACCACCAACATTGTATGTTCTTTTTACTGACGTGGTGGGTATATAGTTTGTTCCATTCTTTCAGAGAATTATAACCGACACGTGTGAACACAACGAAAGAATACTCGTGACTGTAGTAAGAGAATTTGAGAATTGTTGAACTGCGAGTCCGACTTATGTTGTTTGTTCCGACATAACAAGGGCCAGAACGCCTTGTTTCCGTGGGGTACGCACGATGTGCAAACCACGAGGCAGACTCGTGTTTATTGTTCGTGGTTCAACTTCTTTACCACGAGTCTTACCCGGGGTTAAATAACAATTTCACGTCCCAAAACTTGTGTTCATCTGAGCATGTAAATATGTTGAACAGGCCATCTTTCACTCGTAGCTTTCATATGATTTAAAAAATGTTTATGCGCTCTATATACACTAATGGCAAATTACAGAACTAGTATATTTGACATGCGTGAAATTGACTTCCCGCGAACAGCGTTTCAGCGTATTCATCAAGGCCGATGATAATTTTAGCATATTTTCTGGGATGACTATCCTCCTCGACTTCAGTTGTCGCAGAATGAAATGAACGTCAACTAACATTACATTGTTACCGTGGAATTGCAATCTTAGTTTCATAAAGTAAGTAGACCAGTCACTGACCTGAATGCTGGTTTGACTGCAATAGTCAATTAGCAAACTTTTGCTTTTCTTCCTACTAGAAAACTCGCTCAAATAACAAATGTTCAAATGTGTGTGAAATCTTATGGGACTAAACTGCTAAGGTCATCAGTCCCTAAGCTTACACACTACTTAACCTAAATTATCCCAAGGACAAACACACACACACACACACACACACACACACACACACACACACACACACATATGCCCGAGGGAGGACTCGAACCTCCGCCGGGACCAGCCGCACAGTCCATGACTGCAGCACTCAAATAACATATACGGACCTGTAGGGCAATGTCGAATACAGTTCATAATAGATTCAAAATTTTTTCATGCAATTGTCGGATAATAGTCAGAGGTGAATGTCATGTAAAGTTACATAAAAATAGGATTGAACCAGTATTTTTTTTATTTCACCTGAAACCACGAATCTCTTTGTTCTTATCTGCGGAGTCGTTAAGTCTTTTTTTTCTTCACCATATGCAGAATTGCAAGTTGAAATTGTACCCAGTAAATTACACTTGATAATATTCGTCCGCAACCCACTGGGCGTGACAGATCTCTAGTACATGTAATCTTTTATACAACCTTATCAGAAGATAAGCTGGCTGCAGGTTTTTAAACGCTGCCGAACGTGGTGGAGTGTTAGTGTGCAGTCAAACTGAAAACGTGAAACTTCGCACGACTTCAGCACTGCTTACAAATAATGTGACAAGAGTGTCACCAGCGTCAACGGACCACAGAAGAAATGACGTGAATGTGTGTACGACGTTACCAGTGCTATACCCAGCAACTGAAACTGTTACATGAAGAAAATGCATTCTGTTTAACTATTTGCTACCGTTGCGTCGCTACTTGTGCCACATAAAACCTTCATTGCAGGAGCTTTATAACGATCGTGTAAGTGACACAGTGAGACGTTCTATGTTATTCCCAGTTTTCTTCCTACTGTTGATGGGAACACGGGATACGAACAGCTGTAAAAAGCATATGGTATTTTTCACCGCTCCAAAGCGCTGATCGTAAATCCTGGAGCAGGTGTGTGTGTGCGCTTTCTGCCGACACTGTATCCCTGTTTACGGCCCTGGGCGTTTACTGGAACAGATAAGCGGCGCAGTACGCTGTACTTAGTGTTTCTGTTGTACTATGGCTTCCCGTAGGAACAACGCACAATCGGAGAACAAACGGGTGACGCAGTCAGCCGAAAGCTTATCTCCGAATTCCCGACCGCGATTCTGTTGATACGCTGTCACCATCGTATCTCTGCAGCCTGCATATCTATCTGTGCCGCCGAGCTTGTTTGCTCGATACTGCTGTTACTCCACAACAGAAGCTGGACGGGCATTCCTCTGGGCTTCTCTACCATGACTAGTCCTGCCGAGGAAAGACGGAACAGCTTGATTTACAGATGGTTGAGGTAAGTGTGCGAAGACAGTTTAGAGTTCTGTGTTCCCTTCGCTGTTCGTTGAATTCGCTATGCTAAGTTACTTGTTGATCTCAAAACATGGTGATACAGAATCTAGCTGCGATTCAATTTATGCTAATCACTTCGATACTTCGCTGCATCTGTGATTACATGAGTTTATACTTACAGCATTTCCAAGTGTGACGATAGTCTTCTTACTAGCAGTAACAGTCAAAACATTAGACATTTCTCATGTTTTTGCGCGTCTACTTGTTCTGCGCTGAGATAGATACATTTTTGCTATGTGAAGTTACAGTAGTATGGTCAAAAGTTGTTTGTCGGGACTTAGGCTCGAAGTGCATGTTACCAGAAACACATTAGAATTTTTTTTAAAAAAAATATAGGATGATACAGATAAATTGGATGACAGTAGGTACAGTATGAAACTACTCAACATAAGAACATGCGGGTGTCACCGTGAATGATAATGTGATTGTAAGGCGATCGTTAGAGCTTCAAGGAATCAGGGTGTAACCGAACGGTTCCTTTGACAACGCAATGTCTTCAGCTGCATGCGTCCGCAGCTCGTGCTCTAGTGGCTGGCGTTGCTACCCCCGGATCACGGGGTCCCGGGTTCGATTCCCGGCCGGGTTGGGGATTTTCTGTGCCCGGGGACTGAGTGTTTGCGTTGTCCTCATCATTCGTGAAAGTGGCTAGATTAGACTGTGTACAGATTGTGAATTTGTACGGGTGCTGATGACAGCGCTGTTGAGCGCCCCACAAACCAAACATCATCGTCAGCTACATGCGGGACTTCGTAAGGCTATTTTATTAAACTTCCAAGACAGCTTGTTTTGCAGTTTGACTGAATTGTTTAATCCTGTAACGAAAATGGAAAATGCTACACTACCCAAGTGGTACCGGTTGGTCATTACACGCACATTAGCCCGTACCATCGCTCTCCTAGCAAAGAGTCTAGAAGTAATAGTAGAAGAAAATCTAAGTTAAACTGAGCATGTAACTGCAATGAGCAAGAAGAAATCATCTCTCCATGCACTACAAAAATACAAAAAGCTCTTTCCTCTTGGGGATTAGCCGAGCGGTTTAAGGCGCTGCAGTCATGGACTGAGCGGCAGATCCCGGCGGAGGTTAGAGTCCTCCCTCGGGCATGGGTGTGTGTATTTGTCCTTACGACAGTTTAGGTTAAGTAGTGTGTAAGCTTAGGGACTGATGACCTTAGCAGTTAAGTCCCCTAAGATTTCACACACATTTGAACTTTTTTTTTCTTTCCTCTTGGCCAGAAAAAGAAATTTGTACAAACATTTATACTTCCAATTAATTGTTGGTTACAGCAGTGTTATCATACAAGATCTTTCTCAGGAAAGCTCATGGCGCCTGGAACTGGTTTTGGTCTGTCTCGTTTCATCTGTGATGTTCGTCTTTTTTCATCATACTTCATCATATGAACAGCTACCATGGCTGCGTGCAAAGAAGCGCAGAGATTGCCATACCCTCTGTTTTCTTTACTGTCATACCAACGTTATTCTCCATCAGCCGTCCGCTGTGGCCGAGCGGTTCTAGGCACTTCAGTGCGGAACCTCGCGGCCACTACGGTCGCAGGTTCGAATCCTGCCTCGGGCATGGATGTGTGTAATGTCCCTAGGTTAGTTAGGTTTAACTAGTTCTAAGTTCTAGGGGACTGCTGACCTCAAAATGGTTCAAATGGCTCTGAGCACTATGGGACTTTACTGCTGCGGTCATCAGTCCCCTAGAACGTAGAACTACTTAAATCTAACTAACCGAAGGACATCACACACATCCATGCCCGAAGCAGGATTCGAACCTGCGACTGTAGCGGTCTCGCGGTTCCAGACTGTAGCGCCTAGAACCGCTCGGCCACTCCGGCCGGCTGATGGCCTCAGATGTTAAGTCCCATAGTGCTTAGAGCCATTTGAACCATCTCCCTCATCTCTCGCCTCGACCTTAACTCTCTTGTCTGATCAACAGGGCGGAAACACTCGTTCTACTCAGAGAAAAACCCTTTCCGCCCCACTCTGTTGTTCACGCACTTCCTCGAAGTGTAAGTCTTTCCATCACATCTCAGACATTTTCTCATAGACATTTTAATCATTTTAGTACGAGTTGGCATATTACAATTGCTATTTCTTAGATAACTATCACGTTAAAAAAGGTACCGTGTGTGTGTGAAACCCTGGTCCGTTGTAAGAGAAAATCTGATAGCTGTAATCAGTATGAGGTGTGACCAACAGGTGCACGCATGAACTGTCATCGTCGTTATGGCATGCAAGCAAACAGCCTACGAATGTAATCTTGAGGATTTTCTTGCCATGCCTGTCACGCATAATGTCATTCTTGAGGATGGTTGGCTAAAAGTCGGGTAACCTCGGCTCCGCTTGGTATGAAAATGTAAGTCTTTCCATCACATCTCAGACATGCTTCATGGATGACATTTTGGTACAGCGCTGGACCGTCAAGCGACCGTTCAGTCCTCAAGGCATTTGTGGTGTGAACTGCAGTGTGGGTTCTTGCATCATTCTGCTGGAATACGCCATTCGGCTCCCTAGTCTTATGTCAACAAAGTTTACGATTCTTGCTAGGTACTGAGGACTGTTCGATCTCTCTGCAACTGTTATCAAATACATGTTGTCGTATCCACTAGTTCCCCACAGAATGAGTCTAGGAATAGAATTGTCTACGGACGCTTTGGCGTCGATCTGATTGCCAAAAACAAAATCGACTCATTGCTGTGTTGTTAAACACCACAAAATGCCACGTAATGTCAAAGTTGACTCTGATTTTACACTACGTCCTCTGTTTGTAATACAGGATCGGCAGTAAACAACGCATAGCAATTAGTTCTCGACCAAGCTAGTAATGCTGACGGTTCGTGGTGAATGTCGGCCTGTAACTTCTGCTCAGATTGCAGCTGTCGTCAACCTATATTCGTCAGTTATTCGCACAATCCTACGATTTTTCCCGTAGTGTAGTTCTTCTGAAAGGATTTATGCCTATTCTTCTTGCCACACTCTCATCCTCAGTCCGTATCACCATCTCTCGTTCTGCAGCAATATCGCTACAACTAACGCTTTGTTGCGATTTGCCCGTATGATGCTACCCCGTCCGTCATCCCAATGATTGGGTCTTTCTCAAAGCTCTATAGAGAATGATAAACTGCACATACACTGCACATACACGTTGAGATATCCACCTGAAAAGTTTCAGTAACGTTAGATACACCCAATAGCCGTCATTTTTCATCTGTAAGAGTGGGGTGGTGTTTCTCTATATTGAAAATAAGCTTACATAATGAAATTTTAATCAACAGAAGACTGGAATATGTTTACTAGTGTTGGGTCAAACTGTTCATGGTGCAACACCGTTCACTTCCGTCAGTGTTTATTAACGAAAGTACCAAGTGATGTCTGGATCCAGCCCGACAATTTCATAGCTTGGAAATTTTATTCTCTTGCGTAGCAGCCGGATCGTCTCAAATTGACAGCGAAATTACGTAAAGTGCCTGTAGCACTTAATGGTGAACGTGTTGTTACTGTGCTCGGCTGAACGATGTGGGACTTCATTAATGATGCATTGTGACACCGCGTGCTCGCAACGTCTTCCAGTCTTGTGTGTCAATGTAAACTATAAACAAACATCAGAAACGAGTATGTATTACAGTCTTCTTTCGCAACGTTTATTACTGGTCGGCATTCGTTACCGAGACCAAATGTGGGTACATTAGAAGGGCGCACGGGAAGCGGTGGCATTCTGCAACGACGAAGTGAGGCAAGGCAAAGTGAGGATAATTTATCGAACGCACGGCGTGCATGTTTACAGGAGACGCTATTTAATGGTGGCACTCGCCATACATGGCGCATGCCTATCGTTGCAGTGTGAGGGGAAACTTGTTACACACTTCGATCGTCCTTTTGTACTCATTTAGCGGACAGCAAGTAGTACTTCGTTCAGATGTAATTCGGCTTTGTATTCCGACCACATTTAGCCACTTAGAAAAAAAGAAGCTTATGGTTTAACGCACTATTGACAACGAAAACATTACAGAAGACTGCTCACCTGTTGGGAACCAATATTGTGCCTCTCCCTCCCAGTCCCTCCCGTCTTTTCTCGTACCCCTCGGATAACACTACCTTATCTACATAATTTAACCCAAATGCTACACCTGCTCTCTGTGCACCAACCACAGGTAATGAATGGGATATCCTTTTGTAGTTTATACATATTACCGCAGATAAAATTTTTCATTCATTATACAGGGTGTCCGAAAAGTCTTTCCCTTATTACATAAATTGATAACTCAGGCTAGAAGTAAGATACAAATATGAAACTGGTGTCTAATTGTTTACAAACTATCAAAGTTTTTTTCACACATCAGTAAACTTCCACATGAGCACCCTTGGTAGCACATAGCACATCTAGGCGATATTAAATTTCCGTCCACACATTAGCCAACATCACTGGAGGGATCGATTCACCGACTGTGGTTATCCGTTGCCGCAGAGTTTCAAGATCTGGTACAAGTGTTCGGTAGACCTCGTCCTTGACATAACCACAGAAAAAGAAGTATGCTGGGGTTATGTCAGGAGAGTGTGGAGGCCAAACCGTTGGCCCATCACGGCCAATCCATCGCCCAGGAAAGATCATATCGAGATAGGCGTGGACGTCCAAACCCCAATGAGGCGGTGCACCGTCTTGCTGAAACAAGACATCGGAGTGATACTGAAGCAACTGAGAAACAGCATACAGGTGCAACATGTCGAGATACACTGCAGATGTGATGGTAGCCTCAGCGAAGAAGAATAGCCCGATAATTCGATCGTGCAATAGCGCGCACCAAACATTCACCTTTGCACTGCCTCTGATGCACTCCATGACCTCGCCAGGGGGTTGTGAACCCCAAATGCACACATTACGGCTATTCACTAAATCACTGACAAAAAAGGTCGCTGCGTCGGAAAAGACAATTCGTCTGAGATAACCATCATCGTCCTCAATACGTGATACCATTTCGACCGCAAAGTCATATCGACGTGTACTGTCATTGGGCAACAAGGCCTTAACGATTTGCACTTTGTATGCACGAAACAATAAACGTTTGTGTAAAATGGCATGGAGAGAGCTTTTTGGCATCTGTAATTCACGTGAGGCCCTGCACACCGATTTCTTCGGACTTCGCAGAAAAGACTGCCTTACAGCTTCCACCCTGTCTGCTGAGGTTCTTGGTCGACCAGACCTCGGAAGGTCAGCAACCGATCCTGTGTTCTTGAACTTCTCATACCAGGCTTTAATTATCTTTACATCAGGTGGATTCCTTCCAAATGTTGTCTGGAAGTGTCTCTGCACTGTGGGTGGTGATTGTGTCGCATGGTACTACCGGACACACTGTGCCTTCTCCTGATTGGTTAACATGGCTTCTTGGGCACTGCACCTCATCCACTACTTACGTACTGCGAACCTAAAACAGAAAAAGAACTTTGTTAGTTGTAAACAATTCGGCACAAGTTTCATATTTGTATCTTACTTCTAGCCTGAGCTATCAATTTATGTAATCAGGGAAAGTCTTTTCGGACACCCTGTATATCTTCAATTCCATACCGACTCTACGTGCAGGCATGCCAAACAATTACATTCGTTAAGTTAAACAGAATAGCTTAAATAGTTTACGTGTGCAACGCGGGACAATCTACATCTACTTGATTACTCTGCTATTCACAATAAAGTGCCTGGCAGAGGGTTCAATGAACCACCTTCAAGCTGTCCCTCTACCGTTCCACTCTCGAACGGCGCGCAGGAAAAATGAGCGCTTAAATTTTTCTGTGCCATCCCTGATTTCTCTTATTTTATCGTGATCATCATTTCTCCCTATGTAGGTGGGTGCCAACAGAATGTTTTCGCAATCGAAGGAGAAAACTGGTGATCGCAATTTCATGAGAAGATACCGTCGCAACGAAAAACGCCTTTGTTTTAATGACTGCCACTCCAATTCACGTATGTCTGTGGCACTAACTCCCCTATTTCGCAATAATACAAAACGAGCGGCCCTTCTTTGAACTTTTTCGATGTCATCCGTCAGTCCCACCTGATGCAGATCCCACACCGCACAGCAATACTCCGGAATAGGGCGGACGAGCGTGGTGTAAGCAGTCTCTTTAGTAGATCGGTTGCACCTTCTAAATGTTCTGCCAATGATTCGCAGTCTTTGGTTTACTCTACCCACAACATTATCTATGTGATCGTTCCAATTTAGGTTATTTGTAACTGTAATCCCAAAGTATTTAGTTGAATGTACAGCCTTCAGATTTGTATGACTTATCGCGTAATCGAAACCTAGTGGATTTTTTTTAGTACTCATGTGAATAACTTCACACTTTTCTTTATTCAGGGTCAATTGCCACTTTTCGCACCACACAGATATCTGAATCATTTTGTAATTCGTTTTGGTCATCTGATGACTTTACAAGACTGTAAATGGCAGCATCCTTTGCAAACAATCTAAGACGGCTATTAAGATTGTCTCCTATATCGTTAATATAGATCAGGAACAATAGAAGACTTATAACACTTCCTTGAGGAACGCCGGATATTACTTCTGTTTTACTCCATGACTTTCCGTCTGTTACTACGAACTGTGATCTTTCTGACAGGAAATCACTAATCCAGTCGTACAACTGAGGCGGTATTCCATAGGCACGCAGTTTGGTTAGAAGACGCTTGTGAGGAACGGTGTCGAAAGCCTTCTGGAAATCTAAAAATATGGAATCAATTTGACATCCCCTGTTGATAGCACTCTTTACTTCATGACCATAAAGAGCTAGATTTGTTTCTCAAGAACGCTATTTTCTGAATCCGTGCTGACTATGTGACAATAAATCTGCGAGTGCCTTCTGCTTGTAATGTAGATTTTAACTCTTATCTGATTAATCTTGCTCATTTTTGACTTCTAAATTTAAAAAGGACTGCACAACATTCAGCAATTAAAGCACTCGGTAGAAATAATCACCTGATTCAGTAATTTGTGAGAAAAAGTGTTTCGAAAAACTGAATTTTAATATGCACCCAGTGTGAAGAAAGACTTTTATTAACCCCTTAATGTTAGAATAAATTTCTAGATGAAAGATAAAAGTCAGAAACCATGGTGCTTTAGAGACAGCCGAAACAATCAGGAGACTGCAGCACTTGTCAGTAGCTTCATGAAGAATCAGCATCTACCTTCACGGGCATTCAGAAACAGTTAAACTTCCAGTTATTAACGCAGCATTGGTATGATTTGATTTCGTGACGTTCGGTATTAAGGGGTTGATGTACCAATAAAACCTCCAACTGTCGGGTAATATGATTTACAGCTAGTTCGGACGCGAGCAGCTTGCCCTGATGGCAGCGTGTTAGAGGTTGACATTATTGCCCATCGGACCTTTAACGTATTGGCGTCAGGGCAATGAATATCTGAAGATATTCGCGTCTTATGAGCGAAGCTAGCTACAAGTGAAATAATACACGTCCTTTGGCGGTTTTATCAGTGCATCAATTCCAGTCGGTCGCTGTGGTGTCCCCAACAGGTGAAGCCTGCCTTCGCTAAGGCTTTTGTTAGTTACGGTACTGGAAAGTTAGACGACCGAGAATTTTTGTACCTGCGTTACATCAGCTCGAAGTGCGTAGTTGATGTGGTCGGTACGTTGCTCATGTTAATTAAGAGTAAAGTCGTGTAGCTATCAGCTTAACGTTGTCACGAGAAACTAAAAAAAAAAAGTGTTCTAAGATAACTGGGGGGGGGGGGGGGTATTTCGAGGCAGCTCGCTGCTCGTAGCACTGTCACTTGTAGAGATGCCTCACAACGCGGTGCCTTATGAGTTTGATATCTGCCACTGCTCTACCAGCCTTAACAGCGCAGTCTTAGCAGGGGAGGTGCGCCTGCAATCTGCGCCGTGTTGTGTAACCTCGTCGTCGTCAGGCAGTCGTTTGAGCCATTATGGTATCACAGCCGGCCGGCGAAATTACCGTCCGGCCTGTGTAGGAGGATGACAACGCTATTTTAAGTCTGAGACAATCGCCTGCATTAGAGTCTCTGTCACGAAGCAACTGGGTGTCCTAAAATAAGCTACGGCTTTGGAATTGTAGAGCGGTACTGGTAGTCGTTTTGTGATGATGACGTTGTTCTAGTGAAACTGTCGGGTTTTTAACTTTCCTACACTGCAAATTAGAATTTTTATAGTGATCTGCACGACACTTCTACTCTAATTATCCGAAATTGCCCACTACTGTTATACTTGATGTCGTGACTTAATTATTCTTAGAAGTAACGTGTCTGATTGTTGTTTTCAATACTTAATTATTTACAAGCTTGGAAGTAATGTGTGGCTAACCAAGTTAAGATCATTTCAGAAATGGTCCGCATAAGTACAGTCACCGTGCTTGCCTCGTTAGTATTAATAAACGTATACGCAGTTTTTCACACCAGTGGATATGTCATATCGTTTCTCATCTTCTTCGATGTGATCTATTTACTGACTTCGTTTTAATTAATCTTCCTAGTCATTTGAGGACCACGTAAATAACATAAAGTCGCCTAGCTACGTATACAAAATTATACATACTTTGTGCACCAGAACAATAAATGTAAAATTACGATGACACTCACCTGAAACCGCATAAAGATTGTAAATACAAAGCATCGTGACAGTGGTAGCCATTCTTGCACAAGAATTAAAGCAGCAACACACATCTGCAACTGGTGCATTCACCGCAAATTTGGAAACTAATGCTGCCTTTTCTTTCTTTGAAAGTGAGAACCTGCCAAGCGCTATTTCTATATTTATGTTAACAATAAGCTCCGCAGTGGTAAAAGTGCGCTGGTTGTGAAGTATCTTCTTATTCTTGCGAAAAATTATAGTTCACTCCGAGAAAAATATTTTTTGCACTTGGAAGTAACTGAAACAACGAGAAGACAGAATAACTGCGTGATGACGTAAACTTCGTGGGATGACGGAAAAGAGTTAATGGATCAGTTTGAGGTAAGGAACCATATTCATAAAACGACCGAGATGAAAGTTATAAGCGAAAATCATTCATACACCTCTGACAGCGGACCTCTTCTACTGCAGGTTCGCCCATATTTTTAGAGTAGGTAGCATGGCTCACAAAAAGTAAAGTTCAGTAGACATGCGCTCTAATGTTCACACTTCAAGAGGTGTGAGCACTTGTTTATCTTTGCTACTGTGAAACATTTCCTCTACTGATGAAGTGCTCATAGCTCGTAACATACGCACTTTAGAGCCTATGTTTGCTAGACATTTTTCCTTGTTTTGGTCCATGCTATCGCACCTCAAAATACGGAAGGCAAAGAGCTTGCAGTAGAAGAGGTAAACTGTCAGAGATATCAGAAGGATTTTCGCTTCAGCCTTTTAACTCGGGCTTTGAATGACCACGGTCCCTTACCTCAGATAGATACATTTGATACATTTGCCGTTCACCACCAGTTCTGAAAGCTTATAACCTCATCATCATCACGGAATCACCCTGAATGTACTTGTTCTTGTTTGAAAAAAGTCTCCTAAAATAACCAGCTCGTGAATTTTCTTTTGTGCTTTGTAGACTGCTGAGTCTGCGTTATCTTTTATTTTTCACACGTATCAGTGTTTTCTATGCTTATTATTCTCAGTGGGACTTACTTTTTGTATCATATGATCAACTTGTTTTGAATCTTCACTGGCATTCGTGTGCTTTCATGATTTGTACATTATAGACAATGACAACTCACTCCTAGGAGAGAGAGTTCTCTTATATTTCCATTACATCGAATATTACAGAACATATTTTCCTTAAATTAATAAGAAGGTCCCAGAATTTGTTAGAAAAGCGGAGGCAAAAAAAAAGTAGGACACGAACTACGAGGGTTGGAACTTAGAGTGGCAACTATTTATTCATAACCGATACAAAAAAGTTACATGTTTGCTCCTGTTACTCTCCGAAGTAGTCACCAGCATTGTGTAGAACCCGTTGCCAGTGATGTGGAAAGCGTAGTATACGGTTAGCAGAGCCTGTTCTGTTGATGGTGCGAATGAAGCAGCCTACTGCCTGTCGAACCTCTGGAACTGTTCTGAAGCGAATGCCACGAAGTGGTTCCTTCATCTTCGAAATCAAATCAAAGACACAAGGACTTAAGTCCGGGGAGTATGGTGGATGGCACAGTACTTCCCAGTCCCATCGACCGAACAGAGCAGCCACAGCTTGCGCTGTATGCGCGCGCACATTGTCGTGCAAAATAATGGGTGGGTTGCGCAGAAAGTGCCACCGCTTCTTTCGCAAAGCAGGTGATGCTCCAAAAACGAACAGTAATACTACTTAAGTCCTTGTGACTTTGATTTGATTCCGAAGATAAAGGAACCACTTCGTGGCATTAGCTTCAGAACTGTTCCAGAGATTCGAAAGGCAGTAGACCGCTCCATTCGCGCCGTCACAGAACAGTCTCTGCTAACGGTACACTACGCCTTCCACATCGCTGGCAACGGGTTCTACACAACGCTGGTGACTACTTCGAAGTGCAGTAACAGGTGCAAACATGTAACTCTTTTGTATCGGTTGTGAATAAATAGTTGCCACTATGTAAGTTCCAAACCTCGTATATGTATCTCACTTCGTAATGCAATACTTCTAATCACTACGCCTTCGTGAAAACACAACATTTTGTACCATTTAGTTCATTACATTTAATTATAACAAATCGTGCAAATACGGACGCGCTTTATAAAAATTCTCAGCATTTGAAACAGCATATGGTCATAGGACATAAATTATAACAAAAAACCCATTAAATAGGAGCTTTAACGAAAACGAAATCTAATATCGCCTCTCGTCAGAACTCGAAACGACCACGAAAGGCGATAGACATCCAAAACGCTCGAAGCTGGGCATCGCCGCGGTAAGCTTGTCTACCACTCCAAAGACGAACCTAACCATGAGCAAGAGTATGTTAAATAATAAATATGAAACGAGCGCCACGAAGAGCTGCATGTGTGCAATTTTAACGTTTTCAAGCACCTGTTAGATCCTTACCTCGTGTTCTCCAGGTCTCCGCAAAATTTTGTATTAGTTAATTGTGCGACCGCTGGGGAGCGGTCTTCTGCAGGCTGCTGTCGGGTACAATGCTGGCTTCCGCTGAATGGTCGCAGGCAACGGTTTTCCCAGAAGTTGGCGACGCCCCTTTGTCGGGTGGTGGTTTACAGGGAGGTCCTTGCTTTCGGAGGCGCTTGCCGCAGAGATAGGGAACACGTGGTTCCACTGTGATGAAAGGATCACAACGTACCACAGCGTTGTAGACTTCCCGAAAGCTATTTTTGGTATCATGTACGGTATACTAATAACAGTGATCGTCAGTGCGTATGTGGTGTATGTGATAAGTTACTGAATGCCTGATTTCTGCAGCTATTTTGGCATTGCGGAAACGTTTCACACGTGTGGGATACGTTTGTCCGAATGATTTCTAAGGCGCCCAAGGCTTTTACTTGATGATATGGAACAAGAGCACCTAGCATTACAACGTTCTTCTTACCCGCCATCCTTAATTATTATTTTTGTAGGAACTACCAACATGCATTATTTTCTAAAGCTGTCAGCGTTCCTGAAGATTGTGTTCAGAGACGACGCCTTATGCGACAAGGAAATTTCCATGACTTCGATTCTTTTAATGGTTCACACGCAGTTGAGGTTGCGCGCCCATGCTGTTGGACTGATGCACACAACTTAGGCCCCCTTACTTAATTCAACGGCAGTGGAAGGGGTCTACTGCTGGTTACTAGGTTGTGTCGATTTTAACGGTAGCGTTCACGAAAACTCTAGGAATGAACACGGAGAACCACTATGCATGGCGTCCATGAACAAACACGAAGCGACAAGCTAACCGGCAAGCTGAAACTCCCAATCCGATAGACAAAGAGGCGTCCACAACATCCTGGAAAACACGGAACTAAGAGAACGCGGAGTATTAACAACACGAATGGAAGAGAGGGTAGGCAGACTGAACAAAAATCCGTCTAGAACTAGCAAGCTACTGATTCCGGAGTCCATATGACCGGTCCAGGAAAGCTGAACGGGGCCTCGTTCGTTCAGTAATATTACGAAACCTTTAATATATCGACCGTCTGAGGGTGGTCAGTCGACCACAATATAATTGCTCCTGGTAGTGAGGTTGCTCCTGTCGGTTTATCGTGAGTTTTTATCGTGATACTTCACGACGACACGCCGGACCATGCACAACTGTCTTGAAAACATTCATAATGCAATGCGTTTTACGTAGTCACCACTGTACTTGTTTACTGCAACGTCATCGCCTATTTGCGAATACGGCTAAGGAAGGGCCGTCCGCCTTGGCCGACCGGTTCTAGGCGCTTCAGTCCGGAACCGCGCTGCTGCTACGGTCGCAGGTTCGAATCCTGCCTCGGGCATGGATGTGTGTGATGTCTTTAGGTTAGTTAGGTTTAAGTAGTTCTAAGTCTAGGGGGCTGATGACCTCAGATGTTAAGTCCCATAGTGCTCAGAGCCATTTGAACCACTTGAGCTAAGGGAGGCAAAGTGCAAAAATATCGTGGTCGGGTAATAGTGAACTGTTATCAATACTAGAAATGTTGATAAGTATTGATGGTCCTCAAAATATTCTCAGTATTGTCAATACATACTGCACATCTTATGTAAAGTACTGACGGTTTGATAATATTCTCGATTCAAATGTTGACAGAGCTTCGTAAACCAGCCCATGATGTTAGTGTGTATTGCTTGTTTTCAATTCGGCTTTGTGCAAATTCAGTTTTTCAAGTATTCTCTTAACACAAAACAAATTTAATAGACGTATGCGAGGGTAATCATTGGATATTCTATTTTAGTGTGGTCAACGGACGGTTCTGTTACACTGCTGATTGTATTAATTTGAAAATATAGTATAGGTTGGTAAACTACATAGTTTGGAAAAACCCTTCCACTTCGAAAAATACGTCATGTATCTGCAGTGACCAGTAAGATTTCTGCGAAAACTGTGTCAGCTTCACCAAATTATTTCGAAACGTAAAAAAAAAAACACTTATGGTAATTGCCTTAAAATATCCTTGCCAGTCAGATATAACTAGTTCACAGGTTTTCACAGAATTTCACTAATAGTGTTTTCTGATATTACAGAACTAAAATTCGAGCATTCGAATGATTTGCTTGTCACAAGATGTCTTGACTTTACTTCTAACCTGTCGTCGACGTATTTTGGATTTGTATTTTATCCCGTATCACCATTAATAACTTGTGTTACGATGCGGAACTCAACGGAGAATAGTTTATGAAAGATTTCAGATCGATGGTTCTGATTTGTCAGTAAATGAACGTGTAACCAGGCACACTTTTTTTTATCCCCCAACCATTCTAGGAGCCAAGATCTCTTTCTCACTGTTTTCTGTTGCTTGCAAGCTGTAGCTAATATTATTGCAACACGGGCTTTATTATGGGTGTTAGACGTCTTAATCTTGCAAAACCGCGTTGTTAACTACTAATTTTTGTTAGTAATATTGATGGTGTGAAGTCACTTGCAATATATTGAAGGTTTCACGAACTAGTATTGCTAATAAATGTCGAACGTGTGCAGGTCCCTTAAGGCCCCAGACACACTGTCCAATGTACGCCACAATGAGGCTGCTTACGGTGGAGTAGCGGATCGTTCCCATTATCGACCGTGTCTGCGGATATAAAGGCTGAAAAACAAACTGTAATGGTATTGTGCGAGTCCACTACACTCGTTGTAAAATAATATTATGAGGGGATTGGCGAACGAATAGCTGAAAGCAGTCGACGAAATCACAAATGCGCTCGTGGCACATTTTGTTCCAACCAAAAGAGTGGGGGGTCTGGCAGTGTATACTTCATTCTGCTTAGAACATTATCCTTCAAGCCGTGCCCTGTTTAGAAATCGGCTCGCCAAAATCGGATGCTTTTTACACACATCATATTTCAATTATTAATTACTTCATTCTTCCATTCATTCATTCATTCATTCATAAACACGCTCATACTGAGCAAAGAATAAGCCACTTAAGTGTACAGAAGATATTTTTTTTCACTGTGATTACTACTAATTGTCGTTTAAAAAAAATCTGGGGCTAGTTTAAAAATGTTTACTTTCTTTCAGATTCGTTAGGATTCCCAAGTTCTTGGTTTATGTTAGATGGTAACTTGATGTTGACTTCTGCATCAGGGTAAATAAAGCCTCTCTCAAAGCGAAGACGAGGTGGTAAGGTCTACAGGGGAAATAGTTTTTCTGACTTGAATTCTGGCTATCTAAATCACAGTTAACATGATATTTTTTACTATGTAAAATCTCAGTTACGGAGTAAATGTGAGTGTACGATTTCAAACAGTTTCAAGAGGACTCTGCATGATGCACTGTTATGTGCTCTACACACTGATTTATTATTATACAAGCTTCTCCTAGATAAATACTCCATTTTGTTTCCGTGCATTGCCCTAGACAATAATTACATTAGAAATCAGACAGTGCACGTCTGCGAGGTAAGCTGATTCAATGCTTTTTGAGACAGCACAGAGATACCTGTAAGTGCAAAATGTCCTGGTTTGAGCTTTTCGCTTAGTTTAGTTGTGAGGAGCCGCCAGAAATAACAAATGGTCCGGATTCTACGTTTAACTGGGGTAGGTTTGGGAACCTAAAGCCGCCGAAGTGGCTTCCAGTAGAAAGACTTGCGCTAGACTACTGAACCACACGAAATTATTACATATCATTGCAACTTAATGAGCTGGAGAAGAACTAATTTTAAACTTAGTGTTTCATTTAGTGTATGGAATTATCTATTTCTGGCACCAGGTCGTGTTTGTTCCAAAATGCACACTGTTTCTTTGTGAAATAAGGACCTTCCCCCTCCTATCTGAACCAGCTGCAAGACTTCTCAGCTATTTTCTGAAATAGCTATGGTATGACTGAGTTTAAGTCCAAGTTAAGATAAAAAAAACAGTGACAGTCACTTAGCCATTCGTACGACGATATGTGTTTATTAAGAGGAGGAATTTATCTTGTAACGTACCCTGTGGGACTCAAGATTTTATCTTCCACCACGCTAATTTAAGTTTTATTACTGCCATGCAATTTCGACATGACTGTCAAACAAGTGCTTTATAAGCAGACAAGAGGGTACCCACCGGGACAAAGCTGGGGCGCTGTCGGTTGTGATAGTTAACAAGAATAATATTGTCTACACTTTGCCAGGAATCTTTCCAAACTTGCTACGACAATACAGGGTTTTTTCAAAAAGAATGACCTGATGTCAAAACACCCATATTTATTACAACATACTAAAAACTTGGGATAGATTGCAAAACGCTTACAAAATCTTTAAATTTTAGCTGTGCTATAACAAATAGCAGATGGAAGACAGGCGAAGATGGAACTAGAGGGGAAACTAAACACCAAATGCCCCATTGGATGACAAAGGCAGCGCTGGATGGAAGACCTGGCAAAGGACCTAGCAGCCCTGGGAATTGAAGACACCTGGAGGAACCGGGCACAAAACAGGAAGGGATGGAGGCAGTTTGTGGAAGCAGCGCGTGGTCTGCAGAGCCTGTGATTGCTGGATATGTGTCTATCTACTACAAATCCTGTGTACGCCCACCAGCAGCACCATGAACAAATGGTTCAAATGGCTCTGAGCACTATGGGACTTAACAGCTGTGGTCATCAGTCCCCTAGAACTTAGAACTACTTAAACCTAACTAACCTAAGGACATCACATACGTCCATGCCCGAGTCAGGATTCGAACCTGCGACCGTAGCAGTCACACGGTTCCGGACTGAGCGCCTAGAACCGCGAGACCACCGCGGCCGGCCACCACGAACAACATTTTTTCACATTGTTACTACGGTTAATTCTCAGTGGGGAGGCAACATTTCATGTTAGCGGTAACATGTGCATTTGGAGACTGAAGAACCCTCATGACATTATTGAGTACGAAGAGACTCACCTAAGGTGAAAGCTTTTTGCGCCATTTCTAGTGAAAAAGTGTACAGCCCCTCCTATTTTGAGGAAGACGCAGTGACCAGAATGATATGCCTTCAAATGCTGCAGTATTGGCTTTTTCCATAACTTCAGGAGGATTCCAGTGACGACATTTTTCAACAGGATGGAGCTCCACCAAACTGACATGACAGCGTACGTCAGTTTCTCAATAACACGCTGCGTCAACGCTGGATAGGATACACTGTCCCGCATTCGTGGCGTCCAAGATCGCCAGAGATGACCCCATGGATTTTTTTCTTGTGGGGATATGTGGAGGAAAGCGTGTTCATCTCCTCATTATCCTAGTGACATAGTAGTAGTCAAGAACACAACAGCCGCTATAACTTCTCTAAAAGCAGATACGTGTCTAAAGTTTATGACGAATTTATCTGTCGTCTAGATGTTGTTCTTGCAACTGCTGCTGCACACACACACACACACAGTACATTGATTAGCCAGTACATTATGGCCATCGACCTACTATAGATATAATCCCGTCCAAGCTATAGCAGCGTCACCTGACGACTGACGAGTAATGACTGCTAGTCAGCCAGTCACACTGTGCATATAGTATCAGCGAGCGTGCTGTCCGTGTGGGGAAGGCGCATGATCTATGAGAGTTTGACCTAGGGCAGATTGTGATAGCCTGGAGGCTCGGCACGAGTGTTTTTTAAACTTTTCTACCTGTCGGGTGTTCGTGGAGTGCTCTGGTGTCTTCAAAATGTGGCGAAAGTAAGGTGAAACCGCGTCCAGACGTGTAGGGGTTGGGCGGCCACCGGTCATGACGGATGTTGGACGTCGTAGCTGGCTAGACAGAATGGGAAACCAGGACAGGCAGCGAACTCTGGCGAAACTAATATCGGACTTTAATGCTGGGCAGAGTACTGATGTGTGTGAACACACAGCTCACCACTCACTCTTAACGATGGGCCTACGCATCCGAGATCCATGTCGCATGAGGGATGTGCCACTCATTTTTCACGTGGTAGACATTTTCAGAATCAATCCTGGTTGCCATGGAAGTGGTCATTCCATTCGACATACCTCCTCACATTTGAACTCAGAATATGTTAACACTACAGTATTACCACACCGGCAACTACGACTGAAATGGGCACGTGATAATCGGCACTGGACGTCAGCGCAGTGGTAGAGCGTTGCATGATCTGCTGAATCCTGAGACCTCCTTCATCACGCCGATGGGAGGATGCGAATCCGTCGTCTTTCAGGGGAATAACTTCTTGACATCTGTTCTGCGGGATTGTGACAAGCTGGCGGCAGATCCATTATTCTCCGGGGAACATTCACGCCGCCGCGCGGAGTGGCCGTGCGGTTAGACATGTCACGGACTGCGCGGCCTCTCCCGCCGGAGGTTCGAGTCCTCCCTCGGGCATGGGTGGCTGTGTTGTTCTTAGCATATGTTAGTTTAAGTAGTGTGTAAGTGTAGCGACCGATGACCCCAGCAGTTTGGTCCCTTAGGAATTCACGCCGACATTTTCATGGATCCAGTGGAGCTCACGCAAGGCACCATGACGGACAAGGAGTATCGTATACTGGCTGCAGACCACGCATGCCCCCTTCATAACGACGGCAGTGGCGTTTTTGATCACGATTATGCGCCATGTTACAAGGCTAGAGTGTGAGGTGCACATTGACGAGCTCCAACTGATGTGCTGCCCCACTGCCCCCCCCATCCCCCCACCCCCCTCCGCTCGCAGATCTGAGCCGATCGAACACACCTGGGATGTGCTTGAATGTGGCGTCAGAGCTTATCATCCTCCTTCCCAGAATTTAGGTGACTTGTGGGCGCAGATGTGGTGCCAGCTCGCTCCAGCAACCTATCAAGGCCTCATTACTTTCATGCCACGACGCGTCGCCGCCGTTATCCGTGCCGTATGTGGACATACCGGCTGTTAGGTAGTTGGTCATAAAGTTCTGGCAGTTGATGAGGGTAGAGCATTTGTAATAGCCTAAATAAAACTTGATTTTGTTAGTATCTTGAAATTTATCCCATATTTGTAGTATGTTTTTACCAATAAATATGGAGTTTAGATATCAGGTCATTCTTTTCGAAATACCCTGTATTTAATCTAATGCTGAATGGTAGGTCCGCCCAAATCGAGTAAGACAGTCAGTCAGTTATTCCGCTAATGACCAGTTCACTACTTCACTCTCCTTCCCCACTCCCCGTATCTCCCACCATATCCAATGCCTCTCGTTGCGTCGTGTTGATTGAGAGTACATTTGATCATGCGACTGGTGACTATTACTGTAGCGGTTCTGCATTATTGGTACCTACGAAGGTCTCCAACAGATAGCGCTTTTATCTTGATAATAATACAATGCTAAGCAATTAAATAACAAGTCCGTAGCTCGTTACCAGTTTCGGAGACCAACGTTGACTAAAAACAGATAAGAATCTTTATCCTTATATAGTATTTTTTTCAGTAACGACGACGTATTCAAAACCGCCAGGGAAATTCTTAGCAGACGTCACAACAGAGTAGCCGATAAAAAGTAATTGTTGTAAAATCCATAGTAACAGAATGGCGATTTTGGGATGACGCGGTCGCCGCACCAGGCGTTAACTCCGGTTACATCCAAGGTAATACTTCTTTTTAAAGCGTCCATTTTCCACTTTGCGTTTAAAGTGCCCGTGGGGCATCGTAGAATCTAAATCTACACGGATACTCTGAAAATTACCCTTAAGTGTCTGGCAGAGGGTTCATTGACCAGATAAGTAGGATCGACAAATCTAATATTGACTCAAATGACAACCTTCGTTAAGGAATGCTGCTGAAATATATATGAAGGGGAGACTGCCTTCAGAACTTGTTTCAGTTACGTATTGTTTCGATGTGGAAACTATTTATATCGCACTGTCGAGGTGACATTACTTAAATTACTTGCAGTGTCGTGGTGGTTAAAAAAGCATGACAGTCTGTTTTTTTTGTCCTCAGTCTTCTGACTGGTTTGATGCGGCCCGCCACGAATACCTCTCCTGTGCTAACCTCTTCATCTCATAGTAATGACAGTCTTACCGAGTTGATAAACACGGTAGGTTTCTTTGTGATACGTTGACTTTCACATATATGACAGTAAAATATCGCTGTTTTGTTGTTTGCTATTCTCTCTCTCTCTCTCTCTCTCTCTCACTCACTCACTCACACACACACACACACACACACACACACACACACACACACACACACACACACACACACACACTATTTTAACTTTTGACTACCGGATCTAGACTCCAGTTGGTAACCCCCCCCTTCTCCCCCTTGCCACACACTCAGCCTATTGCGATATTTGGCTGAAAGAACAGTTTTACAATAGCCCGCTCAGCTTATGAATATTTGTTGTTCCCATATTTCACATCTACCTATAAATAGCGAGGTTCCATTCTAAAAGCTGCCGTCAGTTCGATTCCATGACATTAACAGACTACTAGGGGAAACCATTTGTCTCATTTTAGGACAGAAGAGAGTGTGCCCTGTTTTTCTACTTCAATGACGTATTATTTACTAGGTCTCATTCAGTGCATTGCATTTTTAAAACTGACTTGCTCAGTGGAAGTGGCATCATTGGGACGGCCTGCTAATCGTTCCAGCCAAGTCAGAGTTAAACACAACAAAAATTCGTTACGACTTCGCTCCTCGAGCGATTGGTACAGCCTGCTGTTTGTAAAACACACATGCCGGTTATTCGCCTACGGCACAGTTACATCATTTGCTGCATCGGCGGTTACTTTTCCTGTGTAAGCGTTTCTGTTCGGTGTCAACAGACTGTTGTTGCCGTCTGGAGGCGGACTTTCAGAATGTATTGTTAATTTGTGCAGGGATCGTGAACCTCTCTAGCCAGAGATGCGTTACTCTTTGCTACTGGAAGTTGTGTACGAATTTTTTCTTGAAATATTATCTTCATTGAATTATTTTCCTTTTACCTTCCTGTAATATTGGTCCATAGCTTCTATGTATTTTTTTAAAGTTGTCATATTTCTTTCAGCTGTTAGAATTTTATCTTAACGATTGCTGTTTCGGCAATAAGCCGTAACATCTACAAAACATAGTACAACGCAGTGAGGAGAATTTAACATTGTACATCGAAAAATCGTTTTTGCTATGAAACTGGAAAAACGACAGTCCATTAATTCTTTAGACTGGATGATAAAGAATGCCAATAGCACTCACAGAATCGAACTATTTCGGAAACAATCCTGCACTTTCAGTATAGTCCACAACAGTTTATACCACCCAGAAATGCATAAGGAAGCCTTTTTTTTCTCTCCATAACCAACAGAAACATTAACCTCCCATTAGAACAGAATGAAATTTTCAGAGTTGGGTATACTGAAACACACAGCAACAAATAAGTTACAATACTGATACTGTAGACAAAATTATACTACCCAATTACATAACAAAAGCTACAATATGGATCGAGAAATAATATTAACAAGAGAAGCAGAAACAGAAAAAACGAAATACATTACTTTACCTTACAATAGTGCCATACGAGACAGACCAGCCGATAATTTTCGTAAAACTAATGTACGAACCGGGTATCATACGAACAACAAGGAAGTGACAATAATCACACAAACAATAAAAAATATCCTTTTTTTCAGGAGTGCTAGTTCTGCATGGTTCGCAGGAGAGCTTCTCTAAAATTTGGAAGGTAGGAGACGAGGTACTGGCAGAAGTCAAGCTGTGAGGACGGGGCGTGTCTTGCTTGGGTAGCTGAGTTGGTAGAGCACTTGCCCGCGAAAGGCAAAGGTCCCGATTTCGAGTCTCGGTCCGGCACACAGTTTTAATCTGCCAGGAAGTTTCAACAATAAAAAATATCATTTGCACAATCTGGGAGTTATAAAATCAAATCTAATGAATATAAAAATTTCTATGTGGGCCAGACAGGTCGATGGTTTTCTAAAAGATTCAAAGAGCGCACAAACGTAAACAAGAACTGTAGATCTACATTTAGTATACATCTACGAAACTACAATCACAACACCAACAGCAACGAGAAATCTTTAAAGGTCCTACATAGGGCAAAGAAAGGGAGATCAATGGGCACTCTAGAAGAAATTGAAATTTATAACGCCTTCAAAGAACAGCCACAATTTGTACTCAACGAACAGACAGCTTTTAGAAATAAAAATTTTCTCGATTTGTTTAGACATTCACTATAATGTATTGTAAGTGCACGCATTTAGATGTGTGATATATATACAATCCACTCAAAAATCACAGTAGATAAAATGGAACATTGCCTGGTATCGCTTGCTAGCTGTTCTTTGATGAGCATATTACGTTGTTACCTCCATCGAATCTCGTAAGTACGGTATATGAATGTCAGCAGACTACAAAATTGGTTGTACCTACTGTTAATTCCTATTTACACTATTCTCATAACGTTGTATTATGTTTTGTAGGTACTCGAAAATGGCTTAATACCAAAATTGCAGTCGTAATATAAAATTCTAAAGGCTGTAAGCAAGATGAAACCTTCAAAAAATTTTCCTTGTTTGTTTCAATTTCCGGGTCACTTGATCAGCTCATTTCATAGATGGAGGCATACGATAACAGTACGAATCATCTAGTGTTTACACTTAAAAATAAGAATCTTTTACCTGTCATTTCTCAGATAACAGGTTGTGAAGGACTGTGACTCACCTAGAGTGTTACAAACTGTGAATCAGTGCTAAGGAATGACGTAAGCAGCCAGACACTTCAGATGGACAGATTAGCATGTGAGGAGCTGTGTTCGACTAGTAAACTCTCTTGGCCTTCCCTGTAAAGTCGCCTGTCTGTTCCGGAACACTGCAAACATATTTTGAATGGGATATGAAGTGGAACATACGTTATTGCATGCAGACAGACGTTTGTCCTCTGCTATCCATTGCCTCACTACTAAATAGAGTTGAAACTGAGTCGCCCGCATCTCGTGGTCGTGCGGTAGCGTTCTCGCTTCCCACGCCCGGGTTCCCGGGTTCGATTCCCGGCGGGGTCAGGGATTTTCTCTGCCTCGTGATGGCTGGGTGTTGTGTGCTGTCCTTAGGTTAGTTAGGTTTAAGTAGTTCTAAGTTCTAGGGGACTGATGACCATAGATGTTAAGTCCCATAGTGCTCAGAGCCATTTTTTTGAAACTGAGTCAGTTACGCTAATGCAGTATACTCTTTGTTTATAAAAGAACATCCAGTCTTATAAATACTAACTACGAAACCAGAATGCGTGAATATTACATTCGGACACATCTCCCCAGTGTAAACGTGAATGATTCATATTTACAGTTTTTAACTGTAAGCGATAGCTAATTTTCAGGGTCAGTCTGTAAAGAGCGTACATTGAAATGAAACTCGCTGAAATATTAAAATTTGAGATGGATTGGAGCTGTAAGTCGTATCTTCGTCTCTTTTATGACCAAGACTCATTCTCTTGAGTGTAGAAGAGAATGTGTAGAAAAGTGTCGAATTGCAGCGTGTTCTCTAACGGTTCAGCTACTATGGACGTTGTTCATGATAAGCACACTCTTTTGATCAGACGAGTAGCTTTTACTTTAAGAGAGTACCTCTTCTTGATTGAAATTCACGTCTCGAACAGTTTCTTAGTCACAGAGGAAAATTCTTTCCATTTTTATTTATCGTGTATAAATCAGTTTTAGTTGTTCAAACACACTGATCTTCTTGTCACCGAGACCTAAATAAATTACTTGAAAATGGAAATGATATTTTAAATTAAAAAAAAACTTTACGTGGTATTAGGACGATGAGAAAGGTCTTGGCCTGGCTGAGATAGCGTTGATGTGTATAAAATTTTTCTATGTTCGTACATATAGTGTAGGGTCAGCAGTAGATTGTTTTACGTTCGAATGGCTCTGAGTACTATGGGACTTAACATCTGAGGTCATCAGTCGCCCAGAACTTAGAACTACTTAAATCTAACTAACCTAAGGACATCACACACATCCATGCCCGAGGCAGGATTCGAACCTGCGATCGTAGCGGTCGCACTGTTCCAGACTGAAGCGCCTAGAACCGCTCGACCACACCGACCGGCTTGTTTTATGTGCCTTGGTCGTCGTTGCTTTTCGTTATAACGGATAAACTAGATTTCCGTTATTCGAGGTTCATCGCCAGCTGACATCGATAAAAAGTTAGTATAGTTTTATAGTCTGCTCCTTCGTTATTAAGAATTAGGAAACGGATTGCTGAATTCAAACATGAACGTACTTCAGATTTTTCCAGAAGGTAGTGACCTACAGCTTGTAGACACTTATCGAAAATCGTTTTGCACCACTAGGAGCTGCAGTGAAAACTTTCATTATTGTAACCTTTTTAGTTTATAGTATCACAATCATCGTCAGAAAGGGGAAGCTTGTCAATCACAGTATTTGTGTGCGTGTATACATGTAAGTCATCCAGTGACATTATCAATTAAGTAAAAAACGCAAAGTGAACACAGAGTATGATTTGGTGATAGAATGTGATTTGCGATTGGCTCACTTATGTCAAAGACGATTCCGAAGCAACACTCGGACGAATGTGGCTAAAGTTTTAAAGTTCTGTGCCCTGTCAAATGTTTTTACAAAGATTTTAGAGAGAGGATTTTAATTTGCTCACTGTGTGACAAGCTCGCCCATATTTTATGTAAGTGGCCAGCCAATAACAATTTCCTGTGACATTCTTGTTGCTATGTTTCCCCTTTCCTTAGGTTTCACTTTCTTATGTAGCATTTTCCTTCTTTTCCTGCTTTCTTTGAGTGTGTGCTTTAGTTTTCTTAGGTCTGACCACATTCGTTCCTTTTAATGTATGTCAGGGCGCTGATGATGACCTCGATGTTGAGCGCCCATAAGCCCCAACACACCACTACCACCGGTGAAATTGTAACCGCAGAAGAAACCAGTTTGAATGTACGTGGTTTGGCATCCGACGATCTCTGTTTAGGATGTACGAAACAGCCAAAACCGCAGTCACACCAAAAGAGTGTGGTACCTTTCCGTGGAGAAATAAACGCGAGAAAGCTCTGTGAATGCTGGGTGCCGCGTTTGTTGAAAGCGAAAACGAATTTTTCGCTAGGTTGCGTCCATTGCATAAAAAAGAATCCGTATGGTTTTGTTAGTCTGTTTGCTGCTGCGGGTGAGATGTGGTCCTCCAGTTCACCTCAGAGACGAAACAAGAATGAAAACTGCTCCAAAAAAGGCGAAATCGATTTCATCTGCCGTGATCTTCCTCCTGATTGCGTTGTATAAAGCAAAGCAATACATTTTGTATACTGTGCACATCTTCTGTACCAACGGGGTGATAAAAAAAAGATAAAAGTGTGGCTCACATTGTCAAAGGATAGACAATGCTTCTGCTCACAAAGATCCTTTGGAAGTGGAAAAACTGATGGATTTTAAAAACGAGTAGTTGGTAGATCGTGAATATTTACCAGATTTAGAACCATCTGAATTCCATTTGTTAAGTCAGCTAAATAATTTCTTGAGTCCAATGATCAGACTGTGGCATCCGTAGATGGGTGTTTCGCACATTGCTAAAATCGCACTTATGCAATGTAATTTATTCATCGGCACACGAAGAGGACTACGTCCAAAAATACTGCACTGACTTCCCGATAAGTTCTTGCTCTTTTAAACATTGATGTAGATAACGTTCTACGTGCCGTGGGAAGCTGTGAGTTTTTGTGGTGTGGTAACAGTGAATGGTTGGAAGGTGGAAAAGTTAGAACCGATGTCGTTTCATGTTGTCGAAAAGGACATAGGATGCGGAATTCAATTTGAATCGCTTTAGGTGAGAGTCACATTTTATAGTATCTTACATTTTTAACCCGCAGGGTAGTGGGGTAAGTTTGGGGTCTTTTTATAATGAACCGAACCAGGTGTCAGTTTCACTTTGTTATCTGAGCACTTTGAACTGCACCGCTTTTGAGCAGTATGATACACACCATGTACTGAACGTAAATATTTTTGGAAGTCAAACGCGTGTTTGAGTATATCGTAGAATATTTGTACTATCAAAGATTTCACTTTTTCCACTAGGGCAGTTGGGTTCGAACTCTGGAAAAATTAAGAAGAGTGAGCTATAGATTGGAAACTTGATAACAGTAGTATTAATAGTGTGAAAAACGATAGGCGAATGGCACTAAAGGTGTTTGGAAAGTGGGTACCACATTAGTTGAAACAAAACTGAAAGACAGACGTCTCAGAATAAGCATCTCGCTTATATTCTAATTCCAGCCCGTAACTCATCAGACCAGGACCCCAGTAATTATCCCAACCACGTGCTGCTTACAGAAACCTGCGGGATGAGTACAAGTTTTGATTCGACAAATGGATAAAGAGCGTTTTGATAGTGTTACGGTCCCGAAGAAAATCTTCTCCTTAAAGGCGTCCCTCGCGTTTCCAGTGCCCTAAGATCATAAGCGCATTACGCGTCTTGGTGTCTATCCTTGATAGCTATGTAAGAAATTTCTCGACAATGACTGCACTAAAGGACGTAAGAACTAGCGTGTCAATAATTTTGTCACGTAAATTTTTGTTCACTCCAAGTAAGCTATTGCGTGATTAGAGAACATGACTGCATAAATCGCTGCTGACTGGTAATTTTTCGTCTTCTAATACTTCGGTACGCGGGTGTGGCGCGCGTGATGGAGTAACGGGCAACGTGGAGGCGGCTGTTGTCCTTCGCAGCAGCGTCTTATTGTTTGCTCTGCTAAAAGCTGTTAGCACTTCTCTAGCAACTCCCCGCCGGCTCTGCCCTTGGCACGAAAGATGGAGTTCTTTATTATCTGTAGAGACCGCCTGTTGTAGGAAAGTAGCCAGCGTGTTTAGCTACTCAGAGTATTCACAATGGTTGAGACAGTGTTCGCATTCCAGATGCGTAGTTTTCGTAACACTGTTCGACTATACTGTGCTATAGTGTGGCTGCGCTAGAACGCTTAAGGCGAATGTAAGCTGTTTACTTTCAAAGAGCCACGGCCAATTCCTTCCCCCCACGTTTTTCTAATCCAAGCTTGTCCTTCGTCTCTAATAATTTCTACGTCAGCGGGATGTGAAAAATGACCTTAATTTAATTCCGCCCCTATCGCGCAATATCTACACAGAAAAACTGTGTGTCTACTAATATATTTTTACTTTTGTTGTTTGCGTTCGGGCCATTCATTATCCTGCAAAGCGAACCGTACACCCGCTCAGGACAGCGGTATTATTCTGTTTGTGCCCAAGAAATGGGGAGGAGACGTGGTAATGGCGTACATTATAGTATCCTTAAAAGTGGAGAGCTGTTAAAACCTACGCGTCTATAGGCCACTCCCCTGCGTAGCATGACAAAGCTTTATCGGCACATTTGATACTATTGGTCAGACACTACGGAACATTTATTGAGTGTGATGTTTATGAACCCACGTGTCGTATGAGTGAATCACTAGCCGCTTAACTATGATTCTTTACTTCTTCAATGTGATCCGCCTGTTTTTGAAAATTCGCACACACAACACTCGTTTCTTCAAACACCGATTTAAACCAAGCGTTTTTCTCTGTTTCCTTGGTAGTCTTGAGATCCAGATCTGGGCGATAAGAGCTGTGTGAGGTTTCCGAAAATCTACTATTTCTTTGTACAGTTCATAATATCGCGGAAATTGTTCTTCAGAACACATGTACCCATATCGCCAATGGTATATTTATTGTGTGCACTATTCATCTGCTTTTATGGGCAGATATTTCAGTCCAAATATGCTCACTTATCGAGATCTTCCTCCACGTTGACAATGCGAGGTAACAACGCGCGCTACTTTTTAGTGGAACGTGGATATACCCAGTCATATGAGCAATTCAGTTACAGCTACGGCAGTCCACAGTTCATTTTGTCTAGTAATAACCGGCTCTACTTACCAAAGCAATGGAGAAATATGTTTCTGTATGTTTTAACGGGCATGCTGAATACTGCAGAAGTTACTTGATCAGAAGCAAAACGTTCCGGCACTGGTTTTTACAATTTTTCTTTGCACTTTTATATAACTAGTGTCACGTCTATTGCAGATTTTATAATCCACATTCCTATTACGCTGTTCCGCTGGCTACGTTTACTCAAAGCCTGCGCTATTTGCTAGTCTTCACTACTTGAGTAATACGTCTATGCCGTTAAACATGGCCCAGCCAATCGATAACCATCCGAACAGTGGATGCATCTGTCAGATTGCCGCAGTGTCTTTTTTCTTAAAAGTAACTTTTTTATGATACACGATTACTGCTTTTACTGTCCGCAGCTCGTGGTCGTGCGGTAGCGTTCTCGCTTCCCACGCCCGGGTTAGATTCCCGGCGGGGTCAGGGATTTTCTCTGCCTCGTGATGACTGGGTGTTGTGTGATGTCCTTAGGTTAGTTAGGTTTGAGTAGTTCTAAGTTCTAGGGGACTGATGATCGTAGATGTTAAGTCCCATAGTGCTCAGAGCCATTTGAACCATTTGAACTTGCCCCCCTTCTAACAGCCGTGTACCGCAAGTCTCTAGAGGAACAGAAGGTTCCAAATTATTGGAAAAGAGCACAGGTAGTCCCAGTCTTCAAGAAGGGTCGTCGAGCAGATGCGCAAAACTATAGACCTATATCTCTGACGTCGATCTGTTGTAGAATTTTAGAACATGTCTTTTGCTCGAGTATCATGTCGTTTTTGGAAACTCAGAATCTACTATGTAGGAATCAACACGGATTCCGGAAACAGCGATCGTGTGAAACCCAACTCGCTTTATTTGTTCATGAGACCCAGAAAATATTAGATACAGGCTCCCAGGTAGATGCTATTTTTCTTGACTTCCGGAAGGCGTTCGATACAGTTCCGCACTGTCGCCTGATAAACAAAGTAAGAGCCTACGGAATATCAGACCAGCTGTGTGGCTGGATTGAAGAGTTTTTAGCAAACAGAACACAGCATGTTGTTATCAACGGAGAGACGTCTACAGACATTAAAGTAACCTCTGGCGTGCCACAGGGGAGTGTTATGGGACCATTGCTTTTCACAATATATATAAATGACCTAGTAGATAGTGTCGGAAGTTCCATGCGGCTTTTCGCGGATGATGATGTAGTATACAGAGAAGTTGCAGCATTAGAAAATTGTAGCGAAATGCAGGAAGATCTGCAGCGGATAGGCACTTTGTGCAGGGAGTGGCAACTGACCCTTAATATAGACAAATGTAATGTATTGCGAATACATAGAAAGAAGGATCCTTTATTGTATGATTATATGATAGCGGAACAAACACTGGTAGCAGTTACTTCTGTAAAATATCTGGGAGTATGCGTGCGGAACGATTTGAAGTGGAATGATCATATAAAATTAATTGTTGGTAAGGCGGGTACCAGGTTGAGATTCATTGGGAGAGTCCTTAGAAAATGTAGTCCATCAACAAAGGAGGTGGCTTACAAAACACTCGTTCGACCTATACTTGAGTATTGCTCATCAGTGTGGGATCCGTGAAGAGCGGCGCGTTTCGTCACAGGGTTATCTGGTAACCGTGATAGCGTTACGGAGATGTTTAGCAAACTCAAGTGGCAGACTCTGCAAGAGAGGCGCTCTGCATCGCGGTGTAGCTTGCTCGCCAGGTTTCGAGAGGGTGCGTTTCTGGATGAGGTATCGAATATATTGCTTCCCCCTACTTATACCTCCCGAGGAGATCACGAATGTAAAATTAGAGAGATTAGAGCGCGCACAGAGGCTTTCAGACACTCGTTCTTCCCGCGAACCATACGCGACTGGAACAGGAAAGGGAGATAATGACCGTGGCACGTAAAGTGCCCTCCGCCACACACCGTTGGGTGGCTTGCGGAGTATAAATGTAGATGTAGATGTAGATGTACTTAGTGCTCCTTCCTTACTATTTTATAGACCCAACGGACCACTGATGGGCACATAAGTTATTCTGGTGGGAAACGGGTTTGCTGATAGTAATTCCAATTTCCGTCCTGTAGTACAATCCTGTCGACCGCTTTACGACGTAGTTGAATCATCGTAGCTGTTGTGTTATCATCAGATACGTGTTAGTCAAACAAAAATTCTGCAATGGTAGCAGTTCGACGTCGCCAAGCTAAGTGTGGAGAAAATATTTTTATCGGGAGGCTCCACAGTGGCTAACTAAAATCGGTAAGAAAACAATACGCAAACGAGACCTGTTAGCAGTGTCGATATTAGATAAGAGTTAACTCAGGTAATTTCGTAAATCCTTTCGAAATACGTGAGGTGTTGCCTTCATATGCTGCCAAACTAAGAATAAAAACGATTTCCCAGTGACGGAACATAACCTCAGATAACTGTTTCATCATGAAAGTTAAAATGAAAAGTGTCTTACGAAATTTACTTTGTTTGTCTGGACCACAAATACTTTAGTAATTATCTGACTCGTTTCGGCCAAGAGCTGAATCATGATCAGGAGGACACTAATTCAAAGTACTTTGAGTCGCAGTTATTGGGAATGCACCTTTTATGAACTCATCTTAATTACTATTTAATTAACGATGGTGATACACCGGATACTCACATAACATCCTTTGTTGTATAAAATCCTTTTTCGCCTAGTATGCTATTTAATTATGGTACTTGTACCATTTAATGGATAGGGCCTCATATATAGAGAAGGTATAACAAAACATAATTTGACTACGGAATGGGCTTTGGATCTGCGACATAATAAATGGTATTATAATAATAATAATAATAATAATAATAATAATAATAATAATAACATAGTACATTGTATGTTAAATTTACCTTTGGAGTTATTCCTTTCTTGGTCTCGTACGAGATGACTGAGTATGTGGTGCGTAAAACTTCTAATTTATTTACATATTGCTTCTCATAAAATTAATTATAGCTGTTAGAACCGCACTTTAAAAAAGATTATAACAATACCGTTTTCCGTTTATCTGCGTTCATTTTTACTAATGCCAGATCAGTTTGTTTTTACACACTCGCCCTCTGCAGACTGTTTATGAAGACAGATCACTCGAGACTAATAACTGATAATATTTGTCTACGAGAAGGAGAAACATACGGTAGGCAGCAATGTGCAATCTATTTTATCAGTCGTTATCATCTCAAGCCGAGGTTAATCTCTGAATTATTACCTGTCGTTTTATGGAAAAAAATGTACAAATGTAATTCTCCTACCCACAGTGGAGAGCGGCAAGCATACGAAATGTTACAGTCGGATTTGATTGCCGTAGGAGCATTAAACAATGTCAGTGTGAAGTAATGGTCCAGACAACGACCATATTTCTCAGTTGTTTCCACTCGGGCGTCACTGATAAGTCCACGACTCTCGAAGCTGTCGATCCGAGAGCAACGCTGCGTCAGGTGTTGGTGTGTTCTCAGCTGTTGATAATACCGCTGTTGTATCAGAGGGCGGGGCAACGGCCGCGTAGCCACGCCTCGCCCGGCGACTGTTGCCTAACTAAATGCGTCTTGTGTAACACAGGCACGCCGTCAGCTGCTCCCGCCTCCAACCTAAACACGCTGCGTCGCGTGGCGGCGAAACGAGGTTACACGGGTCCGTTCTCAGTCAATGCTACTACACCGGTGGCTTACATTCGGGCTTCGTAATTCCGTTACTCCTATCTATGGTTGCCAGGTGCAAAAACTGAAAAACCAGGCTCAGTGTAATATTTCGCCTTACATCTGGTCCATCAAGCCGAACCACCTACTTTAAATAGGAATAGAGACAGCTGGATATTTTCAGCCTTTTGTTAATAGTCATTTATTTTTTGTAAAATCGATCTTAAACGAGCTTTAAACTAAACGAAAGAATAAACAGCCATATATTTGTCACTAAACAATTATCTATTCTAGGGGGAGTGTAAAATGAAAACATATTCAATAACTTTGGTCATTACAGTTAGCCTTTCGCCTTTTATAGAAATATCAATCTGTAGTTAACCTACTTCAGGAAGAACCTTTTTTTTTTTCTTGGAAAACATTTCGTGGGAGTCTCGACAGGATAATGTTGTCCACTGAGCGCTTATGAAGCCAACAGCCTTGCCGCAATGGTAACACCGGTTCCCGTCAGATCACCGAAATAAGCGTTGTCGGGCTTGACTAACACTTGGATGGGTCACTGTCCAGGTCTGCCGAGTGCCGTAGGCAAACGGTGTGCACTCAGCCCTTGTGAGGCCAATTGAGGAGCTACTTGATTGAGAAGTAGCAGCACTGGTCACAAAAACAACGGCCGGCCGATGTGCTGGGCACATGCCCCTCCGTGCGCATTCGGTGACGCCTCAGGGCTCAGAATGACACGGCGGCCGGTCGATACCGTTGGGCCTTTATGAAAGAGAACACCCTTTCGATGTTGGCATTATGGCGTGGAATTCTAAGGAAACCTTCTGCCAGTTTCAGTAATCCCAAAAAAATTCTTGTGATTTGAAATTATTTGACCAGCACCGCTCGAGCGAGGTGGGGGTCGGGTGAGGCCTATTGGAATTGGCTGACTCGTACATTCTACCTTGCCAAGCTTGCTCAGCGCGTAACGCAGATGTGACATTGTTAAACTCGTTCGACGTATGAAGAACAACATTGGACACAGAAACAATAGCAGTGGTACCTCTATATATCCTTCCGCTATTCCTTTGTTCATCTTTATACTTCTGTACTTCTTTCTTCCTCATACCATTGGCTTGGAACTGGCTTCAGATGTGCGTTCTGTACGTCATCGCAAAAAAAGCCCAACAAAAGCCGGACAGTCCGGGCTTCCACATATTTGGCCACACACGACCGTAAAATGCCGGTCATGTCCGGCTAAAGCTGGACACCTGATAACATTATCCCTACCCCAGCAATACGTTACACTGAATTCTGAATGTCTTTCACACACCATATCTTCGACATCTTGACGACAGCACATCTTCGATTAACGGGGTGCGTTCACTACCATTGGCGTAGTAAAATAACACACATTATGATAGAAATGTGCCGTATTTACTTTGGTATTCTCAGTTTAACTTCAGTCTTATATTGTTGCTGCGACCGAGCGAGGTGGCGCAGTGGTTCGACACTGGACTCGCATTCGGGAGGACGACGGTTCAATCCCGTCTCCGGCCATCCTGATTTAGGTTTTCCGTGATTTCCCTAAATCGCTTCAGGCAAATGCCGGGATGGTTCCTTTGAAAGGGCACGGCCGATATCCTTCCCTCACCCGAGCTTGCGCTCCGTCTCTAATGACCTCGTTGTCGACGGGACGTTAAACACTAATCTCCTCCTCCTCCATTGTTGCTGCGTAAATTAACTGAAACTGTCATCGGGCACAAGTGAACTTCCAGGAAGAATCTAGTCAGTTCCTTAAAAAATTAAACTGGTCGCTTTGGAGCGCTGTACATCCTGTAGAACTGACGCTCATGTGACACTTTACTGCCCTGAGTTACGTCAGGGGTAAAGTGGTGTGTATGTGCCAGTAGGTCGTATCCAAGCAGGGCAGTAGGATGGCTCGATGCGTACACGTGCAAGAGTGGCAGAAAGTAGCTATCGTGCATGGACGTGCCCATGATCACAGTGTGATTTGTGGGTGTATCCACGTCGACAGTCCAACGTGTACACACGAAAAGGTTTACCACCCGCAGCGTAAGAAAAATGGTCGTAAATGATCATAACAGAGAGAAACCGGACAAGAGTCAATGACGATAGATTTCAAACCCGACAGGAATTGCTGCTGGTAGTGAATGCGGTCCATCTCGTCCACTTTCTGAACAAACTATGTGCGGGAGCAGCAAGCAAAGGATATTTGAAGTACGGTACCTCTCAAAAGGCCACGGCTAACAGTGAGACACAGAGCTACACGTAATCAGTGAGCCAAGAAACACAAACTGGGTAGCAGCTGACTGGAGGTGTGTGGTGTGGTCCAACGAGTTGGGATTTTTTCTCTTTTCAAATGAAACAAGGAATATACTGACCCGACGGCCCAACGTGACAAAAAAAAATCCACCATAGTGTGTGGTGGTGGTGGTCAGGTCAGAGGTAGTTTTGTGATGTTTTGGGGGTGTTTCCAGTACCGAGACTTTGGCACATTGTTTCACGTTACTGTGAACATGAACTGGATTACGTGTGATTTCAGGCACCGCTAGAGATGGTGGAATAGTTGTCCTCCGAAATATCGTGGACTTCTGACGATCGGGTCCGCTAGTACACCCGAGAGCTATGGAAGCATGAACCAGGATGTTTATTTCAACATGGACTGTGACCAAACGTATAGGTCACTTCGCCAGTCAAGAGAATTTTTAATGTCTTGAGAAAAAAAAGCGTGTTTAATGTTTTTTCATCGCTTTATTGTTATGATCACTATTGCGTTACGATACCTGTTAAAAATGAGCGCCATTAACCTCAGCCGGTATTGACGTAGCAGATAATTCCGTGTTCGCTGAAAATGCGTGGTGTGTTCTCTTTTTGTGTGGCTGCTGCAACAATTCTTGCAACTACTTCCGCCTCCCAGTCAAAAGGGGTAGAATACACTTCGGCCTTCAAGTAGCCCCAGAGGAAGCAGTCTAATGAGGCGAAGTCAGGGGATTTTGCAGGCCAATGTACAGGTCCTTCCCGGCCGACCCCCACTGATTGCCAAAGGCATTGGCTATTATTGCTCGGACTGATTCTGCAAAGAGCGCTTTCCTGGGGTCCCATCATGCTGAAACCACATCCTCCTCCTCCTCATCCGCCGGCAATTGTGGCCGAGCGGTTCTAGGCGCTTCAGTCTGGAACCGCGCGACCGCTATGGTCGCAGGTTCGAATCTGCCTCGGGCATAGGTTCGAATCCTGCATCGGACATGGATGTGTGTGATGTCCTTAGGTTAATTACGTTTAAGTAGTTTTAAGTTCTAGGGGACTGGTGACCTCAGATATTAAAGTCCCATAGTACTCGGAGCCATTTGAACCACATCCTCCTCCTGATATCCAGGGGTACCTCCACCAGTTCACATATTACTTTTATCTGCTCCACTCAAGTATTACACACGCATGCTAAATGCTCACGCAATATGGGTTTCGGACACATGGCTGTTTTCGTCTCCTGTA
The DNA here is from genome assembly GCF_023864275.1 of Schistocerca cancellata. NCBI lineage: Eukaryota > Metazoa > Arthropoda > Insecta > Orthoptera > Acrididae > Schistocerca > Schistocerca cancellata. The sequence continues at coordinate 808,816,074 of NC_064626.1, read as the reverse complement.
TCATCCCTGTTGTTTTGGGCACTGAATTTTTGAACACCCTGTAATGTCTTTGGCTCTGGCTCTCAGCAAAGCAAGATGTTTTCCCACTTCTCTCCCTTCTGATAGTTCTCAGAATATGTTGTGCAACCAAACGTCACCTGCCATGACCATCCCGAATGGCTTGTGGTGTATACCACAAACCGAGGGCGCGCCTGGTTGTACTCCGTATAATGTAATCTAGGAAGAACGTTTTAAAATTTATTTCAAACACACTCTTTCGATGCACGCTATTGTGGAAGCACATTGTCACCGCTCTGCATCTGCACCTGTACAGTTGCCTTTTATTCTACATCTTAATGATGAATACAATTCCCGTCTTCCAAGAAGACAACAGTCGTGTTCACAGAGCTGCAGGCACACATTCCTTCGCAATTCGACTGGGCCACTAAATCATTCGATCTTAGTCACGTAGAGAACGTCTGCAAGTGTTTGGAACAAAGGACGAAAGATGGCAAACTGTATCCCCGAAATTTGGTAGCTTTACGAGATCCAATCATTGAGTAGCTTCAGTTGGATATGACGTACGTGAAGAAACTCGAGAAATCTCTTCGTCGCCAAACTGGGACAATAATAAAGGCTACAGAAGATGGTGCATGGCGTTGTATCTTGTCTCCGGGAGCAACGGTTTTGTTTAGTGGTATAATTATCACTGATACATGATTAAATCATAATCTGTTTAGTACATAGTGGTACAACGGTATCAGAAAGCAGTTCAAACCAAGACCGACACCATCTGCAGAAGATTTCTTTGCTACCATGACGACTTTTGGCTCATAAAGATCGGAACCGGAAGTTATTGTAAATAAAGCTTATATGAAATCGTAGCCTGTCGCAAATCGAAAATCTACATGCATGTTGAAGGAGCTTCAGAATGTAAAGCATATCATAATTATTGTAGAAATACAGTTTTAAATACTAATTGCGAAGGAAACATTTTCTAACGTACATTTATGTCCGACTAAATTACGTCTTTATTACTTCCCAAGTGTATAGAATGACTGTGACATTCATAAAAGCTTGTCTGCCAATATGGCTGAGAACGCCTTGTTGTCGTGTAGCTGCTGGATCGTCTGTCTTACGCCAAATTTGCATTTTCTTTTGAAGCAAAGTGCGCTGACTGAAGTCAGCCACCCGACACCAGAGTATCAACTTCGTCACTCGAACGGAATGAAGTTGTCTTGAAACGCCTTACCCTACACCACATGTACATGTCTTAGAACATTTTGGGACTTACTTTGAATGTGGTAGCGAGCTAACGATATTATGATTGATTTTATCTTGTCAATGTACCAGCTTGATATTTTGTAACCATTTCATCTCTATATCAGTAACTACATTGATAATATTGACGTTGAGCGCACTAACACAAAAAATTACTACCACCACCATTTCAGGTACTAGAGTCGACAAAGTGATTTTTCAGTCTGTAGGATAAATAAAATTTAATAGAATCGGATTCCTGTACAGCTGCCAAAAGTTGTACAATGGTTGGCAAAGTGAATATTGTGATGAAATCATTGTACAACACTTCTGTAGTGTTTCTTAGCGTAATTTTTTGTGTTAAGTTAGAATTGTGAAAACATAAAAAAATAATCTGTTTGAGGTCGTGTTTGATTGTAGACAAAGATGCATTTTCTAAAAGTTAATGAATCCAGCCCTCGAAGTCGCTCTTAACGGAAGTTTTTGAAAGACGCTTCTACAGAACCAACCGTCTCGACGCTCCTGTTCAGAATGAATGGGTGGGAGTGAGACATATTGCTGGAAACTTCTGCTCCACTCCTTTCCGTCCTCCTTCCTACCTTATTGCTAAGATTGCGTAGCATTACATCGACAATACATATTTTTTTGTCTGCGAATAATTCAGCTGTACTGTCTGTGCAACTAATATGTAATGTTTAAATAGAAGTCAGTTTTAAGAAAGCGCGACGTGTAGTGGAAATGAATCCTTAACAACTGGGTACTATAACATTTTATTGCAATCTGTTGTCTCTGTCTTTGAAAAGACACTTATATTAACGCACAGCAGACAAACGTGTCCACTAATTTTTTAACACGCTCGAGAAAACCAGGTGTATAACAAATAATGACCGCAGCTTCAGCCTAACGGACACTAAGACCTTCTCTCAGCGTGTTACGCAATCATTAGCACGCAGATGCAACTTGCGCAATAATTGAAACGCACAATATTTTCAACAACATTTGTAAAACAATATTTCCCACTCGGCAATTTGAATATAGTCTCTAAACGTTAATAGTCAAACGGGGAAACGGTGCACCTGTGAAATTTTTGTCACAATAAACAGCGTTTCTTTTTATTTTTTCAAAACACTAAAATTTTGTATACGAGGAGTATGAGAAAAGCAATGAGATTGACAACAATGCGAGCGATTTGGCAACGCTGCGTTGTTCTACTTGTGTAGACCAGGGTGTCATCCCTTCAGATCCTTAGTCACAGTTTCAACTCTGTACAGCCATCACGTGATTTTTGAAAGTGCCATCAGTGACGCTGTGTTTTTGTTGTGTGTTGCGAATATGGAACAGAGGAATTTAGATTAACGTTATGCAATCAACTTTTGTGTTAAACTTGGGGAGTCCGCGCGCGTAATCTTTGAAAAGTTGAAACTGGCCTATGGGGAACGTTCCTTATCAAGAGCACAAGTTTCTCGCTGGAATAAATCATTTTTGAAACGCAGAGAACATATTGAAGATGAATCTCGCTCAGGCACACCTTCAGCTTTAAAAAGCGACGAAAACGTCGAACGGGTGCATGCTCTTGTGAAATCAGAGCGACGTTTGACGGTAAAGATGTTGGATGGCCTGTTAAATTTAGACAGTTTAATTGCACATAGAATTTTGTCCGAAAATTTGCACTTGGCAGACAAGCGTATGCTGCATCGTCACAACGCCCGTCACACGGTAACTTCCACCACGGAATTTTTTACCTCAAAAGGCATTCCTGTTGTTCCACAGCCATCCCATTCACCTGCTCTGAGTCCTTGTGACTCTTTTTCTTTTTCGAAACTGAAAAAGTCTTCAAAGGACGTCATTGTGGGAGTGTGAACAACATTCAAAAGAAATTGACCGACATGTTAAAGCGCTTCCAGTTGAAGCCTTACAGCGCTGGTATCAAGACTGGGAACGACTCCGTCGGTGTATAACTGCCGAAAGGAACTACTGTCAGGGGGACAATATTTTTGTTTGAAAAAAAAATATATATATATATATATATATATATATATATATATAAACACTTTGGTAGATTGAAATCAGTCTCATTACTTTTCGCACGCACGCATGGTTCTTGTACACCATGTACTTATATCCCACATTTTCTTCATTTACCAATTAATGGTGCAAATAGCTTGTATCTTGTCTAAATGACAGTAGTAGTTTTACTTCTTCGTTTGTGTAATTATAGTGTCCGTAATTAGCGTACAATTGAAACTTTCTGGCAGATTAAAACTGTGCCGGACCGAGACTCGAACTTGGGACCTTTGCCCATCGCGGGCAAGTGCTCTACGGACTGAGCTACCCAAGCACGACTCACGACCCGTACTCGCAGCTTTCATTCCACCAGTACCTCGTCTCCTACTTTCCAAACTTCACAGAAGCTCTCCTGCACACCTTGCAGAACTAGCACTCCTGGAAGAAAGGATATTGCGGAGACATGGCTTATCCACATCCTGGGGGATGTTCACTGTGCAGCGGAGTGGTAGTGTAGAGGTGTGCAGGAGAGCTTCTGCGAAGTTCTGAAGGTAGGAGACGAAGCACTGGCGGAATTAAAGCTGTGAGGACGGGTCATGAGTCGTGCTTGGGTAGCTCAGTTGGTAGAGCACTTGCCCGCGATAGGCAGAGGTCCAGAGTTCGAGTCTCGGTCCGGCACACAGTTTTAATGTGCCAGGAAATTTCATTCTAGCGTACAATTAATTAAGGTGTTTAATTTCACCTTTATATCAACTAAAATGGTGTCTTTATTTAACCATAGTGTACGCGTCTCGTTTCATTAATTTAAAACATCATTAGTGGTGTGGAATCAAACACATTTACAATTTTGACTTTCTCCTGGATACGAAAAAAGTCCGTTGCAAAAGATACTGAAATATGACTTTATGCATTTTTGTCTGATTTCCGCAAACATACGGAACAATCGTCTGCATACACGTTTTGCGGGTATTCGTGCGTTTAACACTCAAATGGTAGGCATGATATCGCTTAGGCTTGTAGCACTATGCATTTCTCGACGTAAAAAACGACAAAATGTCATTATTGGTGTCTGTTAACGTTCTTCCAAAAACAGACCTACAGTTTGCCAGGCGACGTAAATAAACGTTAGCAGTGCAACATTTTGTCGAAATCAGATAAAAATGAAGTAAATAAAAATCACGCTTCAGTATCTTTTGAAGTGAACGGTTTTTGGATCTAGAAGGAAACAAAAGTTATAAATGTTTGACTCCAGACTTCTCATTGTGTTTTAAATAAACGAAACGAATACGCTAAAATAAATGAGCGTCTTTCTAGTAGTTACATAGACGCATTTTTGAAATACCTTAAACAACTGTAATTTAGCTCGAGTTACCTACTCTGAAAGTCGTCGGGGGTCCCCTGTTCCGTAGCGCCCAGTTTGGTGTAGCTGATCGCTGCCGGCCGCCAACTTGGAAAATGTCAAAGCGGCAGACAGTAACGGGGTCTGTGACGCGCGACTAACCTTGTTAGCGAAGTGGCAGAAGCTGGACGTGCTTCTCGGCGTGTCGTGGCCGCCGCGAAGACCTTATTTGTGGCGCCGTTGCAGGCACACAGCGATAAGAGAGCCCGGGCTCCCCGCAGACCAGACCAGAACAGCACAGCTCAGCATAGCATAGCATAGCGCGCAGCCGCCTTCCATGCCCGAGGAGGCGTGCTTGGCCTTGAGCTGCGTGTCTTTTTGTTTCCCGGTGAGGCACGATCTCTGACTCACGCGGGCGCCGTGTCCACAGAACCGGCATGGACAACGCCTTACAGCGATGTAGGCGTCTCACGGTCGTCAGCCCCTCACAGACCACATCGCGTCTCCCAACAACAGCCGTTCGTATTACACAGTTATTTTTCAGTATGACTTCCATGCTGCAGACACTAATTCTTGACCACTGTCATTAAGTTACTTTTCTTCAAAACATGTCTTCGCTGCCCTTGCTCTAATCTTAAAAGTGTGCCCACCGTTACGTGGACAAGTTGTATTCAGAAACAGTCCACACACCAAAACAAACTGCAAAACGATTTAGAAGAGATATCTGAATGGTGCGAAAAGTGGCAGTTGATGCAAAATAAGGAAGTGTGTGAGGTCATCCACATGAGTGCTAAAAGGAATTCGTTAAACTTCGTTTACACGATAAATCAGTCTATCTAAATGCCGTAAATACAACTAAATACCTAGGTATTACAATAACGAATAACTTAAATTGGAAGGAACACACACAAAAAGGTTGTGGGGAAGGCTAACAGAAGGCTGCGTTTTATTGGCAGGACACTTAGGAAATGTAACAGACCTAATAAGGAGACTCCCTACTCTACGCTTGCCCGTCCACTGCTGCGCGGTGTGGGATCCTTACCAGATAGGACTGACGGAGTGCATCGAAAAAAATCAAAGAAAGGCAGCACGTTTTGTATTATCGTGAAATACGGGAGAGAGTGTCACAGAAATGGTACAGGATTTGGGCTGGACATCATTAAAAGAAAGGCGTTTTTCGTTGCAACGGAATCTTCTCACGAAATTCCAATCACCAACTTTCTCCTCCGAATGCGAAAATATTTTGTTGACACCGAACTACATAGGGAGGAACGATCACCAAGGTAAAATAAGGGAAATCAGAGCTCGTACGGAAAAGTGCAGGTGTTCATTCTTTCGCGCACTATACAAGATTGGAATAATAGAGAATTGTGAAGGTGGTTAGAAGGCCCCTCTGCCAGGCACTTAAATGTGATTTACAGAGTATCCATGTAGATGTAAATGTTGGAAGGAGATTCTCGACAAGTGATAGCACGTAAAGGCACGAGTATTTTGTGGTGTGTTTAACGTTCATAGCTTTTTTTATACGCCAAAGGAAGTAAAGGAAGAATTAAAATTTGGAGTACACAAGCCAATATCTTAACAATTTTCCCCTTTCTGTTGGTCTATTGTGGATATGGGACAGCGGCCGCTTCAGATACTTACTAAAGAAAAAAATCACCAAACAGCCATAGGTTTCGGAAGTCGTTATTTTATTTAGACGATCAGTTTCAACTCAAAAATGCAATCTTGAGGCATGGGAGCACATAGAGGCCTGAAGATGGCATTGAGATGCCGAAATTAGTCGTCTAAATCAAATAACTTCTGGAACATGCAGTTATTTTGTGATCTATCTCCGGTAAAATTTTTCCACTTAGCTAAGTTTGTTATATATTTCATTTTCAGTAGTTTAGAAGTCTTTTATTGCTTCAACCTTAGCCCGTCAGGGATGGTTATCGAAAAGAAATACACCCGCAAATATATCTTTTACTGTACCGTAGCATCCTCTAATGAAGGAAATAAGAGATCGTCTTAAAAATATTTACATTAGAGGACGCTATAATGCAGCAATAAGATAGTCTTGCGTATGTTTTTCATTTCGATAATTGTGCCTGACCGCTTGAAGATCAAGCCATGAAAGACTTCGAAATCCATTGAAAATAAAGTAGACAACAAACACGTATGAGAGGTAAATTAGTATGAAAAATAACCTCCGTGTTCCAAAACATAATTTGCAACTGAAGGCACCATTATCAAGAGTCGTGGGAGCAAAAAGGAGGGGAGGAGCGTACATGTGAGTTTGAAACATTCGTTACTCCTGCTCGATGGCTAAGTTGGCGTCAGGTTGAAGAACAAAGTTCTGAGTTTCTTTCTCAGTCGTTTCTATGATCTCAGTTTTTTCAGCTACCGCTTTATTCGTCTTTGGCAGTTAGTTTCTTTATGTGAAAAATTCCTAAGTTGTACAGTTGCACTGTCGTTCTGCTGAGATGCGTATACACTTTACAAAAAACTGACGCTGCGCGTCTCGCATGACCATTCGTTATGCTACATTGCTTGCGAGTGCGTAGAAAGTAGCTAATCCCCATGTAGGCCGTCAATTCTAATGTGAATGTGTAACGTCAAGTATTTCTGAAGTCAGAGCGTCGACAACGCACATTGTAGAGTTGCGTCAGATACTCTGAACATGCGTTTGAAGATAAACTAATGGAGCGGACAAACGCCACTTACGTCACATGCAAGTTCGTCTCGTTGCGATACGGGGGGAGCAACATGGTTGCCTAGACACGAGGATAATTATGTTAAAAAACTTACGTATAGTACGGCCTGCAAAACTTACCATAATAAGCAGTGTCACGCAAAGGCCCTATCTCGAGTCTTCGACAAAAGTGGAAGACTAGCTAAGCTTGTAAGCTTGGTCGTTTCAAGGAGTCGCCTGTAGGTTAGTTGGCAGATGACGGCGGAGTGCACTGTAGTCGCGTATAATCACGTAGCTGTACACGTGCCGTATTAACCCGTTGGATCATTTGAGCGTCCAACAGTCTGCTGTAAACTATGTCAGAGTGTTGCACGTTGAATGCAGTGTCCCGTATGGAGATGGTTTTACGAGCCTGTAACTGTAGCAACCCCCTCCCCCCCCCCCCCGCCCCTCTCCCCGAGCCATAGCGACTGTTCGTGCTCGTCGGAAAAGAAGATAGTAAGTGCCCCGTGGCGAGCTAATCACGAACAGATCGGGAGCAACGCTCGAATCTAAAAGAGACCTGCTAAGCCGCTCAGCTCGCTAGTGGATATGCACCTTTGGGACACAGCACAACTGGCTGGGCAGGACAGTTAAACGGTCAGAATAACTGCAATAGTAGACTGCTAGAGAATTGCAATGTTCATACCAACCTTGTGGCTGAAGTTAGTTTGTTACGTCACGCTAATAATTAGTTTAACGCTGAACCAACTAGCTTTAGGCTAGTGACACTTATTGTGCACAGATACGCATAGGTGAAATTATTGAAATCTATGAACACAATTATCCCAAACATTGCAGGTTTCGGCAAATCATTATTCTGCTAAACGTTGTTGTTGTTGTTGTTGTTGTTGTTGTTGTCTTCAGTCCAAAGCCTGGTTTAATGCAGCTCTCCACGTTGCTGTATCCTATGCGAGCCTCTTAATCTCAAAGTACCTACTGCAACCTACATCCTTCTGAATCTGTTTAGTGCATTCATCTCTTGGTCTCCCTCTATGATTATTACCCTCCATACTTCCCTCCAATACTAAATTGGTGGCCCCTAGATGCCCCAGAATGTGTCCTACCAACCGATCGTCCGCAGCTCGTGGTCGTGCGGTAGCGTTCTCGCTTCCCGCGCCCGGGTTCGATTCCAGGCGGGGTCAGAGATTTTCTCTGCCTCGTGATGACTGGGTGTTGTGTGATGTCCTTAGGTTAGTTAGGTTTAAGTAGTTCTAAGTTCTAGGGGACTGATGACCATAGATGTTAAGTCCCATAGTGCTCAGAGCCATTTGAACCATTTCAACCTACCAACCGATCCCTTCTTCTAATTAAGTTGTGCCACAAATTCCTCTTCTCCCCAATTCAATTCAGTACCACCTCATTAGTTACTTGATTTGCCCATCTAATCTTCAGCAATTTTCTGTAGCACCAATTTTCAATAGCTTCTATTCTCTTCCTGTCTAATCTGCTTATCATGCATATTTCACTTCTCTACATGGCTATATTCCATACAAATACTTTCAGAAAAGACTTACACTTAATTCTATATTCGATGTTCACAAATTTCTCTTTTTCAGAAACGCTTTCCTTGCCATTGCCAGTCTACATTTTATATCCTTTCTGCTTCGACCTCCAGCAGTTACTTTGTTCCCCAAATAACAAAACTCATCTCCTACTTTAGGTGTCTCATTTACTGATCTAATCCCCTCAGCATCACCTGATTTAATTCGACTAGGGACATTGCATTATCCTCATTTTGCTTTTGTTGATGTTCATCATACATCCTCCTTTCAAGATACTATCCATTCCGTTCAACTGCTCTTCCAAGTCCCTTGCTGTCTCTGACAGAATTACCATGTCATCGACAAACCTCAATGTTTTTATTTCTTCTCCCTCTATTTTAATTCCTACTCCAGATTTTTCTTCTGTTTCCTTAACTGTCTGCTCAATATACAGATTGAATAACTACCGGAATGAGCTACAACACTCTCTTCACAACCACTGCCTCCCTTTCGTGCCCCTCGACTCTTACAACTGCCGTCTGGTTTCTGTACAAATTGTAAATAGCCTTTCGTTCCCTGTACTTTACCCCTGCCACCGTCAGAGCTTGAAACAGAATATTCCAGTCAAAATAGTTAAAAGCTTTCTCCAAAGCTACAAATTCTGCTAAATCATACGCTGTTTAAATCCGCTACATTTTTCATTTCCTGGATGTAGGATTACAAGATATCTTTCTGTGACTAACATGAAGTGCTGATTTGTTTCATACTCGTCATGGCCAGTTGTACTTAGAAGACTTACGGCCACATCCTCTGTAGCCAAACATTTCTGCTCGATGTTGTCATTCGCGTTTGCGGAGCAGCAGCTTCTTCTTTGTATTCCCTCTAATGACCGCACTATCAACGAAACGTTAAACTCTAATCTTCTTCTTCTCCTCCTCCTCCTCCTCCTCCTCCTCCTCCTACTCCATAGTCATCGTTGATTCAAAGATTTCCGTCAGAAGATAGAGGACTTTTCAAGCGTCTGTTACTCTGAAAGGCGACACTCCTTGGATTGTGTCATAAATCTTGTTGGTTGACATTAAAGCTTCAGTGATTTACCAACATTAAGATCTGAAGTACAGTAACTGATCTTGTACCATACCGATGGCGCTTCTCCTCCCGTTTTTATGGTTACATTTACGGTACTAAAAAGTTTGCTGTCTGTGTGGTTTATTATTACCATCGTTAGTCACATAATTGTGTGTAGGTAATAGAAAATGTTTCATAGAATACATTGTAAACTTTAATTATCTCCAAAAACTTAGTGGTGATTTCTTGACATGACAGGCCCGCAAAAGTTTATCGGAAATGCATATTTCCCGAACAGTTAATTACAAACCCCTTTTTATGTACAGTAAATCTTAGAAATTCTTGTTCAGACTTCATGAATTGTTTGTGAAATATTTCTTAGAATCAGTCACGTTGTGTTTTTGTTCAAATGAATAGATTCGCTATCGAGGCGATCTATAACCTGCGGATATTGATACAAGTTGATGCCGGCTTATTCTGAGTCGGATCCTTCGGTTTGCGTCTGCTAAGATATTGAAGGTCGACTTCAAACACGGCTGAACGTCTCTTGAAGATCAACGAAGTGAAGCATTCCCAAACCTGCAAACACGCACTGGAACAACGAGAGAGTAGGTTTTCCGTGATTTCCCTAAATCGCTTAAGGCAAATGCCTGGATGGTTCCTTCGAAAGCGTGCGGCCGCTTTCCTTCTCCATCCTTCCCTATTCAGAGCTTGTGCACCGTCTCTAATGACCTCGTTGTCGACGGGACGTTAATCACAAATCTCCTCCTCCTCCAACAACGAGAAAGTGCATATTATGGTAGAAGAATATCGGTGATTAAAGGTGTGTAAAACAGTTGACGAAGTTGACATGTCTGAAGAAAGGGTACGGACTAACTCCATAGGAGACTGCGTGAAAGGAGACCTGAGCTGCAAAATAAAACAAGAATGCATCACTTGCCCACTAACGTACTTTCACAGTGAGAAATGGATATTTACGTCTTCAAGCTTACAACGACCCCTAGTTTAAAATTTCCCAACACGCTCGATATGGGCTTCCGCAGCTAGGAACCCCTAAACGATGCTGTATAGGCAACACACTCGTCATGGCCTTCTGTGAGACCTCTCGCTCTCGTTAATGATTGTTTACATTGCGCGTCTATAGTTCCTTCGTTGCAAAACATTAGTCCAGAAAGCTACCAACGAACTGAAACAACTAGCAATAAAGATATTCGATGTTATTCCATCTTTGGAAGCTATCAACAATATCGCTACGATAGTATTTTAAGGCTTCATGCCGTGCCCTCGCGACAGCCAAGCGCATTTCATTCAGCATTTCTCTATTTATAGCCCTATACTTTCACTTCTATGGAGCAGTAGTCGCTGTTTCTTTATAAATTTATTTACAGAAACAGTAAATTGTAAAGGGTTCCTCCCGTCACGAGCTGTTCCCTTCTGTACATATCTTGTCCAGTGCTTGGTCAACTAGCTTTCTAGACTTGGGCGACAGTTCCTCTCCGTGCTCTTGCACAGAGCTAAAAATTTCAAGTTCTTCCTTCAGGCATAAAAATACAGCATCGGTATCCAGTTCACTGCTTGTTTTATTGCCATTTGTTCTTTGGTAATAAAGTTAGTATAATTGTTCATTGATACGTTTCAAGACAAACATTTTCAAAGAGGTTAGCACTAGCTCTTCCATTAGATTTGATATACACCCGTCTGAAGTCAGCTTCCGAACTATGTTTTATGTAATTTCGTAAGAAAGCATAAATAATTTAGTATTCTTTCGCAGCATGTCTTGTCCCGTCCATCCCAATCGAGAGCTGATTAAATTCACCTACTCTAATGACATAAAAATTTGGGAACATACGTGTTAGTGGATTGGTGCTTTCACTAAGGTTTTCGGGTACATCCAAGGGGGAGTCTGCTGATAGATAGGATCCAGTTGTGATACTGAATCTTGCCCAAACGATACTGCGTGCAGTTTGTTTCTATCTCGGTGGGTTTGATTTTCTTCGGTATTGCGACGAATACACAGTATACATTTCCCATTAAGCTATCCTTTCGATATACATTAAAATCCATTACAAAAAGTTCACTGTTCTTGATTTTGGACATTACACAGCGATCTGTACCTAGAATGATGTGAACTCCTCTGCTTTCTAGGAGCACTTCGAACTCTAACACTTTGAGGCTGCTCTGGCGGTTGATAACTTCGATTTTAACAGTCTCATCTTATGGGAATTTCTTTGGATCTAGCACTAATACCCAGAAGTCTCCTACGTGAACTGGATGGTGAATCACTTCAAGAAAAAAATCTCGTTCGCACCGTGGACCCCACCTAGTCAGTAAAATCGAGAGCAGCCTCTGACATTGTGCATACTGACCCATTTAGGGGGAACCTTTAGTCGTCAGCCTGTTGGCACATGTCTTAGAAGTTACAGCCTAGATTAGTACGGACCATTCGGAGTTTCTGGTTGAAGCCTACCGCTCGACTGACGAACCAAGGAACCACGATCAGTTCTGCGCACAGTGCTGAAGTGTGTACTGTGAGAAAGGCTGCTGTTCTTCTCAAACTTCTCTGCCAACCGCTGGAATGATCAAATATGACACCGGAGACGAGACGACAGACATTTTTTGTCCCAACGTTTTGTTTGTAACAGCATTCACAGCTACTCATTCCTTCTCATAACACATCCCTAGTCAGTTCTTAAGTACCCACTGGTCTCCGCTTATACCACTCCTGCTACAGCCAAGTGGTTACACTGCGACATTCTTACATATGCATGTGGGCAGTTATGACGTCACTTGTCTCGCTGGCTTTCACTTATCCGTGTATGGTCCGACGCGCACCGCTCCTGTCACAGTTTCGAAAGTGTATCTCACATAAGGATCGTAAGACTGAGATAAGAGGTTACTGTATATACGGAGGCAGACAGACCGTCATTTTTCCCTCGCTGAATACTAAAACGTGAACGGACAGAAAATCAATAACATTTGTACGATGTACTCTCTACCATTTCCTGCACAGTCGTATACGAAGTATATATGTAAGCAGATTTAGTTGTATTAGACATAGTTCACAGCAGCGAGCTTGGGTCTCATTTAAAGTCCTGATGTTTAGCACTTTTTTTTAATGTCATGGTCTTTTATTTCTGACTTCGAACAGCCGAGTACAGGCACCGCACGTTGAAGTCGATACTGCCCCGTGGAGCACTGACAGACATGCAGCTGACAACACTGGCACGCTGTTTCCTTTACACCGAATGTACTAGAGTATCAAGCGGCTACCAGCTGTTTGATACGGACTCGAGGAAAACATAATTATATGGAACTGAAGAACCAGCTGACATCACTGGTTACGGAACCACAAACTGAAGAGGTATGCATGCTCGCTCCGCTGCCATGGAGTGCCCTTATCTAAGTCTTTAACTAAATAACTTTTCGCGGCAGTTTAATCTATATTCGTCACTGAGGTTATTCACTTGATGGAACAGCGTCAGCTATGACACATGGCCAATGCGTTGTGGCGCTTTAGGGGTGTACACTTTGGTGCCTAATGGTACTTGAGTGCATGCAGCTGTAGCTTACATATGAGTTCATTGTACGCTTTGTGGCAGGGGCTCGGGTTAGGTTGAGGAGGAGAATGAACGGGGTGGGCAAGCGACCATCTTCAGCTACTTACGGCTGAAACTGATTTGATCACAATATTTTGTAGGTTTTCCTAGAACTCTTACCCATTGTACGCCATAAATACTACGGAAATCAAATCTCTTGTGGTCTTCTAGAGGGTGCGGGGACAACTTCGACGTGAAACTATTCTGCACAACAACGTGCGTGTATGTTGATCGTTAGGCACACCCGATTGAAGAGAAAAAAAAGGAAACTTTCTGTAAGCGAAAAAAGATGAACTTCCGCCATTAGGAATAATCGGGCTATGTGGAATACCGTGATTTCTCATCCGTGAAGTGGTGCTCCCAAGCAGGAGACACATGATCTGCTGCAAAATGTTCCCATGATACTCTGTAATGATTCCAGTTCGTCTCCAGGCACCGTGTGAGTTACGGCGCAGAAAAATTATTTTCGTTGTTTGACAAAATTTTTGGAGACACGTTTTCAAACATAAGCAATAATTAATGAACATGTACACTAAAGATTTAAACTATGTCGTTTATTAAGAATAGTAGATGGTTACTTATTGTTCGATTTGCGGCCAATCTGGTTCTGTTATGTTGTGATGTCCAAAATATGCCATGTCGGCCAATATGGATCATTCCATAGACCATAAAATCCTCTTTGATTGCGCAGGTGTTGAGAAAGATGATCAGATGTGTGATTTATGCAAATACACCAATGTAAAACGAATCACCTCTATAACATAAACGAATAATTGTTTCGAAACTTTGTTTTGAAGTTAACAAACGTAACAGATTTGTTACAGATTACTGACATTTTATTCTTTTAAGAGTTGAAATTAGGAGCAGTCTCGGAATAGTATTTTGTGTACGTAAAATTTTCCCCCCAAATTTATATGATTATGTACATTTTACAACCCTATTCTAGGTCAGTTTTTAAAACAATTTTTCGATTGTAAATTTTTAAAATTTATTAAGAAAAATACAGGTAGTTGAAGTGTATAATAAAGTGTATCTGAGAGATAAGAATGGGTTCAATTTGGAAATAAAACTACAAAAATCGTCAGGTGCAGAAGGAATTCCAGTTCGATTTCACAGAAAGGACTCTCTCTTCGTTGTTGGCCTTATCCTTAGAAGCGTTTATAGCGAATCTCCAGCCCGGTGCAAAGGCCGCGAGTGGAAAGAAGCGCAGGGTAGAAGAAAGGACCCCCAAAATTACAGACCAATATCCTTAACATTGGTTTACTGCAAAAGTCTTGACTATATTCTCAGTAAGAGTATAATAAACTTCCCTGAGACGGAAAAGAACCGTTGTGGGACACATTCTTGAATACTGCTGGAGTCTTGATGATTCCCACAAAGTCCGATTAAAGAAAGACACCGAGACATTGAGCGGGATGCTGCTAGATGTTACCAATAGGTTCGACAGCATGCAACTATTGCGAAAATGCTTCATAAACTCAAGTGGGAATCCCTGGAACTTTCTTATTTCTATCTTCGAGAAAACGTGGTACGGCTCCATTACTAATAACGATGACATTGACGAGACGTTAAACTTAAATCTTCGTTCCTTATTTTAAAGACAATAGAAACCGAAATAGTAAATGCTATGTAACATTTATTGAAACTGCTCCTTTTCAGATAACCAAGTTGTTTCAGCAAATCTACTCTGCCGAGAAACAGCGTATCTTCATAAAGTGCCTATATGGCTATATCTTTTCTGTAACAGTGAAAGCAGCGGCACTGCTTTAAAATGTTGAGAGATTATTAACCCTACGCTGTCATCACCTTGAATTCGTATTATCGCCTTAAGAAGTGCGGTATTCAGAAGAACTGAGTACATAAAGGCACTGCTGTAGCAAGTCGGCCGGCCGCGGTGACCGAGCGGTTCTAGGCGCTTTAGTCTGGAACTGCGCTGCTACTACGGTCGCAGGTTCGAATCCTGCCTCGGGCATGGATGTGTGTGATGTCCTTAGAACTACTTAAACCTAACTAACCTAAGTTCTAGGGGACTGATGACCTTAGGTTCGAATCCTGCCTCGGGCATGGATGTGTGTGATGTCCTTAGAACTACTTAAACCTAACTAACCTAAGTTCTAGGGGACTGATGACCTTAGATGTTAAGTCCCATTAGTGCTCAGAGCCGTTTGAACCTACGTCTACTAATTGTCAGAACTAGCTGCGAATGTTCCATGTATTCGGAGTACACTTGGCAAACTCGAGAGCACAAAATTTTCTGCTGTGAAGTAGCCATTTTGCAACACGAACGGTAACCAAGCGAATAGAAGACAGCAGACGTCTATCGGGACTGGATATAAACTAGACGTTGCATTCATTCCTCCAATAACTGAGCTGTGGCGCAGCAATTGATAGTTTCTAACGCGTGTATTCTTTTTGAAACACCCTGTATATATCTTTATAACCATTTGCGGTCAGTTAAGTAGAAGTAACAGCCAAACGCGAAAATATAGCTTGGTTCTGATGCCAGTAAAGTGTTTCAATTGGTTATTAGAGACTACGTTTTACCATATGGGTTCCAAATAAGCAATTCTATCCCTGTTGGCGTACTGGAATAATGCGTAAAAAAGTTACCTGCTTCTAATCTCCTTCAAAACAAAATGGAAACATTCAGATAAAGCGAGGAAGAAAGTTAAATAAGAATTATATGCTTAGTAAAGGACACAAGTCATATTAAACTGACCCTACTTGCAGTCACGAGAATAAATTACAGCAGTAACGCCCGACATGCCAACAGACTCACTAACTAGAATGTGGCTTGTGCGAAAGCTTGAAAATATGACTGGATCGGGATTGCAATCTTTTAGTTGCTCTTTATTTATTTGCCTTCGTTGCTATTTCTACATATGACCTGCACCATAGAAGATATTGCATTTAGTGTTTCATGTTTATTTTTATTATTAAATTGGTTCTTACCATTTTGAGTTTGCATATTTGTATTCCGGTTGCTTTGGGTTTATTTATTTTTTATTTTAGTTTACATATTGTCATTTCGTCATTTTGAGGTATTGAGTGTAGCTGGGGACGCTAGAAAATGGACTGCCAAGAACAGAAATCGGAACATTGACGACATATTCTTCTGTTTTAGTTCAGTAGAGGGATGACAGAGCGAACCTAAACGCTGTTGTCAGTTCTCCTCGTGCAACCAATCAAAAGCAGTCTGCCTCAGATCCGCGTATGCGCACTGCAACGCCACAGCGGCACGAACTCGAAGCGGCTAGAAGCCGACACAGGCACGCCATTCTTCACAGTACTGAAAAGAGTAGTGAAGACTACGTAATACTGTCAAATTTCGCCGACCACAGGCTTCCATGAATGAATGCATGATAACGATAGAATATTAACTATCCTGGAAACTGTCGTAAATGTCACACATGTCATTTTATTCTCAGTCAAATCGACGTCTTGTTTTGGATTTTACGTTTCGGAATATGAGTTAGGAATGGAGTGTAGTACCATATTGTACAAATGCATCTATAGAAACATCCGAAAAATTCGTCATTTTTTCTGTTCTTCGTCGTTCCTTAGTTTGTTCAAAATTCATGGAGGTACGTTCCGTCTATGCAACAAAATGAAGGCAGTTTGTTTATTGCCATACGCGTATCGCTTTCTTTACTGTTGATGATGCTTCACAAATAAAAGAAGCGAAACGCATATAGGAATAAACTGCCTTAAATTAGTTACATAGACTGAAGTAACTCGCTCCTAGAGATCCAAATGATGAAGTAGCCTACTTCCCTATATGATGCATCAACGATTTGGTTCATAAAAAATTTAAAAATCGCCTTTTCGAGAGCGTGTGGCGAGTGCATCTATAGAAGTTCGTTGTAGTTGATAACATGCATCCGATGAATCAAAATGTTTCATATATGGTGGTATAGTCTGAAAATATTGTGGCGGGAACCTTTCATCTCTGTCTACTGTTGTTAACGATTCGATCGCAGATAAATACTTGTGACAAACTAGAGTATAAAGGCGATTGCTGTTAGTTTCATTCGCAGTAATTTAGTTGTGCTCTTAGATTCCTGTCTAACCACACTCTCGGAAATCGCTACGCATACCGTCCCCTCCCCCCCGCCCCCCCCCCCCACCCCCAAAAAAAAGGGTG
This sequence comes from Schistocerca cancellata, assembly GCF_023864275.1. Classification (NCBI taxonomy): domain Eukaryota; kingdom Metazoa; phylum Arthropoda; class Insecta; order Orthoptera; family Acrididae; genus Schistocerca; species Schistocerca cancellata. The sequence continues at coordinate 808,798,487 of NC_064626.1, read as the reverse complement.
AATTATTTTTGACAAGAAGCAGTATAAATGTCACTGTCAGTTGTTTCACGCACAGTAATTTCATCTTTCATTTCTTAAACGTTAGAAGTCACGAAAACGGAGATACTCGTTACTGAGAAAGCGCGCTCTTATGTGCAACTTACGACGAATATTTCATAAAAAAGCGTAACTTTGACAATTAACGAAGTCTTAGAATGTATTGCAAACACGAAGAGGAAAAAAAAATTCTGTATCCGGCGGTATACGAACCTACATCCTTTGCCACGCTAGTTCTCGCCGTACCAACTTTGTTACTATAACTCGGGTATTGTCAGTACTTTATTTTATGTAATTGCATTCAAAAGAGACGCAGACTGATTTCATTGCCGAATGATGCGGGCGTAAGCAGGAAATGCATGAAATGTTGGAAAGTTTGCTGTATCAGGTTTCACAAAATTCCTTCGCATGGTTACTTATAAGTTTTAAATGCGTTTAGATAGTTAATAAGTAAACCATTTGCGGTAAAGAGTACGCGAAGTCGCTAGTAATTTCAGCTAACACTCATGTGACACGTACGCAGAGCCGGAATTTTGAATTTTAATGATTTTTTAAACTCTTAATTACGTAAAAATAACAGGTATTTTGTGACAATATTGACCGAAACTGTTTTTTATGGTATAATCATTCACGGTAACAACGATACAAACCATATTTCTAACAAAGGAAAATAGTCTACTATGAACTCACTTTCCACCTGGACGCGTCCTGTCGATTCTTCGGTAACACAATCACTAAACCCGAAGCTAAAACCGCTCAATATGTTTAAAATAACAAATTCTAGATCTAAATAAACCTACCGAACCAGAGGGCCAAACCGAAATTCAAAACCTCTAGGTACAGTCTTCGAAAAATTGGCAGGAGGACTGACAGGTATCAGGTCTCAGCAACTTACTGAATAGGAACTTCGGATAAGAGTCCAAAACTGACATCACTACCGAGGCTAACCCACTACACCGATCGGCATGAACGATACAGAATAGGGCCCCAGGCAGAAACTGCGCCACGTATGGGGATAACGCCACTGGACAGAATACAGCAAGAAAATTATTTTCTCGTTTTGAGGAGGATCGTTTTGACAAGTGACTCCCCACGTTCAGGAAGACCTTAAGGTTTGATGAAGATCGTTTATTTAAACGCATTAATTCACAATGATACATGCCAGTGTCCTCGAGAACTGGCAGTGTGATGAACTGTGATCATTCCACTATCTTGCGTCATTTGCATCGAATGGGGAAGGTTCAAAAATCGGGTGTATAGGTACCGTGTGTTATAAGCCAAAATTTTAAAAATCAGCGGTGGCTATAAGTACATCAATGCTTGCTCGTCATCAAATGGCTCCTGAACAACACCGACCATTCCTATCTTGCATCGTTACTGGTGACGTGAATGTCGTCTCTATGCTAACATAAGCAGTGACTTCCCGTACAAAGACCTGTTCTCGTCCACAAAAGATACTTTTATTGCATCTGGTGGAACAGCGATGATGTTGTGTACTACGAATTGCTCCCTCGAGGCGTAACCATCACTGCTGACAACTGAGACGTCTTGTACGCAATCCAATAACAATGACCAGGACAACTGCGTGATGTTAGTCCTCGGTAAAGCCCTCCCGCATTCTGCTAGACTGACAAAAATCACTATACAGGAGTTGGGCTGCAACATCGCACTCACTTTATTCACCTGATCTTGCGCCATCAGATTTTCACGTTTTCCGCTCACTATCGAACAACCTTCAGGAAACTGCCTTTCCGGATGAAAATGCGCTGCGAACATGGCTCGACGAGTTCTTCGCATCAGAACCATGTGATTTCTACACTCGCGGCATGGAAAAGTTACCCCAGCGCGGGAAGACTACGAACATATGCACGAGCCGAAAAAAATATTAACAGCTTAGTACATTGATAACAGTAAGAAACGACGTAGAAACAGTGCCAACGGAAGTCGCCACATCACAGGACGATCGAGAGCTCGAACAAAATCATAGATCTCTCAAGCTGCGACTTACACTCCTCGAACCGTTAGCCGCGTAGAGCTCTTCCGAAACGTCCGTGCCACGTCTCTCTACAGCACGGCACAGCGCCTCAGCTCCAAAGCTCGCTGCGCCTCCTCTGGTATAGACACTCACGCTTCGCACGCTTCAGCGCCGCCCTGCAGAACTTGTCATGTCACACCCTGCCATATGGTAATGGCGTGGCTGCTTGCAAACATAAGGCATAGTGTGCGGAGTTCACCGCATTTGTTTATTGATACGCCGCTGATATTTACTGTATAGCGATTGCGCGGGTAGTATATGTGGTATTGTTGGTCGCGCTTTTGTCTTTGAAGGCCAGAAAGGCGTTCCGAATAACGAGAGGCGTGGAGAGGTCTCGCAGAATGAGCGGAACGGGTCGTGCGAGCGCCGGCTTTATTTCCGCGGGCCCATTGTTCGCCAGCCCTCGGCGGCGACGGCGGAGGTGGCGGGGGTGGTCCCCACTCTCGGCGGCGCCTCAGCCACCCTCGCGCCTGCAATTTGCGGCACTCCGCTACGGGCGCGCAACGCAAAGTGCTCACCCGTTCCTACCGGCTAACGCGTTTTTATCTCGCAGATCTCTCTTTTTCTGCGAGCGTTTAAATTTGTCACCCCATTCTCTGAGCTATACTTTGGGCGCAGTCCATTGCAGGGTGGTTCAGTATTCATTTTTCTATTCTGACGAATTTTTTATGTTGCTTATATTTCTTATATTTTTTTCCTTCGTTCATCTTCCTCTAATGATCTAGTTTCTTTGGAAGACTCCAAAGAATTGAATGACAACCCTCTTTAAATGTGGATAAAAGTAAGATAACGTGTAATAACAAAGAGAAAGATAATGAGGATGATGATGTTTGGATTGTGGGGCGCTCAACTGCGCCGTTATCAGCGCCCGTACAAATTCCCAACCTCTGCTCAGTCCAATCCGCAACTTTCATGAATGATGATAACAGAAACACCCAGTCATCTCGAGGCAGGTGAAAAAACCTTGACCCCGCCGGGAATCAAACCCGGGACCCCGTGCTAGGGAAGCGAGAACGTGACCGCGAGACCACGAACTGCGGACACAAAGAGAGAGAGCGCAGATAGTACCTGATAACAATAGTAGTAGTGATCATCTTGAGCAGCAAACCAATGGCCGGCCGCTGTGACCGAGCGTTTCTGTGCGCTTCAGTCAGAAACCGCGCTGCTGCTACGGTCGCAGGTTCGAATCCTGCCTCGGCCATGGCTATGTGTTATGTCCTTAGGTTAGTTAGGTTTAAGTAGTTCTAAGTCTAGGCGACTGATGAACTCAGATGTTAAGCCCCATAGTGCTTAGAGCCATTTGAAGCATTTGAGCAAACCAATATTATGGAAGGTGCCAAGGAGAAAATCAAATGAAATTCTAAAGAAAAGAGCACGATTAATTCTAGAGTACTATTCCAGTGTTTGGAGTCCTTCTCATGTATGACTATAGATACAAACGAATTAGTTTCGTGACAGGTCGTATACACTGAGGTGACAAATCATGGGATAGCGATGTGAACGTATACAGATGGTGATAGTATAGCGTACACAAGGTATAAAAGGGCACCGCATTGGCAGAGCTGTTACTTGTACTCATGTGATTCATGTGAAAATGTTTCCGATGTGAGTTTGGCGGGAACTAAGACTTTGAACGCGTAATGATAGTTATCCACAGTCTCAACAGCGAGCCGAGAATACTAAATGCCAGGCATTACCTCTCACAACGGACAACCCAGTGGCCGACGGCCTTCACTTAACGATCGAGAGCAGCGACGTTTGTGTGCAGTTGTCAATGCTAAAAGCCAAGCAGCACTACGTGAAATAACCGCAGAAATCAATGTGGGACGTACGACGAACCGTATCCGTTAGGACTGTGCGGCGAAATTTGGCTTTAATGGGCTATGGCAGCGAGCGATCTGGCGAGTGCTTTTGCTAACAGCGTGACATAGCCTGCAGTGCCTCTCCTGGGCTCCTAATCATTTAGGTTGGACCCCAGTTGGACCCTAGATGACTGGAAAACCGTAGCTTGGCCACATGAGTGATTAAGTTGGTAAGAGCTGATGGCAGGGTTCTGGCACAGATCCCACGAAGCCATCGACCCAAGTTGTCACCGAGCGAGGTGGCGCAGTGGTTAGACACTGGACTCGCATTCGGGAGGACGACGGTTCAATCCCGTGTCCGGCCATCCTGATTTAGGTTTTCCGTGATTTCCCTAAATCACTCCAGGCAAATGCCGGGATGGTTCCTCTGAAAGGGCACGGCCGACTTCCTTCCCAACCCTTCCCTAATCCGATGAGACCGATGACCACGCTGTCTGGTCTCCTACCCCAAACAAACCAACCAACCAAGTTGTCAATGAGGCACTGTGTAAGCTGGTGGTGGCTCCATAATGGCGTGGGCTGTATTTACATGCAATGGGCTGGGTCCTCTGGTCCAGCAAAACCCATAGACTGTAAATGGTTGTGTTCGGCTACTTACTCAATTTGCAGCGATTCATGGGCTTCCATGTACCCAAACAACAATGGAATTTTTGTGGTTGACAATTGGTAATGTATAGTTGTCAAATTACAAAAGAAGAGTAGTTCAGTTTTTTACGTTTTGACTCGTACGGCGGAAGACGCAAGTGTGTTCCACAGCGCGCTGCGATAAATTTCCGCACCTCGCGAAACGTAGCTTAAGGTTGATGGTTATGCGTGAACTTGTTATTGTGATATGTAATTGCAGAGTAGCTTCCCACCAGGATGGCGACGAGTGAAGTGCAGGAAGCGCAGTGTTCCGCGTGACGTGAGGCACGAAGCCCGGCGAGCGCGAAGCCCCGTGGCGTTGTCGGAGCGCTGGGCGGCGGCAGCGGCAGAGGCAGCGGCGACCGCGGCTATTGATTGCGTGCTGACCCCGCGCGGGGTCACGCGGCCGCGCCGCCAGCAGACGCCCCTGCACTTGTCCCTCCCTCCCTCTCTCTCTGCGCTCAGATTTATGACCAGGCCGCTCATCGAACTGTCCCAGCTCGCGGTCATTGTCTCAGGCTCAGACGGAACGTCTAGGCGCAAACAAGTGGTACTTACTTTTATTTTTGCCGGCCGGAGTGGCCGAGCGGTTAAAGGCGCTACAGTCTGGAACCGCACGGCCGCTACGGTCGCAGGTTCGAATCCTGCCTCGGGCATGGATGTGTGTGGTGTCCTTAGGTTAGTTAGGTTTAAGTAGTTCTAAGTTCTAGGGGACTTACGACCACAGCAGTTGAGTCCCATAGTGCTCGGAGCCATTTGAGCCATTTGAACTTTTATTTTTGTCTTATTAGGTTCCATAGGGCCCCATGATCCATGGGAACCTGGTCATTAGTCACTACGTATGCAGTGCCGAGTAAATAGTCATGATTATTATAAAGCTGCGAGCATGGGAAAAATGTGTCGCATGAGTGGTGTACGTGTAGAGGAATAGATAGTCACCAACGATGGTTCAATTGGTTACGGAAGTCGGCTATGCAATTTGTCTGGTCAAGAAACGTTTTACCTTAACAATAATTTCGTCGTCATTCTGGAATACATGCCACGCAATGGTCTCTTAATCCGAGGAAAGAGGGACAAATCACTGGGTGCCATGTCAGGGGAATACTGAGGGATGAGACAATTTGATAGACCAGAGAAGCAGTACTTGTCACGATGTGCTGTGCAGAATGATCTGGGGCGTTGTCATGGGGAAAAACACCCCCTCCGCGACACTTACTGATTTCGCCCGCCGGTTTGGCCGTGCGGTTCTAGGCGCGGTTCTGGAACCGCGTGACCGCTACGGTCGCAGGTTCGAATCCTGCCTCGGGCATGGATGTGTGTGATGTCCTTAGGTTAGTTAGGTTTAAGTAGTTCTAAGTTCTAGGGGACTGAGTAGTTAGGTTTAAGTAGTTCTAAGTTCTAGGGGACTGATGACCTCAGATGATAAGTCCCATAGTACTCAGAGCCATTTGAACCAACTTACTGATTTCTTTCCGTATACTTTGAAATATCCCCTTAAAAACATTTATGAATTACTGTGCTTGGATACCCATTACGTTATTTGATTTTCAAACAGCTGAGCACAACGGAGCGTACTCAGACATTTCGCTCTTTACTTATCCTGATCAACACCAAACTGACACACAATATTTTTAGCGCAACGCAATCTGACTTTCAATAATCCCTACAATAGAATGGCCCTGACTAACAATGAACTATACCTCTCATGAATCACTTACCTCACAAAAAACTTCGTTACTCGAACTACTGCAATACAGCGAGCGCCAATACTGCCAGCTAAATAAAAGATTCTAACTACTGAAGGGACTAACTACTGATAGGCGTAGTTAGCAAATGAAAGATTTTGATAGAGAACAAACAATGTATTTACCTTAAAAGTGTTCAAAAGTCATAATATATATTTCAGTTCATGACATCCAGTCTTACAAATTTCCAGATCGTCCGCTCTTAAAATTCTGCCATCTCTCTCCCAACATCCACCACCGCTGGCGGCTCACCTCCTACTGCGCAACGCTACGCGCTGTTCACATCCAACTGCCCAACACTACAATAGCGAATATTTCAACAATGCCAACCAGCCACAGACTGCACACAGCACAGCCAGTGATTTTCATACAGAGCGCTACGTGGCGTTACAAACATAAAAACCTAAACACCTACTTAAAACTTTTCAGGATATTTTGGCTATATGCTTCCGTGACAATTTGCCACTTACGAGCATAATGTGTTAGCACTGCACTGGCAGTTCCCAAAAAACTCTCAGCGTCATGGTTTGTCTTCGCCTAATTCGCCGTTCGTTAATATTCATGTTTCCGCCGCTTGCTCTGTTACATTATTTCGCGATCATAATGGTAAACCAACCGCTCGTCCGAAGTGATCAGACGGCTGAAGACATCACCTCGATTCTCCTGATAGGCTCCAACATTCCCCTGCTGCGTCTGTTCGGCTGGCTTTTTTGAATGGGTGTGAGCATTCATTGGACCCAATGACAGGTAATCTTTGTCCTGTTCAAAATTCCGTGCAAATGATGAAAACTGACACACGATTGATTTTAAATTTTCCTCAACACTCCGAGTGTGATAAGCCGGACCTCGATCCGCGAGATCCCCACTTCCCTTACAACTCAGTCATTCACAGATACACTGAGGTGACAAAAGTCGTGGGATAACTCGTAATATCGCGTCGGACCTCCTTTTCTCCGTCTTGGTGAAACAACTCGACACGTTATGGACTGAACAAGTCGCTGGAAGTCCTTTGCAGATATATTGAGCCATGCTTCCTCAGTGGCCGTCC